>NC_083536.1:8750000-9375000 GCF_032362555.1 Amyelois transitella
CGTGTTGGTCCCGACATTAATGTATGGGAGTGAAAGTTGGGTATGGCAAAAGAAGCATGAAAGCAGAATAAATGCAGTGGAAATGAGAGCGTTAAGGAGTATGATGGGTGTGAAATTGAGTGACAGGATAAGGAACAGCGTGATAAGGGAATGGTGTGATGTGAAAGAAGATGTAGTTACAGGAATAGAAAAGGGTATGTTAAGATGGTTCGGTCATGTGGAGAGGATGAATGAAAGCAGGTTGACTAAGCAGATATACAAGGAGAGTGTGGAGGGAAAGGTCGGAGTGGGAAGACCTAGACGAACGTATCTTGATCAAATTAAGGACGTCCTGGTAAAGGGTCAGGTCAAAAGTACCCGAAACCGCCGAGCTTGTATGAAGAGAGTTATGAATGTGGACGAAGCGAAAGAAGTATGCAGAGATCGTGGCAAGTGGAAAGAGGTAGTCTCTGCCTACCCCTCCGGGAAAGAGGCGTGATTTTATGTATGTATGTATGTATATGTTAAAGTATTTAATTGATTTGCAATGTTTATTTTAAATTTTCCTATGTTTTTGGAAGAAAGAGGTCTACACATAATTTTATCATTATTTAAATTGTTTAAGGACTCTTTCTCAAAGGTAACATATTGACCGGTGTGATCCGAGGGCAATTTGTGAATAATTGATTTCCGTATATAAAGATTATTGCAAAAAAAATTATCCAGACACTTGGCAGATGTAGATGTTATTCGGGTTGGTTCGAAAAAAACATACTCTAAATTATAAGATTTAAACAAATTAATAAATTGTATACTAGCAGTTGATTTAACTAAAATGTCAATGTTAAAATCACCACAAATAATTAATTTTTTATTACATTTTGAGGTAACATGTCACACTTGATCCATTATTTTTAAAAATTGTTTAAATTCACTGTTTGGGGGACTGTACACACAAACAATTATATGATGATCTAGCTCGGCACAGGTCACTTCGGCACACCGCTCAACCGAAAGTCTGGTTATGTCTGTTCGCTCTTTACAGCGAAGACCGCATTTGATAAATATCATAGACCCACCTCTAATTGCAGACTTTCTGTTTAAGCAGCTCACAATATTATAATTGTTTAGGCTGAACATCATCTCCCCCTCCATGAGCCAATGCTCAGTCAAACATAAAATGTCCACATTTAATTCTTCTAAAACTAGTTGTACTTCTAATTCTTTGCCGGGAAGACCTTGTATATTTTGATGGATAATTCTTAACCCTCGAGGGTTTCCCGTTGTCTGAGTGTGCAGTTTAAATTAACTGTCAAGTCAACAGAGTTACCATCACACAGAGTTGGCAATTCTGTAGTCAACTTATAATTAATATTTCGCTTACAATGTAAACTCGTCCAAACATTAATATTACTAGCTACTAATGTAGCAATTTTGTTCTTATGGTATCTGGATAGAAATATTCTATCATTGGTCTTAAAACAATCACCTATGAAATTGTTTGTGTCAAAAAACACAAATTTGTCACTGTGACGACATGTCAACGAATGCATAAAATTATTGAGTAGGTGAATGTTTTTATTAAGTTTTGGAGACTGGCAACTCATATATGGAAAAGCACATAAAATTATTTGGTTAACTTTTAATTTATTCAAAGATTCAAAACAGTTAATTATATCTTTCCTGCCAATTTTAAAACTATCACCAATTAATATTACTATGGTGGATTTATTATTTAAATTTACATTATTAATTCTCTCAATAATTTGGGTAAAAGATGCATTTGGCATGCAGTAATTTATAAAAGACTGATTTAGGGTATCACAAAAATATTTACCCATATTGCTACCAATACCGTCTGAAAATAGCACTGTATTATAATTATAATGAGTTTTACAGGGTTCAGAGTTGGAATAAGTATCAAGCAAATTACCGGCACTGGGAGTGGGTGAAAGCAAGGTAGAATCATTGATATCGGGCTTGTTGAATTGCCCGCAGGTACATTCTTTTGATAAGAATTCAAGAGTCTCCTGGTTAAATGTACTGTCATGAATCAACTTTTCTACAGCCAACAGATGCTCAGTATTTTGCTGTCTTTGTTTATCATATTTATTAAACAGTTTAGAATAGTCATCCTGTAATTTTATGACATGAGTCTCCAATCTGATCCTATCAACCTCATATGCCTCTTGATTTTCTACCATTTTTTGATTGCAAGAGCTGATTTCCCTTTGTAACCTACAGTTCAATGAACTGCTTTTTATTAAGCATGATTTCCTTATGTTATTATTTTTTAATTGATATTTACATTTCCTAATTTTTTTAGAGAGTTTTAGGTATTTTTTTAATTTATTATGGCTCATATCAAGTTTTGGTTTGTTTTTATACATATTATCATAAGAAGTGTCACTAGTGAGATCAATAATTGAGGAATCAACTGAGGGTGACATAAGTCTACTTTCAATGAGCTCATCAAAGTGGCTGGACACCTCCTTTGACTGATGCGACTGGGCATCTTGCTCGTGTCTATTTATCAGCTCATATGCTACACTCAGCTCCCTTTCTAATTCAGTAACACGTCTGAGTGTCTCTCATACGTATCACTGCATTGGCGGAAAGAATCTACCACTAAATTAAGTCGGTTAAGCTGCCCGGTTAAGTCATCACAATTATTAAGACTCTCAGCAAGATGTTGTTCGAGCTTTAGATTTTTATTTCGCATCAATTCATA
Source organism: Amyelois transitella (assembly GCF_032362555.1). Classification (NCBI taxonomy): domain Eukaryota; kingdom Metazoa; phylum Arthropoda; class Insecta; order Lepidoptera; family Pyralidae; genus Amyelois; species Amyelois transitella. The sequence continues at coordinate 8,752,711 of NC_083536.1, forward strand.
TTCACGTTCATTGTCTTCCCTTTCCAGTAATAATTGCTCATTGTCCTTTTTCTCAGCCTTGAGTTGAACTAAGGCTTCCTTCAGTTGCATTTCCAGCTGACGAGCGGTCACAGCACGGGTTGAGGACGACATATTTTACAAAATAAGATATTATAAGTATAAGGAAGACAATGAGAGTTTGATGTGTGTAAAATAATACCAGCAAAACCGACTACCGTACTAAAACCTAACCTAATTCAAAAGTAAACAAACGTCAAATTCGGTATAGGAAATAAGTGATTTCGTAAGATATTTAATAAAAATTACGCAAAACAGTGCACAAGGACGCGGTGATTGATATAAATTCGTGAGGAAAAGTAACTATTGTACAGTTCTTACCTTGTAAAAGTTCTAAAATAAAACCGGCAACAGTTACCCACAGAACGTCAACTTTGAACACTATCTTTTCACAAGATACACCGAATTTGACCTTAAAAATTAAATATTACAATTACACTATGTGCATTCAATGAATTTATTTTATTTTTTTCTTATTTTTAGTGTATTTTATTTAAATTTACAAATTTTAAATACGGAGCAATGAATATGACAATTACGCTCCGGGGTTGCCAGCCGCCAATGTCTTTATTATATTGATTAATTTCATGGCTCGAGTTAACCTCAAAGTGTGTAAAAAGTCTTCAGAAAGATTCGACTTGTATTTTTCCCATAAGGTCAATGGATCGGAAAGACCACAAAACACTATCACAAAAAACAAATGACGCAATCGATTCGGTGAATCACTAATACACGCTTCCTCGAGGGTATTATCCCAGTGTTCATCGCCTTCAAGCAAGTGAAGTGCTCTGCAAGCTGCTTGGAACGTAGCATACTCTACACCGTCAATGGGTTTTAAAAACGTTAATGAAGTGGGCCCTGGTACATTGTGCAGTTAAAACCGCAAATAATAGCATTCACCGTTGCTGGGATGAACAGTGTATACTCTTCCCAAAGCAGCATCTTTATACCCCTGGAAATCCCTCTACAGGAGTGCCGCGTCGACGTCGGTTAAAACACCTCTTTGTTTATTGTAAGTGTAATAAGCGGGAGCTTTATCATAAGATAACGTTTTTACAAATTCATCTCCTTAACATAAAGTGATATCTAAACGCTAAAAGAGTCATTTGTCGTGGATTGTCTACGCGGTCTATTGCATTTTTGGGGTTAAAGTATATCCGTTGCCTATATCCTAAATTAACGCTCAAATGCATGACTGTGAATTAACGTTCATGAATATTGAATCCCAGTATTCGCCATTTAGCTTCAGAAGTACTTATATAACGTCCCGTTTGATATCTGGTGACTTCATTCCTGTCTTGCAAATCTAATGTCGCTCTGTCCCTTTGTTTACACATTTACATATATACTTTATTGCCTCAACACTATTGCACATTTCGACATTAATGAGCGTGTAGCGGGAGCGATGATTCGGCTCGACCGCCACCTAAGGGAAGATCTTCCGCCAGGCTAGGTGTTATGCCTGGGGAGCCGCGGTTCCCCAGGCATAACACCTAGCCTGGCGGAAGATCTTCCCTTTAGTGGCGGTCGAGCCGAATCATCGCTCCCGCTACATTGGTGACCCCGACGTGATTGGAAGCAACCTTCTTCATCATCATCTCCAATCCTCAGCATCACTCCTCACTCTGCAAGCAGTCTCACAGCAAGCCAGCAACTGGGTATCGCAGCAGGTCCATCGCAGCCGACTCACCGCGCTTCCTGGTCCTGTCTCCACCCGCACTCACTCTCATCGACTTCAGCGACCGACGCATCTACCGCAGCCCACGCCTGGATCTCTTCGACGGCCGCTCTTCTCTCCAGCGTGGCAGCTCTGCACGATATCTACCGGCGCCAACAAGTCGACTTCGCTCTCTACTGTCTCGACTCACCGCAGACTACGAGCAACGCAACGGCTCACTCCTGACTCACTAGGACCTCGAGCAACTTCCGACTCACTGGATGACAACTGGCACTTGCAAGCTACTTAAGCACAGATTGCACAGCAAGATCAAGACTTCAGACCTCCGGTCTTGGGGGGGAGTACTGTGGCGACATCTCTACGCCACTCGTCACAACATCCAATCAAACAACTACTGTCAATCATCGCGAAGAAATTGACGCGCTCAACCAATAGCAGCAAAGAATCTAAGACGCGATTTCAAAGATTTCACGGATTGGAGCTATATATACAACCTTCGACACAACACCGCGGTTCCCCAGGCATAACACCTAGCCTGGCGGAAGATCTTCCCTTTGGTGGCGGTCAAGCCGAATCATCGCTCCCGCTACAAGCGTATTAAACGTTTTAGATATATTTATCATCTTGGGAATCATTATAGTTGTACCGGTTGTAACATATGATGGCATTAATTCAGGGTTTTGTATAAAATCATTAATAAAATTTAGCAAATAAATATGTGAAAATGTAAATTTTTTGTACCAGTAACTGGGAATGCAATCGGATCCAGGAGCTTTCCAATTATGAACGCGATTTATAACTCTTTGAAAAACTTCAATAGGGATACTTTCGAACTGCATAGGCTGTGTTTCTACGTTAGTACGGCTTGTTTCATTGACTAACCATTCTGCCTGTTGATTGTGTTTTACAGGGTTCTCCCAAATATTGGCCCAAAACAAATGCAAATCTTCTACCCGCGGTCTATTATTTTCATTATTTTCATCAATATCTTGTAAATTGGATGATGTTTTCTTTACATTACGATAAAACTGCTTTTTATTATTATGAAATTGGTTATTTTGCTGTTTTCTTATGGTGCACGTAGTGTATCTTTTCAATCGAGCCGATGCCACAGATAATTTTTGCTTTAGTGTGTCTAATGTGTTTGAAATAATTGCATTCGGAGGTTCATGGATAGAATGGGTTTTATACTGATCTATAATGTTGTCTACTTGTTTTCTTAATCTAGTGTTAGTAGTGCCATTGGCAAACTGAGTCAGTTTTCCTATTTTACATCTGAGGTCATTTATTCTTTTTTCTAATTTCCTTTGCCAAGATGGTTTATATTTGTTTTGAACTTTTGTGGTCTCTGTATTGTCTAATGACAATTTAGCTCCATTAGCCTTTGCTGCAGTCCAGGCCGCACAATGTATTATTGTTTGGAATGTATCAAAATCAGTATCGTATCTTTAGTTCCGGCAGTATTATTTTATTTATGTATTCGACTATATGTGACAATTTCTTCGATGACTTTTGTTTTGGAATAAAGGTTCTTTGGGTTGGGTGTATATTATTGAAGTGTTGAAATGCTGTTTGGAAGGTATCGTCAATATGTTGGCGCCTCTCTTGGTTTGGGTCTGATTGAGGGATAGCTTCTTTAAAATGATTAACTTCTATATTCACAGGTGGTGATTGATCATTGTTATTATTGTTCTGTTCTGTTGTAAAAATGGGTTCAGTATGGTTTAATTCTTCAGATATTTCCCTTCTTATCATAGCTAATCTGGAGTCACTAATATATTTGTTATTCGGCTATTCTTTGTTCACTTAGATGGGAAAGAGATGGAAACATACTGACAATACCTTTATGGAATACATTTTCTGTAGGTGGTTCTGTTTGTATCCATTAGAACAAATACCTACATGTACAATGACTTGGTGAATATCAGATATTAGTTGTTTACTATGAGAAAAAATACTAGTAGGTGCTTCGTGCTTCAAAAATAAACAATGATATTTGACAATGAGTTTTATTAGTATGACTAACCTATTTTCAATGTGATTTGACAAGTTCAAAGTAAAAATAACCTATGAAAATGAAAGTAAAATAAAATAAGCTCCTGATTTCAAAACGAGTTGATTACAGGTTTTAAGTTGTATTCAGTGTTAAATTTAAATTTACTTACAAGGAGGTTTTCACGTTTCTAAACTCAGGCGACCAAAATTCTTTATTATTTGCGAGGAAATCTTCCAACATCATTATGTCAATCCTTGGCAAATTGAGTCGTTTGCCTTAAGAAAGCCCGGTTCCATTGTTTTTAGAGTCGAGTTAAGACGACAATTCACACTTATACTAATAAAAAGACAATCCAAATGCGATGCGTACTAAAGAAAAATTAGCTGAACTTACAATACAACAACAAAACACAACAGTAGTGAGTGAAGTAAGTTTGTTTACATTACCGTGACGTCATGCGCTGTGATTGGTGTTTCGGTTAACATGGCCGATAGCAGTATTTTACCCATTTATTTTGTTAAAAATATACATGATTTGAATAATTTCATTAAAAATGGATACTATATTAGAATCCTTTAGTTATTTTCTTTATGCAAACCATTTATCCACCGATTTTTTTAACCCTGTCGTCATGCCTATTACAGTCTGTTTAGTGTTGGGATTATATCGAGGGGTGAAAGGCTATTTGGTTTAAGCGACATTTTTGCAACTTTACAGGAGACATATTTAAAGTTCCAATTTTGGGGAAAAAATTCATAACAAAAAATCTTCTAGAGCTATTTTAATGGGGTAAACTTAATTGAAATTCAATTAAATCAATTGAGTTATTGATGCTATTACCAAATAAAACGGAGCTTTAATCGCAAAAAGAAATGTCACTTAATACAAATGGCCCTAAGCTCTTATTTTTCAGAGTATAGAAGAAAGATTTAAGTGACTATGCAGTTAATTTTCAGAGTGAGCCAAAAAGGATGAAGTGACATATCCCAAAATTAATAGTACCCAGCCATTTATCTTATGTGCCAATCAAGTTTAAAATGACTGACCATCTAATTAACTTATGTGCCATATAATAATGAAAATATAATGTTTGATGTTACATTTTTTAAAGTCTAATATGGCTATTGAAACAACCCGCATTAATTTCAATCACTGAACATTTCAGATGCTTACGTTGAATAAATAAAAAATACACACAACACAATATTATTTAAAGTATTTATTTAGAATAATAATAAAGTACAACAGTCTCTATGTGGGAACAATGTATTTATTCACTTTTTAGTCTTTAACAACGACGATATGTTTTGTGTGGCCGTCTACAAGAAAGATGTGCACAGAATGGAAGGATTTTCTTTACCTAATTTTCTGTGACATTCTAACCGCTTCTTCGATGCCTCCTTTTCATCTAAATGATCTTGTAATTCCGCAAAATCCTCTGGCTTTTGCCCCTCAAAACGCAGGCATTTTTTTTTGGGCACATGAAAGCCGATGTTGAAATCTGTAGTGAATATTTGACGGAATACATTTTCACTTACAACATCGACTCCTTTACTACTAAGATGTTCTTTATAACAGCGGTATAAATTTTTAATATTTTTAAATTCAACAGGCAGATATAGCTTAGTGCTATCCTTTCGACAGTAGTGCGATGGTATTGCAGGTAACCTTTTGATAAAGGATTTTACCGATTCTTTGATTGCGTTAGATGTTTTGTTGGTGGGAATGCATTTTCCTCTACCATCTTCTTTCGACATACCAAGTTCCTGTGTTGTTACATACATACATACATATGGTCACGTCCACATCCCTTGCGGGGTAGACAGAGCCAACAGTCTCGAAAAGACTGAATGGCCACGTTCAGCTATTTGGCTTAATGATAGAAATGAGATTCATATAGTGACAGGTTGCTAGCCCATCGCCTAAAAAAGAATCCCAAGTTTGTAAGCCTATCCCTTAGTCGCCTTTTACGACATCCATGGGAAAGAGATGGAGTGGTCCTATTCTTTTTTGTATTGGTGCCGGGAACCACACGGCAGCCGTGTGTTAAAGTATAATAAATGTATCTTTGAGTGACATCAAGGGTATTCATGAGGAACTTCAAACAAACTTGTCGCCGAACCTCTCCATCATTCATAAAATAAAATAAAAGTGTTACTCCTATAATTAGAATCTTCGGACCTTTCCTTTTTATGGATTGCTTAGAGAACATAGATATTATCCACTGTTTTTTTCCTCAGATAATTCCCAAAAATGTTTAAATATGGCGCTCCTTCTTTTTGATGTTATTTCCTGACACTTATAGGGGCAGTTTTTTTGAATGCAAGGATAAGGTTTCATATTTCTTTCTTTCACAATTGAACCATCTGCCTTAACATATTGAACTCCCTTTGATCTAGCATCCTTTCTAACCTTTTTTTTATTTGGTTTTTTTTTCTTAATCCTGCATCTCCTACTTTTCCATCTTTTATGCTTGTCTTCTTTTTCTTCTTTGGTACTTGATCATCGTGATCACTTGAAGACTTGTCTGTTTCTTTCCATGACGTTGAGTCAGCGTCAGCGTTGTCAGCGTTGAGGACTAAACCAGCGTCATGGGACCATTTCATCAATAATGTGAAGTCAGTTTGTAGTTCTTTCAGTGCTGTCTTTGAGTTTTTATTTGCTGATATAAGACATGTGTCGTCTGCAAACTGGTAGATGTCACTTTTTGTAACTAGTTTTGTTGCATCGTTTACATAAGTGATGTAATGCAAGGGTCCCAGAACAGAACCTTGGGCCGTGCCTTTTCTAACGTCTACCTTATCGCTGACATTCTCGTCAATTTTTACCATGTAAGACCTATTTTTCAGATAATCTTGGCACCAGACCTTTAAGGGACCACGTATACCACAGTTATCAAGCTTATCCAGCAAGGTTTCATGGTCTAGTGTATCGAAAGCTTTACTGTAGTCAATGAATACTACTAGAACATGTTTTCGATTGTTCAGGTGTTCATCTATAGTATCTGTAAATTTGGCAAGTAATTGTGTTGTGCTTTTGCCCGTCTGAAAACCAAACTGCTTATCCGTAATAATGTTGTTTTCAGTATAGAACTTATTTATTTGCTTTGAGATACATTTTTCTACTATTTTGTCTATAGCTAAAAGTATTGTTATTTGACGATAATTATTATAGTCACCAATATTGCCTTTTTTATGGATAGGTCTAACTATTCCTATTTTAAGTAGATCTGGATATTTCCCTTCTTTTATAGTACTATTAATGAAATGTGCCATAACTTCTGCTATATCTTTTTCAATATATTTTAAATCTTGTGTTCTTATCTTATCTACCCCTGGTGCTTTTGATGAGTTCAAAGATACTATTTCTTTACTTACTTCTTTAGCGGTTACGTTTTGAAATCTACAGGATACATTTACTGGACTTGTGTATAGTTGTTTGTTAAGAAGTTTAACGTTGCATTTTGGGATAATGTTCTTAATACTATTTGAAAAACACGAAGCAAAACTATTTGCTATTTCTTTTGTGGTAATTTTATTTTTCAAAAAGGCATTTAATATAATTGTATCTGCAGGTGCTTTATCTCTGCCTGTTATTTGGTTCAGTAATTGCCACAATAGTCTAGGATTGTTTTTATTTTTATTTACGCAGTTGTTTATTTTTATTTTTATTTATTAATTTATTTGCAAAGTTTCTAGATGAATTGTATTTTTGTTTTAGAATTTAATTTGATGAATCTGATGTCCATTTTATAAATAACTTATCTCTATATTCACACGCGTTTTTAATTTTTTTGTTCATCCATTTACTATTTACTCGAGTATTATTAATTGGTTATAAAAATTAATCATAGCCGTATTATAGCTATATATATATATAAATTATCTACTATAATTTTATATATTTTCATTGGGCATATAATATTTTTGATCGGTTTCCAATCAATTTGTTGTAAACTATTATTGAGCGTTTTTATATCATATTTTGTAACATAATTGAAATTCACCCGTGTGTCACCTGCCGACAAGCCATTTTGTATGGCTACTAATGCTATGAGGCGATGATCAGCCAGTGTCGTTCCGAGTGCCCCTGTGCACAAAGCTAGTGAGCGGGATCGGGCATAAATATGGTCGATACAAGATTTACAAATTCTGTTGTTTACTAGATCTATTCGTGTGTACTCATTGATCCCGCAAGCTAATCCGTGACTGTACATAGTGGTATTATAAATATGTTTTACAGGACTATTGTTACGCAAGTCAATGTTTATGTCTCCTAGTAGGTATAGATCACATGCATAGCCTATGTTACGTAATAGGGAATCAAGTTTTTTAACAAACAAATGTTTGCTGTTTTTAGGAGCACAGTGTTGCTGAATAACCGAAAGGCGTTGATATCGTTCCTATGAGATTTTCGCAATGTTTTAATTTTTGATTTTTTCTCCGAAATTTATGTTTTTTGTGTAAATAAATAATGATACCTCCGCCCTTCTGATTCCTCCGCAACTCCGTATACATATCGTATCCTTTGAGCTGATATAATGTACTGAGAGGTTCAGATATGTTTACTTCACTTAACATCACAACATCGACAATTCTTGGTGAGACGCTTATACATTGTTCTAATGTGGCATTTTTTTTTATAATTGACCTAATGTTCATGTGAATACATAAAAGTGAAACTTGATTTAAGTTTATTGGCTTTACAAATTCGTTTAAATCTAAACAATTAACTTGTTCTGATATATCTTCTAAGTTAATATCCATATAGATATGAAAGTAACTTTAACGTTATTATGCCAATTTTTAATTTTCCCCACTTACGATTACGTTGTGAGTTAGAAATGTGTTGTGCTTTGATCAAGTTGGTGGTTTTTATTTTCTTGACGTCTTCTACCGATCGAATTATAATGGGCTTCTGATCCTCTCCCTCTTTCCGCACCCGAAGGACTCCTTTTTTTATCCATATGAACTTGTAAATGTCCTTTAGCTCCTGCTTTTTATACCAAAGTAGATGTTTGTTGTAAGATGTTAAGGCTTCGCTTATGAACACTCTTTCATTCGCTTTGTTCGGATGGTTAATAATATCTGAGACAGTTATCTTAACATTGTTAGATTTTATTGCCGCCAGCCATGATGATTGTGTCTGCTCCGACTGGAGTTCTACCAGCACCGGGCCTGGGCGTGTGTTATGTCCAGGCAACCTTTTTGTTTGTTTGATGTCACTGCTGTTTACAGATAGGACGTCAGCCACTTTGGTAGTAATTTCTAGTAAATTCTCGTTATCAGTCGTTGGAACGTTATGTATTTCGATGAGATTACCTAGTTTTTGTTGCTCCATCATTTGAATATGCTGCTCGAGTGCCCCCACTCTTGTCTCGAGGTGGTTGTTCCTATTTGTAAGCTCAGTATTCTTCTTTTGTAGATCAGAAATAATACCCTGCATTATATCTATGCTTGACACCAGCTCATCCATTTTGTCCGACTGATACTGCAACGATTGAGTTACTTCTTTCATCTCTTTCTTCATAGTTTTTTCCATTTCTTTCGAAATGTCACTGAGCAATCTTTTCATGTCTATTTGCATGGTTGGAGGTACCAGAAAATCCTCATCGGCCTCGTCGTCGCTAGGTACAATGATAGATCGACGTTGAGCGGAATTATTTTGGCACTCTTGGCAGGTCCATTCCAAGTTGTCGGTAGCTCTCACAGCTGAGAGTTGTTTGTTGGTGAGACCAGTACACTGATTAGTAAGATGCACTACCTTTTCACAACGATTACACTCTAATCCTGGTTTAGATTTAGTTATGTTTTTGTTACACATCACATTTGGTTGACATTTTGAGGGTAGAATACGCACAATATTGATTACACTTATACACGGCTTTCGTTTCGGCCTGCCCAACGATGATAATAATATATCCATAATATCTTTTTCAGGTATGATATCAGTAATAGTTGGTTCAAGGCTTTTGTTACTAATGGTTCTTTCTATTTCTGTTACTTTAAGATGCTCTGTTTCTTCTTGATACTAAAAGAAAAAAAAAATTGCCATTAATACATCGCATTAAATGTTGCATGGTGCTAAGTACATAAACGCGAAAATATAAGAGCGTAGATACATAAATGGATGAGAAGGGTTATGGTCCGTTTATTTAAAAACTATTGATAAGATTTTAATAAGACTTTACAGGTAATGAATGAAGCATAGCATGAAAATAAGTAAGGAGAAGAGAACTATTTATTATAGTACAAAATAAATAAAAAAGAAATTGTTAGTACCTCTCTTTCCACTTTAATTACTACTTCGTCAATAATTACATCACGGTGGTTTAAATCTTTAGGTAAATTTAAATCTGTCGTTTTTGTGTGACATAGATAAAATATAATAATTAATAATATATTGCTATTGCTTATAATAGTAGCCATTTATTTTTTAATAAATGGCTACTATTATAAGCAATGCAATAGCAATATGGAAAATACACTTACCTCATCCAAAGTATTAGCTTAAATGTGGTCATCAAACAAAGTTTCTGGTTGTTGATCTATGTTGCTCGAATGAATAATACTGAAATCAGTGACTTGTTCATGATAAGAGGTACTTCCTAATATTGTTACTATAGATTCAGTGGCGTCGCTTTCACCAATTACGGAAGACGTATCCTTTTTCGAATGGCTAAATCGTTTGATTTTGTGTTTGTAGAATTTTTGCCTTTCTGTCTCCATATTTACCTGTAATAGTAAATATAGTGATGACAAGAGTATTGACATACATACACTACATACATAATTTCACGGCCTGAGGGGGTAGCCAGAGACCGGGCATTCGCCTACTGCGATGCAGACAAATGACACAACCCACACTCCACCAATGTTGCACACTGCTCGCCGCCGTCTCGCGTCGTAGTACGCACAGTGCGTTCCCTTAGTCGGCTCTTACGACACCCGAAGAGGACATAGGATAATCTCACTCATCACACACTCACTCTCTCATCACACGGCAAGAGTAACTATTGAATAATTATTATAAATAAAAAAACCTTTTACAACAATATAATAAGGATAATAAGGATAACTATCACGTCATGTAGGTATATATCGCACATATATGGAGAATAATAACCTAAGATTACCATGCCACTCTCTTAAAATACCTAATGAACTAACTACCTAGTCAATAGAATAAGTAACATAATGAATATAAATATAACTAAAACACAATTCAATAATCTTATTTACATTTTAAATGGAGAAAAGCTAAGATTGCCATCACTCTCTAAAAGTAATGAATTAACTATCTACCTAATAGCATATTAATCGAAATAAAAATAATAAACACAAATTAGTAAGCTTATTTACATTTTACGTGAACAAAGAAATACCTACGTTAGTACTTAATACTTACCTACGATTCGATTCCAAACTTCGTTTTACGTAAACACTGGTGGCAACTGCGCGTCCCGTCCTTCCTTGATGCACACTGGAGTTCGACTAAAGTGCCTGCGCATGGCAGTTTGGTAAAACAAACACAATATTTAACTTTCGGGAGAAGAAATAAATATGGTATCATATGACATGAATGAAATGTTTCATACTTAAATGTATTTAGTGAAAAACCGACTCCTATTTATATTAACACTGTAAAAATGATTCACATTACATTACTTCATTTTATTGTCCGTATTAAGTGACATATATTTAAAAAATAATGGGACGACTTTTTGGTTTAAGTAGCACCACGTGTGAAAAACAGATGCAGCTGAAAGAGCTTAAGCGACATTCCATGTCGTATTTCGGTGGCAGACAAATGGTTTAAGCGACATTACACCATATAATTGGTGAAAGTCAAAATGATCTAAGCTACATCTCCATAAACACTAAAAACAGGAAAAAAGGTTTAACTGTTATTGAATTATTTATCTGAGAAAGGTTAATTGGTTTATGTCTCGGTTCTTTTAATAATGGTATGGTTCAACCACATAACTAAAATTGATGTCATTAGAGCAGAAAGGAAGGTTAATAGACTTGGATACATTACCAAACCCAAGACTTTTGAGAAACTTTCAGGTGTCAGCCGCGGATAAGTTGGGTATATGGCCATGAAAGTAATGACGTTTAGCTGATCTTACCATCTTGTTACAACGATTTCTTGCCTCTTTATAGAGAGTCCAGTTAATCTCTGAGCGTTCGCGCTTAAACTTGCTGAATGCTTTATTGCGTTTCCTCATAGCCATTCGAACTCCCAAAGTAATCCATGGACATGGTGGTCTTTTAAGTTTAACTGTACGAAGTGGGGCATGTCGATCAAAGAGTGATATTATGGTCTCGTTCAGAAGGCTTACCTTCTCATTAATTGAGTCAGTTGCAGCGATCGTACTCCAGTCAGTGCCAGCGACGTCTACATAGAGGGCTTCCTCGTTAATTCTAGCATAGTTGCGCATCAACACAGCAGCAGGCTTGTGCTTCTTAGTGTGAATGTTGTAAGACGCTTAGATTAGGTCATGTCGTGAGAACTCAGGAGCCGGATATTGACCATGAAGAAGAACATCAGAGATCGAAGATGTTAAGATAAGGTCAAGCCAAGTGTCATTAGTATGTAGATTGTGATGCGTAGCGTAAAGGTGGAGAACAGACAGGTTAAACGAATTACAGAGTTGAAGAAAATTAGAAGAGAGGGAGTCGTCTAGCATGTTATTATTGAAATCACCGAGCAATAAAAAATGAGAGTAAAAGGAAACAAAAGGCTCCAAGGCTGATTCGAAGCAAAAGTAGAGATCAGCACAAGAAACATTGGGGGCAGGGTAAAAAACACCAAGAAACAATTTTGCCCGTGTACTTCCACTTTTAAAAAGAGGTACTCCGAGGATGCAGAGTGCGATAAAGTGGATTTGCTCAGTAACTTATAAGGAAAATGGCTACGTAGGTATATGGCCACACCATCGCCTCGACAAATACCTCGATCATTCCTAATTAATATAAACCCTGGAACTGTAAAGAAGGAGGAGTTTAAACTAGAATTAAGCCAAGTTTCAGAAATAAGAATTGCGTCAAGGTGTTCTACGGAAGTAAGATCCAGAAGACTTGAATAATGCGCTGGTACACTTTGTACATTTATATGGCATACATTAAAATAGATTCTGACAGGTATTAAGTCATTACTTAAAAGAGTATGAAGTGAATCAGTGTCGTGAAATGTGGAGTCATTATCACTATAAGCAGTATGAAAAGAATCATCCATAATAGTGTTATAATATTATGAATATGAGATTATAAAAGAAGTAATTATTTAAAACAAATTAAAAAAAATAATAGTCAAAATAATCAGCTTTGGTCTGCCGGCTTACACAAAAAATAAGTCACGTATATCAGTTTAAAAGTATAACTAAAATGTCAATGTCATTCAAAATGACACTGACAGACCGTGACAATTAACAATGAAGACGAACTAGGTACCTGCGATCCTGCGAAACTACCTACAAGAAAAAACATTAATAATTTAAGTAATTTCCTACTTATTTTTGACCGCCGCTCGTCTCGCTCGCCGCTGCCCGTCACCAGACCCAGCTGCAATCTCGCATGTTTTAGAGGAATGTTGGCGATGTTGCGTAATAGCCACCCTAGTCCCAGCTGAAGAAGCAGCGGGTGCAGTCTTCGCAAATGCATTACCGGCATGATCCAGATCCTCCATTGCGTTTATACTGATGGGCTTCCTCGAGGGTGTTTTAACGAAAATGGATCCATCATACGTCCAGCACTTGGTCATTCCGAATCGTCTCCGAGCCTCAGTGAAGAGAGCCTGTCTACGACGAGAGAGGTACTCTGAAACCACTATCGACGTACCTTTGAGGGTTGTCTTCTAACACCATTCAGTGTTCTTTATGGTGGGACAAATGAAACGCACTAGAATTGACCTGGGACGGCTATTACTCTTTGATCCCAACCTATGGCACGCCTCAAAGGAAGTAGAAGAGATCCCCTCCATACGAAACCTTTCCCCCAGGATCGTAGAGATTACTGCAGCATTGCAGCATCTTCATTTTCGCCATTATTCTTCCTTCCTTTATGTTTCCAAAAAGTAAACAGTTTCTCCGGTGCCTCATCTCAATGTTGTCTACGGATCTGACTAACTCCTCAAGCTGTTGTTGGAGAAGCTGCATGATATCACGGACATCACTCTTAAAGTTGCTGTAGTTTTCCCAGACCTTGTTGAGTGATGCTGGCTCCTTTGACATCTTCAGCTGGTTCTCAAAATCAGTCATTCTGCGAAGTAGATTAGTCTGGAGAGATTTCTGAATCTGTTGGACGGCATCTATGGAGGTCATCTTGTGGGATTTTCAAATGAAAGTGACAAAAGTAGTAGGCAGTGAGAATGTGTTGTGCAAGCCGACAATGAGTGTTTTATTATAAGTTAATTAGTGCATGTGGCTTATTGATCCCTCTCCCCCCTGGACAGCGCTAGCGCTTAGACGTGTATAACCCGAATTAGTGATAAATTTAAAATAATTTCATAAATAAAAATACAAGAGTTCCTAGGAGCCCATAAAGTGTGCGTATATTAGTGAGTGTGAATGCGGAAGACCAACGGATACTGTCAAATTTCTACGTAGAACACAGTAAACAAATCCAACTACATACCAGGCGCCCATAGCGCGCAGGAGCATTTCAACGAGCGCTCTGTGTTACGGCAGAGTGAGTCAACGGTTGAGATAGCAATAGATTTGCAAGCTACGACTCATACTTAACGGCAACGCTACTGCTGCGTACGTCAGGAGCCTGACCCATAACCACTGTGAGTTTCGACTTCGGAACATTTGCAAAACATTTTTGTTATTTTTTAGTGTACGTACATTCAACGCTATAATACCTCTCAAAGAATGCCAAATCTCACTCGCTCACCATTTCGCCATTCAACAAATCACTCAGTATGTCAGAAACTGATGTTGACAAAGTGGCCCAATTTCCAGCGCCCCTAGAAGACTTCTGCCATATTACTCAGAGGGACAACACGCCGCAGGGTTGCAGACGAGGTAGAAAGTTGTGCGTCCGTAGACCTTAGAATAATAATACGGGAAGTATTGCGTGATATAATTAGTAGTTTGCAAACCCAACAGAATGATCGCATGGACGTAATAGAAAAACATATAGCTGAAATTAAGGTCCAAAATGACACTACTCATAAGAACAATCTCAACATAGAAAAGTCTATCGAGTTCGTGGTTAGCAAAGTCGAAGATCTGCAAGTAACTATAAAGAATATGGAAGACGATCGTAATAAACTTGCATCGCAAATTAGTGGCATTGGCTCTAAATGTGACATGCTTGAAAAACTATCACGTAAAACTAGCATACAAATTCGAAATGTTCCAAAACAAAAAGCCGAAAAGAAAGAAACACTCTTTGATATGGTCAGGAACTTGTCTACGTTCCTAGGGACTAACATACAGGTGGCACATGTACAGAATGCCTTCTAAACACGATCAAAACAACTCACCGATAGTTGCTGAATTTACCTCTGCTCTGACGAAAATGAACTTTCAGGTAGCAGCTATGATGCATAAATACAACTCGATCAGATACAAAAGCGACCAGCTTAATTCTTCCCATTTGGGCTTGGTTGAGGGACCGAAAACGGAAATATATCTATCCGAGCACCTTACTCCTCATGCTTCCAAACTGCATTTCCTCGCACGTGAGTTTCGTAAATCTATGGGCTATGACTACTGTTGGACCTCAAACGGACTCTATCTCCGAAAAAAGCAACCAACTTCAGCAGTTGAAAACCAAATGACTAGATTTGTTACTGATCAATGGAACACTAAATTTTTATAGTATTAAGTTCACAATATCTGTACTGAACCGCCCTACAAAATATGTATCTAATTATGTCACCTTTAAGCTACGAGTATTATTATCTGTACCAGAATTGTCAACATGCATTGTAATGACGTACCATTATGTTATAACTTACCATAGTACAAAAACATATTCTTACATTACTTCTAAAGACACATCTTTGTCTCAAGAATACGTCATTTATTTATGTGATAATTTCTAGCATTCTTCATTTTTATTTCTTGAATTGTTGTAAACGTAGTTTTAAAAAATATATTTCTTCAATAATATATCATCTTATAAAAATGGACCTTACCAAAGTTGTGAAAAATGGATAGTTAAAACTTATCTGATGATATAAACAAGGCGTGTACTGCTTCTTGTAAGCAAATTGATCCCAATGATCTTGAAACGGACCTTGCAAATCTCCCCACTCATAACAATAGTCGATTCAATATAATTTCCGTATAATAAGAAGCGCTTTCAAAAATCTTGATAGTCTCTTAATCTATGTTACTAAATTAAGGACTATAATACATGTAATAGTTCTTACCGAATGCTGGTGTGATGATTTCTCCTTCAACTCTGTTTTTTTTACTAAGAGAAGTTATAATCAGAACGATGGCATAATTATATATATATATATATATATATCATTATATATAATAAAACTAAGTTGATAAAATGTGTGTGCCGATAAAACTTAAAAAGGATTCCCGATACGATAAAGGGACTTATATAGTGCAATAGCCCTTTATCCCCCCTCGAACAAGAAAGTTCCCGTTTTAACTTAAAGGGCGTATTTTTAAAGATATAAGGGCTTTTCCAATTCCTTAACTTGAAAATTAAGTGAAGTAGTGGCGCCATCTATTGTCGAGTAGTTGAACTCCATTCAGAACAACGATTATTTGAGTTGCGTTTCGAAAGGCGCTGCGAGCAATTACAGCATGTGTACCAATGGCGCAAAATTTAAAATTCCAATTTCAACAAAGTCTTAAATTACAATTGTTTCTATAATAAAGTTATTAAATTTTGTGTATTTTTACAGCATTAGGTAGCTTTTATTTTGGAGTTGACGCGAGATAAATTTGAATTTCAAATTATTAATTATTAATTCTGAAAATAATTTGAAATTTAAGTTTTCAAATTTCGCGCCTTTACTTCTTATGCTATAGCTGCAGAACTTATTGTTACGGCGGATAATAATGTCGAGTATATTCTAGAAGGTGTAAAAGAATATATTCTCGAACTTTTCCGAATATCCTAGAGCCCAGCTCTCTGAATATATAAGGGCCCGGTATCACCCGCTAGAGTTAGTTCGATTTTGAAAGCGATTGCGAAAGGAAATGTAAGAAGTTATCTGTGAGCATTTATTTTGAAGTATCACGTGTCAGTATTTTTAATAGCGTGTTTAATTAATTCTAAGAAGAAAAAAGTCGTCTGTGAGCCTTTATTGTGAAATACCAAATGTAAGTATTTTTAACAGACTTTAAAAGTTCTCAGTTTGATTATTAATTATTTATATTTTTGAAAAAATAATTAATATTGTTTTTCTTTTTCTTTTAATTGTTTGTCCATAAAATGTTTATTTAATTTATATTTTACAGAAAACAATGCCTAGACGTAAAAGAAGAGGAGATCTTGCCAGCTCTGCAGCGAAACGGCGGAAACAAAAAGAACATCGAAGAAATGAAACGGAAGAAGAGCGCGAAGCACGTTTACAAAATCAACGAACCAGGATGAGAATTCTGAGAAGCACAAAAAGTGAAGAAAGGAAAGAGAATGAAAGTGTAGAAGAATCGAGAATTTTAAAAGATAATTTAACAAAGGAAGCATTCCACTACGACCCAACGAAAAAATATTACAATCATAAACATGTTGTGATCGGAAAAATGAATAACATTTGCCAATTTTGCCACGCGAAAAAATTGAGTAAAGAAACACCAGGTCTCCGTTGCATGAATGGCAAAATTTGACTACCACCACTGGAAGCACCTCCGCAGGAATTTCTACATTACATGACCGGGGAAACACAAGAATCAAAACACTTTCTTCAAAATATAAGATCATATAACTCCTGCTTCCAAATGACTTCTTTCGGAGTTACTTTGACCAACACTAATAGAAATGAATTCGAATATGTATTTTCAATTCAGGGGCAAATTTATCACAAAATAGGATCGTTACTGCCAATGCCTAACGAAGACTATAAATTTCTGCAAGTATATTTCATCGGAAATGAAGAACAAGAAATTGATCAACGATGTACAAATTTTAATGGATTGAGTCGCGAAATAATCCGAAATGTACAGAAGATCTTACACAAATACAATCAACTGATTTACATATTCAAAACAACATTAGACCGCATGATTTCTGATGACTATAAAATTGTAATTCGAGCCGATAATAAAAAAGACCACCTGGAGAGCACGAACGTAGATTTAATGCACCTCAGATAGATGAAGTTGCCATCGTAATTGTAGACAATGAAAATACAAGCCGTGACATAATTGTACAACGAAGAGGAAAAGGACTAAAACGCATTGCAGAGACACACCGTTCCTATGATGCTCTTCAATATTCATTAATATTTCTGCACGGAGAGGACGGATACCATTTCAATATAAAACAAATGCATCCTGAAACAGGCATAGAGACAAACAAAAAAGTCACTTCCAAGGAGTTCTATGCTTACCGCTTAATGATCAGAGACAATGAAATATACAATCACATACTCAACACTCGCCGTTAATTTCACCAATTTCTGGTAGATATGTACGCAAAAATAGAAGCAGAACTGATGCTTTACATAAGACTGAATCAGAAGAAACTACGCACAGAAGAATACATCCATCTTCGAGACGCAATCATGAATGACGGCAATATTGATGATATTGGAACAATGGTAATATTACCTTCATCATACACAGGAAGTCCAAGACATATGCACGAATATACTCAAGATGCCATGACTTACGTAAGAAAATATGGACGACCTGATCTCTTCATAACATTTACATGCAACTCATCATGGCCAGACATCAAAGAACAACTAAAATACGGACAAACCTCCATGGATCGACACGACATAATAGCCCGAGTTTTTTGACAAAAACAAAAAAGATTTATTGAAGTCATCACAAAATACCACATCTTTGGAACCGTTCGATGCTGGATGTATACAATTGAGTGGCAAAAACGAGGATTACCTCACTGACACAATCTCATATGGCTACACGATAAAATTTATCCCACGGATATTGACAAAATCATCCAAGCAGAATTTCCCGATCCACAAAAAGATCCGGAACTGTACAACATAGTAGTGAAAAACATGATTCACGGACCATGTGGATCATTAAACTTCAATGCACCATGCATGAGTGATGGAAAATGTATAAAAAATATCCAAAACCATACTTGGATGATACAAAAACTGAAGAAGACGGCTATCCCAAATATAGAAGACGATCACCGAAAAACGGTGGCTTCACAGCAAAAATACGAATACAAGGCAAAGACGAACTGGAAATAGATAACCAATGGGTAGTACCATATAACCCACTACTTTCGAAAATGTTCCAAGCTCACATAAACGTTGAATACTGCAATTCAGTAAAATCTATCTACTTACATATGTATTTACATATGTAAGTACGTAAACAAAGGTAGTGATATGGCAGTATTTCAAATAGTCCAAAATAGCGAACAAACTAATAGAAATGATGAGATTCTAATGTACCAAATGGGAAGATACATCAACAGTAACGAAGAAGCATGGAGGATTTTTAGTTTTCCCATACATGAACGCGAACCAGCTGTGCAGCATCTAGGAGTACATTTGGAGAATGGACAAAGAGTTTACTTCACAAGAGAGTCGGCTAGAAAAATTGCAAGCGAACCACCTGAGAACACAACATTAACAGCTTTTTTCCAACTGTGCCAAACGGATTCATTCGCAAAGACATTACTGTACGTTGACGTCCCTATTTATTATACGTGGGACAAAACAAGGAAAATTTTTCAACGACGAAAACAAGGAATACCAGAGGAGGGTCATCCAGAAATCATGAAAGCTGACACAATAGGTCGAGTATACACTGTACATCCAAACAATGCCGAATGTTTCTATCTCCGGATGTTGTTACACGAAATACGGGGACCAACAAGTTTCACAGATCTAAGGACTATTAACGGCTACCTATGCCATTCGTACAGAGAAGCATGTCAACGCTTAGGATTATTGGAAAACGATAACCACTGGGAATTAACACTACAAGAAGCTACACTCACAGCTTCAGCTGAACAACTTCGGGAGTTATTCGCCATAATTCTAACAACATGTAACCCATCAAACCCAAAACGACTATGGGACGGTTTCAAGAGGAGTATGAGTGATGATATACCTATTGTACCAAATCCGACAAACTAATCCAGAACTGACTATAGAATTCAATGATGACATCTTCAATGAAACACTCATTCGCTTAGAAGATAAATGTTTAGCAATAAATAACCAGGCTTTAGTAGAACTTGGAATGCCAGCACCACAAAGAAATGCTTTCAGTTTGTTAAACTAACGAAATTCCAAAGGAAAAAAGCTACAACATCAATGAACTGCTTGAATACATTGCTCACAACAAACCACTCCTCAATGACAATCAACCAAAAGTTTACAACGTTATAATGGACCGGATAATTAACAACACTGGTGGAATTATTTATTTGGACGCACCAGGAGGCACCGGTAAAACGTTTCTACTAAATCTAATACTGGCAGAAATACGTGTTAAAAAACACATCGCACTGGCACTAGCATCATCCGGCATTGCAGCCACACTTATGGAAGGAGTTGAATATAGCAGCACAACAATTCCCGGTATGTAAAATCTCAGGAAAATCTGGACGGGGTTAATGTCTTAAACAAGCTAAAGTTATCTTATGGGATGAATGCTCCATGGCCCATAAAAAATCACTTGAAGCAATGGACAGAACATTACAAGAATTGCGAAAAAACTCTGAAATAATGGGAGGAGCTCTACTCATACTGTCGGGAGATTTTCGACAAACACTTCCAGTTATTCCCAAGTCAACACCAGCAGACCAAATCAATGCATGCTTAAAAAAGTCACATCTCTGGTCACAAGTACAAATACTGCAATTAACAAAAAACATGAGAGTTGAATTATCAAAAGATGAAACAACAGCACATTTTGCTAAAATACTTTTACAAATAGGTGAAGATACATATCCTACTAACCAAACGACCGGCCTCATTGAAGTCAATAGTGATTTCTGTAACATAGCCACTACTGAAAACGATCTAATCGACAAAATTAATCCAAATATTGTTCAAAACTATACCAACGTAGAGTGGTTATTTCAAAGAGCAATTTTGGCCACTAAAAATAATGTTGTTGACGATATCAATTTCAATATTCTAAAGAAAATACCTGGTGAAGAGAGAATATATAAATCGATGGATACGATGGTATCCAGTGAGGAAAGTGTCTACTTCCCTACAGAATTTCTGAACTC
Source organism: Amyelois transitella (assembly GCF_032362555.1). NCBI lineage: Eukaryota > Metazoa > Arthropoda > Insecta > Lepidoptera > Pyralidae > Amyelois > Amyelois transitella. Next base: position 8,773,817 of record NC_083536.1, read on the forward strand.
TTTACAAGTACCAGGAATGCCATTACATTGCCTTCGTCTCAAAATTGGATCTCCAATCATACTACTTAGAAATCTCAGCTCTCCAAAACTATGTAATGGAACGAGAATGATCGTAAAACAGCTATCGAATAATATTATTGAAGCTGAACTTATTTCTGGAAAGAACAAAGGAGATCAGTGTTATTCTAGGTATAAATACTGTTTGGTATTTATACCTAGAATAACACTGATCTCTTCTGAATTGCCATTTCAATTTAAAAGACTGCAATTTAAAATTAAATTAGCTTTTAGTTTTACAATTAACAAAGCGCAAGGACAAACTTTAAAATATTGTGGCATTAACCTCAAAGAACCCTACTTCTCTCACGGTCAGCTATACTTCAGTCAGAAAAGTATCGGGAATGGATTATTTATTTATGGTTCCAAATTCAAATTTTTGTTTTTTTTGTTGTTGTTAGATTGGCACAACTGTTTTCCATTTTGGCGCGGAGTTTGAGTTGCATCTGTTGTTTACATTAAATACAGTGCTATTTTTAGTTATATCATATCTAGTGTGTATTGCTAATTTCATAATGGATAAAAACATCGAACAAAGAGTTTGTCTTAAATTTTGCATTGCCAATGGAATATCGTGTTCGGAGTCACTGAAAATGTTACAGAAGGCTTACGGTGAATCGACTTTATCAAAAACTCGTGCTTATGAGTGGTACAAAGCGTTCAAAAGCGGTCGAGATGTGGTGGAAGATTTGCCTCGCTCTGGTAGGCCATCAACGTCTGCAACTGAAGTTAACATCGCAAAAGTGAAGGAAATAGTGACTGAAAATCCTCATTCAACTTTGAGAGAGATAGCCACCGAACTTTCTGTATCTCACGAGTCGATCCGTACCATTTTAACTAATAATTTGGGTATGAAACATGTTGCCGCTCGGCTAGTCCCAAAAGACCTGAATTTTTTTCAAAAACTCAATCGCATGAGAGTCGCTGAGGACATGCTAGAACGAGTCAATTCTGACCCAACATTCATGAAACGCATTGTTACTGGTGACGAGACGTGGGTTTACGAGTTTGACATGCAAACTAGTCAACAAGCTTCGGAGTGGCGCCTTCCAACTGAACCGAAACCGAAAAAACCACGCCAAAGTCGTTCAAAAGTCAAAGTCATGTTGACTGTTTTCTTTGACTATCGCGGTGTTGTGCACTCGGAATTCTTGCCGGAAGGTCAAACGGTAAATAAGGAATATTATTTGAGTGTTATGCGGCGTTTAAGAGAGCAAATCCGACGAAAAAGGCCAGATTTGTGGAAAGAAAATTCTTGGATTTTGCACCATGATAATGCACCTTCGCACAAGGCCATCATTGTGAACGAATTTTTAACCAAACACTCAACAAATACCATCGAGCAACCACCATATTCACCAGATATGGCTCCAGCCGACTTTTTTCTTTTTCCTAAACTCAAATTACCACTTCGTGGCACCCGTTTTCAATCGGTAGAAGACATAAAAGAGAATTCGCGGCGAGAACTGACCTCAATTCCGGAAACAGCGTTTAAAAAATGTTTTGATGATTGGATTATTCGTTGGCGTAAGTGTATCGTTTCTAAAGGAGCATATTTTGAAGGTGATAAAATAAATTTGGATGAATAACAAACAGTTTGTGTATTATTGATCTTTTCCTGCTACTTTCTCCCAGATTCGGCATGAGCCGAGTCATCGCTCCGGCCGCCGTCGTCACGCGCGGCGCTAATTCCGCGAAGTGGGCGCCGAAGTTCCATTTGCCATCAAGAACGATGTCCAGGTAGCGTATCGATTGCTTGATGGCAATTGAAACACCTCCAACCGTCAGACTGGCGTCTGCAGGCGGCTTCCTCCGAGGGCCATGGAAGCACAGCGCCTCGGATTTGTGGAGAGCCACCTCCAGACCCAATCGACGGATCCGGCGCACCACTTCAGCGACTCCCGCAGTGGCGAGCAAAGACGCCTCCCTATATGTGGCGTCACGAGTGTGTCGTCCGCGTAGCAGACGACCTCCACCCAGGGCAGAGTGACCGTCCGCAGCACCCAATCGTAACCGATGTTCCACAGGAGCGGTCCTAAGACAGAACCCCATGGAACACCGCGCGTCATTGAACTCTTCGTCCAACCGTTTCGGTCAGGGAAGATTATCCATCTCTCTGAGAGGTAGTCCTGGATAACCCGACGCAGGTAAGTCGGCACCCCATGGTAACGGAGTGCCTCCACAATGCAAGACCAGGGGAGGGAGTTAAAGGCGTTGGCGATGTCCAAAGACACCGCCACGACCACCTCACCCTGGGCAACCGCATCCTGCGCCAAGGACTTCACCCTCAGCACGGCGTGAATCGTCGACCGCCTCCGGCGGAACCCGTATTGGCGATCCGCCAGGTCCGGCCCGACTCTCTCCAGGTGCTCGACGAGGCGATCAGCAATGCCCCTTTCCAGCAATTTGCCGGCCTCATCGAGCACGACGAGGGCTTTATACTGTACTGTACCCTAACCCAACATTCCCTAACAATATGCGACCCCGACAAATTTAGAGATAGGAGACGAAATAGAACAGTTTGCTTAATTGCCCCTCACAACACGTCTACCGCCACCTGATTTTTTTTCTACCTCGGACCATATCTTCATAACAAATTAAATAGGCAATTTAATATATACCCCCTTTCCAAATATAGTTGCAAAAATTCAATTATTAATTATCTCAGAACATTAGATTACACGGCACGGCCACCCAAACCCCACTCAAATTCACTACTCAAACATCCCCTAAACACAACCACATATATACTTGTTTTTCACACCGCACAAATACATTCAATAACTTTCAAAAACTACACCCTTACCCATACACATACTTCACTTCCCAACACACACCTATCAAATCTACAACCAAATTTAGATTAATAACTAGGCTAGTAAAATTACTATAATGATTAAACTCTGTATAGAATAAGTTAAAATTTAAGAATAGTTAGACTAAATGGCTAAGGAAACAAATCAAGTATTCCAAGGGAGGGGCCTAGTTACCTGTAGCGCAGGTCTCTTCGGAGTCCTATTAATTAAGGCTTAATGATAGAATTGAGATTCTAATAGTGACAGGTTGCTAGCCCATCGCCTAAAGAAGAATCCCAAGTAAGCCCATCCTTTAGTCGCCCTTAGTACCAGATTCCAAAATAATTTATACCCTCTATGTTGGCCATAAAGGCATAAGCGCTATACAACAAAAAGTTTCATACAAATCCATTCAGTAGTTACGGAGATTAGCTTGTACAACCAAACATACAAACAGACAGACTTTTTTTCAAATTCATGCTCGGTTACTATTTTTACATCATTATTTTATTGGAACTCAATGTACAGAAAAAATCTTTACTGTTCTATTATATGTATTAAAACTTCAGATATGTACTCGGCTGTATGGTTTTATTGAAGTTCTTTGGTAGCTGTATGTTTTTTTTGTGATACCCTAAATCTTTTGTCTTTTATAAACTACTGCATACCAAATGCTTCATATACCCAAATTATTGAAAGAATCAAATCAAATCATCTTTATTGTGGTACACATGTTTTGCATAGATCTTAAATATATAATGATAAATGTTTCAATGTGTCCTATTCTTAACAGAACGTACAATATAGGTATAGCTGTTATTGTGGAATTAATTCATAAATTAATATTAGAAATTAAAATTATAATAAGTTCTTCAAATAATCCATAATAATAGCATTAAGATTCATTAAGTATTAAATTAAATTAGTCAACATTTTAGTGAAGTATATAAAAATAAATAAAAAAAAATTGGTCAAAAAAAAATATTTACATTAAAAAAAAAATTATCTGTCAAAAATTCTTCTCTAAATACTATAATAACATTTGTCAATCAGGATATTTTTTAATTTGGTTTTAAAAGGGTTATTATTAACGTCTTTTAAAGAGTCAGGCAACTTATTACATAATTTTGGACCCAAGACATACACAGTTCGACTATAGTTGTAATTTTGGATATATATATATATAACCATGTTGGAATTTTGTAAAGGAACCACTTGTATTTTATTTCTAGTCGCTCTGGGGTGTTTATTAATAATTTGCCTGAACATATTCATATTTTCTCTGACATACAGACATGCTTCCAAAATGTATAGGGAATAAATTGTGAGGATCTTAAGTTTTTTAAAATAAGGAACACAACTGTCTCTCTGATTTGCACCAAACATGGCTCGAACACATTTTTTTTGCATTCTAAAGAGGGGAAGTAAATGTACATCAGCCTCATTTCCCCAATGCAATATGCCATATCTTAAAATTGAACCTACATACGCATGATATAATACACATACAGCAGTTTTCCGTGATACAGTTTTAGTAATCTTTCTTAGGACGTATACATATTTACTAAGTTTCGGAATTAAATGATCTATATGTGGCTTCCATTGCAAATGACAATCAATTATTATACCTAAAAATTTTAAATGTGTTACAAATTCTATTTCATTATTATTAAATTTGATTAACAAGTTTTTGGGCTGATTTTGTGAAACGTGAAATTGTATGGATTTAGTTTTCTGCAAGTTTACTACTAAGTTATTTGACTCTAAATAGTTTACTGTGTCATTGAGTGCTTTATTACAGCTTCTTTCATACTCCTCTTGATTTCTACCTGCAATTAATATTGTAGAATCGTCAGCAAATAATATCATTTTTTGATTTACATGCCTAGGAAGATCATTAATGTAGAGAAGGAATAACAAAGGTCCTAGGATGCTGCCCTGTGGAACGCCATTTTTTACAATTCTTGATCTTGACCTGGCATCGCATTCAACATTTTTATTATTAATATATGTGATGCACGTTAGTTGTTGCCGATTTTCTAAATATGATCTAATGAGTTCATATGCCGGGCCTCTTATACCGTATGAGTATAATTTTTGGAGCAGGATTTTATGACTTACAAAGTCAAATGCTTTAGTCATGTCCATAAATAAAGTTGTTATTTGGATCCTATTATTTATGCAACCCATTATTGTAAATAACAAATCATGCATTGCACTATTTGTTGATTTTTGCTGTTAAAATCCATATTGCTCTGTGGTTATTATTTTATATTTATAAAGGAAGTTGTATATGTTATTATAAATAACTCTTTCAAATATTTTGGAAAGGACTGGTATGAGAGCAATAGGACGGTAATTATCACAGTCAGTTTTACTTCCTTTTTTGTGCAATGGTTTTACTATTGTTATTTTAAGCTTGTCCGGATATATTCCTTTCGATAAGCATAAGTTCATGATATGACTTAAGGGACAGGCTAACTCTTCAGAGCAATATTTTATAACCTTTGTACAAAATTCGTCATATCCTACGCTATTAGTATTTTTAAGATTCTTAATGATTTTTTTTATTGTATTTGAATCAGTTGGTGTCATAAAAATTGAATGATTTATAGATGGTATGTCATTGTTGTATATATTATTATTTTGTTTAATTTTGTCAGCTAAATCTATATATGTGTCATTAAATTTATTTGCAATGTCAATGGGATTGGTCAAGGTTTGATTATTATCTATTATCTTCTCAATTGTTTGCTTTGGTTTTTGGTACTTGTTTTTATTAATAACTTTCCATGAAGCTTTAGTTACGTTTTCAGCGTTTTCTATGTATTTATGATTTTGAATTTTTTGTGCGACGCAAATGGTTTTCTTCAACATTTTGATATATCTATTATAGTTCTCTTTATTTTTTGTTTTAATGCTTTGCCAATATAATTTCCTTTTCGTTAAACTTGATTTTTTCAAACCTGGCGTTAACCATTTTGTTCTTTGCTTGTAATTAATTCGTTTCCGTATTACCGGAAAACAGAGGTCATAAAAGAGTTTTAAAGTGTCATGAAATTTATCGTAAGCCAAGATAGGATCTTCAATAGAATAAACCTCATCAAAAATTTTACTTTTTAAACAATTCTTAAATTTCTCCATATTTTCTAAGTAATAATCACGTGCGGTCGTATAAAAACACTTTTTTGTACAATCAGTTTTAATTGGATATTTGAATATAAGTGTGGAATGGTCCGATATTCCTAGATGTAGAACTTTACCTGTACACCCAGGACCCTTATTATGAGCTATATTATCAGGGCCTGTTCCGCTTATAGGTCTAGTAACTTCTTTAAAGTGTAAAGAAAAATTATTATTATTTAACAAGTTTTTAAAATCTTTAGTATTGTTATTATTTTTTAAGGAGTTAATATTAAAATCTCCACAGATTATTGATTTTTTGTTGCGCAAATTACTTAATTTTTTAGCTAAAATTTCTAATTTTGTAAAGAATACTGGCAGATGTATTTTTTTTGGTACTCTATAGATGCTAACTATAATTAGGTTATAAGCTGATAATTCAATTGCACAACATTCAAATGCATTATTTACTGATAACTGATTTATCTCTGATATTTCTTTGTACTGAATACCTTTATGCACCAGAATCATCGAACCACCTCGCTTTTTATTATTACGCGAGTAAGTTGTCGCAAATTGGTAATTGTTTAAATATAAATTATTTTCGTGTCCTTTCAATATAAAATGTTCCGTTAAACAAATCACGTCTATTTGACCATGTTCTTTAAATAAGTTGTGTAAGTTAATTTCTAAATCCTCCACTTTATTCAGCAAACCACGTACATTTTGACTTAGTATAACTAATTCTTTCTTCTTTTTTTTATTTCTATTAGTTACTAAAAAAATCTGTGGATGATGAGTCTGCGTTTACATAGTAGTTATTATTATTTTTAATGAAATTAATTAGATTTACCAAGTCGTTGAAAATCGTCTTAAAGGCTAATTTATTAATACTGCTATTCCACACACTAAACATACTAGAGTTATATGATAAATTTTTGTTGCTGTCTAATATATATGCATATTCATGTTCTAGATTATCTAAATACATCAAGTTATTAAATGTTTCCACTCTTTTATTAAACAAGGTATTATAATGGCAATATATATAAATGGGTAAACAAATAATAACATTAGTATGTTGGACCAATGAAACTTTTTCTCAAATATAATCTACCATGAGGGCGTAATTGTCAGTTTGCAGAAACTCATTTTCTCCTATAAATAAAACACAGTAGTCGTCGTATGTAAAATTTTCAAGCTTTCTCTCTAGATTCTTCAGCATTACGCGTATGTCGCCACCTGGTGTTATGTAGTGACATATTTTAGAATTATATAATATTCCTTCAGAAGTTTCTAGTACACTGTTTTTTGAATTGTTGCTAAGTATACAAATATTGTTTAATTTATTGTTTAATTTATGGCTGGCATGTGTGCGTTTTTTATTCCTATGAGTGACATTACTGTGTGATAATGTTGTATCCATTCTTTCTTGTTCTATATGAGTACTGTTACCTGTCATGGCTTCTGTATGCGTTTTATTTATTTTCCTTATTTCCTTTTCTTGCTTGTCTGGGACTTGTTGTGATGCTTGATTAAATTTTTGTAAATCTTTAAATATTTTTTTATTTTTTTCGGAGTTTTGTTTGTTTAAGTTATTCATTTGTCTTTTTTGCTTTTCTATAATTTTTTCAGCCTTCAAAAGTTTTTCCTTAACGCAGATAAGCCTGAAACTAAAATTTTCTGAAAATTTTGAAAAAAGTTACATTATTTAGTTTATTGCAACATAAAAAAAATTATGAAAAAAAAAATTAAGTGTAAGGCTTTCAGGGAAACAGCCGTCCTATATGTAGGACAGTAGGATAATAAGAGGAAATAAAAGACCATTTATGACAAAACAGAATGTAATCAAAAAGTGTAGTTTATTAGATAACTATTGATTATATTACCCATTGTTATATGTAATTTACTAGATTAACACTATTTATGAATGATATGTTTCAAAACACTTGACACACACTCCAACATCACATTTCTTGCAACGTGTCAAACATTTTTTGTGACATTGACGACAGTGTGTTTGCTTCGATTGAGGAATAACCAGATGATTCATTTGTTCTTTACGACTATCAGCATGTTCATGATGGGAGGGTCGGCTAGGCCCTCTTTTGGCATTTTTTCTGTTTGATTCAATCAAAGCAATTGCTACCCTTCTGCGAATGCCAAGATGATCCAGTTTTCCATGATTTATTTTATATAACTGCCATGCATTATGTTCGGCAAGATCAATCATGTGTGTGAGCAACGGCATGTACCATTTCTTACCTCGTATACCAATTCGGTAATGTGAAATATTTTCATCAGACCGATCCACTCCTCCCATATATTTGTTATAGATGGACACCATATGTGGTTCTTCTATGACAATTTCCCTTTTCATTTTGTGAGAAGCGTTTGGCAGATTGTTTAGGATTTATTCCTACAGCATTAGAAGCAATACTGAATATATTATTGTCATGCCATTTAGCAATAATGAACGTGTTGTCATGTGTCGTTCTGTAATCGACAGCACCACGTTCCTTTTTTTTCAGTAACTTCGATGTAATCAGAGGACAACTAGATGTCCTGTTTTCTCGAACTGTCCCAGTGCAACGAAGGCCTTTCTTTGTTATCTCTTCCAGCAAGGGCGTCCCAGTAAAAAAATTATCAAAAACTACGTGGTAAGAAAGGTCGAAGCCACGTGAAATCAGCACATCGCAAAAAGTGAGAACAACGCTTGCACCCAGCCCCAATTCTTTATATATTGGATTGCACATAGTTGTAGCACCTTGGTATGGTTCCATCCATAAAACATACCCTAACCGTGTAGCACCAACCCAAGCTTTGAACCCATACCTAATAGGTTTACCTTTTATGTGCTGTTTGCAGCCATGTCTACCATAGTAGGGGATCATGGCCTCATCTACACTGTAATGCTCTTCAAGAGGAGAAAACTCTAAGTACTTTTTATTTAGAAGTGTAACTAGGGGGCGTACTTTTGTGTATTTGTCTTGCAAATACAGATTATCATTTACATGAAGGTGGCGAAAAATAAAGTCAAATCTATCCCTAGTCATAGCCGAGCTGATCAATTCATTCTTTGTATCAGGGGAGTTTTCCCAATACATTCTTCTACGGGGGAGCCATGAATAACCACTAACAAACAATATGCCGATGAAACATTTCATATCTTCTGTGGTTATGTCTCCAGGCAAATTCTTTTTGACAGCATATTTATTGCTCTCTGACACCAACAACGAAATAACATCTTCATCTAAGACGTTTTCAAACCACTCAATTGGGCGCTTATCTTGGCAAGCGCCTTGAACATCTGGCCAATTCGCGGGATTTTTTGCCTAGTCCCGTTTTCTCCATGCGTAGGTACGCCTACGTTTAGTTCGACCTGTAGAATCAGAAGGTTCTTCTTCTGTATCACTCACCATCATCTGCCCTTGAATCATTACTTCAGCCGGTTGAAGCAGAATGTTTCGTGGCAAATTATTCAAAGTTACATTATCTTCTTCACCCGAATCTTCATCAGTGAGACAGTCAGGATCAACAGGAGGAGGTAGAATACATATCAGTCGTTCTCTATAATCTTCTTCATTATCAGAAACATTTTCTAAAGCATCTAAAATTTCATGCGCAGCTAACGGTCTGTAAAGAAAAAGTTGTATTATTGTACTAAAATCATGTATATTATCCTACTGTCCTATATATAGTACGCTAGTATTTGTAACAAGTTATAGGTAATTTATTTATATTATTTTGCTAGAATATTTATTTCGTACAAAAGTTAAGGTTATCAACTAGATATTAACACAGAAAAAAACAACTCACGAGTAAAATATAACTTTTTATACATACCTGTCTTTTGCCATGTCTACAACGCACTTTTATTATACACTTATAAGGTAAAATATAAGGTAAAAACTGTTAAAATAACTGTCTTTTAATTTTTTCTAATAAAGCTGACACGTTTCTTACTGCAAATCATAAGACTAAATAATCTTAGATAAAGAGGGTATTCTGATATTTTTTTTTTTATTTTTACTGTCCTAAATATAGGACAGTAGGTTTATCTGGGTTAACCCTTCCATTCTGATGGTATATTATTAATATCTCCATCATCAGTATCAGTATCTAATGAAAGTGATTGGAAAGAATTCTCTGTAAAAGTATTGATAATTTGAGAATCACTCTCTATAGGGGTGCTTTCTTGGCGATTGCTTGTTGTTGCTATTATTGGCGATTTAAACAACGTCTCTGGTTCAGTCTGAAAACATTTCTCACATTTCCAGTTGTCTCTATGTTTCTCAGTAAGTGTATTGTAAAATCTTGATTCCGACACTGTTGTGCAACTTAGGTGATAATATCCATTGCACTTTTTACATATTAGCATTTGTTTGTTAGTTATAATCAGTTTACATATCATACATTCTCGAGTCATTTTATTATTCTAGATTCTTTTCTTGATCGGTATGGTTTATATTCCTTCGTTTATTATTATTTTTTTAAATTTATCTGTGGTCTTCAATGTCAAATCATACAAATGTCATATCAGCTGTTGCTTGTCAATATCACTTCACTTGTCAGATCGTCAAAACAAATGAGTGCCGGTTGTGATGTAAAATTGTGTTAATTGGTCAATATTCCTTGTAAACAATGATTAATTATTAAAAAAAAGTCAGTTACTTGTCGACAGCCAAATTATTAATTAGTTTTCCAGTGCAAACCCAGTGTTTCAATATGAAAAGACAATATTGTACCTTGGAGCCGGAACTAGAGGTTAGTTTTCTTGTCTTCTAACGATGTGAAACTCTTTCTATCCTTAATTATTCTTTATAAACACTTGGAGCACAACTTTCACGTCTTATCTTTTTGACAACCGGAAGTAAAAGTTAGAAGTAAGAATTAGTATTAACCAACTCAATAACTTGATGCATTCGTTGACATGTCGTCACAGTGACAAATTTGTGTTTTTTGACACAAATAATTTCATAGGTGATTGTTTTAGGACCAAAGATCGAATATTTCTATCCAGATACTATAAGAACAAAATTGCTACATTGGTAGCTAGAAATATAAATTTTTGGACGAGTTTACATTGAATAGGAATTGAATCAGAAACATTCACATTTTTAAGCGATGCTCATGGTACCCATCACTGGCTGGATCATTGCGTCGCCTTGCAGGCTGGCTGGGAGGCGATTGATGAGATCAGTGTAATCAATGACGTTTCGTGGTCGGATCATTTTCCGTTGCGTGTTAAATGCAATATCGGTGTGATGATGGAAGGTATAACAACAGGATGTGAATGTTTCTGCCGGAGTAAGATGGGGTATAAGAGATGCTAGTCAAAAGGGTTGTTATTTTAATTATTGTAAGGCTAATCTTAAACGCATCAATCATATTTTAATTTGTGATAATTGTACTGGCAAGTCATGTTTTAAAATCAATGACCATCAACTATTTGTTAACAACTTGTATAACGATATAGTGAGTGTTTTACGTCAAGCGGCCGTTAAGTCTTCTGGTTCTCGCACGAACAAAACAAGTAGGCACAAACGGGTGACTGGCTGGAATCTCCATGTAAAGCAACATCACCAGCTTTACAGACTCAACTTTAATAATTGGGTCTGGTCGGGCAAGCCATCCACGAGACATAGTTACGAGGCTATGACAAATAGTAGGAAACATTTAAAAATAAACTTAAATAGTGTCAAAATAATTGTGAAAAAATTAAATCAGATATTCTGGCCAAACATAGAAAGGAAAAAAAATCCCAAAATTTTGGTAGGAAACAAAAAAGTTTGATTTTAAACAAACTCTGCCCGCAACTGTCCACCACCACAAATACACCTGGAACTCACCCGATGGAGTTACCAAGAACCAAATCGACCACCTTGCCATTAGCTCTAAATGGCGCTCATCACTGCTCGATGTTCGCAACCGTCGTGGCGCGGATATCGACAGCGACCACCACCTTGTTGTAGCTGAGGTGCGGCTAAAAGTAGCTGTAGCCCGATCTGCAAGCGTGGTTACTAAGACTGGCAAACGATTTGAGGTCAACAAGTTGCGGGACCCAGACACACAGGACGCCTTTAGGTTAGAGCTGCGCAATCGCTTCTCCGCTCTCGAGATGGACTCTTCTTCTGTCAACGCGGAGTGGAACCACATTAAAATGGCCTACGAAGAGACCAGCTCCGTCGTTCTAGGACACAAAACACACACACGGGAAGATTGGATGTCGCAGCAAACCTGGAATCTAGTGGAAGAAAGGCGTAAACTCCACGTGAAAATTCTGAATACTCACGATGAGGCGGCAAGTGAAGATCTGAGGCAGCAATACAGACAGGTACGCAGGAACATTGACCGCAGTACCCGCCACGACCGGCGAGTATGGGCGGATAGTGTTGCGGATTGCGCCCAACGAGCTGCTGATTCCGGTAATCTGAGGGAGATGTACAAGGCGACAAAATCCTTGGCCGGGAACAGGAGTCAGAGATGGAAAAAGCCTTTGAAAGACAAAGAGGGCCGGTTTGTTGTGACATCGGAGGCACAGCTTCAGCGCTGGAGAGAGCACTTCGAGGAGATCTTCCGAGTCCCGAACGACCCTGTCGCCACCATCATACCTGCCGTCAGCTTGCCCGCACAAAGCCTAGACATTGATGTATCCCCACCTACTGGAGAGGAAGTAATCGATGCCATCCGGTCACTAAAGAATGGTAAAGCCCCAGGAGTCGACTTTATCACAGCGGAAATGCTTAAAGCCGACGTTCCAACCGCTGCAAACGCGCTGACACCCCTATTGCGGAATATCTGGTCAGCCGAAGAGTTACCCGATGACTGGAATAAAGGCCTACTGATCACCGTGCCCAAGAAGGGAGACCTCAGTGAATGTGGCAATTGGAGAGGTATAACTTTGCTCTCGATCCCATCTAAGGTGCTTTGCAAAATCATCCTGGATAGACTGTCGAGGGCCATAGAACCTCTCCTTCGCAAAGAGCAGGCTGGTTTCCGGCCCAATCGATCGTGTACGGACCAGATCAACACCTTGCGCATTATCCTCGAACAGGCATCAGAATGGCAGAGGGAAATTTATTTGACCTTTGTGGATTTCGAAAAAGCCTTCGACACGCTGAGATGGAATTGTATCTGGAACAGGCTACGTGAAATTGGAGTCCCCGAGAAAATCACGAACTTGATAAGGGCCCTCTACGGAAATTTGTCCCCTATATATTTATTTATATTTATTATTCCAATGTCTTAGAAGACTTGGACTATGCCGATGATGTATGCCTGTTGAGTCACACACGCGCCGACATGCAGGCCAAGCTGGACGACCTACGACGAGAGGCTTTGAAGGTTGGACTAAAAGTGAATATCAGGAAGACCCAGGAAATGAGGTGCGGGGCAACTGGCTATCGGCTACCATTGCTTATCGGCACAGAGGTTGTGGAGAGAGTCCACAAGTTCACCTACCTCGGTAGCGTAGTGTCGGAAACTGGAGGGACCGAAGAGGATATCACTTCTAGAATCGCCAAGGCAAGAGCAACCTTCGCACAGCTCCGTCCTGTATGGCAATCACGGAAACTGACTAGGAGAGTTAAGCTCAAAATATTCCGGTCCAATGTGAAAACCGTTTTGCTGTATGGGTGTGAGACGTGGAAGGTCACTAAAGACTTCTCGCACCGTCTCCAAGTCGTCATTAACCGCTGTCTTCGCCGTATTCTCGGTGTTTACTGGCCTGAGAAAATCTCCAACGTAGACCTGTGGGAACGCTGCGGTGAGACTCCGATCGACCAGCAGATCAAACGCCGCAAATGGAACTGGATCGGCCACACGCTCCGAAGGGACCCCGAACACATACCGAGGCAAGCCCTAGACTGGAATCTCCAAGGAAAGCGTAAACGTGGCCGCCCTAAACAGACCTGGCGGCGGACAATCATCGCAGAGGTGAAGAATCTAGGGAAGACTTGGAGCGAAATAAAACGCGAAGCTCAAGACCGAGCGGGATGGCGACGCACTGTGGATGCCCTCTGCCCCAGCTAGGGGACATAGGACCTTAAGTCAAGTCAAGTAAGTCAAGTCTGCCCGCAACTGTGGATGGTTTGCGTCAACACAAGCAAATAGCAGATTTGTTTGCCACTGCTTTCAAGGTAGAACCCCTGCAGGTACTCCGGAGTTCTTACTGTCTTAACCCGAATACGGATGATATAGTGGTATTCTCTGAAGAGGATGTCGTAGAGGCAGTTAAAGGAATAAAGCCAGGAAAATTTCCGGATGCCGGGTGCCGTGTGGTTCCCGGCAGTGCCGTGTGGTTCCCGGCACTATTACAAAAAAGAATAGGACCACTCCATCTCTTTCCCATGGATGTCGTAAAAGGCGACTAAGGGATAGGCTTATAAACTTAGGATTCCTCTTTTAGGCGATGGGCTAGCAACCTGTCACTATTTGAATCTCGGTTCTATCATTAAGCCAAATAGCTGAACGTGGCCATTCAGTCTTTTCAAGACTGTTGGCTCTGTCTACCCCGCAAGGGATATAGACGTGATCATATGTATGTATGTATGTAAATTTCCGGATCATGATGATCTCAGCCTGGAACACGTTTTATATGCTGAGGATAAACTGTGCCCTAAGTTAACTGCTCTATTTAATTTGTGTTTGAAATATTCATACTTACCGCCCGATCTCATGAAGACTATTGTTGTCCCTATATTTACTCTAAAATATACCGTTAACTATTATAAAAGCCGCGGTACAATAGTAAATGCGTGTTTTCTGGACTTGAGCCGGGCGTTTGATCTTGTGAATTATGAAATTCTCTGGAGCAAATTGCTGGTCTCGGGAGTACCACTTGAAGTAGTGGACCTGGTATGGAAGCCAAACTAATCATGTACGAGTAAAATGGGGCGACGCGACTTCTAGTGAATACAGACTAGTATGCGGTGTACGTCAAGGGGGCTTAACCTCTCCGGATCTCTTTAATGTATACGTCAATGGGCTGATAGAGGAGCTGAAGAGCACAGGAATTGGCTGTTGGGTAGGAAGAGTGATTCCCAAGACTTTGTGGATTCATCACACTGTAGCTTCAGTGTTATAAGAGCCTTTTTATAACGAGCATCAGCAGGGTTATTTATTAAAAATGTTCTTTTTTATTTATTTATTTAAACTTCATTGCACAAAATACAAATGTATAGCACAATTGGCGGACTTAATGCTAGAAGCATTATCTACCAGTCAACCATTGGGTCTTACAGAGAACTTAATGTGGGGTTAAACTAAATAAATATTTATACCTTCACAAAATATAAAATAAAATAATTATAATATACATACATAAAAACTACAATAGATAAACAATATACATAAATAAATAGGTGCAGCGATTACCGAAATGAGTGAAAAGGCGATATTAAATACCCTCGCGACTCAAGAAAAACCTGTATACCCGCGATTTGAAACTAGAACGACTTGGGGATGTCCTGATGGACTCAGGAAGTGAATTCCAGAGCCTAACAGCCATAACGGCGAAAGAATTGGAGGCAATACCTGTACGGTGGAAAGGGATAGCAAGAGTTAACTTATTTGAAGAACGTAGGACTTTTTCGTGAGTAGAACTTAATAGTTGGAAGTCTTTTTTAAGATAGTCTGGGGCAAGCTGATTATTGAGAATGGTATAGAGCTGACATAAAATGTGAAGATTTCTACGGTTACGGATGGGGAGCCATTTTAGCTGAGAACGGTATTCAGAAATATGATCGTACTTCCGAAGGCAGAATACAAACCTGATACAATTGTTTAGAAGACGTTCTAATTTGTTGAGATGCTCTTCAGTTAAATCCAGATAACACACATCAGCATAATTAATATAGGCAGAAGAAGTGCATGGGTAAGCAAAATCTTCGTCTTTGTTGGAAGAAAATGTTTTAAGCGTTGCAGATAATGCAAAACACTGTAAACTTTCTGACTGGTTGCAACAACGTGTGAATCCCAATGTAAGTTGGTATCAATATGTAAGCCAAGGTTTTTAACAGTCGTACTAGATTCAATTATAGTTCCGTCAAAGATCAGCGGTGGCAAAGTGTTAATGTCAATATTATTAATCTGATAGAAACTGCCAACTACTATAGCCTGACACTTTTTAACATTAACAGAAATGCCAAATCGATTAGACCAGTCTAGAACTCTATTTAAGTTATGATTCAGCAAATTAATGGCCTGTTCCATGTTATCAATATTCGTCTGTACATAAAGCTGCAAGTCGTCAGCATAGAAATGATAGAAACAGTTTATGCGAATAATGAAAGCAAGTTTATGAAAACTGAGAACAAAATAGGAGACAAAATACCGCCTTGTGGGACGCCAGCTTTCAATTCGCACCAGTCTGATTCATCCGTACCGTTACGAACCTGTTGCCGGCGTCCATGAAGATAACTGGAGAACCAAGAAATCACTGAAGAAGAGACGTTGCAACGGGAAAGGGTGGCTAAAAGGATATCAATGTCAACAGTATTAAATGCGTTACTAAAGTCTATTAATACTAAAATTGTGACTTGTTTATGTTCCATGCCCGTTCTAATGTCTTCTGTAACTCGAAGAAGTGCAGTGGTGGTACTATGCGCCGGCCTAAAACCAGATTGATATTTGTTTAAAAGGTGGTTATCAAGTAGATGTTTTGATAACTGGTTAAAGGCAGATGCTTCTAGAACCTTCGATAAGAATGAAAGTATGGAGATAGGACGTATGTCATTCAGATGAGTAGGATCTGGGATTTTTGGGAGAGGACGTACATAGGCCATGAGCCATGAAAGAGGAAAGCGATTTCTGAGAAACTGTTATTAATAATATGGGTGATGATAGGGAGGACATAAGAGAGGATTGGAATTAACATCACACGACTTAATTGATCTGGACCAACGGCATTAGAGGAGATGGAATAAATGATTTTGTATACGTCGTCTTCAGTGACAGCTGAGAATTCAAATGGCCTACCGTCGGGAGAAGGCGAAGCAAGAATAGAAGAGATCGAAGCTAATTGGCTTTTTTGTTCTATAATTATTTTTTTTTAAATTATTTAATATATTTTAATAGATATTTTTTGCAAATGAGATACATAGGAAAAATTGTGTTGAGTTAACAAGCCCTGACCGGCTTCTATACGTTCCGCATATATTAAAGTAGAAATTAACGTGATATAAAAATTTACAAGATATACCAATACAGATTTATGGTATTTTTGTCCTAATATTCGACTGCAGAAATCCATTTACCGACCACCGGTTATCGACATGTTCCAATAATCGAGATCTAGTAATCGACATGTTCTATTTATGGACACCCAATATTTAATGGTCCATTAATCGTGCACCCAGCCTAAAATTTTCAAATGGTAGCTTTTAATCATATCAATTAAACTTACACCGTGCGGTTCCCGGCACCAATACAAAAAAGAATAGGACCACTCCATCTCTTTCCCGTGGATGTCGTAAAAGGCGACTAAGAGATAGGCTTACAAACTTGAGATTCTTTTTTTAGGCGATAGGCTAGCAACTTGTCACTATTCGAATCTCAATTCTATCTTAAAGCCAAATAGCTGAACGTGGCCTATCAGTCCGCTCAGGACTGTTGGCTCTGTCTACCCCGCAAGGGATATAGACGTGATTATATGTATATATGTAAACTTACACAGTAGTAAATTATTCATAAATGGTCAATGATAATGCGTTCTTTACTGCGTCTATCGCCTGTGCAATTTGAAACGGCGCGGCGTGTAGTTTTTTTAGGTGCTATTCTTAAGGCGCTACATTCAGATGACATGTACCTCGATGCGGGCGAGAGGCTCACCCCGCGCGGGGCTCACCCCCGACCAGCTTACCCCGCTAGATCGCCGCCGCACCGTAGCCGCTGGCGCGCGACCTCACGTAACCCGAATAAAGTTTGCGAATGCACCTATGGTTTTCTATATATGGTTTTCTATCTTGGGTTGTCGTTGATGTCGGCGTCGGAATAATGCCATGACTATCTAAGTCCATAATATCAACTGTCGACTCCACACCAACCGCACTTCTCTGTTCGGACATTGTCAACGACGATATCGGAGACAATTTATTTTTCATAAAAATTAATAACAATCAAATAATGAGATAATGATTGTGATCGTGCCAAATGAAGAAAGCGAAGAAAAGTAAACCCTGCGACGTCTTGCAGCTGAGGAGGTACCCTGAATAATAGTTACCTAGGAGTAAGTACCTATAGAAAAAGACAGAACAATCATCCAGTAAAAAGTACTGTTTCCGTAGGCAAAGACCAGGGCAACAACTAGTGACAGTATAACCGACGGCGGCGGAGCTGTTGTTTGTTGTTGTTTTATCTATCTATCTACCTACTGTCGCCCCGCCACAAGCCGGTATCAAATGAAATATTTTTCACCTTCAGTGTTTGCGGAGAAAATCTCAGTAGGCATCTATATGTCTATCTATTAGTAAGTGTAATTAGTACCCACCATCTTAATTGTCCCATATGGGAAGCTCTTTCAAGTTTTTTTTTTTAACATGCTAACATTTAACATGCTATCATGACGTAAAATTATACACCTATTTACACTAAACGAAACAAAAAAACTGTATTAAAAACTAACCTAAACTACCTATCTATAATAGGTATATTTCAGAAAGTACCAAAAAAAAAAAAAGTATCAAAATCCACGATCCTAAATACCTACGTAATATCACCCCGGCCGGCGGAAAAGCGACGCGTAAGATTCAGAGATCAACGACACAATTCAATAAGCTGAGCTGACAATTATGTACAGAAATAAATTCAAACAAAATGAATGTGGGAAATTAAAAATACTTCGCAGAATATTTTTCAACGACGCTCGGAGCGACTGGCACAGGTCCTACGTCCGAGAATGTGATCCGCGGAGTGAGGCACGCTTACAAAGGATAGCGCTTTATCCCACCCGGTCGTGTAGGAATGAGACAGAGATAAAGTGTCAACACTCTACTGTCCAGTACTATCGTCGCAACAATTTTAATTCCTGTTTTCATCTATTTAGTTTAATGACGTCTAAACAAAACATCCAATCGAAATTTCATCTTCCAGAAGTTATTATTTTTTAATGATCTTCAATTTGGTACAAAATTCAAATTTTAAATCCTTATAGTTTGAGATAAATAATCGAAATCTAGACTTGTGTTCCTGAATTTTTTTGATCGAGGATTTTTGTTCCAATCGTGTTTTCATCTTCCACAAATATAATTGAATATATTTACTTTCATATCCTAAAATATTGAAACGATACAAGTTATATTTTATGAGAAAAAACCAAGTGAAAATGACCCAAAATCTATGATGTATCGCCTTAAAAGAAATTATGTAAATTATTGGTAATGGTTCACAATTTTTAAATATATTTATGATTATTTTAAAAGTGCCAATAAGAGCTAACTGTCCATGAATTAAGCAGCAAAGAATTTAACACAAAAATAATTTCAACATTTGTCGATTATTGGAATATGCGCTTAAAAAAATAACCAAAGATCGACAAGCGAGTAATCGCTTTAAAAGTAACCTTAATTGAAAAAAAATAACATTAAGAAGTATTGACTTTGAGTCCTCATCTGTTGCATAATTAGCTCTCTCAATTTAACAAAACCGAAATAGTTATGAGCAATAAATCTTACTCACCTCCTTAGTGATTTCGCTAATAAAACTGAATTTCCGTTAAAAACTTCTGCCAGTCGATATTTAAAGCTCCGCCATTTTTATCAAAATAACCGAATGTAGAAAGTGACACTTGAAATGAGAGCTGGATGAACCTTGTCTAAACCTATGCTTCGTTTACGTTCAAATACACAACATTAGTATATCCTTTTTTATTTTACTATTTATTTGTCGATCATTGGTGGTCTGTCGGACATTGGGTACTTTACGTTAAATAAGGTAATGAAAAATAAAATGTAAATTGTTGTTTTTGCGACAAAAAAGGAAGTTATATATTATTTACCTGTTAGTTGAGGTAAAATCAGGTGGTGGTGACGTAGCTTTGCGTTTCGATCCAGCAGCCAAGCCACGAACAATTTCTGGATAAAGCGATATGTCTCGGATTTGCTTCGCAGCAACGGTTTTGCGCTGACTCGTTTTCTTGCTCGCCTTCTTTGGGGGAGCTACCGCAGATAACACTGACGAGGCTTCAAATTCTGAGTCAGACCTGATATAAAAATTTTAAGTTTTAATATATTGTAAGGTAGGTACCTGAAAAATAAAAATGTAAATTTCACCAAAGAAGAAAATAAATATTCAACACTTACTAACATTTTTCAAATTTATGATAATATGTAGTATTTATACAGCAATTTTTTTTGGCGCAGCGGTCCCGGAGCACTCGCAAATTATAATTTAATTTTCTTCTTTGCTCGACTATTTAAACAGAAAATATCACTTGCTCATCATTAAAATTGGTCAAGCGTAGGTTAATTCTGAATTTAATTATTGATAATCAATACCTTAGACTAATGTGAACCTTAACACCTAATGGTGAAGGTATATATTTTTTTAATACGTGATAAAAAAGTGAGTTTCATATAAATAAAAATAAGTAGTTCAAACCAATACATGTATTAATATTTTAACTTTTATAATTCAAGTACTAAGTAAAGATGATAATAGAGTCAACTATCAATCTAGTTTTTAAAATACTTATTTCCAACATTTGGTTTGAAGATAAAATCGAATTATAATGTAAGCAGAATATATAAGTCCAAGATCCAGATACTTATATGTGAAAAAAAATACATCTTAATTCAGTTGAGATCGAACCAGAGACAGTTACAGGCAGACTTGTAAACCACTATGTCACGAGGGTCATCATTGCATTCGAAAACGATGACTACATAATTTGCTATACAAGAATAATGTTTTATATCAGGAATACAACCAAAGTACAACCCAACCCATCACCCATGGCGTTCCACAAGGATCCATACTGGGACCAGTCTTGTTTCTATATAAATAACATAGAAAAATTGGGTCTTCTTCTTGGTTATTTAGCCTTATATGCAGACGGATACATGTCTATTTTATTTCGGTAACGATATGAATAAAATCATCTCACAGGCTCAGGAAGATTTGAACATGCTGTTCAAATGGTTTCAGTATAATTTGTTGACTTTTAATATCTCGAAAACAAGCTACATTATCTTTAAGACAAAAAACAAAATAATTCCCCCTCATGACCCCATAAAAATTAATGACATCTCGCTTGAACAGAAAACTTGCGAAAAATATCTTGGTCTCAGAATGGATAGTTATCTAACATGGAACAAACAACTAGATTACATAAAGAATAAATTGACATCACTAATAGGTTCACTCCACAGTGTAAATCATTGTATACCTGGTAGTTTACGTTTTAATATCTACAACTCCCTAGTAAAATCACACTTACTTTATGTAATAGAGGTATGGGGAAGTGCCGTCAAGACAAGAATAAGGGAATTACAAAAGGCTCAAAATAAAGTAATAAAAGCACTATATTGTTACCCATACCTTACATGGCCGTGTGGTTCCCGGCACCATTATATAAAAGAATAGGACCACTCCATCTCTTTCCCACGGATGTTGTAAAAGCCGACTAAGGGATAGGCTTATAAACTTGGGATTCCTCATTTAATGCCAATTCCTGCCAATCTAAGGTCTGCCGCGCCGATGTATGCATGGCTAGGAGCGAGCCTAGTCTCGAGCGTGCCACCTCCGCCATGGGGTTAGGCAACCCCCAGGTAATGGCTAGCCTTGCTCTGGCATGCGGGGCTCTGCTAGGGCGGACATTATTTTTCCCTTGCGCCTCGTGAGAATCGCATGGATGCAAATTTATAAAAAGCACCTAAATGGCGGCGATGGTGTCCGCACCCCATCACGTCTCGTTCCCGGCGGGAGCGGTATGCGGCCTGCTGAAAGCCGCTTTGCGAAGATGAATGTAAGAGGAGGAATGAAGGATAAGATTGAGGAAATATGCCAGATGATGGATGAAAGACGTTTGGATGTGTTGTGCGTGAATGAAATGAAGCGGAAAGGATGCGACGCGACGCAGCACGGCCCTTACACGGCTTATTGGTCTGGAATTTTGCAGTACCATTCTTTCTGCACGAATGGCTGAGTGTGTGAATGAGTATGAGTGTGTCAGCCCTCGCCTTCTATGGATTAGGCTGAAAGTTGGAATCTAAAACACTGGTTTTTGAAATGGAGAAAGAAATGACAGCATGTAATATTTTGATTGGAGGAGAAAAAGTTGAGCAAGTTGAGCAAAATAAATTTGGATGAATAACAAACAGTTTGTGTATTATTGATCTTTTCCTGCTACTTTCTTGACAGAGTAGTATGTTGGTAACAATGTAATAGGCGTGTGTTATTTTTTATATTTGTATGCTGGTAACACTGAGGAAACTGTTTTTCAATATAATTGTGTGCGCTCCCAGTTGTAAAAGTTTCGATGTCTTTAAAATAAAAGTCTTCGTCCAAGTATTAATTGTTTTTCACTTAATTCAAGAGGTTATTGGCCCAGGCACATAAGCCTGAGAAACAAAAGTTAAAACAATAAAAAAAAACTGTTTCGTCAAAAAATACTTTTACCGCGTGCGTGGCGTTGAGGTTAGAAAGAAATAAAAACTTGCGAGCGAGTGAAGCAATAAGCAAGGTCGGGACGAACAGGAAGATGGAAGACGAAAATAGTTTAAGACTCCAGACGCACGCGAAGCTCGAAGGAGCATCTAACTGGAATATTTGGAAGTTCCAAACCGTCGTTTTACTACGGGGTCAAGGTTTGCTAGAGGTAGTAGACGGGAGAAGTGTGAAACCAGAGGCGGCGGGTGAGAAGGCTGCATGGGAAAAGAATGGTTCGTCATAACAAAAGTGTTAATGTCACTTCCAGATATGTATAAGCATTTTGTGTCGGCGTGGGAGTCCGCGTCGGACGAGAAACAAACGCTAGATAATCTCGTTGCGAGATTATTGATAGAAGAGGAACGAATAAACGAAAAGGAACCTCAAAACTCGTCAGCATCGGCGTTCGTAGCTAAGAAAAACATTAAGTGTTATAAGTGTAATAAGCTGGGACATTACCAAAATGAATGTAATCAAAACAAGGGTTCGGGACACGACAATAGACCGGGAAAAAGGTGTTATTCCTGCAAGAAAGTAGGACATACAAAAAGTAAGTGCTATTTCAAGAAGAATCGGTAAAAAGACAGTAAAAGTAACGCTTTTATGGTGATGAATGTAAATAGACACGTCCAACAATCTCAGTGGTTAGTGGACTCGGGCGCTAGTCAACATATGTGCCGTGATCGCAACCTATTTACCACATATTTATCGTCGAACAATAAAACAGTTATCATTGGAAACGGCAAAGAAATTAGTGCACTCGGGTTCGGACAGGTGGCGGTAGAGGTATTTAATGGCCGCGAATGGGTGAACACAACCATAGACAACATACTCTTCGTTCCGGAATTAAAAACAAACCTGTTTTCCGTCAAATGCGCGACAGAAAAAGGTTATATTGTTAAAATGGACACTAAATTCTGTAAATTTTACAAGGAAAATTCTGTGTGTGCCGTAGCGTGTCGTAACAGAGATATGTACTATATGGTTATAAGTGTGAGATAGCGTTATAAGTGTGAGATAGCAAATCCGAAAAATCGGAGCCTGGTAATTATAGACCAATCTCAATTTTACCAATTTTGAGCAAGGTGTTCGAAAAATCATGCTAAATCAAATGCAGGGTTATTTTAAGTCTAATAAATTATTTCATAGTCAGCAATACGGCTTTACTGAGGGGAAATGTACAACTGATGCAGGTGTGGCTCTTGTCACTCATATTCTCAATGCATGGGAAGACTCACAGAATGCCATCGGAGTATTTTGCGATCTGACCAAAGCATTTGATTGCGTAGATCATAAAACTCTTTTGCTCAAGCTCGCTCATTACGGGTTCGACACTACTGCTGTTGAACTTATTTAATCATATCTTAGTGATAGATTACAGACGGTAGATTTAAATACCTTTGGGCTACCGCAAGGTTCCATTTTGGGACCTTTTCTCTTTTTAGTACATATTAACGACCTGCCTTGCATGATTGAGAAACAGACTGGCATCGTGTTGTTTGCAGATGATACGTCACTAATTTTTAAGATGAAACGCCGTAGCGAAATCTGTGATGATGTGAATAGCACTTTAGCCGCCATTTCTAACTGGTTTACAATCAACAACTTACTGTTAAATGCAAATAAGACCCAATGCATTAAGTTTACACTTCCCAATGTGCGGCAGGCAAATATGGATATTAGTATAAGCAGTAAAAGATTAGATTTTGTTGATAGTACTACTTTCTTAGGAATAACATTAGATTCAAATTTGAAAAAAAATTCGTCGTATTAGGAATTTGACGGATGTGGCAACTGCTAAGCTAATATATTTTAGTTATTTTTATAGTTTAATGTCATATGGTCTACTGCTTTGGGGATCAGCAGCTGACATACAAACTATTTTCATTTTACAAAAAAGGGCAATTCGAGCTATCTACGGTCTTAAACAAAGAGATTCGCTTAGAGATTTTTTCAAAAACCTAAATATTTTAACATTGCCCTCCCAATACATATCCGATAACATTATGCATGTTAGGAAAAACTTAGACTTTTCAAAAAAGTAGGTGAATGTACTAGTAGATCATTGCGGAACAATTATAAGTTGTCGATCCCAGCACTTCTGATTAATTGTATAAGATTTGATAATAAATTACCAAAAAGTGTTCTTGAAATGAATGATAGAAAATTCAAAAAGTATATTAAAGTTGAGCTTTGTAGGAAAGCCTATTACGGCATGGAGGATTAGGTATATTAATGATAAACATATGTGGCCCGAGCTTGACATAATGGCCTCTTACATACTTGTGTATTTTTGACATGATCTTGACATAATTTATATAGTATGTACATATTTTATTTTATCTTTATTTTTATTTGACGAAATATTCGTATTGACATAACCAGTTCTACATTCATTCATGTTTTTTAATGTAGACATGTGCATTCGTCCACGATTTAGATTTAAGAGATCTATATTTGTAAATTGACGTCCGATGAATATACTGCAGTGTAGTTTGTTCCACCGATTCTTCTACACATGCGCTTTGGAAGCGGTAGTAGTTATAATAAGATTTAAGTTATGTGACGTCAATAAGTGATACCTTGTATCCAATTTTGAAAATAAATCTGTTCTGTTCTGTTCTGTTCTGTTCTGTTCTGTTCTGTTCTGTTCTGTTCTGTTCTGTTCTGTTCTGTTCTGTTCTGTTCTGTTCTGTTCTGTTCTGTTCTGTTCTGTTCTGTTCTGTTCTGTTCTGTTCTGTTCTGTTCTGTTCTGTTCTGTTCTGTTCTGTTCTGTTCTGTTCTGTTCTGTTCTGTTCTGTTCTGTTCTGTTCTGTTCTGTTCTGTTCTGTTCTGTTCTGTTCTGTTCTGTTCTGTTCTGTTCTGTTCTGTTCTGTTCTGTTCTGTTCTGTTCTGTTCTGTTCTGTTCTGTTCTGTTCTGTTCTGTTCTGTTCTGTTCTGTTCTGTTCTGTTCTGTTCTGTTCTGTTCTGTTCTGTTCTGTTCTGTTCTGTTCTGTTCTGTTCTGTTCTGTTCTGTTCTGTTCTGTTCTGTTCTGTTCTGTTCTGTTCTGTTCTGTTCTGTTCTGTTCTGTTCTGTTCTGTTCTGTTCTGTTCTGTTCTGTTCTGTTCTGTTCTGTTCTGTTCTGTTCTGTTCTGTTCTGTTCTGTTCTGTTCTGTTCTGTTCTACTTAAAGTCAAAGTATTATCATCAAAATGTAAAATAGAGTTAAACCTTTAAAAATCTCGACCAATTATACCATTCAATTTTATAGGTAACAAATTAAAAACGTAAAATTTGTGATTAATTTGAAAATTATTATCTACATTTAATTGTAAATATACGTACGCCATGGCTTGGACTTTGCCTCCAAGCCCGTTTATCACTATGTTTTCATTATGTACCGGAATATCCTTTACATAACTATATTTAAAAGCACATAAAGAGGCCCAAAAATAAAATTATTTTTTTTATTTACTGAAGAGGAAGTGTAACAATCACTATCACCTGACATTAACATAGGTTCCATTTTAGTCACGAAAAAATGTTTTTTATGGCAATTTTTTCATTTAATGACTTTAAAATTTCATATTTATTCGAATTTTCTTCGGCTTGAAATATTGTTAGGTCAACAAAAAGATTAGACAACTGCATACCAAAATCAGATATCGATAATTTTTTTTTATTTGTTCTATTTTTGTTGAAATAGCAGTTGGAACCTTTCGCGGTAAGAGCTAATTTTTCATGTCTTTAATCAAGTCATTTACGCTTAAATAACTAGAATTTAATCTTAATTTCGCAGCTTGAGACAATCTACTTTTTATTACAAAATTAATTAAATTTGTCTTACATTGTTCAGTGTCTAAAAGAAAATTGTAATACTCTATGTTATCAATTAATTATTTTGTATTAGCCTCTGTATCATTCATACAGGGCATTAAATGCAAAGCCGTTTTCAAATCAAAAGTCGGCATGTTTACCTCTGATGCCTTATCACTTTGACACAATTCTACAATTGACTGGTACAAAAGTTCAAATTGATTACAATATTCTAAAATCTCTGACTCATCACCTTTATATTCTTCAACCCAATTATTGTATTGCTCATAGAGACTATTGGCAGCCTCTAATTTCTTTACTAAAATATTACCTTTCCTTCTTGTAGGGCCTACCTTTATTAAATAAGTCCTTATCTGCTTTAATTTGGAAAACAAAGCTTGTTATTAATTTAAATCTAGTATTTAATTATTATTTTTTTATATTCATATAAAATATATTTTATTTATATTTATCCATATTTTATAATATGCAAATTATTAGATGCAATTCACTTAATCGTAATTTAAAACAAAGAGTTCATGTCCATTATCTAACATTTACTTAGTTGTCGAATTTATACAACGTGTAACGGAAAGGGGGTTATCATATCGAGTACACCAAACGAGTCACCGGTAACAAACAGCCTGGTGCCACGCGAAACCCTGAAAGTTAACTTTTAATTTTAAAATTTTATTTTATTCAGTCCATTTTATTTTATTTTATTTTATTTTAGTAAAACTTGCACAACATTAACGATCACACACATTGGTCCACTGGCCTAATGTCCACGCCTCCCGTCTGTACTCCTGGTACTTTAAAATAGTATTTTAGAGCCAGGATTCCGGATATTTTTTTTTTGTTTTTCTTTACTAAGTGTTCCTGCTTTTTCTGTACTTTTTACTATTTAGCTGACGAGTCCCACCTGCGAAATTGCGAATGAATTTTCCAAATGAACCCTGAAATAGGCGTGACTTTTCTTTGCAAGGAGCAAAAAGCAAGGTCGATTAATAATGTATTAAAATGGGTTCCGGATATTTTTAGAAATTTTCTATTACGAACGAAATTTTTTTTCATATTTTAAGAAGCCGATAAACGAATATCGTCATAAATTAATAAATTAAATAAATAACGTTTACATAGGTTGTTAAAAGTCCGGAAAGAAAGAAATGTTCTTGAAGGGAAACATGTTGATCCTTGTCTCTGATCTTTGCGGACGTCAGACGGCAGTCTCTCTGCGTCATCTGCATCAACAACACTGCTCTTTTTTGCATCATGGGTAAAAACATCTCCGAATAAAATAAAGGAATTTATCATTTAGCTACCAGGATTTCACGCAAGAGGTTTAATTTATCTACTTAAAAATAAATTAAAACGGGCCACTAATTTACCAAAACGAGAAGGCAAGACTAGATAGAGTACTTGCCTTTCGTTCTTAAATTCGACTAATTCAAGGTCAATATTCAAATTTGAGAGTGTGTGTGTGCGCAGTCAATGGGTTTAATTGGTGCAAGTACACTAAGCGCCGCCTACTGGCGCTCACCGCGAGACAGGTGATGTACACGTATCCTTTCTTCCGCTTTAGGGTAAGTTAGGGTAAAATGATGATCCCACCTGATTATTTACGTTTGTGATTAGTAAACTTTTACTTTGTTTAATTTTATCGCCGCATTCATAAAAAAGTTGTCAACATTTAGTCAACCTAGGAAACACGTTTTGTACATGCCACTTTTTCCAATTGGTAAGAGTGGTAGTAAGTATGGTAAAATTTTGAAATTAAATAATACTGTTAACCCGTTTATTATGGTAAAATTAATAAGATATTGAATCAAAGGGACAAAACATATTTGTACTAAAATAATTTTATTTCACCTTTGTTTACAAAAATATGCCGGTTAAAGTGACCGTGGTCGACTTTGCCCGTGTTTCCCCTGTACTAGGATGCCAGAGTCGGGAAGCGGAAATGTCAAATTATTTGAGAAGTCAATCAGTCGTTCGCTATCGGTTTGCGTGACAACCAGTGCTGCCATTTTAGCGCTTTGGGCGCTAGATCTAGCGCTTTTTTTATGTGTTTGGTGCGCTTTACAGAATTATGGCACCTAGCGGATAATCTGGCGCTTTTTTCATTTTCGTCATGACATATTATAAAACTCTATGGCTCTATTAGCATCAGTTATTTTAAAGCCCAATAGAGTGCTTTTTTGTTTGTTTGCTTTATTTCATTCAAGAAAAATTGTTCTAAGGATAAGGAACAGCGTGATAAGGGAATGTTGTGATGTGAAAGAAGATGTAGTTACAGGAATAGAAAAGGGTATGTTGAGATGGTTCGGTCATGTGGAGAGGATGAATAAAAACAGGTTGACTAAGCAGATATACAAGGAGAGTGTGGAGGGAAAGGTCGGAGTGGGAAGACCTAGACGAACGTATCTTGATCAAATTAAGGACGTCCTGGTAAAGGGTCAGGTCAAAAGTGCCCGAAACCGCCGAGCTTGCATGAAGAGAGTTATGAATGAGGATGAAGCGAAGGAAGTATGCAGAGATCGTGGCAAGTGGAAAGAGGTAGTCTCTGCCTACACCTCCGGGAAAGAGGCGTGATTTTATATATGTATGTAGGTAATTATTATTTCTTTTGCATTTCATGCGAATATTTACAAATCGATTGAATATCTTAAACGACGTACCTCTGTCAACGCAAAATGATTCTTATTGAATAAGTAAACGAGTCTTATTTGTTTAGAATCTTCGTCAAACGTTCGCCGCCTTGTGCCGCGATCTCTTTGACGGCGCCGACAAAGCGGCTACCTACGACTTAGGTCGCCGACGGTACCAGGAGAAAATGACGAGTGAGGAGTTAGTGTTTTAGTGTACATCGATAGTGTCTTAGTGTGTGTGATGTTTTGAATTGAGAATGTTGACCTCAATAGTGATTTGCCACGTTTGTTTATATTCAAATAGTAGATGTTTATTGGGAATTCTGGGACACTTTTGTGTCCCAGAATTCCCAATAAACAAAATTCGATTCATTCTAAACACAAAACATTAGTCGAATGCACTCACCTGAATCCATTATAAAATTGATAAGAATCACCCGCGAGCTCGTGGAAAGATCACACACCGAACACACTTTTTACACATGATTCATTCTAACCATCAAACATTATTTTGTTGTACTTTCCTGATTCCTGTTCTACCAACAAGATTTTACATATTAAATTATAAAACGTGTTTATTCGTTAAACGTAAATTCATTTCGCTCAAATTCGTTGAGTACTGCAGACGAGTTTAAGCATATGCTAATAATTTGAAATGAAATTTGTGAAACAAAAAGACTCACTAAAATTAGATTGTATTTGTCCTGCTTCATCACAAGAACCAAAACGACACGGAAACCTTCTGCCGAACACAATACGTTGTATCGTTTGTGGTCCATCAAATTGTGGAAAAACCAACTTAGTAATAAGTTTATTGTTACATACAGATGGTCCGCGATTTTGTAACTTATATGTTTATTCAAAATCTTTATATCAAGCAAAATACTTATTTTTAGAGAAAGTTATGAACATGGTTTCTGGTACAACCTTTCATAAATACAATCACAATTGTGAAATTTTGAGTCCTCACGAAGCGCTACCTGATTCTATTATAATATTTGATGATGTAGCTTGCGAAATTCAGAACAGCATTAGTTATCTTGTTATTAATAAGGATTGTGATAAAAACAAAGGATGTTATAGGTCAGCATTTGACACTTTTATAGTTTTAGATTAACATACTTAATATATGTAGTGATAATGTAGGGTCACTTTAAAGTGTGATCTGCGACTGAACACAATATCAAGCAGTAAAATGGAAAAAACATTTAAAAAACAAATAGTTAAGTCAGCAGCAGCTGTTAAAAGAAAAGTAGGGATGATTAACGATACAAAAAATGTAAATAATATGGCACTGGAGAAAATTTTCAAACCTATTGTTGATCCGCTTAATTTGATAGCCAATAAAAATAATGACAAGTGGGTTGAGAATGAAAATAATTACATCACCTCTGTTGGGAAAAAATGTAAAAATTAAAGTACATCGTCTTATTCATCCAATGAAGAATCGAATGACACTGTTTCTGAAAGCGACTTTCCTAATAATTACAACAAAACTTTAATTTCCACACCTTCTGAAGATCATAATGTCAGTGAAGGTTCGTTCAAATCTATTGCGTCTTCTCCAGATAATCGTCAAACTTTGTCGTGGTCTACATCATCAGAAGTAATGGATGCTATACCTTTTGGAGTTAAGCATGAGCGGGGAAAACTAATGCTTGGCAATATTCGTGTTTTCGATAATGATAACATTCTGAAAATAGGAACTCGAATTTTAAAGAAGACAGATGGTTTACGAGAGTTACTATTTAAAAGGAAACCTGATCTAGAAAAAGTCAGAGAGGAGGACTTGCATAATTATAAATTGTTACTAATTGATACTAATGCACATCGACGTAATTATGAGTCATCTAAACCTATAAACAGTAACAAAGGTTTTAAATACATTAATGTCATTAAGCCTTTATTTAAATTTTCAAAAAATATGACTTCAAGTGTAGAAAGTCTCCCTCAAGGAAAAGGTATTCCACTTCTGAAAAAAGTAAAAAAATATACTGATTATGTTTATTGGGATGATCCCAACGAACTGGTAGAACGATTAAAATTGTTGTTAGGATCACGAGCGGCTGGCAATAGTGGTGTAGATAATGAATATGAAAATGATACAAAGTAGCTCAGAAAAACTTTGAAGAGTCTAAACGACACAACAAGATGATGGAATCTGTTGCTTTAGGAAAGGCTTTGTATATAAAACCATATAAAAAGGGAGCAGGATTATATCTAATTCCTTCAAAAAACTGAAAAAGCGGCTACCCAGACGAGCACTAACCAATTTAGATATAATGGAACATGCTATTGATATTCCTTACTTTCGCGGAGTGTATATGAGAGATACTCTTCCTCGGAAACCAAAAAAAATTGAGTGTGCTATATTAAATTGAGATGTGTGTGGGTAGTTGCAGGCAAAACACTAAGATAATTTGCTCTTACATTATTTATTTAATTTTAATTATTTATAGTATTATTTTATTACCAATTCTTATTCCCAAATATAAATAAACATTGTTTATGCCTATATAAATAAAAACCTGCACTAACCTGCCTATTGGACATCACTTTCACAACACAAAACAACTACACCATGGAAATGCTACAGTTGCAGCAAGTTCAGCAGACACAGAAGCAATTGGAAGAGTCACTGGCTGTTCGTATGGCAGAGTTTGAAAAGAGGATTGCCTGTCCTCCACCAGGAGAGTCCGATGTGGTGAAGCAGGAGTACTCTGGCTTTAGGGTCTCCGTCAAAACCATCTTTCAGCTTTTGAACCAGCGGATCCTTGAGCTTACAAGCAGGGTGGA
Source organism: Amyelois transitella (assembly GCF_032362555.1). Lineage (NCBI taxonomy): Eukaryota > Metazoa > Arthropoda > Insecta > Lepidoptera > Pyralidae > Amyelois > Amyelois transitella. Next base: position 8,805,678 of record NC_083536.1, read on the forward strand.
CGCATTAGAGATGAGGAGTCGGCGCAAGGTATTACTACTCAATGGTATGGAGGAGACCACGGATGAGAACATTACACAGCTCGTGAGTAGCTTTCTCATAGATAAGCTCCATATTCCAGACTGCAGTGAGCAAATTAAGTCCTGCCATCGCATAGGGGTCAGTAAGCCAGGTCGTGCGCGTCCTGTTGTGGTCCGCTTTCACACCTCAAAGGCTAAAGCCAATGTATGGAAGAGGAAATCAGCGTTAAAGGGCACTGCGGTCAATATGTCCGAGTTTCTCACACGTGCCAGACAGGATGTCTTCATGGCTGCTCGTAAGCACTTTGGGATGAGGCAGTGCTGGACCTTCGATGGTGTCATTAACATCAAAACTCCGGCGGGTGACCGCGTTAAGGTGACCGCAGCCAGTGAGTTGGCTGCCTTGACTGTTAAGTTCCCAGCAGCTGTGGCTGAGGCCAGCAGTGCCTCGGGGCATTTGTCTGAGGCTGGGCGCCGTCCGCAGGCGCAAAGAAACATCACACGTCGACGGGCAAAAGCCGACAAAAGCTAATATGTGCAGCAGTCCTTTAATTTCTTGATTTTCTAGTAGTTATTTTCAAGCATCGTTATTTTTTTTTTAATTCGTTGGGTTGTAGGTAGATTACTCATTGATATACGCCACGCCCTAATTCAAACATTTTTACAAATTGTAATTTCAAACCTACTTTTAAATTTACTTTAATTTAATTTCTCTTTAACGGGTAGAAAGTTTTCATAAAGTTTGTCTTTGTTCTGTTCTGTCTGATGAATGATGTATGTCACCACTGTCATAATTAGCAATGTCACTTATGTGACTTTTTCTTATTGGCAGTGATATCTTGCTCATACAGCCATATGAAATAACTCTTTCTTTTTAATTATAATTCTTTTTTATTTTTATTTTTTTTTTATATCTCGTCTTGTGTTTTAAACTTTTCATGTTAAAACCGGCAGGTTATGCAGAGTATGTAGATGGCATAATATTATTATATATTTGGGTTTAATATTGTATAGTTCGTAATTAGCAAGTATATATATTGTTCTTATTCTTATTATTATTATATAATTATTTATTTGAATATATATATATATTTTTTTTATATTTTTTTTTATGCAGCAACTTAACGACTTAAGTTTTAATGACTCGTTTTTCTCTGCTAGTGACTCACTTCATTCTAGCTTTGCATCCTGTGACTCCTCTGATACTCTGGGTACATTCGTTTGTAACGCATTCCAGCCTTTCCCTAAAAATTTTAATATTTGTCACGTTAATGCCCAAAGCATTGCGGCGCATTATACAGACTTCCTGGAGACCTTTTCTTCGGAGCACATAAGTGCTGTCCTAGTCTCAGAAACCTGGCTTAAACCTAGCTTACCATCCACTAGTGTTTCACTACCTGGTTTCGTACTTATACGAAATGATCGTGTTGGTGCGAGATCGGGTGGCGTTGCCATATACTTACGTAGTAATATAAACTACCGCATCCTCTCCATGTCTCCATCTGAATATTCTGCATCTATGGAATACATTCTATTGGAAGTCTCCATTAATGGTGTTAAAGCAGTACTCGGTGTTTTCTACCCTCCCTCCTCTAAAGTTAATTACTTTTCAACGTTTGAGTCTCTTCTCGAATCGGTTTGTTCGGATTACGCTCATCATCTGATCCTGGGTGATTTCAATACTTGCCTCTTAAAAGGTGATTCCAGGTCTTCTAACCTCTTAGATATAGTCAAGTCAGTCAACTTCTCGATTCTCCCGTCTGGGCCTACCCACTTCACAGAACATGGTCCCACTACACTAGACTTGATTATCACTTCCGCAGTTAATTTAGTTGCCAGCCACGGACAGACTCCAGCACCAGGATTTTCACACCACGACCTAATTTACGTTTCATATAAAATTCGAATACCAAAAATTAAGCCTACGATTCTTCATCTCCGTTGCTTCTCCAAAATGAATACGGATAACCTAAAAACTGACGCCTCTATTATTGATTGGTCTTCTGTCATAATGGCGAGTACAGTTGATGAGAAAATCTCTCTGTTTAACAATAAAATTCTATCTCTGTACGATGTACATGCTCCAGTTAGAGCCATCAAAGTAAGACGACCACCAGCTCCTTGGATTACTAACGGAGTTCGTATAGCTGTGAGGCGTCGTAACTGTGCTTTTCGTAGATTTAAACGTGAGCGCACCGATGAAAATTGGTGTATGTATAAGGCTGCAAGAAATCGTTGCAATCAAATGTGTAGAAACGCTAAACGTCAATATTTCACTGTCAACATTGAAAATGTGTCTTCAGCTAACCTTTGGAAGTTTCTTAATTCACAAGGCATAGGCAAAGTGCAGAAACCTTGCTCTAATCTCAATTTCACTTTAAATGATATTAATAATCATTTTAGTTCTGTACCTTTATTAGATATTAACGTTAAAAATTCTACTATTTCTTCTATTCTTGCTCTGCCAGTCTCTGACTGCGATGTCTTTCAATTTTCGGCTGTCTCCGAGGACGACGTCTATAAAACTATCCATTCCATTTCTTCTAATGCCGTTGGGCCTGATCGTATTAGCCGCGTGATGATAATCCATATACTACAAGCGGTACTCCCTATCATCACGCACATTATAAATTCCAGTCTTACGGAAAGTTGTTTTCCTTCCTCGTGGCTTGCTGCCTTTGTCCGTCCTATCCCTAAAATTCCTGACCCTACCCGCTTGAATGACATCCGTCCCATTTCTATCCTCTCCTTTCTCTCTAAAATCCTAGAAGCTTCAGCCTTCAACCAGCTTTCTAATCATTTGCTCGCTAACAGCTTGTTTGATGATTATCAATCTGGTTTTAGGCCAGGCCATAGCACTACCTCTGCAATGCTGCATGTCACTGAGGATGTTAGAGTGGGAATGGAAAATAAGCAAGTTACCTTGTTAGTTTTGATCGATTTTAGTAACGCCTTTAACACGGTCGACATCGATATTCTGCTTGCCATCCTTTCCCGCTGTAACGTATCGGCCTCGGTGATCGCCTGGTTCTCTAGTTATCTTCATGGTCGTCGGCAGCAAGTTTGCAACGGGGCGGATTCATCCGACTGGTGTGATCTGAAGGCTGGCGTTCCTCAAGGCGGCATTTTATCTCCTATCTTATTCTCTATTTTCATTAATCTTCTCTCATCTCATTTGTCTTGTTCTTACCATTTTTATGCAGATGACTTGCAGCTTTATACTCAGGTGAACGTAGATAATTTATCTCAATCAATTTCTCTTTTAAACGATAACTTAAATCGTATCTTGGAGTGGTCTAATAATTTCGGAGTGCGTGTTAATCCTGTGAAATGCCAAGCGGTAATAGTAGGTAGTACATATCAGCTCAACAATATTGATACGAGTAATTTACAAGCGTTGATGTTCGATGGTATCAGGATTCCATTCAGTTCAGTTGTTAAAGATCTTGGTCTATATGTTGATAGTGAACTCAGTTGGAATCCTCATATCGTCGAAGTCAGTCGCAAAGTTTATGGTACTCTACACTACCTGCAACGTTTAAAACACTTCTTGCCGGTTAAAACCAAGGTCATGCTGGCTCAGGCATTAGTCCTTCCCCTCATTGATTACGCTGATGTGTGTTATCTGGACATAACCGAGGACCAACTTAACAAACTTGAACGACTTCTCAATAATTGCATTAGGTTCATTTTCTGTCTTCGTAAGTACGACCACGTCTCAGATTATCGTTCTCAGCTTAAATGGCTGCCGATCCGTCAACGCAGGAATTTACATATTGTCAGTTCACTTTATAATATTCTCAATAATCCCCTTGCCCCTAATTATCTCAAGTCTAATTTTAACCTTTTAAGTTCCACTCATGAAAGAATCCTGCGTTCTTCTAGTAAGTTGTCTCTTGCAACACCTTCTCACCGTACTAGTTTTCTCTCCAATTCTTTTGCCGTCACTGCGGTCAGACTTTGGAATGCGCTGCCTGAAAACATCAGAAGAGCCCCAAGCCGCGCTAGCTTTAAGTCTCTTGTGTACAAGTTCTACTTGAGTCTTAAGTAAATAATAGTTATATTTGAGTCTCGCTGCTTATATTCACATCTATTAGTACATTGTATTATATTTGTGTATTTATTATTGTATTCATATATATTTATTTATTTTTCGTTTCATGTAACATATATAATAATATGTATTATTATAAGTACCAATAGTAAATAATTTATGTTCTACTTCCCTTTATTTTGCACCCACCTAAAATTCTCTGTTTGACCCAAAGGTTGACTGTTAGATAATGCACTTAGCATTAAGTCCACCCATTGTGCTTTTACAATTGTATTTTGTACAATAAAGGTTAAATAAATAAATAAATACATTCAGTCAGAAAAGTATCGGGAATGGATTATTTATTCATGGTTCCAAATTCAAATTTTTGTTTTTTTTGTTGTTGTTAGATTGGCACAACTGTTTTCCATTTTGGCGCGGAGTTTGAGTTGCATCTGTTGTTTACATTAAATACAGTGCTATTTTTAGTTATATCATATCTAGTGTGTATTGCTAATTTCATAATGGATAAAAACATCGAACAAAGAGTTTGTCTTAAATTTTGCATTGCCAATGGAATATCGTGTTCGGAGTCACTGAAAATGTTACAGAAGGCTTACGGTGAATCGACTTTATCAAAAACTCGTGCTTATGAGTGGTACAAAGCGTTCACAAGCGGTCGAGATGTGATGGAAGATTTGCCTCGCTCTGGTAGGCCATCAACGTCTGCAACTGAAGTTAACATCGCAAAAGTGAAGGAAATAGTGACTGAAAATCCTCATTCAACTTTGAGAGAGATAGCCACCGAACTTTCTGTATCTCACGAGTCGATCCGTACCATTTTAACTAATAATTTGGGTATGAAACATGTTGCCGCTCGGCTAGTCCCAAAAGACTGAATTTTTTTCAAAAACTCAATCGCATGAGAGTCGCTGAGGACATGCTAGAACGAGTCAATTCCGACCCAACATTCATGAAACGCATTGTTACTGGTGACGAGACGTGGGTTTACGAGTTTGACATGCAAACTAGTCAACAAGCTTCGGAGTGGCGCCTTCCAACTGAACCGAAACCGAAAAAACCACGCCAAAGTCGTTCAAAAGTCAAAGTCATGTTGACTGTTTTCTTTGACTATCGCGGTGTTGTGCACTCGGAATTCTTGCCGGAAGGTCAAACGATAAATAAGGAATATTATTTGAGTGTTATGCGGCGTTTAAGAGAGCAAATCCGACGAAAAAGGCCAGATTTGTGGAAAGAAAATTCTTAGATTTTGCACCATGATAATGCACCTTCGCACAAGGCCATCATTGTGAACGAATTTTTAACCAAACACTCAACAAATACCATCGAGCAACCACCATAATTATTCACCAGATATGGCTCCAGCCGACTTTTTTCTTTTTCCTAAACTCAAATTACCACTTCGTGGCACCCGTTTTCAATCGGTAGAAGACATAAAAGAGAATTCGCGGCGAGAACTGACCTCAATTCCGGAAACAGCGTTTAAAAAATGTTTTGATGATTGGATTATTCATTGGCGTAAGTGTATCGTTTCTAAAGGAGCATATTTTGAAGGTGATAAAATAAATTTGGATGAATAACAAACAGTTTGTGTATTATTGATCTTTTCCCGCTACTTTCTTGACAGAGTAGTAAATTTAGATAGTTCTGACAATCCTGGAACACATTGGGTAGCCTACGTTAAATATATTAATTACTGTAAATATTTAAGCCGTGTGGTTCCCGGCACCATTACAAAAGAATAGGACCACTCCATCTCTTTCCCACGGATGTCGTAAGAGCCGACTAAGGGATAGACTTGGGATTCCTCTTTAATGTAAATCCCTGCCAATCTAAGGTCTGCCGCGCCGATGGATGCATGGCTAGGGGCGAGCCTAGTCTCGAGCGTGCCACTTCCGCCATGGGGTTGGGCGACCCCCAGGTAATGGCTAGCCTTACCCTGGCATGCGGGGCTCTGCTGGGGCGGACAAAATTTTTCCCTAGCGTCTCGTGGGAATCGCATTATGAACCTTAAAAAGCATATAAATGGCGGCGATGGTGTCCGCACCCCATCACGTCTCGTTCCCGGCGGGAGCGGTATGCGGTCTGCTGAAAGCCGCTTTGCGACGATGAATGTAAGAGGAGGAATGAAGGATAAGATTGAGGAAGTATGCCAGATGATGGATGAAAGACGTTTGGATGTGTTGTGCGTGAATGAAACGAAGCGGAAAGGATGCGACGCGACGCAGCACGGCCCTTACACGGCGTATTGGTCTGGAATTTCCAGTACCAGCCGAGGCTGTCAAGGGGTCGGTCTAATTCTTTCTGCACGAATGGCTGAGTGCGTGAATGAGTATGAGTGTGTCAGCCCTCGTCTTCTATGGATTAGGCTGAAAGTTGGAATCACTCGGATCTTCGTTCTAGGTGTTTATGCACCTTGGGATGTGGGTTCGAGGGGTACAACATCAGCAAAAAGCGAAAACGAGGAGTTCTGGAATAGTGTAAGAGAAGTATTGAAAGTTACCAAGCCAAATGAGAAGATTATTATGTTAGGTGATTTTAATGGATGGGTGGGTGTAAAGCGTGATGGATATGAAAAGGTGCTTGGTGCGTTTGGTGACGAAAAGGTGAATGATAATGGAAGAAGTGTATTAGAAATTTGTCTAGAGTGGGATCTTTTTGTGTCGAACTCAATGTTTCAACATAAAGAGATCCACACCTACACAAGAGTGGAAGGTATTTTAAAAAGTATGATAGACTTTGTGATTGTAGATGAAAGATTGAAGAACAAAGTGCTGGATACCCGTGCATATCGCGGTGCTGGCATTGACTCGGACCATTTACTGGTGATATCCCGGATAAGGGGTATCTTCAATCGCTGGTGGCACAGGGTAAGGGAGCAAACCAGCGCTTTGGAAAGCGTAAAAGTAGAAAATTTGCAAGATATGGATGTAGGTAAGAAGTATATTAATAGACTGAAGGATGAATTTGAAGATTTAGAGGAAATGAGCGATATTGAAGATGGATGGAAGGAATTTAAAGAAAGAATTGTGAAAGTAGCTGTTGAAGTGTGTGGTGTAAGTAGAAGAAGGAAAGGAAAAAATCACAAAAATGCGTGGATGAGTAAAGATGTGCAAGAACTTGTGCGATTAAAGAAGAAAGCATGGCTGGATTTGTTAGCAGCAAAAGCTAACTTAAGAATGCAAGAGGTTATAGATGAAGATGTGAATGAAGCACGTAAGGAATATAAGAAAATGAAAGATTTGGTTAAGAAAGCTGTGATTAGAAAGAAAGAAGAGTATAAAGAGGATTTTGATAAAAGGCTATCAGAAGACTTTCAGTCAAATCTGAAAGTATTCTGGAAATCCGTAAGGTCAGCCCGAGGAAATACTATAACCAGAGAGCTGACTAGGATCAGATGCCAGGATGGTAGCGTTGTGAAAGGAGAAGAATGTGTACTAAAGATATGGAAGGACTATTTTGAAAGTTTATTTGAAAAAAAGGAAGGAAATAAGAAAGATTTCTGCTATAGCGAAGAAAAAGAGAATGAGATGGAAGGCGAAATTGAAATGTTCGAAATTGTGGAAGCACTTAAGAGTATGAAAGCGGGAAAGGCTGCTGGGTGTGATAGAGTGTCGGTCGAGATGCTTAAAGCAGGAAAAGGCGTAGTAGCTAGTCAGTTGTACTGCCTTTTCAATTTGTGTTGGAGAAGCGGCCGAGTACCAAAAGATTGGTGTAAGGCTGTTATCGTGCCACTTTACAAAGGAAAAGGGTCACAGCTGGACTGCAAAAATTATCGTGGTATAAGCCTGCTTAGCGTCGTCGGCAAATTGTATGCTAAGGTATTGATTAATAGAGTCAGGAATGAAACTGATGACAAAATATGGGATGCTCAAGCGGGATTTCGAAAGGGAATGGGATGTACTGATCAGGTCTTTTCCTTGCGGTGCATAGCCGAAAAATTTTTGGCCAAGAGTCAAAAAGTCTATTGCACATTCGTAGATCTGGAAAAGGCCTATGACAGAGTTGAGAGGAATGAATTGTGGTCAGCACTTTCTTTGCATGGGGTGAGCAGTCTCTTAATACGAGCACTGAAATCCTTATATGAGGATTCGAGTGCTTGTGTCAGGATAAACGGAGCGCACACTGAGTGGTTTAAGATTGAGAAAGGCGTTAGGCAAGGATGTGTTGCGTCACCGTGGCTGTTCAACCTATTTATGGATAGCTGTTTGACAGATTTGAAAGAGTCTAAAAGTGGATTAAGGATGAATGAGTTACTCGTCAAATGTCTGCTCTATGCCGACGATCAGGTTATACTGGCGTCATCAGCGGAGGAGTTACAGGAGATGGTAAACTGTATGCATGAAGCTTTAAAAGAGAAAGGAATGAAAGTGGACGTAAGTAAAACTAAAACACTGGTTTTTGAAATGGAGAAAGAAATGACAGCATGTAATATTTTGATTGGAGGAGAAAAAGTGGAGCAAGTGAAAGAGTTCGTATATCTAGGATCAAAGTTTACATCAGATGGCAAGTATGATAGTGATATTGAAAGGAGAGTGAACGCGGGGAACATGGTGAATGGAGCTTTGCATGCCTTTATGAGCAGTCAGAAACTATCCAAAAAGGCCCGACTGGCTGTGCACAGGGGCGTGTTGGTCCCGACATTAATGTATGGGAGTGAAAGTTGGGTATGGCAAAAGAAGCATGAAAGCAGAATAAATGCAGTGGAAATGAGAGCGTTAAGGAGTATGATGGGTGTGAAATTGAGTGACAGGATAAGGAACAGCGTGATAAGGGAATGTTGTGATGTGAAAGAAGATGTAGTTACAGGAATAGAAAAGGGTATGTTAAGATGGTTCGGTCATGTGGAGAGGATGAATGAAAGCAGGTTGACTAAGCAGATATACAAGGAGAGTGTGGAGGGAAAGGTCGGAGTGGGAAGACCTAGACGAACGTATCTTGATCAAATTAAGGACGTCCTGGTAAAGGGTCAGGTCAAAAGTACCCGAAACCGCCGAGCTTGTATGAAGAGAGTTATGAATGTGGACGAAGCGAAAGAAGTATGCAGAGATCGTGGCAAGTGGAAAGAGGTAGTCTCTGCCTACCCCTCCGGGAAAGAGGCGTGATGTTATGTATGTATGTATGTATGTATGTATTTTGATAGTTTTGGTGATTTAAAACCACCATTGGAATTAGTAAATTATTTAAGTCCATTAACTATAAATTATAATTATTTGCAATATCAATCTTATGGTACTATAAACTGTGGACACCTTTTTTTAAAGTTTTTAAAAGAATTTTGGAAACATCATTTGTATAAATAATATAATAAAAATATATTTGTATCAGTATAATAATGTCTTTCACTGTGTCAATAACAGGCAGAGGAGAATTTTTAACAACTAACTATTCCCTTACATTACAACTGAATGGAGAGTACGAATGTGGGCTTTTGTATTTTTCTACATTTAATTCTATACCTAACATAGACGCAAAAAATAACAAATTTTACTATGGAAAAGATGAAGTTATTGAAATTCCTGAAGGATCATACGAGTTTCAAGATATTTGTGATTATCTGAAAAGTAATATAAAGAATGCAGCGTGGAAATTGAGTTGTAATAATAATACGTTAAAAACAAGAATTTTTTGTTCCAAAGATGTACACTTTAATAAAAATAATTCAATCGGAAAAATATATGGATTTAATAGAGAATCAATCAAAGCTAATCTTCAACTGTCGTCGCTCGCGACATGCTCTGCGACTTCGACGGAACTTGGAGCCTGCGTCGCTTGATCCGGGGCCGCACTGGTTCCCGGTGTCGCTGAGGTAGGATCGGATGTCTGTACAAAGTCACCATCCGATTCATCAGCCTCTTCACCTGAAAAATGGCAATATTAGCCGCGTTTCTGTAACGCTATGCACACAGTATGAGTAAACCTATGAGAAAAGAAACTGACTACTAAAAGTTTAGTGTGTAATACTGTTAACATTTGCTCTTATTTTAAAATTGAGTTAAACAATGTTCTAGTATGCGATTGTCAGAAAATTACTTAGTTTTCAAGTTATTATTGGGAAAGTTAGTAACAAAACAAACCTATCTTTGAAATTGCCTGCTGATGTGGCTATTTGACCACAAGCCACTCAAAGATGCAGCGGTCACACCAAATCGCCTTTTCCTCTTATTTAGGTTCAACAGAGGCATCTCTGAATCGCATGTTGACCTCTGCAGGGCAGAGGCATCCCTTCATCGCATGCCCATGGGTCGCGAGGTAACCACCTGCGCACCCCAAGTACCGATCCAGGACAGAGGCATCCCTTCATCGCATGTCCTCTCAGTACTGACCTGTGACAGAGGCCCTCTCTCACTCGCATGTCACCAAGTCATCCTTTCCAAGAAACATAATTATGTTCCTCGGCCTTACTTCCTCCACTTTATAAGCAATTTGGGTTATCGTGATTCGTTTGATTTATCAATCATCAAAGGGAGTAATGTTTATGTCTGTTTGTTAGTCTAGTAAGATATAAGGTCGTGAGGTAGGATCCTTGGAAAACTAATAATTGGGAAAAAAAGTCAATTAAGGATTGAAAAAATCAACAGAATCACAACTTTTAACCACAACAATAAGAAGCACTCACATTCAAAGAACGCAGCGCAGGACTCAGGACACCATTCTCCTCGCCAGGGCACAAGGTACTCAGCCGCGGCTTGCGTCGTCTTCCCATACGACCCACTCAATAACTTAAACTCGTATCGCCCGCTGGGTAAAGCCCTCATGACCCGATAGGGTCCTCTCATCCCATGATCCAGTTTCCCAGTAGCTTAGGAGTACTTAATTGCAAACACCAGATCACAAACTTCAAAGACTCGAGCTGGTCTTCGATTTTTATTAACATAGGCGTCTTGTTGAACGCGGTTTTTCTCTAGCAAGGTACTAGCCCTAGTCCTCCTTAACTCACGCAACGACAATGCGTTAGGATGTGCTTCCTCATTCGCAAGGTCGTGAATTAAATTGCGAATAACTGGTGTCGCCCCGTTAATACCTACGAGCAAGTTCAAAGCTGAGGCTTGTGTAGTCTTTTGCTTCGTTATATTTAACACCAGTTGTAGTCTCCACAAAGTGTCTGACCACTGCTCATTTTTGTGGTTAACTTCAATACGAATCATATTGAGAACAGTGCGAATGTACCGCTCTACTTGTCCACTAGAGTGGTGCATTTCCGGCGTTATAAGATGTACGTCGCATCCTAACTCCGTGATCCACTTAACAAAGCGCCCTGATTCGAACATTCGTCCACGATCCGCTATCAAAAGTTTGGGAACCCCAAAAAGATACACAGTATTTGAGAGCGCTTTCATTAGTTCGTCGGTATCTTGGCGACACATCAGAAAGTAAGCAGAATTTGCTGAATGCGTTAACCACTACTAACACAATTTATAACCATCTGAAGAAGGTAACGGACCCAAAACGTCAGCGTGGATAGTGATAAAAGGGGTATCTGGTTTCTTCCAGGACGTTATGGGTTGATGAGGTGCCCTGGGTACGCGCTTCATAGAGACACAGATCAGTGAGCTATGTACTTAGCAACAAATTGACGGAGGCCAGGAAACTAAAAATGTTTCAAAATCAAATCAAAAGTTTTCTCAGCACAGACGTGTTCGTGTTCGTGTTCGTCGTGGAAGATTCGTAAGAGACTTAGCCGGTGACCCTTTGGGATAAAGCACAATAGCCTAGTTTCCTCGCCCACGGGGGTATATCGATAATAAAGCGTACCATTTTGATAGGCATAGCGTGTGGAATCTAATTGACCCTCTTGTAGCTGCTGAATCAGTGTGCTAGTCTCCTCATCAGCTGCTTGAGCTATTTGAACCCAATTGCGTGGACGTGTAATTAAATTCACCCTAACTGGATTTCGACTGAGATAGTCAGCGTGAGACATCATTGCGTCCTTTCTATATTCGAGTTCGAACGTGAAATCCTGAAGATACACCCACCAGCGAGCGACGCGAGGGAGCAGGCCCTTTTTCTTTTCAGTGGCCTTCAGAGCATTGCAGTCCGTAACTAACTTAAATTTCAAGCCAATCAAATAATGGCGAAAATGCTGCAATGCCCTGACGACCGCCAAGGTCTCCAATTCATAAGAATGGTACCTGCTTTCTGCGCCCTGCGTGCTTTTACTGTAATAGGCGATGACTCTCTTTTTACCGTCAGCACGAGTCTGCATAAGGACTGCGCCGTACCCCATGCTACTTGCGTCGGTATGAACCTCTGTCGGAAGTAGCGGATCGAATACAGAAAGGAAAGGTTCGGTCGTTAACTGGGTAATTATTTCTTGACGAACCTGTTCTTGTTCTTGACCCCATTGAAAAGTTGCGTCTTTGCGCAATAGCCCGGATATACAAGCCGTTTTAGTGGCATAATTTTTTATATAACGCCGAAAATATCCAGCTAAACCTAGGAACTGCCGCACTTGACGAACATTTCAAGCCTCAAGGCTTCGACTTTACTAGGGCTCGGACTAACCTGACCCTTACTAATAAGCCTACCTAGATATTCCACCTCCGTGGTCAGAAACGCACATTTACTGACATTTACCGAAAATCCCGCGTCGGCTAATGTTTTTAGTACCCGGTCAAGCAAATCGATCCCCTCCTCTACCGTATGACTTAACAATAAGACGTCATCAATATAAACTAAGATGGACCCAGAATCTATAAAAGAACGTAACGTCTGATTGATAATACGTTGGTAGACGATAGCGGAATTCATCAAACTAAAGGGCATCTTTAAATATTCGTAATGACGCTCGGGGGTAACGAAGCCGGTCTTGTGAATAGACTCCTCACTCAGAGGGATCTGATAAAATCCAGATGCCATGTCAAGATTCGTGAAATACTCAAATTTACCTAGTCGATCTATGTGATAGTCAATTAAAGGCAACGGATACCGATCCCGAATGGTGAGTCTATTCAAGGCACGAAAATCCACGCACATCCTATCTGAGCCATCTTTTTTCTTCACTAGAATTATAGGACTTGAATACTGCGACGTGGAGTCCCGTATAATCCCTTTGTCTAGAAGATCACGAATAATCTCGCGAACTTTTGAGTTTCTCCTGATGCGAAAGCTTATAAGGTTGATAGGACACAGGAGTATTATCGTTAAGGTTGATATGCATTTTACCCGTTTTGACCGTAGTGGTTGCAGTACCTGTTACTAAAATTTCCGAATATTAGGACAACACACCCTACAATCGATGGTATTCTTTTCCTATAAGAGGAGTGTTAATTTTTGGAACATCGCTATGTACCGTATTTACGATCTTCGATAATTTGTTGGAATGCATCAAATATTGGCGATCCTTTGTCCTAACGTACGTTACACCCTCGCGATTTAGAATATCTGTACCAACGATAAGCGGTGCACACATAAATTCTGAAGGCACCACGACAAAATCAGCCTCAAGTGAAATCTCGCTAAATTCGACCGTAAGAGTTACATCAAACTATCAGCAGTTATATCCTGACCCCCAATTCCTTTCAATGTGCAATTGACAGGTTTCAAAGTGTGCGAAAAATATTTTAAAATTCCCGACGATATCAATGAAATATTGAGGGCCCCACTGTCAATCAGCACATCAATAGGAATGCCTTGAATCACTGCTACCGTTATATCTCTATTGGAACTTGTACTAGGCTGCCGCAGCTCGGTACACAAATTGACCTTACGTTGGTTACGTGCCTTCGATCTATTTTTGGCAAAACACGACTGTTCTGTATGACCACGCTTTTTACAGAATGAACACATATTGGAATCATTTGAGGACGTGTGGGTACTCGTAGGAGCTTGACTTTCATTATTATTCGGCACCTTGGACTTTTTAGCACAATAAAAACTTTTGTTTCCGCTTTGACCACAAACATAACATTTTGGCTGTTGACGAGAAATGGGCCGTTTTTTACCTTGTGTTGATCGCAGATCCAATTTATTAGAGGAGCCGGGCTTAACATAAATAGACAAGAATGACACCAAATTTTCAGTCGTTAAACTAGCATTGGAAGCGGCTGCTCTAATCTGAGGATCCGCGATACCACGTATTACAATTAAAACCATGAGCTCTTCGCTAAGACCTTTCACTATCTTTAGACGTAATAAAGTACGACGCGCATACTCCGCGTACGTGGCGAACTTATCAGAAGTAGTACTCATTGTTTCATAAAGAATATTCGCATAGTCAAGTCTACGCGGGCACAATGGTTTAAATTCCAAAACAAAATTACGCCAAGATCTGTCATTACTGACCCATTCGTGCAGCCAAGTACGTGCATCTCCTTTCAAACAACCGGCCACTCGAGACAGACATTCATAATCATCCCAACCGTTCGATAGCCTTGCTCGCTCAACCTCCTTACACCAATCATCTATGTCATGTATGGATGGATCGAAACTTGACACAAAATAATTTTTCGTATTTGATTTTAAATTCCTGATCGCGTCTATGAAATCGTGAGTGATGCTGGAGGTGATAGCCAAGCTCTCGACCGGCTCAGGCTCCGCAGATACGACACCAATATTACGCACGAGTACATCTGTAAGCGATTCGTCGGTACCCGCACAGTCAGACATTTCGCTATTATTACGCACGTTCGAAGGCATGGGACGCGGATTAGACGCACTCGTGACGTTATTCCGCAAAATAGAACGCGCGGACGCACTGGGCATTGCGTCGGAATCGGAACGTACACTACCGGCGCGCACCAACATGCTCGGACCCGCATGTCCCAACGAATTGATTTCACTATTAACGTTACGAGAAGCCGTTTCACCAAGGCCGTTTTCTAACGCGCCTACTCGTGACAAAATTGAATTTAATGTTGCGTACAGCATATCGAAACGTGGACTACGCGTACGTGAACGTGCCCGTGAACGGTCGCGCGAATGATCCCTACGACGGTCCCGTGAACGATCTCGCGAACGGTCTCGGGAATTCGTTGATAGTTGATCACGCGATCGACCACGCTTATTATCGCGTCGACGTGTCTTGCCTTTCGAGCATCGTTCATGATCTGACATGACGGTACACAGAAAAAAATATGAAAAGAAATAAAAATTTTCAAAATTCAATCGTTATTTTGTTCCAATCGATAAGTAAACAATCAAACAGGCTGATAATATGTGGGCTTGAATATGAATATAAAAGCTATAAGAAGTAGGTTTTAATAAAAAAAAAACAATTACCGGATACCTAGCTTAACCCTTAATGACCTAGAGTTTCAATTTTGATAACAATATTTTAAGCCGAATGTCCACATTACTATTAGTTTTTTTTTATAGGTTGGCTGTACGTATTTTACTGTTGTTTAATATTCTTTCCAACGAAATAAAAAAATAAATCTAATGTCATTATTGTTTTATTTTATCTGTGACATATTACTTGCGCGGCAAACTGAACAAGTAAACACATTTTACTAAAAGTTTTGTTGAATACAAATTTGATATATTTTCTTTTTTTGGAGAATATATATACTTTTGAGGTAAGTGAACATATTATTTTCGCTATGATATAATTATTTTTTGCAAGTGCATGTTTTACTTGAAGAAACTAGTGCTATTTTTGTGAGTATCAATTTTGATACTTCAGGCATTCCGCCCTACATAAAACCTACCTACTAATTCTTTTGAACTTTTTGAACTTCCGTTTCATTATTTTTCTGCATAGCTTGGTGTTGGGATTACTTTTATTTTTATTTTACAGGGTAATCCTGTATTATAGAAAAATATATCAAAAATGCGACCAGAAGAGATTGAGAGCATATTGAAGCGGTTAGAAAATGGTGAAATTTCGGAAGACGATTCCACCGACAATGAAGATGATATAGACTATTATTCGAGCCAAAGAGATCGTCTGATGGAGCTAGAAGATGGAGAGGATGTAGGTAATTTTCCCACTGACCCAAACTTGGATGCAGATCCGCCTGCAGCAAACGTAGAAACCGACATGCAACATAATTTAGAGACTGTAGAAACATGCCCAACTCCTACAATTAGCAGCCAGAACAACCTGCAAACTGCACCTTTCAACTCGAGAAACTTAGTGTGGAGAGTAAAGAATATGGACATAGTCCAAAATGCTTTCCAGTTTGCTGGAAACACTGAGTATTCACAAGAAATTATGAACTTAGACACCCCATTTCAGTTTTTTTCTTATTTTTTCGGTGAAGACATTTTGAAATTTCTAGTGGACGAGTCAAATAAATATGCCTTCCAAAAGAATCCCAACTTTACAGAACCTGTAACTGTCTTAGAATTACGTAAATTTATTGGAATTCTTATTTTTACTAGTGTATATCATTATCCTAGTGTCAGGTCATACTGGTCAAACATTACAAAGTTTGAACCCATTGCACAAACGATGAATCGCAACAGATTTGATAAAATTCGACAAATTTTTCACATGAATGATGACTCTAAACATTTGCCCAATGATCATCACCAGCACGACCGACTGCATAAAGTAAGACCAGTGATAGACTATTTGAACAAGAAATTTATTACTGTACCATTTGAGCATCGTCTATCACTAGATGAGCAAATGTGTTCCACTAAAATTAAACATTTTATGAAACAATACTTACCCAACAAGCCCCATAAGTGGGGATTCAAATTATATGTTTTATGCTCTCTGTCTGGGTATGCCTACAGTTTTGAGATTTACTCAGGAGCAAAAGACATAGACCGTTTACCTGGCGAACCAGACCTCGGAGTTGTATCTAATACAGTTATTCGATTGTTACGACCAGTACCAAGGCACGTCAATCATATAACTTATTTTGACAATTTTTATACGAATATTCCTCTGTTACATTACTTAACCAACGAAGGTATATATTGTCTTGGAACAGTACAGAGAAACAGGCTTGGAAAGTCTTGCAAGTTGCCGGAGAAACGGGAACTTATGAAGTCTAACGTACCCAGAGGAACATATCATGAAAATGTGGCCTCTCACGAAGGCCAAGAATTTTCGGCCACAAGTTGGAAAGACAACAAACAAGTACTATTACTTTCCACGTATGTTGGCGCTGAACCAGCGGATACTATAACCCGCTACGAAAAAAAACTAAAGGCCAATGTTCAAGTATCATGTCCTCGGGTCGTAAAAGAATATAATGCACACATGGGAGGCGTTGATTTGATGGATAGCTTCATTGGTCGATATCGCATCCGCATAAAGTCGAGAAAGTGGACAACGAGGCTCTTCTACCACTTGTTAGACATGACTGTCATCAATGCTTGGGTACTATACAAAAAGGTAAACACAGTAAAAGGAAAAAATCAGAAGAATATTATGAAGTTAGCAGATTTTAGAACTGAGCTTGCCGATACTTTATGTAGATATCAAAATCGCTCGAAAAATAAAAGGGGAAAATCCAGTACCAACAACCGACAAGACACTACAGTACCTTCTAAAAGACCCCGGACAGGTGTACAAGTACTACCCTCTACAGACGTGCGTTGCGATTGTATCGGTCATGAAAAAATATTTATGGATTCTAGAAATAAGTGCAAATTTAATAATTGTAGGAAACTTACCTCCTGGTTCTGTAAAAAATGTAAAGTGTCGTTATGCGATAATAAAAACAACCAATGTTTCGCATTATTTCATGCATAGGTAGTTGTATATCTGATTTTTTTATGGCCATAATGCCTTAAGTATCAAAATTGATACCTGTTTTTTTTTGCTAAATAAATATGTAAAATAAATATTGTGATTTTTTTACCTATTTTTCCCTTTATCTAGACCCTCAAGCAAACACAGTAATATTAAAAAAAAAAACACTTTCGTAAATCAGGCTACTAAGGGTTAAATTACTTTCAAAATAATAAATCAAATTAACAAAATTTAAGTTCATGGAATAAAATAACTGAATAAAAGAAAAACAATATCGCTCACAAGACACGTCGAAAACGATGTTCACCTCAGGACCGCCGCTGCTCGAATGAAAACGAACAACCGTCGCGCTTCCCTTATATAGGGGCTGCCACTACCCCATAATTTTAATAAGCGTCTATGCTAATACTAGTATATTGTACATGACTGTACTTTTCGATAAAATATAGGTGTGTGCGAATCGCATACTACTAATGCTTGAAGGGATCGATTCGCACGAAATTTAAATACATCCGTGCGAATCGCCTACTAAAAAAATATTTTTATTGAAAGGGGACGATTCGTGCCAATCGACTACTAACCCGAGCGTTAGCGGACTTACGCGCAGCCTGCCGCGCCCTGTCTATACTTATAGGGATGAATGGTAACTTGCATTCCTCGCTGCGTACAACGAGTTTACCGCGGCGATGCTTGTGAATTATGCAAATAAAGGTTTTGCCTGTCTATACATAAAATATCTAAATAGTAATATTGTGAAAGATAATAAAATATATTAAATTAAAATTAAAAATATAGGTTAAGCACCCACATCACTCCCCTCCAGAGACCGTGTCTACGGGCGATAATAGTCAGGGAACTTCACCCTTCGACCCGATGTGGTTGCACGCACGACCTCTGGAAACCTCCAGTGTCTCCTCCTGTGAATGTTGCTGTGGAATTTAGGAATGTACCTGCGAATGGTGATCAGTATGCATAACGTCGTCGTCGGACAGCATGAAGGCTGGCTTAAGGCGGTCTACGGAAACTGTCACGTCTTTACCCTTGACACTTACTTTATAAAATTTTGGGTCCCTCTTAATACCCACGATAACGCAGCGTGTCATCACTAATGAAGACATAGCTACAGGTGGAAAGGTTTTTAAAAACAAAAATTTTAGGTACAGTATGGCATTGTGTAGGTACAGCAGGGTTACTCTTGGCGCGGTCGAGATACGATCAAAATCGAGACGACATCGAGAATCAGTAATTTGGTACTCTGGAAAACGACTGAAGCGCCAATCGAGTTGTGGTCGAAAAGTGAACTCGTGTGAACTACTTAAAATCGGAAACAGCCGTTTTGTCCTTACTCTCGACACTATCGAGATCGAGTTAAGATCACGTTGAAATCGAAAACATACGTCAAAACACTCGATTCACAAGACACTACCTTTTTGAAATCAAAAGTGTTAGTTAAAAAAAAATACATACATACATACATAAATAAAATCACGCCTCTTTCCCGGAGGGGTAGGCAGAGACTACCTCTTTCCACTTGCCACGATCCCTGTATACTTCCTTTGCTTCATCCACATTCATAACTCTCTTCATGCAGGCCCGGCGGTTTCGGGTACTTTTGACCTGACCCTTTACCAGGACGTCCTTAATTTGATCAAGATCGTCTAGGTCTTCCCACTCCGACCTTTCCCTCCACACTCTCCATGTATATCTGCTTAGTCAACCTGTTTTCATTCATCCTCTCCACATGACCGAACCATCTCAATATACCCTTTTCTATTCCTGTAACTACATCTTCTTTCACATCACAACATTCCCTTATCACGCTGTTCCTTATCCGGTCACTCAATTTCACACCCAACATACTCCTTAACGCTCTCATTTCCACTGCATTTATTCTGCTTTCGTGCTTCTTTTGCCATACCCAACTTTCGCTCCCATACATTAATGTCGGGACCAACACGCCCCTATGCACAACCAGTCGAGCCTTTTTGGATAGTTTCTGACTGCTCATAAAGGCATGCAAAGCTCCATTCACCATGTTCCCCGCGTTCACTCTCCTTTCAATATCACTATCACACTTACCATCTGATGTAAACTTTGATCCTAGATATACAAACTCTTTCACTTGCTCAACTTTTTCTCCTCCAATCAAAATATTACATGCTGTCATTTCTTTCTCCATTTCAAAAACCAGTGTTTTAGTTTTACTTACGTTCACTTTCATTCCTTTCTCTTTTAAAGCTTCATGCATACAGTTTACCATCTCCTGTAACTCCTCCGCTGATGACGCCAGTATAACCTGATCGTCGGCATAGAGCAGACATTTGACGAGTAATTCATTCATCCTTAATCCACTTTCAGACTCTTTCAAATCTGTCAAACAACTATCCATAAATAGGTTGAACAGCCACGGTGACGCAACACATACTTGCCTAACGCCTTTCTCAATTTTAAACCACTCAGTGTGCGCTCCGTTTATCCTGACACAAACACTCGAATCCTCATATAAGGATTTCAGTGTTCGTATAAGGAGACTGCTCACCCCATGCATAGAAAGTGCTGACCAAAATTCATTCCTCTCAACTCTGTTATAGGCCTTTTTCAAATCTACGAATGTGTAATAGACTTTTTGACTCTTGGCCAAAAACTTTTCGGCTATGCACCGCAAAGAAAAGACCTGATCAGTATATCCCATTCCCTTTCGAAATCCCGCTTGAGCATCCCATATTTTGTCATCAGTTTCATTCCTGACTCTTTAATCAATACCTTAGCATACAATTTGCCGACGACGCTAAGCAGGCTTATACCGCGATAATTTTTGCAGTCCAGTTATGACCCTTTTCCTTTGTAAAGTGGCACGATAACAGCCTTACACCAATCTTTTGGTACTCGGCCGCTTCTCCAACACAAATTGAAAAGGCAGTACAACTGTCTAGCTACGACGCCTTTTCCTGCTTTTAGCATCTCGACTGACACTCTATCATACCCAGCAGCCTTACCCGCTTTCATACTCTTAAGTGCTTCCACAATTTCAAACATTTCAATTTCGCCTTCCATCTCATTCTCTTTTTCTTCGCTATAGCAGAACTCTTTCTTTTTTTCTTCCTTTTTTTCAAATAAACTCTCAAAATAGTCCTTCCATATCTTTAGCACACATTCTTCTCCTTTCACAACGCTACCATCCTGGCTTCTGATCCTAGTCAGCTCTCTGGTTATAGTTTTTCCTCGGGCTGACCTTACGGATTTCTATTCATTATTATAGGATACTATTATATCGCTTAATAATTGTCGTATGGTTTAACAGAAGCGGTAACAAACTGCACTTCAGCATTTTCTTCAACAACGTCAACTTCACAATATTAAATTATACTTAGAATACTTAGAATAGAATGTGGACGAGAGAATACATTGTTTAATTTTATATATTTACTAGCTTTCCGCCCGCGGCTTCGCCCACGTGTAATTCGGTTATATAAACAGGCTCTATCTTTTTCTATATCTACCACAGCATGAGGAATATAATTCCCATTAACAAACAAAATTTCTTGAACCATTTTAATTAGAATTTTTTTAACTAAAACTATATCTATGGAAATTAACTAAGACTAATAAAGTAACAAAGAAATGAATAAAAAATACTAACTAAATATACTATCAAAAATATCAAATCTAATCAACAAATCAAAAATTAACTGAAATAGAGAGTAAAATAAGTTAAATAAGTCAAGTTAAAAGTTAATGAATCAAACGAATAATAATTTCAAATCAAAATATTTGTAGTGTGTAATATGTAGTTTCGCGTATGTCCGCTAGGGGCGCTGCTAAAATTACACGATAAATTAAAATATTTTACGCTACCTAGCTAAATGACGGTAACGAAACCATAGCGCGATCTATCTCGATGCCAACGCCATCTATCGAGCATCGAGACAACTCGTGATAGTTAATAGAAAATAAAATTCGGGTGTTTTATTTATGCATACCGATTACGCCGAGATTTATGGACCGATTTACGTGATTCTTTTTTTGTTCGGTAGAGTATACTTTCAAGTTGGTCCCGTTATTACCTAGTCAGGATCTGATGATGGTATTCCAGGGAAATCAAGGGCAAACCTCAAATTTACAGGCAATTACGTTTTTGACAATTTCATAGATCTGTTTAAGTATTTGCGTCTGATAGTCATCATCCCATGTGAATGAGCTGATGATGGAAGGTACAACTCCTCAACGGTTAGGAGTTGAAAGAAAATTCTTACGAAGTTATACGTACATGTGAGGCTATTAGGTTGACCTGATAATAAAAAGTAAATCTCATTAACGTTAATAATTTAGGTGAAAATGAATGCGGACAAATTTCGTAGCTGTTTGTATGGGTAGTGTTAACACAAAATAGGGATTTAAAGGCGTGATGTTATTAAGTAATGTTATGCATGTATGTACATAATTATGTATGTTATTATGTATGTTAAAGAGACGACTGAAAGTTGTCATACAAAGCTTTTTTTTTAAGGATGGGAAATCATCAAATGACCTCTCCCGCTCTGGGTGGAACGGAAGGGAGTGTCACACTTTTACTGACTAAAACCCACCTCGTTCCTTCAGTTGCCCTTTGCGTTCCGGGGCCACGGCATCTCGTTAGAACTTTCCCGCAGCCTCGGCTCAGTTTATCCCGTTTCCCCCTCTTGGGGGTTGACATTTCAAAAATCCCTTCTTAGTGCTCACTTATGTTACTAAAGGAACCTCTGTTCAAAATCTCAGACTCCTATACCGAGCGGTTTCGGCTGTGCGTTAATAAATCAGTCACCCAATCGCACCCCCTAAATCACGATTGGAGGGTAGTTTGAAAAAACTTATAATGTCAAACATATTTACTTGTCTATGTAAGTGTTCATGCCAAGTTTCAAGTTTATAAACCCAAGGAATAAGATTTTTCATAGAAACGTTTTTACCCCTTTTCCCCCCCTTGGGGGTTGAATTTCCAAAAATCCTTTCTTAGTGCTCCCCTACATATCCCAAGGAACCTACATTCCAAATTTCAGCTGTCTACGACCAGTAGTTTCGACTGTGCGTTGTCTGTCAGTCAGTCACTCAGTAACGGAAGAGTTTTATATATATAGATAGATGAGATTTAATATTGAAAAAAGAAATATATATATATATATACTATATATATATGGACTGCCAATTTTAAAAAGATTTATGTACAGAGTGTACTGAAATTTTGATTTAAGTTCAAATCAAACTACAATTAATTACGAGGTTCCTGTGCCAAGCTCGAGCCAGATGCTTTTATCATTAAGGCAATCATCAGTCCTATAATAAGCCTTCTCACAAAGTACTTTCTTTACATAGTCTTTGAATTTTCGGTTGGGCATATCAAGAACAGACTCCGGCAACCTATTATAAAATCGTATACAGTTCCCCATAAATGATTTACTGACTTTGCTAAGCCTATGAAACGGCATGACTAATTTATGTTTATTACGTAAATTTCTATCAGTTGTGGCACTAACTTTTTGAAAAAAAGAGGTATTTTTCCTAACATACATTATAAGATCAAAAATGTACTGGGACGCTACTGTAGGTATGTTTATTTTCTTAAAGAGTTGTCTTAACGAGTCTCTTGGTCCTAAGCCGTAAATTGCGCGAACGGCCCTTTTCTGAATTATAAAAATAGTTTGTATATCAGCCGCGCTACCCCATAAAAGTAAACCATATGATAACAAGCTATGAAAATAGCTGAAATAAACAAGCCTAGCTGTAGCTACATCTGTCAATTGTCGGATCCTCCTAACAGCATAAGCGGCAGAGCTAAGTCTATTGGATAGTTTAGAAATATGAGCACCCCACTGTAGCTTTGCATCAATTATAATTCCTAAAAACTTTGTATTTTCAACAAATTCTAATTTCTGGCCATCCAGTATTATGTCAGTATTGGCCTGCCTTACGTTTGGAAGGGTAAATTTAATGCATTGGGTCTTATTAGCATTTAAAAGAAGATTGTTGGTTGAGAACCAGATAGATATGGCCGACAGTATATTATTAACCGAACTTACATTTTCGCTATGGCGATCTAATTTAAATATTAAAGAAGTGTCATCGGCAAACAGCACTATACCCGCCTGTTTTTCCACCATAAAAGGCAGGTCATTGACATATACCAAGAAGAGGAATGGTCCTAAAATTGAGCCCTGAGGAACACCCATTGAGACGCTTGATCCGCTTGACTTTACTCCATTAATATCTACAGTTTGAAGCCTATCATTCAAATAGGATGCCATTAGTTTAGTTGATTTGTGGTCAAACCCATATTGACGAAGTTTACGCAAAAGTGTCTGATGATCTACGCAATCAAATGCTTTAGAGAGATCGCAAAAGACTCCAACTGAATCCTATAAACTCTCCCACGCGTCATAGATTTGAGTAACAAGTGCTACTCCCGCATCAGTTGTGGGCTTCCCGGCAGTGAACCCATATTGTTGGGAATGGAAAATGTTATTGATTTTAAAATATTGTTGCATTTGATTAAGCATCATCTTCTCAAACACCTTGCTCAAAACTGGCAATATAGAAATAGGTCTATAATTGCCAAGGACTGTTTTCTCCCCTTTTTTGAATAGAGGTATTAATTTGCTACATTTCATTAAATTTGGAAAAATACCCTCATCAATACATTCATTAAATATAAAAGCTAGATCATATGCAATAATATCTATGATTTGACTTATGATACTAACAGACATACCCCAATGGTCTTCAGACTTTTTCAAATTAAGTTGTTTGAACGCCTTTAATATATTATCAGAGTTAACATATTTAAATTTAAAGACAGATTTGATGGGAGTTGTGTTATTATTAAGTAGGGTTTCAGCGGGCAATGAACAACAGTCAACGTCAGAAGTTAGCTCCACAGGGATTTTTGCAAAGAAATTATCAAAAGCATTTACTATGTCCTGAGTTTCAGAAATACTTTTGTTACCGGATGATATTTGTTTAATACTGTCTCTATCTTTGATTTTGCCAGATTCTTTATTAATAATGTTCCATGTTTCTTTAATTTTATTTGGTGCGTTGTTTATTTTACTACTTATGTGAAAAGACTTGGCTTGCCTGCAAACTTTTTTAAATAATTTTGAATAATTTTTGACATATTCTACAAAACTGGGGTCAAAATTGTATTGTTTCTGGGCATATAAGTCATATAACTTATTCCTACTCTTGTGAATACCTAATGTAGCCCATTCACTGAACTGTAATCTATTACGAATATTGACTTGTTTCTGCTTGAACCTTTTTGAGTATTCAATAGAAATCATATTAAATAAATTGTTATAATGTTCATTAGGATTATTTCCAGAATATGTTAACGTATTTAATTGATTTGCAATGTTTATTTTAAATTTTCTTATGTTTTTGGAAGAAAGAGGTCTACACATAATTTTATCATTATTTAAATTGTTTAAGGACTCTTTCTCAAAGGTAACATATTGACCGGTGTGATCCGAGGGCAATTTGTGAATAATTGATTTCCGTATATAAAGATTATTGCAAAAAAAATTATTCAGACACTTGGCAGATGTAGATGTTATTCGGGTTGGTTAAAAAAAAACATACTCTAAATTATAAGATTTAAACAAATTAATAAATTGTATACTAGCAGTTGATTTAACTAAAATGTCAATGTTAAAATCACCACAAATAATTAATTTTTTATTACATTTTGAGGTAACATGTAACACTTGATCCATTATTTTTAAAAATTGTTTAAATTCACTGTTTGGGGGACTGTACACACAAACAATTATATGATGATCTAGCTCGGCACAGGTCACTTCGGCACACCGCTCAACCGAAAGTCTGGTTATGTCTGTTCGCTCTTTACAGCGAAGACCGCATTTGATAAATATCATAGACCCACCTCTAATTGCAGACTTTCTGTTTAAGCAGCTCACAATATTATAATTGTTTAGGCTGAACATCATCTCCCCCTCCATGAGCCAATGCTCAGTCAAACATAAAATGTCCACATTTAATTCTTCTAAAACTAGTTGTACTTCTAATTCTTTGCCGGGAAGACCTTGTATATTTTGATGGATAATTCTTAACCCTCGAGGGTTTCCCGTTGTCTGAGTGGTATATCACCAGTAAATGGTCCGAGTCAATGCCAGCACCGCGATATGCACGGGTATCCAGCACTTTGTTCTTCAATCTTTCATCTACAATCACAAAGTCTATCATACTTTTTAAAATACCTTCCACTCTTGTGTAGGTGTGGATCTCTTTATGTTGAAACATTGAGTTCGACACAAAAAGATCCCACTCTAGACAAATTTCTAATACACTTCTATTATCATTCACCTTTTCGTCACCAAACGCACCAAGCACCGTTTCATATCCATCACGCTTTACACCCACCCAGCCATTAAAATCACCTCGAAAATTCAAAATTCAAAATTGTTTATTTCTTCAAGCAAAGTATACAAAAAGGATGTGATTGGAGTCTCCTTTTAAGCGTGCAAGCCTGTACCAGGAGACCCCGCTCTGTAATAATAGCATACAATGAAGCATTTAACAGTTAAAAATAACTTAGTATAGCGGGCAACATTGTAGGCCCTTCCGGGGAGACATCGCGTCACCCTGCGCCCCCCTCGTCCATACCACGCCGTTCCCAGCGCCCGCGCAGAGGACCGCCCGTGCGCCTCATTGAACAAGTCAGTCTTTAAACAACGCGCGGACCGGTGCGGTGTGCACCTCTTATTAGCGAGCGAGTTTTGTATTTCTTTTTATAAGTTACCGAAGTAAAGTTGTTATCCCGTAGTTGGCTTTTACTTCTCAATCTCGCCCCGCTATATTGGCGCTCCAACGTGTGGGCCGTGTGCTCTTTTAGTTATTCGCGTGTGTTGTTGTGTTCTACGACGGAAAAACGCCGTTTGTCACGTAGTCACGAAGACTCAAAAGCTGGACATAGTTTCGCGACAGAAGTGTCTGTATATTCCGCGAACAGCATAATTTATTTAGGTTTTGTATCTAAACTGTTTTGTGTACATATCGTGACAGCGTGTCTGTTTGTTCCCACGATAGTGGACAGTTTACGAACCTAAATACCGTTTTAATAATACAAAAACTTACCAAAAATAGTTTCGTGTACCATAAAAAAAGAACCGTTGTTTGGGTACGTGAACAGTTAACGTACCTAAATACTCTTTTGTGTTGAGGCTTTACCTACCTGCAGTGAACAAAAACTTACCAAAAAGTTTTAGTGTACCCAAAAAAAAAAAAACCGTTTGGGAACCTATCGCGACAGTGTTTCTGTTTTGTTTTGCGATACATGTGTAGGTAATACAATAGTTACGACTTTTTTTTTACGCGGCCTGACTTTTTAAGACCTTTTATACAACTATTGTGTGTGTTGGACATATATTTATAAAGACTGGTAAACGTTGTGATAGTGCGTCTGGACTTTCGTGAACTCTTATTTCGACATACACGTATTGCTTCATCGTGTTACCATGGTGCTTACGAGATCTCGCGCAGAAAGTTCGTCGGCGGGCGCTGCCCAAGCTAATGTGGTGGTGTCGCCGCCGCCCACTCCGGAGGCTGTACAACAACCTGCACCTGCGCCAGAGGCTGTTCCATTGCCTCCGCTTGCTCCGATCATGATAACAACCGAGCAGCTGAGATTTTTAATGGAAAGGGTAAATGGCCCACCAACTGTAAGTAGTTCCTTACATGGTAATTTCGCAAAATGCACAGCACGATTCGACGGCGAGAAGTCTAGCAACGTGGAATCTTTTGTAGACGCCATAGAGGTCTATAAAGATTGTGTTGGAGTAAGCGACGAAAACGCCTTGCGTGGCTTGCCTATGCTACTCACCGGGTTGGCTGCGACATGGTGGCAGGGTGTGAAGGATCATACCCCAACCTGGTCTGCCGCCATCGAAGCACTCAAACAAACGTTTGGACCAAGGTTGCCCCCGCACAAAATTTATAGAAAAATATTTGAAAGGGAACAGCGTAGTAACGAAGCTACAGACCTTTTCATATGCCACATCAGGGCATTAATGTCACAGTTACCCCTTCATTCCCTGTCGATGACCGTGCAATTAGATATGACGTACGGTTTGCTACATCGACGTATTCGTGAAAAGGTTTCGCGTTTGGAATTTTCTACCTTCGCTGAGCTTATTACTATGGCCCGTCGTGTCGAAGATATTTTGGATGAAAGCCGAACATCGACCAGCGATGTTAAACCGTTATGTTCGACCGCAAAGCCTACTACTATACCCATTTCTCCGACGGCTTCGCAGTCGACAATATCTTATAAGAATAAATCTCGGCCACACTGTAATTACTGTAAAAAGTATGGTCATGTGAAAGATGCCTGTCAAAAGTTAGCCAAACAGAAAGTTGGCACTGATGGAGAACCACGCGTCTCAACTATCACGTGTTTCGGGTGCGGTGCGCCTGGCGTGATCCGATCCAACTGCTCGACTTGTAAAAAGACAGAACCTGTTCCGTCCGTATCAACTTCGTTTCAATCTGTTTCTGCAAATAGTGTTAATATAGATTCGCGAGTGCGACCTTTGTTAGAAATTGAAATTTATGGTGAACGTGGTAAAGTGCTTATAGACACAGGTGCTAAACATTGTATAGGCAGTGTTAGTCTTAGAGCTCATTTAGTTAAGTATGGCCATAAGTTTGAAAATGTATTTACTGAGCTTAAATACGCGGACGGGCGGGCAGTTGCGCAAATTGTTGAACGTACGCAAGTTAGGGTTAGGGTGCGCGATGTCTGTTTAGATGTTAAGTTTATAATGTTGCCCAATGCTACTGAAAGTTTGTTGGGAATGAATTTTATTCAGGACGCTGGCATGGTATTAGATTTTTCTCGCGGTATATGGTTCATGAACCACGATAGGGTCCCTCAGCCCATCGTCTTTGAACCTAATGGTGGTAGGTCATACGAACCTCTGCATTGCTCGTCTGTGGATCTTCGCGAGGATGAAGGATTCCACTTAGGTAAGGACGAACGACAGCAGCTGTCCAACCTTCTGAATGTCAATGAGGACATTTTCACTCCAGGGGGAGGACCCACTCAGTTTGCTGTTCACCACATTGACACCGGAGATGCCAGCGCCTTAACGCGTTACGTGGGTAAATCTCCTGTTATTGCGCATCAGCGCCATCGCGGTAGACTAGCCAAGTCACAGTCGGGTCGACCATGTAACTTGGAGGGGGAGGATATAGCGGGCAACATTGTAGGCCCTTCCGGGGAGACATCGCGTCACCCTGCGCCCCCCTCGTCCATACCACGCCGTTCCCAGCGCCCGCGCAGAGGACCGCCCGTGCGCCTCATTGAACAAGTCAGTCTTTAAACAACGCGCGGACCGGTGCGGTGTGCACCTCTTATTAGCGAGCGAGTTTTGTATTTCTTTTTATAAGTTACCGAAGTAAAGTTGTTATCCCGTAGTTGGCTTTTACTTCTCAATCTCGCCCCGCTATATTAGTAACTTAGTAAAAATATGTTATACAATTATAATAATGTGCAAAAGTGTTAGGTTTATTAAACTGTAGTTTATACTGATAATATACATTCAACTTAATAAAGTCTCAGTCTGATCATATCCTTTAGTTTTAAGCCAACCAATTATCGCAGCTTTACATTCTTTGTACAACTTACTGTATATATAATTATCTTTATTTATTTTATTATATAAACGTGCTGAAATAACATAAAACTGTCTATGTGCAAAAAATGTCTTGGTCTGTGGTACTATTGCTATATGATTTCTTCTCCTTCTCTCTACTTCAGGATCATAGTCTATAACTTTATGCTTATTTAAAACACAATGCAAAATATATAGCTGTCTAACTGTAAGCAGATTACACTCTTTATATAATAATTCCGTTGGATAATGTTTTTTCTTAAAATACATAATTTTAATAAGAAACCTCTGGGCTCTTTCCAATCCTAAGAAGTGGGTCTTAGCAGCACTTCCCCACACCGAAATACAATAAATAAGAATAGACTGCACGAGGGAAACATAAATACGATTTAACAGATTATTAGATGAACACTGCCCATTCGAACCTCCAGGAGCTACGTAACGTAAAGATCTGAATATCCAGGACAATTTTCTCACTCTATTTATTACATGATCTAGATGGGAATACCATGACAATCGTTGATCAACCATAACCCCCAGATATTTTATCTTATCCACTCTATCAATAATAGGGCAGGTACAGTTGGGGCTGATAGTATTTTGGCCACAAGAATGAATTTTTATATGGTAGTCTAAATTAGGTTGATTTCGTGAGTCAATACCAAAGCAGATGTAATTTGTTTTTGTAGCGTTGAGTGTGAGTAAGTTACTTCTCAGCCAGCGTGCTACCTGAGCCAACCCCGTCTCAATGTTTGTTCGAGTATCATCCCATGTTGTTCCGTAAAACGATGGCGGTGTCATCTGCATAGGAAAATATTTTAGCATTTGAAATTCTCATTTCACAAAGATCATTTATGTACATTAGAAACAGAGTAGGGCCCAGGACACTCCCCTGAGGAACTCCATATGTAACGTTCTTAACTCCACTTACCCAATTATCAATTTTTACAGTTTGCTGTCTATCACTCAGGTAATCCGTCAGCAAGGCAAGTGCCATATCCCGGATTCCTATTCGCTCCAATTTCTGTATTAGAATAGGTATAGAAACGGTGTCAAAAGCACTTTTTAGGTCTAGGAAAACGGTAGCACATTTTATACCATTATCTAAATTCTGTGCAACTAATGTGCTTAGTTCAATTACCGCATCCTCAGCCGATTTTCCTCGTCTAAAGCCAAATTGTTTTGATGAAAGTATGTTATACTTTTCCAAAAAAATTATTAGTCTGTTATTTATCAGTTTTTCGAGGATTTTCGATATAGCAGGTAAAACAGATATCGGTCGATAGTTACCGACTTCGTCTCTATTACCCTTCTTATATATAGGAGTGATAACTGATTTTTTTAGTGACGATGGAAAAATTCCCTTTAGAAAACAAAGATTCACTAGGTGAGTTATAATTGGAATTACAGTATTTTTAGCTAGTTTTAAGAAATGAGTGGATATATTGTCCCAACCAGGAGCACTATCCGATTTGAGACTCATCAAAACGTTGTTTACTTCATCACAGTCTGTTGGTAACAAAACAAAAGTATTGGAGTGTTGTGGAATATTATGCAACATGGTAATAAGTTCAGTGTCAGAGCTTGCCTGAATTTGCAAAGCCAATTGTTTTCCAACATTTGCATATACTTTATTAATATAATCTACAGATTCTCTGTTTGAGGGTTTAATAAGTAACAATTCAGAATTTTGACTTTTATTTTTGTTAGTGTAAGTTATATTTCTAATATTTTTCCAAAGTAGTTTATTATTTGTTAAAGATTTTGTTAATAGGTCTTTCTCATAGTTCCGTTTTAATTTCTTGATTAAGTTATTGCAATAGTTTCTATATCTTATATAAATTACTTTAGTTATTTTATTTCCCGGATCATTTTTGTAATCTTTCTGTAGTTTATTTCGGTTTTTTATACAACGCAAAATGCCTGGGGTAATCCATGGCTTAATAATTCTTTTAGATTTCGGTACATTAGTCGTAGTAGTATGTTTTTCTAGGCTATCCTTATTCAGTCTAGTCAATCCGTCAATCACGAGGGTGGGGTCCTCACAAAACAGTAAATCATTGACATGGCTACTTTTCAATGTATCTAGAGCATTATCCAAGTCAATCTTAATTTTAGATTTTAACAGTTGTGGGTGACGCGATACTCTAGAAATGGAAAGATAAACTGCTTTGTGATCCATTACACTAGTTTCTAGAACAACTATATGTGCAGAATGTTTTGTTTTGTTTAATTTAAGCATTATGTGGTCTATGCAATTTTTGTCATTAGTTTTAAATGTGTGTCCAGCTAGTATCCCATAGCTAGATAACATATTCTGGTATGGTTTCTGTTCTGGCGTTCATACGATTTTTCTTCAGATTTAAGTTTTATATTTATATTTATGTCACCAGCTATTACGATATTTTTGCTAGAAATTAAATTAGTTAAATGAGACTCCAGAGAATTAATGAACAGTTTGGCATCTCGTTGTGATGGAGATCGATATATTCCTAAAATGACTGTATCTAGGACATTCACCTGGACACAAGAGGCATGGGTAAGTATGATTTCTTTCACATCATGTTTTAGTATATTTTTAATATAGATAACAACACCATCATTCTGGTTTTGGTGACAGGTACTGTGATACAAGCTGTAGCCCATCATTTGTGGTATAATTTTATCATCATTTATTCTGCATTCTGTAAGTATTATAACGTCTATGTCTGTTTTTAGAGTAGATAAAGTAAGGGTAAAGTCATCGAAATTGTGATCTATGCTTCTTATATTTTGTGTTATTACAGTAAGGTCCCTTCTACTAACCTGTATTGACGAATTAAATTCACCAGGGCTACATACAACGGAAGAAGCTATCTCCATTTCATCTATATCATTTATAGTTGTTAATCTATTATTCATATAAATAATTATGTGACACACTAGTCGAAATAAACAAAGAGTGATTTATTTTCTTTATTAAGATTTTTCGATGTTTGTACAGTAATATTGAAATTTTTATATCATTATCTATTTGTTGTTTAACCGACTGTACATACTCGTATTTTTTTGAGAAAAAGTTCCTTATAACATAAGCAACAAAACAGGCTTCGTTAATGTGTATGATGTTCATATTCTTTCCATCACAAAAAATAAATACAAGTATTTTTTTTAGTAATTTGATTATTTTATTTAATTTGATTTTATTATTATAGTTAGACTTTATATATAAAAATGTGAAATAGGAGCGGTGACAAGTATAATAATTGAATTTGAAGTTATTTATTTCCAATCTATGACGAGTGAAAAATCCTAAACAAATCATAAGTTCATTTTGGTGTCTAATCCCAGTTTTATGTACATTACTATGTTCGAAATACAGTCTATCATACATTGCATGTGTATCAAATATTAACAATAAACGAGTATAATACCGAGTTAAGTTTACCGGTAATATATTTTTGATCCTCAAAAGTGAAAATAAGACGTAACACATAGGTAATTCCTCAGCCAAATTACAGATTTTTTTAAATTTCCTTTCGTCATAGACATTCGAGTATACCCGTAAAAATAGTTGTAGGATATATTTGTAATGTGTAAGTGATCTCTTAGTAAAAGTAAGTAAAATCGAAAATACAAATAATTGTACGAATGCTAATGTTCAGTAATTAAGGGTTGCAATGTTCAAGAGAAACTAGGAGTGCGGTTCACGAAAGTTTGGGTTTATTCAATTTACACAGATTATACGGATGTATGGTACAACTCACAATATTACGTATAGCTAAACTAACATAAAATCTATGCAATGTGCCTGCCCATATCTCAAGACGCGCGGGGAACGACTGGCGCTACTGCCCGCACGTCGTCGGTAGGTTTGCAGCGTCAGCTTAAAGTCCCTACATCACACCCCTCCTAAAATTTGGTACGGAAAAAAAAACTTTATACAAACCAAATTTTTAACAAGTTAAATCGAATATTAAATAGCGATACAAAAATGGTTTCAAGGTTCAGACTCGATACACAAATATGCCACTAAGCAAAAGTTCGAATACAATAACAATGTCGTAATCACGACCTGACAATGTTACCTACTGGCAGTGTGATATTGTATTTAGAATGAGACTAATAATTTTAACTGCTTACAAAAAAGGAGGTTCTCATTTTTATTACATCTTTGATTACATGAAAAATATTGAACAAATTAAGAAAACTTTTTGTGAAAGGATATTGAACCATTACGAGTATAAATAAGTACACATTTATGTTTGATAAAAATACAAAAAAAATAAATGCTTGACGCTGCTTGGCCTATGACTCAGTTGCTAAGAGTATTACATAGTCGAAACATAGTACTAGGTTCAAATTTGGGGAACAAAATATTTTTGTAATTATTTAATTTATACAATCCAATAAAAAAATCAATCAACCAATTGTTTAATTTAGTTGTGGAATTGAATGATTTGAAATAATTATGTAAGACAATAAATTGAGTACATTTATTAGTATAAACGTCTGTCAAATTTTAATAAATGTATTTTTTACTGACGTGAACAACAACATAATTAACTAAAAACTAAGAAAATATCACCTTAGTAGGTGTAGACTGAAGCTGCTCGGTCCTTACGCTGGCTACTGGTGTCTGCGGGAGTACGATGACGTCCCTCAGCTGCCCTTGGACCCACTTTCTGGCGCACACGTTGCAACGCTTACAACAAAAACATAGAAAAATCACTATAACACATACCGCTATAGTCGCTATGGCAATGCTGTAGGTACCCAGCGTGCTTTTCAGCGTTTCTATCTGCTGGTTTACTCCTGACTGAGCAACGATGATTTCTTCAGTTTTGCTGTTGTATTGACCCATAATAAAATTTGTCAATAACGTACAAGTAGATGTTCTGTGCAACACGTCGAGAGAAAGTGTGAAGCTATTCTGAACATAACTTAAAATATAACTTAAATGCTATTTTGTCACCTACCTAAATCGCACTGGTGGTTTGATGACGCGACCTTTGCTCGTTCTTTTTTCTGCCTGATCAGAATGAACTTTGTTCTGCAAAAGTGTGTCGTTTGAATTCGGTGTCGCTACTGTGTTATTTGAATCGTCGAGTAAATAAGCGGGTTTGAGCCTATCTATCGATACATTAACTCGTCTGTTAGGGTATTGCAATTCAAAAAATTTATCAGTTCGCCTTAAGACCTTGTATGGGCCATCATACGGGGCCTTAAGCGGTTTTCGTACCGTATTGTCTTGAACAAACACATGACTGCATGTTTTAATGTCCGAAAAAATAAACCACTTCCGGTTAGGGCGATGTGTGTTTGTCATAGGTTTTAATCGCGAAATATTTTCATGAATGCTTTTCAATAACTCGTTTGCGTCACCGAATTTCAACTTAGCGCTGTCAAAAAATTCACCTGGCAATCGTAGTGTCTTACCGTAAGTATACTCCGCGGCGCTAACGCCATTGTCGCTACGCCCTACGGCACGAAGACCAAATAACACTGTTGGTAGCTCGTCTACCCACGAAGCGTTGTTAAGACGGGTCATCAACGCTGCTTTTAACGAGCGATGCCAGCGCTCGACTATGCCGTTAGCCTGCGGATGGTAGCTAGTAGTTCTGTTTTTCTTAACACCTAAATACCTTAGCAATTCGTTGAACATCTCGCTCTCAAACTGACGACCTTGGTCAGTTGTGAGTTTGACAGGACATCCATAGCGCGTAATCCAGCCTTCATATATGACTTTCGCTACCGTTGCTGCTGTGATGTCACGAATTGGATACGCCTCCGGCCATCGTGTGCCTCGATCTATTACCGTGACACAGTACCTGAATCCGTCCTCAGATATTGGAAGAGGTCCTATGATGTCCACGTGGATGTGTTCAAAACGGCCTGCTTCTTGAAAACAAGAGTATTCTGAAATGTTGTGTCTACTTACTTTCGCCTTTTGACAACTAACGATATGAATTCGGAAATCGGTAGATGGGCAAAGATCTACCGATTTCCGAATTCATATCGGGCCAAAAAAATCGTTGAGCAATCATCTTGCGCGTTGCTCGAACCCCAGGATGACTTATATTATGAACCATATTAAAAACAGTCCTCCTGAAATCTTTTGGTACAAAGGGTCTCGCGATGTCAGTTGACATTTCACAGAAAATTTCTTTATTGCAAAATGGTAAAGTTATAGATTTTAATGTAACGTTTTTGTTATTGAGACCGTTTGTTCGCAAGTATTGCGCGATATCGCCATCGTGTTTTTGCGATTCAGCAAATTGTTCGTAGTCGAGACTCGTGGGACAGGAAATCGTCGCGACGCGTGATAATGAATCGGCTACTACATTGTCATCACCACTAATGTGACGAATGTCGGTCGTAAACTCGCTGATGAATAACAACTGTCTAGCTCTTCGCGGCGTCTCAGAATCGATACCTAGTTTTGTAAACGCGTGTACCAACGGTTTATGATCAGTGTATATCGTTAACGGTCTGCCTTCGAACAATTTGCGGAAATGCTTAATAGCCATGTATACATATCGTCCCCTTACTGCAAAAACCAACTAAGTGCATGAAATTAGGTTTCGAGAAATTGACGTTTAAAGGTTTGCACTGTCAAATCACTATTAAGATTGTAACCTATCAAGAATCTGTTCATGTATTTTTAATACTTATTTATTAAGCTTTAAAGGTAATTAGTACAATAAAAGCAAATCTTCGAAATACTAGAATAAATTAAGGTATTAGGGCGAGAGGTGGTGCAAATAAATGGTTTTTACTGTAAAGATTTTTTAACTTTACTACTTAAGTGCCCTAAATATTACTTAATATTGGGTTAGTTGCTTTTAATTTAATATTAAAATATCCCATAACTCACTAAAATGTTACAAATATGTTGGTAAAACGAGTTTAAAACACAATTATGTCGGCCTTAATACTTTATTATGTTTTAAAACAATACCAAATAGTACAATCATCATCATTAATGTTGTTAAAATAAAAAACCAATTCTTTATTAATTTAACATAACCAAAATCAAATATATAAAGTCATACAAAAAGTCTGCAATTTTAGTGGCTGATTCGTTTAGGTCTGAAGATCCTCTACTGTTATCATCTGAAATATAAAATGTGCATAAGTAGTTGTTCTCTGCTAACTTGCAAATACATACATGCATACATGTATAAAATCACGCCTCTTTCCCAGAGCGGTAGGCAGAGACTACCTCTTTCCACTTGCCACGATCTCTGCACACTTCCTTCGCTTCATCCACATTCATAACTCTCTTCATGCAAGCTCGGCGGTTTCGGGTACTCTTGACCTGAACCTTTACCAAGACGTCCTTAATTTGATCAAGAAACGTTCGTCTAGGTCTTCCCACTCCGACCTTTCCCTCCAAATCCTCCTTGTATATCTGCTTGGTCAACCTGCTTTCATTCATCCTCTCCACATGACCGAACCATCTTAACATTCCCCTTTTCTATTCCTGTAACTACGTCTTCTTTCACATCACGACATTCACTTATCACGCTGTTCCTTATCCGGTCACTCAATTTCCCACCGCTCATACATCTTAACGCTCTCATTTTCACTGCATTTATTCTGCTTTCGTGCATCTTTTGCCATGCCCAACTTTCACTCCCATACATTAATGTCGGGACCAACACGCCCCTATGCATAGCCAGTCGAGCCTTTTTGGATAGTTTCTGACTGCTCATAAAGGCATGCAAGCATAAGGCTCCATTCACCACGTTCCACGCGTTCACTCTCCTTTCAATATCACTATCACACTTGCCATCTGATGTAAACTTTGATCCTAGATATACAAACTCTTTCACTTGCTCAACTTTTTCTCCTCCAATCAAAATATTACATGCTGTCATTTCTTTCTCCATTTCAAAAACCAGTGTTTTACTTACGTTCACTTTCATTCTTTTCTCTTTCAAAGCTTCATGCATACAGTTTACCATCTCCTGTAACTTTTCCGCTGATGACGCCAGTATAACCTGATCGTCGGTATAGAGCAGACATTTGACGAGTAACTCATTCATCCTTAATCCACTTTCAGACTCTTTCAAAGCTGTCAAACAACTATCCATAAATAGGTCCTCGGCCGCTTCTCCAACACAAATTTAATAGGCAGTACAACTGACTAGCTAATACGCCTTGTCCTGCTTTTAGCATCTCGACCGACACTATCATACCCAGCAGCCTTACCCGCTTTCATACTCTTAAGTGCTTTCACAATTTCGAACATTTCAATTTCGCCTTCCATCTCATTCTCTTTTTCTTCGCTATAACATAATTTTTTAATATTTCCTTCCTTTTTTTTCAAATAAACTTTCAAAATACTCCTTCCATATCTTAACACACATTCTTCTCCTTTCACAATGCTACCATCCTGGCTTCTGATCCTGGTCAGCTCTCTGGTTCTAGTTTTTCTTCGGGCTAATCTTACGGATTTCCAGAATACTTTCAGAACTTGCAAATATTCTATTCAATACATAAAATGAATGAACCGATTTAGATATGGAAAGACTAGGAGTCGTCGAAAGCTTAAAAGGCGAGGTAAAGTAGGAAGGGAGTGACAGGGGAGATGATGCACCATCTCTCCTGTCACCTCAGATGGTTAGACAGACAGACGGACAGCGGAGGCTTAGTAATACGGTCCCGTTTTACCCTTTGGGTACGGAACCCTAAAAATGATGTACACATATAAATTCACTTTCAAAACCTAACAACTATAAACTTTCATTTAAATATCTTTAATTAGCAAATAAATAGCATAGTAACATATATCAAATGGCAGCTAGACATGTAATTTTTTGCCATAAGCATTTATACGAGCACTTACGGTCAACTCTGATTGACTAGATTCTTTCGCATTAACACTGACTGGGTAGGTATTATTATAGTCACCTAAAAATAAACGATCATCATCACATGCACATTCTTATGTTAGTAGATATAAAAACTGTTGTAAAATATTGTTAACTAGCTGTGCAAATGTGTGCACCGTAATAGGATTAGTTCCTGAGATTAGCGCGTTCAAACAAAGAAACAATCTCTTCAGCTTTATAATATTAGTATAATTAAACAAACAATAAGCCTTCCCGCCACCCCCGGTCGCACGTAAGTAGGTATTTATCTTAGTACCTATATGAAAAATTATTTACCGTCAGAAATCATCGGCAAAGTACATGCGTATTATAATATTGTGCTATAGTTAGGTGTAATACAATCAAAATATAGATCATAATAATACATTCCGTTTCAATTTTCAACTAAGTAGGTAACAAAATCATTCTTACAAAAATCTTACCTAAAATTAATTACATAATGATTTTACTTACCCGCTTTTTTCGTATTATTACTTTCTCCACATACAAGGTTTAACATTTTTCTAGATCTGGAACTCATTACTATAAAATTATACACACAAATCAGCAAATTTAACGAAATTCAACGCAAACGCACAGCAAGAGCGACGGTTGAAACGCGACTTACACGGTTTTGGCTGACGGGCTGAATGAAATCAAATTTAAAGCTTACAAGTAAAACCAACAAAACTACTTTATTATATTTTTCTTGTAGATAATATTTATTTACGAGAGAAATATGAATCAGTAAAAAGGACTAACAGATTATTAAATATTTTGTAAGTAGGTAACATAGAGAATTTTATCTAACAAGTAACTGCTAAAAGCTTGCTAGTATTGTTAAGTATATTTTTGCAGTACTGGAATAATTTTGTTTTGTCAAAATTTAACATGCCAAAACCATTGAAAATACGATTACTGATCTTTTCTGTAAATTTTATTTAAACATTTTATTTAACCACTACACATTACTGTTTTACTGTACATTTTTTTCAAAATTACATTGTAAGATATCTTAGCGAAAAGCTAAATCAGGAATGAAGCGTCATATCAAAAAACGGGTTTTACCAGCGTATAGAGCTTGAAAAGGAGATTATGAAGGTGCACTTAACTCAGTTTTGACAAAAAGTGACTTTAATTGGTTTTTGCAGTAAGGGGACGATATAGCAACTAACTCTCGATCGTATGTGCTGTAACGTTGCTGTGTTTCAGATAATCGTTTTGAAAAATAACCTAGGGGCTTCCACAAACCTTTATCTAGTTGTTGTAGAACTGCCCCTGCGCAGGTATCTGAAGCGTCCGTAACTAACGCTAGCGTAGCGTCGGTACTAGGGTGCGATAACATGACCGCGTTCTCCAATTGCAACTTACATTCGCAGAATGCTGATTCAGCTTCCTGCGTCCACACAATCTTCTTAGCATTGTGTAAGTATCCTGATAATAAAGTTTGACTTTTAACTGCGTGAGGAATATGTTTGCGATAAAAGTTCACCATACCTAGAAACCTTCGAAGTTCGTTGACGTTTTGGGTTTGGGGTACTCGATGATCGCCTTGACCTTGTCGTCCAGTGGTCGTATTCCTTGCGGTGATACTCTAAAACCTACAAAATCTAGTTCCTGCACACCGAAATGACACTTTGATAAATTTATGGTTAATCCATACTTGTTAAATCGTTCGAATAAAAGTCTTAAATGTTCTCTATGCTGCTCCTCATTTTCGCTAGCGATGATGACGTCATCTATGTAACAAAAAAGGAAATCCAAACCTTCCAAAACTGTGTGATGCATAAACCTTTGAAAGGATTGTGCTGCATTCTTGAGTCCGAAGGTCATTCGGGGA
Organism: Amyelois transitella; assembly: GCF_032362555.1. NCBI lineage: Eukaryota > Metazoa > Arthropoda > Insecta > Lepidoptera > Pyralidae > Amyelois > Amyelois transitella. Next base: position 8,845,762 of record NC_083536.1, read on the forward strand.
AACTCAAATAATCCGAAAGGCGTGATTATTGCAGTTTTCTCGATGTCCGCTGGATTTATAGGAATAAAATGATAAGAACGATTAACATCGACACATGAAAATACCTTTTTACCTGAGAGTACGTACGTGAAGTCATGTAGGCGTGGAATAGGATACCTGTCCGCTTTGGTGATGGCGTTAAGCTGCCTATAGTCACCACACGGTCGAATGTCCCCGTCCTTTTTCGGCACGACGTGTAATGCGCTCGCCCAAGGACTTTTGGATGGCCTGCAAATTCCTAATTCCTGCATGCGCTTAAATTCGTTTTTTACCTTAATATACCTCTCAGGTGGTAATGGTCTCGCTTTGGCGTGCACCGGTGGTCCCGTGGTCTCTATATAATGAACTACAGAGTGCTGTGGAGGCTCCTTAAAAGACATGGGTCGAAAGATGTCTGGAAATAAACTTAATAAATCATGGTAAGGATGGTTTTCATTAATGGTTTTAACGGACGTTTCTGTACTCAATTCTATTGTTGCCACAACTTTTAAATTAGTGAGTTTATCTATGAGCGATCTTGCATCGACGTCTACTAACAATTTATAATGGCCTAAAAAATCGGATCCTAATATAGGTTGTTTAACAGTAGTGACGACAAATGTCCATTGAAAGTCTCGCCTTAATTTAAAATCAAGTGATAAGGTAACAGTACCATATGTTTGCATTTTCGCTCCATTCGCAGCGAACAAGGTTATACATTCCTGATTGTTATTAATAAATCGCTTAGCTACAGATATAGGTAAAACTGAAACATCCGCACCAGTGTCCACTAAGAAATTAAGTCCACTTTTCCGATCGTTAATACAAAGTCGACGGCTAGCTACGCCTCCGCTGCGAGTCTCCGTCGTAGACTGCACGGCATCTAGTTTCCCTGGTTATCTTTCTTCCAGGTACATGGATCCCTGCATTTAACAGCCTTATCGCGGAAACGACTATAGAAAAAACATATACCTGGCTCCCGTGATGCTGAACGACCTCGACTGCGGTTTGCACTTCGCGCACGGCTGGTGGACCTTCCGCGATTGTTCTGATGCCAATGCCTCTGGACTTGCGAAGCTCCGCTACCTCCATGCTCAGCTTGGCCAGGATCTCAGCTAGCGATCCGTCGGAAGTGCTTCCACGTGAAACTTCCGCCACTTGCGTTGGGGTACTGGTTTCCTGAACCTTGTCCGCCACTTCCGCCAATTTTTCCGCATCCGTAATCGCCGTCGCTGCTAGAACTGATCTCACTGTTGCTGGAAGGTGGTTCTGCCACAAGATGAGTAAGGTGTCCGAGGTTACTCGCTTTCCTGCCAAGGTTTGCATCCGCCGCAGGAGTTGAGACGGTTTCTGGTCTCCCAGCTGCATCTCGCCAATTAGTTTCTGTATCCTTTTGGTTTCCGACTCTTCGTAGACGTGTTACAAACGACTCTTCAAGGTCGTATACTTGTCTGTTTTTGGTGGACTAGTCAACAGGTCCGCCACCTGCAGTACAACTTGCTTGCCGAGTTTCGCCACGCAGAGCTGGTATTGCGCATCGTCGCTTGCTTTTTGAGGTGCCACAGTCGCCTCAAATTGCACGAACCACAGGCTAGGTTGGTCCGTCCAGAACTCAGGAATTCGAGATGACACGGAAATTAACACTATGTCCGATGCTTTTTCTTCCGGCACTTTACAGTACGTAACGTCCGATGGTCCGGGCGTCGACATTTTCACAGGAAATTATCACGTTCGAAAGTTTTTCACGGTCCGCAGAGCACGAAAAATTAAGCGATAGTAGAAACTACCGATGCGCGTCTGATATGGGCGAAGTTGAGCCGTTCCCGAATTGCGAGTTGTAACGCAAATAATGTTCACGCACTATAATGTCACTAATTTCACTCACAGGGTGTCACCAATGTACGCATGCTAATGTTCAGTAATTAAGGGTTGCAATGTTCAAGAGAAACTAGGAGTGCGGTTCACGAAAGTTCGGGTTTATTCAATTTACACAGATTATACGGATGTATGGTACAACTCACAATATTACGTATAGCTAAACTAACATAAAATCTATGCAATGTGCCTGCCCATATCTCAAGACGCGCGGGGAACGACTGGCGCTACTGCCCGCACGTCGTCGGTAGGTTTGCAGCGTCAGCTTAAAGTCCCTACATAATGTTAGAAAGCTTAAACGCAAACAAAAAGACATTTCAGTTTTGTGGTTCTCTGCCTTTTCGGCGAAAATCGTTTGGCAGATCATCACTTGCCAATCAACGTTTCGCAGAATTTTATTTCGCGGAATAATCATTTGCCAACTATATCACTTAATTTTGTTTCATTTCCCAACTTAACTATTGCCAACTGTACGTTTGGTCTGGCTTTTATAATGACACTTTTCACAAGGCCAACTTTCAAGTAGCGAACGTTTCAATTAGAGTAATTCATTTAATTTTATGTATTGTTTACCAAATAATATATTATTGTTTTTTTTTTCCATAATTATTTTTCTACTGTAGCTAATATTCAAGTGCCCTGTGTAGTGAAACAAAAGCGATTCGGTTCTGGCACTTCGCCGGCCGCTGCCGCGGCACGCTCGCTTCGCTCGCTCGGCTCGTGCGTTGATGGTCGCAGTTCTAACCTAACCTAACCGATTTCTTTCGATTTCACCTCAACTACGTTAATAAAGGAAACCGTTGCCAACGAGGGGGAAATAGAAAATATATTAACAGGTGCCCCACCAGAACCTAAGAAAAAAAAAAAACTTAGACAAAGACGAAAGAATCAACAGAATTCTTGAACACAAATCTTCATATTCACATGAAAATTATTAATGTGCATTGCTGCAAATTTAAAGTGTTAATTTTTTTTTGTAATTCTTTAATAAAAATTGCATGTCGAAATTATGATATAAATATCATAATATAAATGTACGAAAAAGGTACTGTTATACAGACGAAACGTTATTCGTCTAAAAGTTGTCTGGCCTAGTGAAGGATTTGATAAATGATAAGTGCCCGAAACGTGTTCTGTCATTATAATAATGAGCTTAACAATAATTCTACCAAATGAAACGTTATCATACAAAAATTTGACAATCGTTAGTTGTCAAAGTGAAAATCAGGCGAACCGTTGTTTGGCAAGTGATAATCCGCTAAACAATTTTCGGCGAGAAGGCAGGATACCTAATAATATATAATTTTGACATATATATATATAAACAATAACTTTAGGTTTATGTGCATATAATAAATTCTGCGCTAGCCTGCCTTTCTGGACTCCCACATCACAACACAGTTTATCACAATGGAGACATCAAACCATTCTGAATTAGAGCAAGTACAGATGACACAGAGGCAACTGGAGAAGTCACTGGCTGATCGCATGGCCAATTTTGAGAAGCGGCTCACCATCACTCCTGCTGCAGAGGTTAGTCAGTTGCGGGAAGAGTACTCAGATTTTAAGAATATTGTGCACTCAATCTTCCTTCTGTTGAAACAACAGATCCATAATTTGAGCAGCAAAATTGACTCCATTGAGATGAGGACTCGTAGGAAAGTCTTGCTGTTTAATGGCATACAGGAGGACTCCGATGAAAATATCTCTCATACAATATGCAGCATTCTTACTGACCAATTTGGTTTCACTGATGGTAGTAGTCACATCAAAGTATGTCACCGCTTAGGAGCTACTAAACCGGATCGTGCAAGACCTGTTCTTGTCCGATTCAATTCGACAGATGCCAGAACAACTGTGTGGAACAAAAAAAACTGTTTTAAAAGGATCTCCAATAAGTGTCTCAGAGTTCCTCACTCGTGCCAGGCAGGAGGTGTTCATGGCTACTCGATTGCACTTTGGTATGAGGCGGTGTTGGACTATGGATGGCGTAATTTGTGTCAGGACTCCGGCGGGTGACCGCGTGAAGTTCACCACAGCTGCTGAGTTGGCCGTTTTGACGAAGAGCTTTCCTGCTGTAGATGCTGATAACAAGCGAGTGTCGCCAGTGGAAAACAAGCAGCGAACCGATCAACCGCGGAGCTCCTTGTTGCAGACGCAGCCTTCCAAAAAAACTGCCACCATTGTTGCTAAAAACATGACTCGTCGTCAGATCCAGGTAGGCAAGTCCAAGTAAAGGGTGTAACGTCTCCTTATTGTACTGTTTGGTTTGTGTACTTTTGCCTGTAGGCTATTTCAATTGTAAAACGTAGGTAGCTAGCTTACAAACTCAGAACTTTTTAATACATAGTTTTATATTTTTATATTATTTATAAACGGGCAGACAGTTTTAAAATTTATAGTTATTTGTTTCGTAAATGGCACTTCACAGGCGTTATTTAAATATTTTGCTTTGTTTTTTTCCTTCTTTTCTATTGCCGTTCGCCGTTCATTTCGTGAATATCAATGTCAACTTTTTTTTTGTTTTTGTACATAATGAATTAACTGTCAACTTCATTTAATTGTATGCTTGGTTGTTTCTTACATACAGCCATGGTGTTCTTGCTTCGGTTTGTGATAAATTGTGTTTTTACTTTTTTATTTCCTTTGTTTGTTTTAGAAGTTTTGCTTTAGTTCGTCAAACTAAATACACCCTTATATTAATAGTTAGTTTGTAAAAACCATATATATATATATATATATATTGTGTTTATTTATTATGCAGCAACAGCAACATTCAATTAACAATAATGACTCCTTATGCACTGCAGAGGACTCTGGTTCCTCCAGTTTTGCCTCTCATGGCTCTTCAGGGACACTGGGAGAATTTGTCAGGGACGCCTTCCACCGCTTTTCTCAAAATTTCAATGTGTGCCACATAAATGCACAGAGCATTCCCGCTCATTACTCTGACCTCGTTGAAGCTTTTCTTTTGATGAACTGAGTGCAGTACTTGTCTCAGAAACCTGGTTTAAGCCTAGTCTACCTTCTACTAGCTACTCGCTGCCTGGATTCGTACTGATACGAAATGATCGTGTTGATAAGGGGTCGGGAGGTGTTGCTATATATTTGCGTAGTGACATTCCTTACCGCGTAATCTCCATGTCACCTTCTGAATATTCAGCTTCAATGGAGTATATCTTGTTAGAGGTCACAGTTAAAGGTTGTAAATCTATTCTTGGCATCTTTTATTCCCCTTCTTTAAAGATAGATTATTTTTCTACCTTTGTGTCGCTTCTGGAATCGGTTTGTTCAGACTATGCACATCATCTGATCCTTGGGGATTTTAACACGTGCCTTTTGAAGGGAAATTCTAGAACTTCTAAATTACTAAATATTGTCAAGTCGGTTAATTTTTCTATTCTCCCATCTGGGCCAACACACTTCACAGAACATGGACCTACCTTGCTTGACTTGATAATAACTTCCAAAGAAAAGCTTGTCGCCAGTCATGGTCAAATACCGGCCCCGGGATTTTCTCATCATGACTTAATTTATGTCTCTTACAAGCTTAGAGTTCCCAAAATAAAGCCTAAAATCCTCCAACTGCGCTGCTTCTCAAAAATAGACCACAGGGCCTTAATAACTGTCGCCTCTAAAATTGACTGGTCTCCGGTGACTGCAGGGAATACAGTGGATAAGAAATTTTTTCTGTTTAATAATAAAATCTTGGCTCTGTATGATGCGCATGCTCCAGTGAGAGCAGTCAAAATAAAGCGTCCTCCCGCACCGTGGATAACTAATGCAGTTCGTATAGCCATGAGACGACGGAACAATGCTTTTCGTAGATTTAAACGGGAGCGCAGTAATGAAAATTGGTTATTGTATAAAGCTGCAAGGAATCGATGCAACCAATTTTGTAGAAACGCTAAACGCCGCTATTTCACTGAACACATCGAAAATGTTTCTTCTGCTAATCTCTGGAAATTTCTCAATTCTCAGGGCATAGGCAAAATAAAAAATGAATCTTCAAAAATACCTTTTTCCTTGAATGCTCTCAACAATCATTTTACAACTGTCCCACTCTTGGATCGCACAGTTAAAAACTGTACTATTTCTTATATTTTTGATTTGCCTGTTCCTGATGGTAGTTTATTCGAATTTTCCACAGTCACCGAGGACGATGTCTCAAAAACCATCCGATCCATAACTTCTAATGCTGTTGGGCCAGATGAAATTAGTCGCGTGATGTTGATCCCAATTCTCAGCTTTATTCTCCCTGTCATCACGCACATTATAAATACCAGCTTCATAGAACATCGTTTTCCTACCTCATGGCTTAATGCTTTTGTTCGTCCTCTCCCCAAGATTCCTGATCCTATCCGTTTAAATGATGTGCGTCCCATTTCCATCCTTTCCTTCCTGTCTAAAATCCTCGAAGCATCTGTCTTTAATCAGTTTTTAAAACACTTAATTGACAACAATCTTCTCAATCGATATCAGTCTGGTTTTAGGCCTGGACACAGTACAACTACTGCACTGCTTCGTGTTACTGATGACATAAGAAAGGGGATGGAAAACCAAAAAGTTACCATATTGGTGTTAATTGATTTTATTCATTTCATATTTAATTGATTTCATATTCTTTGTCAACCTTATAATATTCTTAATAATCCCCTAGCTCCAGATTATCTTAGATCCGAATTTCAACTTTTAAGTTCCACCCATGAAAGAACCCTACGTTCCTCTAACAGGGTAACTTGCAGCACCTTTTCACCGTATAGGTTTCTATTCAAATTCTTTCTCTGCTACAGCTGTCAGACTTTGGAATGCACTTCCCGATTCTGTTCAAGCTTCTCTGAGCCGCGCCAGTTTTAAGTCGCACGTGGTCCAGTTGTTTCTGACTCAGTCATGAGAGAGTAAATAATCTCTGTATGTAATCTGCTGCAAATATATATATGTATATATATATTTATATATGTATGAATGTGTAGTGTAGTTTATGGGTAGATATATGTATATATTAAGTATAGGTTTATAGTATAAATGGTATAGTAAGTATGTTTATTATAAATTTTTATTATCACCCACACAAAGGTTCTCTGCTTAACCCAATGGTAGACTGTTAGATAATGCTATTAGCAGTAGCAGTCCGCCTATTGTACTTTACAAATTGTAATTGTTACAATAAAGAATAAATAAATAAAAATATAACCACCTCCAGCAGCTTAAATCGGTACTTCCCAGAGACTGCCACTTATTTTACAACAATTTACCCCATAACTGATGTCTATTCAAAATTGTTTTCTTTTCGTTTTTTCTTTTTTTTTTGTCATATCTTCCTACCATTGCGTCATCATTTACTACGGTTTATTACAAGTGAGTTTAATAGTCACTAAGACGTTTTTAAATAAATAAAATTGATCAATAGTATTGTTTTATTTTAAACCAACAACAACAACCTTCTATCCAACGCATAAATTATAAAAATCATCAATTATGTAAAACAAATACCTTCTATCTAACAAAAAACTTTCTTAAACACTAAAAACTAAATTAATATCTTATCCAGAGATAAGCTGTCCATATTATAAGACCATTTGTAAATAAAGATTTATTTATTTTAAGGACGTTAGAAAATTAAATGTTTTTTTTTGTTTCTGTAAAGTTTGGTTCTTGTCAGTTAGAAGATATTGGCACTTCGTCGTCGATATTTTGTTTTTGTTACGTTTAATGTTAGCATATTTCTGCTCACCCATTCAGATACAATATCAAGGGCAATTTGGGCACTATGATATGCCTCATCCTATGTTTTACCACTGATGACGAGTGCAGTATCATCCGCAAATGCAAAGATTTTGCAATTTGGCATTTGTAGTTGGCAGAGACCGTTGATAAAGACAAGGAATAGCGTATACTGCCCTAAGGCACACCATGAGTGATAGGGAGCTGATCGCTTACCAGACCATCGATTTTAACTTTCTGAAATCTATCCCGGAGATAATCCGATAGAAATGTTAAAGGTAAACCCCTAATTCCCACTGCCTGAAGTTTTTCTATGAGAAGAGGGACAGAAACTGTGCCAAACGCTTTTATGAAGTCTAAAAATATGCCAATACTTTTATTACCAGAGTCAAGGCAGCGCACAATAGTATCGGTTAGGCTAAAGACAGCATCGTCGGTAGATTTCTCTCTTCTAAATCCAAATTGAGTAGATGCGAGTAAATTTCCGTTTTCAAGATAAGTAACTAAGCGTTTTTTTATTAGTCGCTCGACGATTTTTTATAGTGCAGGCAGTATTGAAATAGGTCTGAAATTATTGCCACAGTTTTTGTCACCACTTTTGAAGATTGGTTTTACTAAAGCAATCTTTAGTGCTCGTGGAAATACACCTGTTTGACAAATAAGATTGCAGAGGTAAGTAATTGGGGGGGCAAGAATATCTACATATCTTTTGAGCAACAGACTAGGTATATTATCAACACCTGGAGCAGCATCAGTTTTTAATGTCATTATTGTAGTTAATTTTGAGGGGGATCTGTTGAAATATTAAAATTTGACTTTATCGATTCATACAACACTATTGGAGAGTGTGTCACCTCACTTGTGTCATAGACTATATATTATCTGTACTCTGTGGAATCTCGTCAAGTAATAAACTGCGTTATTTAATTCTTTGAACTTTTAATTAGTAATTTCATCAGGTTATGGGCCCAGGCCACCTGATTATTATCTCAAAACAGTTAAATAGTATAAAACAATATAAAAGTTTCATTGAATCCGAAATAAAAGTAGTTCCGAATAGTCATAACCTATAAGTCAACACGTGTTTTCTGTTTCTTGCAATCTCTTCATCAGCAAAATGTCTTCTACAAACACGATGGCACTGATTGAAAAACTGACCGGAAGAGAGAACTATCCAACGTGGAGATTCGCCGTTCAAACGTATCTAGAGCACGAGGACTTGTGGCAATGCGTCACAGCGAACGAAACAGTTGACCCCAAACTTGACACAAAAGCTAAGTCTAAAATAATTTTATTAGTACATCCTATCAACTATGTACATATACAAGAGATACAAGAGGCGAAATCTGCCAAGGAGGTGTGGAATAACCTCTCTAGAGCTTTTGATGACAAAGGATTGACACGAAAGGTTGGCTTATTGAGAGATTTGATAACGACAACATTAGAATCATGTCAGAGCATAGAAGACTATGTAAACAAGATTATATCAACAGCACACAAGTTAAGAAATATAGAATTCGATGTGAATGATGAATGGCTTGGTACGCTATTACTAGCTGGCTTACCTGAAGTCTACCAGCCAATGATTATGGCACTTGAAAGCTCCGGTGTGGCAATAACTGCTGATTCTGTGAAGACTAAGCTATTACAAGACGTAAGAAGCTCTGAAAGTAATGCATTATATGTGAATAAATACAAAGGGAATCAGTCGCAGGTTGCTAAACAAGCTTCAGAGAAAACAACTAAAAGTAAAGGGCCAAGATGTTTTGTGTGTAACAAATATGGACATATAAGTAAACACTGTTGGCATAAGAAGAAACAGTCAGGTCAAAGTGGAAACTATGTGGCAGTATTTTCTGCAACTGCAAACAATGAAAATGGATGGTTTATAGACTCTGGAGCGTCAATGCATATGACTATGCACAGTGACTGGCTATATGACAAAGTACCACCACCAATAAGTACAATAAAAGTGGCAGATGACAAGAAACTTTTAGTGGAATCTTGTGGTAAAATAAATTTAAATGTGATCGGCAGCAATGGCAAGATGAATACAATTCAAGTTAAGGATGTTCTTTATGTTCCTGGTTTGGCAACCAATCTTTTATCTGTCAGTCAAATTATTAAAAATGGATGTCAAGTACAATTTGATCAGAAAGGTTGTAAAATATCAAACAGAAATAATGAACAAGTTGCCACTGCGAAGATGAGTAATAATATGTACAAACTAAATACCCATAGTATGCCTGCCTACACATCTGTAACAAAAGAAAATGACTGGTATTTATGGCATCAGAGAATGGCTCACTTAAATTTTGAAGATTTGAATAAATTGACAGAAAGCTCTGGTTTGAAGTTGGAAAATAAAGAAAAAGTAATATGTATTTCTTGTTTACAAGGAAAACAATCAAGAATACCTTTCCCTACTGAGGGATCACGAGCACAAAATGCACTGGAACTCATCCACTCTGATGTATGTGGACCCATGGAGGTATCATCTCTTGGAGGTGCTCGTTACTTTGTCACATTCATCGATGACTTCACTCGAAAGGTATTTATATACATATTAACTAAGAAATCAGAAGTGTTTGAGAAATTTAAGCAATTTAAAGCTTTAGTGGAAAATAAACTTGGTTTTAATATAAAAACACTCCGTACTGATAATGGGAATGAATATTTAAGCAATGATTTTCAGCATTTTCTTAAAAAGTCTGGCATTTCTCATCAAACTTCCGCCCCCTACACCCCTCAACAAAATGGTTTGGCGGAGCGAATGAACAGAACTCTATTAGAAAGAGCAAGATGTATGTTGCTTAACGCAAAACTACAAAAACAATATTGGGCTGAAGCAGTGACAACAGCAGCATATATCACCAATGACGTCCAACAAGGGTGTTAGGTTATTTAACACCAGAAGAAAAATGGACTGGTAAAAGGCCAGATATTAGTAATATAAAAGTTTATGGTTGTGAAGCTATGGTTCACATCCCTAAAGAAAAAGCCAAGAAGTGGGATCCAAAGGCAATAAAGATGATTTTTGTGGGCTATAGTGAACAAACAAAAGGCTATAGGTCCTTTGATCCAAAGACAAGAAAAACCTTAATCAGCAGAGATGCAATTTTTATTGAAAGTTCAGTGAAGAGAGATTATGCAGCGATGCCATTATCTGAGTCGGTCTCGGAATCAAAAATTGAAAATGAAAGCCCGACTAATAATGACACAACATCTGAGAGTACTGATGACTCCTACCATTCAGATGATGGATCTATATATGAACCAGATGAAACAATTGAGGAAATGGAATTACAACGAAATATAACAACTAAATCTAAAATGCGGACTGCCAAAATGCAAGGTAATACATATATGTGTGCAGATGAAATAATTGATCAATATGATGTTCCAGAAACCTATGCTGCAGCAATATCCACTGACAATGTGCATGCTGAAAAATGGAAACAGTCAATCAAGGAAGAACTAAATGCACATCAAAAGAACAACACCTGGAGTTTAATTGAAAAACCAAAAGGAGTACGACTAATAGACTGTAAATGGGTCTTCAGAGTAAAAGATAATGGGTCAGTTTTTAAATCAAGACTATGTGCTAAAGGATGTGGAAAAATAAAAGATATTGACTACACTGAAGTTTATTCACCAACAGTAAGATATGATTCAACAAGAATCTTACTCTCAGAAGCTGTTCAACATGAATATGAAATGATGCAGTTTGACATCAAGACTGCATTTCTATATGGAGATGTGAAAGAAGACATTTACATGAGAGCTCCTGAAGGTTTGGATGTCCCACCAAATCAGGTATGTAAACTTAATCGTTCACTCTATGGTTTAAAACAAGCACCAAGATGCTGGAATCAAAAATTTGACAATCTGCTAAAGAAATTTGGATTTAAAAACAGTCATGCAGATTGATGTGTTTACATTGGAAATGTTGATAATAATAATATCTATTTATTACTTTATGTTGATGATGGCTTACTGATGTCAAAGTCAAACAAAGCATTACAGAAAGTAATAAGTGAACTTAAAGATAATTTTGAAATCACACAGAGTGATCCAAAGAATTTTGTAGGATTGCAATTAGAAAGATTTGAAAAATGTATTTTTATCCACCAAACAAAATACATTGAGAGATTATTATGTAAGTTTGATATGAATAATGCTAACAGTAACAACATTCCAGTTGACCCACATACAACTCTAGAAAAGGGAACTGAAACACCAGACAAGAATATACAGTACAGAGAAGCGGTTGGTTCACTTATGCACCTTGCAGTGGTAAGCAGGCCTGACATCATGTATGCAGTCAGTCTGGTGAGTCGCTATTTGAATAGTTATAATCAAACACATTGGAATGTTGTCAAGAAAATATTTAGATATTTAAAAGGAACAAAAGACTATGGCCTATGTTACTCGCCCTCGAAGAACTGTCTTGAAGGCTACAGCGATGCAGATTATGCAAAAGACACTTGCACACGCAGATCTTTGACAGGATATGTGTTCATAAAAAATTGTGCTGCTGTGACTTGGGCAACACAACGTCAACACAGTGTGGCATTATCCACTACTGAAGCAGAGTTCATGGCTGCATGTTCAGCAACTAAAGAAGCTATATGGTTTAAAAAAATTATTAATAGATATAAATGCATTTAACCAGGACTCTATTTGTTTAAACATTGATAATCAGAGTGCAATTTGTTTAATTAAGAATGTAGATTACCACAAAAGATGCAAGCATATTGATATAAGATATAATTTTATTAAAGAAAAATATTTAGAGAAAGAAATAGATCTTAAATATGTAAATACCAAAGAACAATATGCTGACATCTTTACTAAGGCTTTACCCAAAGAAAAATTTGAATATCTTAGAGATAAAATTGGTGTTACACAATTATCATTTTTATAAAATTGTATTAAGTAAGTGTGACAACTCAAGTTGTAAGTTAGTTATGAAAAGTTTATTAATGTAAGTGCATAATTGGTTAAAAGTTAAAATGAACATTTTTATATTTTTGTATAACTTATAGATGTAAAGTTAAAATTTGGTGAGAGTGTTCATTCTTTTGTTTTTGTATAACTTGTAGATGTAAAGTTCAAATTTGGTGAGAGTGTTGAAATATTAAAATTTGACTTTATCGATTCATACAACACTATTGGAGAGTGTGTCACCTCACTTGTGTCATAGACTATATATTATCTGTACTCTGTGGAATCTCGTCAAGTAATAAACTGCGTTATTTAATTCTTTGAACTTTTAATTAGTAATTTCATCTACGCATTTAGGTTGAGTATTTTGTGGTATTCTGGGGGCGATATTACTAGCGAGATTACTTCCAACACTTGCAAAGTACGAGTTAACGTTATTAAGACTGTCTTTGGGTGAATGGTTACTCAGTAGACTGGAAGAGTGGTCAGTTTTGTTTTTTGATTGAATAATGTTAGTAATTATATTCCACATTTTTTGTGCGATTTGCCTGCTTCTTAAATAAGATTTTTGTCATATTCTCTTTTGGCCTTTTTTTAGGATTAAATTACAAAAAGTTCTGTATCTTCTATAAGTACGCTCTAATATTTTATTTTCGGGATCACGTCTATATTTCTTATGAAGGTTATCCCTATTCCGCATGCATCTAAGTAACGCTTTGGTGATCCAAGGTTTCATGATACGATTTCTAACCGGAACTTTTTTAATACTTTCATTTGAGATAATAATACTTTGTAGGGATTTGATGAGATAATCAGCAGCATCGTTAGCATCTGTTATCTGATAAATAGGGGAGAAATTATATTCTCTGAAGGTGCTGTCTAGGTCTTCATAGTCATAACTCTTAATTGTACTTTGATTCGGGGAGCAAGGCATTTCTGATTTAAGATTAATGTTAAGAACTATGGCATGATGGTCAGTTATTGAGGATTCAACGACGCAGTGCGTGATGATGCCGCGCTGGCAAGTATCACTGTGTCATCTAGGGCTCCGGATTTTTGGACAGACCAACCGCGACTCTGGTTTGTTCAATTTGAAGCCGCAGTAGAAAGCCAAAAACTCAGCGATGCGGCCAAGCAAAACCTGGTAGTTACGAAGCTCAACAAAACAGCTATTCAACAAGTAAGTGATCTGTTATTGTCTCCACCAGAAACCAAAAAGTACCAGACCCTTAAAGATCGATTACTTCAAGTTTTCGAGGAATCGGAAACTAGGCAATTTCAAAAATTGCTTAGCGAGATGGAGCTCGGTACTCAGAAACCGTCTCGGTTACTTCGGCGTATGAGAGAATTGGCTCGGGGAAAAATACCGGACTCCACATTGCAAATAATGTGGAATGGTCATCTTCCATCTGCTGTAAAAGCTGTTTTAGCAGTAACCGAAGTGAAGGAGGAATTGCCTATAGTGGCTGACAAGGTTACGGAGGCGTCCAGGCCCGTCGAAGTGGCAGAACTGGAGTCACGCTCCACAACCAACACTACTAGGGACCTGACATTCATGATTCAGCAGTTGAGCATCGAGGTTGCGGAACTACACCGTTCTCGAAAACCGCAAAGAGGGCGGCGAGGTAGACGATTCCGACCGCCTAGTTCGAGAACTAGGGACTCCAGCAGGAACCGTAAACATCCAGAGTGGTTATGCTTTTACCACTATCGCTATGGCGAGAAGGCTACCAGGTGTGTCAACCCATGTAACTGGAGGCAGGGCAGACCGTCCACGCCAGCGGAAAACCAGCTGCGATACATCCAGTGACGGAGGGTTGTGTCGCTACAATCAATTACCGTCTGTGCGTAAGTGATAAAAAAACTAGAATTAGTTATTTAATAGATACCGGGGCGGATGTGTCTGTTATCCCAGTGACAAGAGAGTTAATGTCGAAAAATATCGCGTGTGAAAAATATAAAGTGTATGCGGCAAACGGCACGGAGATCAAAACGTACGGTACGCGAACTCTAGTCTTAGATCTTAATTTAAGGAGAGCATTTAGGGGGAACTTCATCGTAGCGAATGTTCGACAACCTATTATTGGTGCCGATTTTTTAGGCCATTTGGGTTGTTGGTAGATTTTTAGACGCCCGAAAATTGAGAGATAAAATAACTCACCTAAATGTTCTCGCTTCGGTTATTAGCGATAGTACAGCGGATTCATCGATTAAGACGCTAGACTGTAATAAAAAGTGGCATGAACTTTTATGTAATTACGAAACCTGTGTCCTACAAGGACACACCTAAACATTCAGTATACCATTTTATTGAAACAACGGGACCGCCTGTTTTCGCAAAGGCGCGACCCCTTCCCCCAGATAGGTATAAAAAGGTAAAAGAAGAATTTCGGATAGTGACGGAGTTAGGCATCTGCCGACCATCTAAAAGCGCGTGGGCAAGTCCATTACATGTAGTGCCGAAAAAGAATGGTGAACTACGGCCCTGTGGCGACTATAGACGGTTGAACGCGATGACTAAACCCGATCGTTATCCGATTCCGAGGTTACATGATTTTAAATATATTTCGGCGGGAAAGAAAACCATTTTTAGTCGATTAGATCTAAACCGGGCATACCATTTTATACCTACTTTTCCAGAGCATATAGAGAAGACTGCGATCATAACGCCGTTTGGGTTGTTCGAGTTTCCGCGAATGACCTTTGGCTTGCGCAACGCAGCGCAGTCATTTCAACGGTTTATGGATACAGTCGTACTAAAAGGACTCAATTTTTTATTCCCGTATGTCGATGTCGTCATTATAGCCAGTGAGAATTCCGAACAACACAAACGTCATTTGAACGCAGTTTTCGAAAGGTTTAACGAATATGGTATTACAATCAATGTGTCTAAGTGTGCATTTGGCGTGTCTGAAGTAGAGTTCTTAGGTTTCGAGGTGTCCACGGACGGAGTTCGCCCACTCGACGACAAAGTGCAAGCTGTCGTTTTCAAAATTTCCGAGACCCGACACCGTACAACAACTGCGACGATAAATAAACGTTAAATAAATATTTGCATAATTGTAAGAAAAATGATCAGACGATTATAGAGTGGACGGATAAGGCAGACGAGGCATTTAAGAAATGTACATACATACATACATACATATAATCACGTCTAAATCCCTTGCGGGGTAGACAGAGCCAACAGTCCTGAGCGGACTGATAGGCCACGTTCAGCTATTTGGCTTTAAGATAGAATTGAAATTCGAATAGTGACAAGTTGCTAGCCTATCGCCTAAAAAAGAATCTCAAGTTTGTAAGCCTATCCCTTAGTCGCCTTTTACGACATCCATGGGAAAGAGATGGAGTGGTCTTATTCTTTTTTGTATTGGTGCCGGGAACCACACGGAACAAGAAAAGCTTACAAAGCGCCGCTACATTATCTTACCCATTGCCCAATAGTAATTTAGCACTTATTGCAGACGCTTCAAACACTTGTGTAGGTGCCGTCTTGCAGCAGCGTGTTAATTATGTCTGGCAACCTTTAGGATATTTTTCAAAAAAATTAACACAAACAGAGACTAAGTATTCTACGTACTATAGGGAATTGTTAGCAATATTTATGGCCATCAAACATTTTAAAAGTTTATTGGAAGGTCGAATTTTAACAATTTTTACGGACCATAAACCTCTTATCTACGCATTTTCAAAAATGAGCAGTGACAAGGAAAGTCCGAGGAGAATTAGCCAACTTTCTTAAATAAGCGAATTTATTACAGACATAAAATATGTTAGTGGAAATAACAATGTTGTGGCTGACGCTTTTTCTCGCATTGAAACTATTGGCCTTACCTAGCGTTTTAGATTTCATTGAAGTGGCACGGCTACAGGCCAGCGACGAATACCTACGACAGGCGTTAGGTCGAACTGATATGTAACTTGCAATTTAAGCAAATATGGTTACCGGACAGCGAGACAGCTATTTATTGCGAAACTTCTACTAACAAAATTAGACTATATTTACCTAATGTTTTTTAGAAAATTAGCTTTTCATTCTGTACATGACCTTATTCACCCAGGAATAAAAACTAGTAAACAATTAGTAAAACAAAGATTCTGACATGGATTATATGACGAGATATTACATTATGGGCAAGGTCATGCATTAAGTGTCAAAAAGTAAAAATCATTAGACACACAGTATCTGGTTTAGGTTAATATGAAAGGTCAGAAAAATTTTCTCATGTTAATATAGATATAGTAGGCCCACTTAGTACAACGGACGATGGTTATAGGTATTGCGTAACAATGATAGATCGTTTTACTGGGTGGCCGGAAGCTTTTCCAGCACGGGACATTACGGCCGAGACAGAAGCAAAGGTAGTTTTCAAAGGTTGGATTTCCCGTTTTGGTTGCCCTGCCAAGCTAACGAGCGACCAGGGTAGACAATTCGAGAGCGATATTTTCCAACATTTAATGAAGTATTTAGGAATTCACAAAATACGTACTACGCCTTATCATCCGCAGAGTAATGGCATGATTGAACGTTGGCATAGAGCACTAAAAGTGGCTCTTATGACACGTTTAAAATCTAACAGTTCTTGGGTAGATGAGACCCCACCCCCGTTTTGTTAGGATTAAGAGCCGCTACTAGAAGTGACAGTGGAGTACCGCCGAGTTAATGTATGGTAAGACGATTAGGTTACCCGGAGATTTTTATGATGATGCTAAATTTTGTGGTTCGGATGTCGAATATTTACAAAAACTTAGAGATAGCATTAGTCATACTAATTCACGTTCGTTATTCCTGCCTACTGAATTAGCTACATGTAAAAGTGTTTTCGTAAGGAATGATGTAATGCGTAAGTCTCTTCAGCCACCTTATGATGGCCCATATAGCGTCATAGGGAGGCGAGAGAAAACATTTTTAATTAAAATAGGTGATAAGGAAACTAATATTTCTATAGATAGGCTTAAACCAGCTATTATTATAGACGAAACTCCTCAATCAACAGATGAAAACATGTTTAATTTTAGTGATCAAGGTGATGATTGTATTTGTCATAATAACACAGGCACTTCCAGCAAAGTTTTACATCATAAAACGACGCAGAGTGGCCGTGTTATCAAAACACCGTTACGTTTTGCACTGTAATCGTAATCGCGCAGACAGTAGTGACAAAATAAAGGTTATTATGTATGATCATATGGTTAAAATATCTAACATGTATGGTTTTCTGTAACAACTATGTTTTATTTTACATGTATTGTTTTCTGGTACCAACTATATTTTACATCCCGAACACGTGTAAGCAATGTTTATGCTAAGTACAAGGGAAAATAGATGTTAGTAGTTTATTGTTAACAGCATTTTATTTTAGGTCCTAATTAAACAAATATAATCAATATTTTCTCCGTTTTGCAAAAGATAAATTTTTAATGTTTGCATATTTAGTTATCGTTAAATAGTTATGAATGTTCTTTATATTGTTATTGTATTCTTCAGTTCATACAGAGTATGTATCTATTTTTATTGTTATTAATAATGGGTAGCAGCCAAAGCCAACCACAACAGAATAATGTGGCTATCAGTCAATCTGTGTCTAACAGAGTGATGGTGAAGAAAAAATTTTGTGGAAATTTTGGTCATAGTTATTGGCATAGGCATACTTGCTATCACCTTATATTGTACTAGCTTTCCGCCCGCGGCTTCGCCCACGTGTAATTCGGTTATATAAACAGGCTCTATCTTTTTCTATATCTACCACAGCATGAGGAATATAATTCCCATTAACAAACAAAATTTCTTGAACCATTTTAATTAGAATTTTTTTAACTAAAACTATATCTATGGAAATTAACTAAGACTAATAAAGTAACAAAGAAATGAATAAAAAATACTAACTAAATATACTATCAAAAATATCAAATCTAATCAACAAATCAAAAATTAACTGAAATAGAGAGTAAAATAAGTTAAATAAGTCAAGTTAAAAGTTAATGAATCAAACGAATAATAATTTCAAATCAAAATATTTGTAGTGTGTAATATGTAGTTTCGCGTATGTCCGCTAGGGGCGCTGCTAAAATTACACGATAAATTAAAATATTTTACGCTACCTAGCTAAATGACGGTAACGAAACCATAGCGCGATCTATCTCGATGCCAACGCCATCTATCGAGCATCGAGACAACTCGTGATAGTTAATAGAAAATAAAATTCGGGTGTTTTATTTATGCATACCGATTACGCCGAGATTTATGGACCGATTTACGTGATTCTTTTTTTGTTCGGTAGAGTATACTTTCAAGTTGGTCCCGTTATTACCTAGTCAGGATCTGATGATGGTATTCCAGGGAAATCAAGGGCAAACCTCAAATTTACAGGCAATTACGTTTTTGACAATTTCATAGATCTGTTTAAGTATTTGCGTCTGATAGTCATCATCCCATGTGAATGAGCTGATGATGGAAGGTACAACTCCTCAACGGTTAGGAGTTGAAAGAAAATTCTTACGAAGTTATACGTACATGTGAGGCTATTAGGTTGACCTGATAATAAAAAGTAAATCTCATTAACGTTAATAATTTAGGTGAAAATGAATGCGGACAAATTTCGTAGCTGTTTGTATGGGTAGTGTTAACACAAAATAGGGATTTAAAGGCGTGATGTTATTAAGTAATGTTATGCATGTATGTACATAATTATGTATGTTATTATGTATGTTAAAGAGACGACTGAAAGTTGTCATACAAAGTCTTTTTTTTTAAGGATGGGAAATCATCAAATGACCTCTCCCGCTCTGGGTGGAACGGAAGGGAGTGTCACACTTTTACTGACTAAAACCCACCTCGTTCCTTCAGTTGCCCTTTGCGTTCCGGGGCCACGGCATCTCGTTAGAACTTTCCCGCAGCCTCGGCTCAGTTTATCCCGTTTCCCCCTCTTGGGGGTTGACATTTCAAAAATCCCTTCTTAGTGCTCACTTATGTTACTAAAGGAACCTCTGTTCAAAATCTCAGACTCCTATACCGAGCGGTTTCGGCTGTGCGTTAATAAATCAGTCACCCAATCGCACCCCCTAAATCACGATTGGAGGGTAGTTTGAAAAAACTTATAATGTCAAACATATTTACTTGTCTATGTAAGTGTTCATGCCAAGTTTCAAGTTTATAAACCCAAGGAATAAGATTTTTCATAGAAACGTTTTTACCCCTTTTCCCCCCCTTGGGGGTTGAATTTCCAAAAATCCTTTCTTAGTGCTCCCCTACATATCCCAAGGAACCTACATTCCAAATTTCAGCTGTCTACGACCAGTAGTTTCGACTGTGCGTTGTCTGTCAGTCAGTCACTCAGTAACGGAAGAGTTTTATATATATAGAAGATGAGAAACCATTGTAAGAAACGTTTACGGAGATATTCGCAAGGAGACAGCGGTAGCGGGGTTGACACAACCTGTGGTCAAAGTACACACTGTGCAGCCTGCCGCTACTATTCCCCAGTGTCATAGCAGTTATTAACGATCAAAGTGTTGTAATAATGTGATGATTGTAAAAACCTATATATATCCGATTGTAATGTGATGATTGTAAAAACCTATATATATCCGATTGTAATGTGACATTTGAAACGTATCGTGGGATTGGTTTTTGTAACTGTTGACAACTATTCGTAAGTTCAAATATATGCACAATACTGAATTTTAGTTCAGGGTAGTAAAAATTAAATTGTATGATTAATAATGTAACTTTTTTTTTCAAAGGGGGGTATTATGTAGGTACACAATGTACAAATATAGGTATGCTACATAAAGGTATGCGTAAGCATATGAGTGTAAGTAGTGGTGGCTGCGCCCACCTAATAAGTTTTTGATTCAGTCGCTAATATACGGAGTTAAGTATAACACGTTTATTATTATAAATTATCCCCATAGTCGGAATTCCCTAAACATTCCCTATATATATATATATATGTAACTCCGTATATTAGCGATCCTCCTTTGTTCTCACTAGTTCGATTCAGTAGTTCGATCGTCGAACTAGTGAGAATTTTTTTTTCTCATTTGTTCGACCGTCGAACTAGTGAGAATGTTTGTTCTCACTAGTTCGATCCGTTAACTTATTATTATTATTAATCGAGAAGCAAGAACATTAAGTACCGATATAATAGATATTGGTCACAAATACATACATTGTATAGGTAATTATAAAATGAAAATCTTTTAGGTATATTTTGTAGGTATAATTATTATTTAAGTATTATTATAATATAGTAAACGTCAAAATTCGACTGCAAGTAAATTAATAGTAAACAATACAAACAGTTTAAATACATAATACAAATCATTGTCATATCACCCGGAAGTCGTCCACTGGTATATTTCCTTAAATGCATCTATGCCTATAGCACTTAGGTATGTGCATAATAAGTTTAGTATTATAAATATTTAACTAAATGCCCCACCCCAGAAAGAGTGTGGTCATAGTTCTGTTGTCTTATTTTGAGGGTACATGATTTTTGTTATATTTTGAGGGTAGATGTTTCGCAAAATGGTAGTATTACGCTGTTCAGCTCTGCAGTAGCAATGTTTATTTCGTGGTGCCTGTTTATTTTACTGTTTATATTTTCGGAATAATGTCTAAAGAATTGAAATTATTAAAAAGCGGTCGTGGAAGGATTCTGCAATTAGAAGGACATCAATATTATTCTATGCGTAAATACAAAAATGGCCACAGCATTTGGCGGTGTAAAAATTATAAAAGTTTAAAATGTACCGGTTCCGTCACAATGAATATGGTAAGTCTTGGTTATTTTATATGTACATAATGATAATTGTTGTACGTATATTTACATATTATAGGTGTTGTATGTGTATTTTTATTTGTAATAGTTTTAATGTACAAGCAAAATAATTCATGAATTCCTATATTTTTTAAACATTGCTTTTGTTTAAGGACTTCACTAATAATTTACAATCAAAACCCCACTGCGGTCAATGTAATCCAGATGAAACACGAAATACAGTCAATGTTATTTTAAATAATGCTTGCGAAGAAGCAGCTACGGGAAGAGAACCAGCTCCTAGGGTCTACAACAGAGCTTTAATTACATTAAAAAATCGGCTTATTCCACCAATCCCCTTAGATGATCCCCTGCGCAGGGGATTTGTAAACTTTTTGTCCACAAATCCCCTTCGCATAGCCGCAAGGGGATTTCTAGACTAGAAGTCTACAAATCCCCTTAAAAATATTTTAATTTAGGTTTATAAATTAAATACGATTATTTTGTTTCATAATCACATTTATTTTTTATCTCTATTAAGAAGTTTAATGCAACTTCAATTTCTTATAATAATATACTTATGCAATAATTAAAACATCACAGAAAATCATATTTTCACATTAATCTCAGATTGTTTGACAATAATAATATACCTTCTTAAAACTTACAAAAGTTAAATCATCACAGATAATCACATTTTCACATTAATCACAGATTACAAAATGAAGATATATATTAGTTACTTTGAAAAAACTATAAATAGGATATGAGTGGCATCACAAAATGTATATACAATAAGTAACTAAGAATAATTGAAATTAACTTTCTTTCTCCGATAATAACTTCCATAATCACAGATTATTGGCACAATAATTATGAATAATTATAACTAAACTGTTGAAAACTACTTACACACTTAGACTTACATAATAGGAGTACTTACCTAATAAGATATTATGATTTACTTATGGCGGTCAATGGGGGAGGCCTTTGTCCAGCAGTGCACGACTCCCGGCTGGAGGGCGACTGCAGGGTAATAACAAATCAACGAAGTTTCTCTAAACAATGCCCAATTGTTATTTCTCCGTTAATAAGTGCCATTTGCACTTCCTGTATAAATATATCACGATCAATGCTCTGTTGTGATCGCTCTGATATTCCATCCTGAAAATCATGAAACTGCATTGCGCGGACATTGTAAAATGATGCATCTTCCGTTAGCGCAGTAAGAAGTCGTATTAGGCTGGGATTCTTCTTTCCTATTCTTTTCTTAATTTTGCTATGCCAGGCTTCAGCCAAATTATTAGTACGGTGTTGTTGACGGAATGCGCACCATACTTTAATAAAATCGGTTTTTAGCCATTGCGTTAACATATAACGCCTAAACTGTTCACTTTTGTTGTCGTCAGGACTTTGGGAGGCAATATAAAACCAACCGTTCATAATTTTGTCTGGTGGTAACATAGGCAAAACGGCACTAAGTGCCACTTGTCTTTTCGTCAATTTGTTTTTTGTTAGTCCCAGTTGCTTACCTTTTCGCCAAATCGCATCTCTGTAATGGACATAGCAGCCACTTATTGAGACATCTTCAAATGAATTCCTCATTGCATTCATTGCAGCGTTCTCGAAATCACTTTTGAAAATATGAGGTTTCCATGCTGGGAGTTGAGACTTGATCATACAAAAAACTAATTCATATTCTTGTTGACTTTTGCCGCTCATAAGCACGTATACCAAAGGTAAAATATTAATATATTTCTCTGTACTGCCCAAATCCCCATGGATGGTATAAAGTTGATAGAAGGGTTTCGTACAGATCCAGAATGTCCCATCTCCAAAGAAGATTTTTAATGTGTTCATATAATGTCGCGCCCATTCAGAGCAGAATATAAGTATACGACAATTATCATCGCTGTAGTCAGCTAATAAAAAATCCTGGTATCTCTGTGGAACTTGGACACTTTCTAGGTCTTGGAATTCAATTTTATCTACATCAAGTGCTGCATTCTTATGTTTATATAACGTTGATTTTATGTTTTTAAAGCGAGGGAAGGCTGCTATTAAATCAATTCCGGTGTCACTTAAGGAGCTCACTGCTGAATTGTATGCTGTGGGAATGCCAGGTGATTCCGGATCCGATATTTTATTTTTTAAGTTGGCCAGCCTCACCGCCACTTCGTTGCCGGCAAAATCAGGTTTACAAATACTGTGATGTTTCTCTCTTATAATCCGTTCATCCTGAAACAACATAATAAATGTTGAAATTTTACTTCATAACACCCACACAATAATTACGAATACTTAGATTTGTTCTTAATTTTTATGAATCCACTCATTTCTTTTAAATTAGACAGGTTTTTTTTATGTTATGATGTACCGAGACGAGCAGACGCTCACCTGATGGTAAGCGACACACCTGCCCATGACAGCAGCAGTACTAACAGTACCTGATATACACACTACCCCGCGCTCGATACCCGAGACTACAGTTGTTTGGTCTTAAATACACAGTAATTACACTAGCTACAGTGCCCTTTTCCCGAAACGCGGAAATGCCTAGACACTTCCATTTCACGGAAAACAGGTAAGTTACTGAAAGCTGGCAACGGTCACAGTACAACAATGCATTTTCAAAAAAAGTAGAAAGTTGTTTTAATTAATCATGAGACACACATACTCGTAGTGTGATGTGATGTTCAGATCTACACAAGCGCATCTAGTATTTGTGTTCATCTCACCAGCTTTCAGTTATTTGCCTGTAATATTTAAATAACGATTTTTTCACTTACTTGAATAATAATGGATCCAGTGCATTTAGATTTCTTTCGTTGTGTGCATTCCCAAAGAATTGAATTATTCTTGTTCTTTGTTTTTACACAGTACTGATGTCCAGCATGTAGAAGTACCGTAGATTTATTTTTCTTAATGTACTCCAGTACACCACCAGCATTGCTTGAACTACCAGCCATATTTTACATTAAAAATCGCATAAAAGTGCACTTGACTCACTAACACGCAACAACATACTGATAAGAAATGCAAATTGTAAACTCTTCCACAGCTAATTCCAGGAATCATAGAACAATGGACGCAACCCTTTGAGAACCAGACAAAAGCCGACAAAATGTGCAGAACCGGCGTATAGATCTTATTGCTATAGTCTTAAGGTGGATATTTCTGTACATAGTGACTATTCGGCTATAAACTAAACTTAAAAATACTAATATCTGTGATGATTTAACTTTTGTAAGTTTATTATTATTGTCAAACAATCTGAGATTAATGTGAAAATATGATTTTCTGTGATGTTTTAATTATTGCATAAGTATATTATTATAAGAAATTTGAAGTTGCATTAAACTTCTTAATAGAGATAAAAAATAAATGTGATTATGAAACAAAATAATCGTATTTAATTTATAAACCTAAATTAAAATATTTTTAAGGGGATTTGTAGACTTCTAGTCTAGAAATCCCCTTGCGGCTATGCGAAGGGGATTTGTGGACAAAAAGTTTACAAATCCCCTGCGCAGGGGATCATCTAAGGGGATTGGTGGAATAAGCCAAAAAATCAAGGCCTGCATTTAGCTTCTAAGAGTGTACCTGAATTTTGTGAAATGAAGTCACGCATTTACAGAAGGAGAAATAAGTTAGCACACGTAAAAAAAATAAATGCAAAGACTGTTGAGGAAGTCGAAGTTCCTAGTACTTTTTCAGATTTCTTACTCGCTGATTACAGTCATAAAAAAATGAGAATATTAGTGTTTTGTTCAAATGATGCCCGAGAAATTATAAAAAAAATTAAACACATCTTTATGGATGGGACCTTTAAATCATGTCCGACACCTTTTCAGCAACTTTTTACAATTCACGGAGACATCGGCAGTGATACAAATAACACGAATGTCATCCCTTTGGTGTACGCTTTCATGAGTCACAGGACCAAAAAAGCTTACTCACTTTTATTTGATTTAATTGGGTCCCAAATTCCAGAGTGGAAGCCTGCTAAAGTCACGATAGATTTCGAAGAAGGCACAATGAAAGCGTTGAAAACATTGAATGTTACAGTCAAAGGTTGCTACTACCATTACGTGAACAGCTTGTGGCGCAAAGCAAAAACCCTGGGTTTAACTAAAGACAAACGCAACAGAAGAATAATTTCATTATGCGCCAACTTGGCATTGCTTCCAGAAAATGAAATTGTTTCAGGATGGGCGTATATTCAAAACGAAATGAAGAAGAATTGCGAATCTATAATTAAGTTTAAAGATTATTTCGATAAATACTGGATGAAGGGTGATTATCATAGAATTTGGTCGGTTTATGGCGAACGCCACCGAACAAATAATGCAATAGAAGGATGGCACCATAAAATAAATAACCTTGTAACGAAAGGGCATGTAAACCTATTGCAAATATTACATATTTTACGGGACGATTCCTTATTGTCTTCATATCAAAATGACATTCTTCAGAGACCTTCAACATCAAACAAACGTTGTAAAAGGAGAAAAACTGATTTATTCAATGACGATTACATTATTGATGCTCAAATGCAATTAATATGCGGAGAAATTGGTGTAGGGCACTTTTTAGAAAAGATGCGATAATTATAGTTACATTGAGATTCAATGTGACAAAATAATTGAGTATTTGATTATTACATTATTTTTTTGATTTCGTAACCAATGTACCTAATATAATGTTCAATATACATATATCCTTTGGTGGAATACACAAATTCAAAGTTTTTTCGCTCTCTGCTTATTGAGATAAGTAAGACAGAGAAAAATATATTTAATCATGTATATTTTATCAAAGTTATGTTTATGAATGTTATGTCTATACCTATACCTAATTTTGTACATTTGTAATTTTGAAGCATTTTTGGCATTTTTTTAGTTTCTTTTTAGTTTCTGATTAAGCTTGTTGAGACAAGCAAGACAGAAAAATATTTTTCATCTACGTATTTGGCCAAAGACAATACCTATAGTTGTTCCTAAATATTATGTTTACAATAAATAATCTAATTATGCAACATTGTGATTTTGACGTTTACTATATTATAATAATACTTAAATAATAATTATACCTACAAAATATACCTAAAAGATTTTCATTTTATA
The DNA here is from genome assembly GCF_032362555.1 of Amyelois transitella. Taxonomy (NCBI): domain Eukaryota; kingdom Metazoa; phylum Arthropoda; class Insecta; order Lepidoptera; family Pyralidae; genus Amyelois; species Amyelois transitella. The sequence continues at coordinate 8,872,214 of NC_083536.1, forward strand.
ATTACCTATACAATGTATGTATTTGTGACCAATATCTATTATATCGGTACTTAATGTTCTTGCTTCTCGATTAATAATAATAATAAGTTAACGGATCGAACTAGTGAGAACAAACATTCTCACTAGTTCGACGGTCGAACAAATGAGAAAAAAAATTCTCACTAGTTCGACGATCGAACTACTGAATCGAACTAGTGAGAACAAAGGGCGATCCTGATAATCAATAGTGATATTGTCTATATAGGTACATATAATAAATCTGTAGAAGGGTCAATTCTGTACATTGAAAATATTGAAAAAATAAATAGCAGGGGGTGTTACTGGATCGATACAAAACACAAATATGTGATTAAAAAAATTTTTGTCTGTCTGTCTGTATGTTCAGGCATCACTTGAAAACTAACGGTTCGATTTTGATGAAACTTGGTATAGGTAATTATACCTTATTATCCTGGGCATAAAATAGGATACTTTTTATCCTGGAAAAATACGAAGAAGAAAAAATCTTAATTTTTCAGTTTATCCATAGACGTTGTTCTGTAGAACCGCGAACACACGTTACGTTACCCGCAGTGGATTCAGTGCCGTAACTTATAGCGCCGAAAGTCGGATTTGGCTTGAACCGTTTGCGGCACACGCGGGCACTAATTACTATGAAAAAAATACTTTAGTCCGGTCAATCTAGATAATTCGAAGCTACATTAATTCCCATCAAGCTGAAAATGAGTATAACTGTTTAAAACACAATCAAAAGCATTATTTCAAATTCCCCATGATTCCGGTTTAAGGAAAAAAAATTACCCAAGGCCAAAAATGGGTGTTTCGCGATTTTCTTTAAAACGGTAAGTTTTTCAAATCGGAAAATTACCTCAGACATAAATTGTAGATCATAAAGTTATGTATAAAAAAGGTATCAATAGTTTTTTTCAATAAAGCTACCGATTCTGAGTTATAACGATGCAAAAAGTTGCAAGCGTAATAATATGCACGCGTTTCCACGCCACCTCTGAGGTAGTGTACTATTAGCGTTTTTTTAACATTTTTATTATTAAACTTGAAAAAGTCTGAAATATCTTTTCTTTTCTTTGCATATAATAAATCTGTAGAAGGGTCAATTCTGTACATTGAAAATATTGAAAAAATAAATAGCAGGGGGTGTTACTGGATCGGTACCAAACACAAATATGTGATTAAAAAAATTTTTGTCTGTCTGTCTGTATGTTCAGGCATCACGTGAAAACTAAAGGTTCGATTTTGATGAAACTTGGTATAATTATACCTTATTATCCTGGGCATAAAATAGGATACATTTTATCCTGAAAAAATACGAAGAAAAAAAATCTTAATTTTTCAGTTTATCCATAGACGTTGTTCGGTAGAACCGCGAACACGTTACCCGCAGCGGATTCAGCGCCGTAATTTGTAGCGCCGAAAGTGGGATTTAGCTTGAACCGTTTGCGGCACATGCGGGCCGCTACTAATTACTATGAAAAAATACTTTAGGCCGGTCAATCTAGACATTCGAAGCTACATTAATTCCCATATTTATTCCCTAATTTTTTAAAATAATAAATGCTAAAGTTAGTTTTCAGTGCCACTGCGTAGTGAAAACATTTATTCCAAAATCGTTTATTCTAACCTATTTCAGACTTTTTCAAGTTTAATAATAAAAATGTTAAAAAAAAACGCACTAATAGTACACTACCTCAGAGGTGGCGTGGAAACATGTGCATACTATGACGCTTGCAACTTTTTGCATCGTTATATCTCAGAAACGATAGCTTGATTGAAAAAAAATATTGATTCCTTTTTATAGATAACTTTATGATCTATGTCTGAGACAATTTTCCCATAAAACTTACCGTTTTGACGAAAATCGTGAAAATTCCATTTTTTTACCTTTGACCTTGGTTATTTTTTTTTTTCCTTAAACCGAAATCATGGGGAATTTTGTAATAATGCTTTTGATTGTGTTTTAAACAATTATACTCATTTTCAGCTTGATGGGAATTAATGTAGCTTCATTCTTATTTTTTGGTCTAAATTGACCGGACTACTTACTACAGAACGCGAACTCAACAGCAGTAGCTCAATAGAGAACTCTCTTTAATTATTATAGGCCTAGCCGTAATTAGGTCCAATAGATATCTATAAGATGTCATTGTCAGAGTTACTCAAAATGGAGAAATAAACCATCCACGCGAAGATCGACATCCGCGCGGACGGAGTCGCGGACGGAAGCTAGTAATAAAATAAGTTGGTTATGCATTTGGAATCATATTTATTTATAGAAAAAAGACAAAAAACATAACTCGTTAACACTTCTTAACAAAAATGAAATTAATAATGGAATTCTTCCAATGAAATTATTGACCAAGCTTTGCTATGTGAGTCACTTCTTTGGTTGTTGGGTATAATTTTGACAACCACAACCTAGCCTATTTATTTTATTTATTTATTTATTTACTAATTTATGTACACAGAAAACATCGAGACTGATAAACACAAGAAACAAAATTACAAAGGTTCTGCTTATTTCAAAAGAAATCTCTTCCAGCAGACCCGAGATAGGAAACATAATGGAAAGGGTGACAGGCGTGTACTCCACTCACACAACTAATAAATAATAGACATACATAAACAAATAAGTACATATATAAAATATAATAAAATACATATATAAATACAAAATAATAAACTAACATAAAATATGTACAATATATACCAAATTAGCAAGGCTTGGAAAGGTAATAATTTTTAATTAATTTTTTAAATTGGGACAGTGATTTAGAGTCACGTATCTCGGGAGGCAATGAGTTCCACAATCTAACAGCATGGACAGAGAAGGAGTTGGAGAAAGTGGCCGTACGATGCGTAGGGAATTTAAGCATGGTCCTACGATGAGACCTACATGGAGTATCGACAGGACAAGCAAAGGCGAAGCGGTTGCGCAGATATAAGGGGTAAGCAGGATTATAGAGAATATTGTAAAGAAGGCAAAGTATTCTCATATTTCTACGCAGACGAATAGGCAGCCAGTTTAGTTGCCTGCGAAACTCCGAGACGTGATTATACTTCTTGAGGCCAAAAATGAATCGGATACACAAATTCTGTAGACGTTCCAGTTTATCAAGGAGTTCCTCGGTAGCATCCAAAAAGCACGCGTCAGCATAGTCGAGGAGAGGAAGAATGAGGGATTGACATAAGGAAACTTTAGTATGGAATGGCAAAAAATTTTGGAGACATTTCAAAGTGTGGAAGGAATAGTGTACCTTGCGACTAACCTCGTGAACGTGCTTCGACCAGCTAAGTGTGGAATCAAAAATAACACCGAGGTTCTTCGCAGTTTCCGCAAAAGATATAACCGAACCATCCAGAAGTAATGGGGGTAAGTCACACAGGTCAATACGACTGCGCAAATGCTTACCACCAATGAGCATAGCCTGAGATTTCGATGGATTTATTAATAACCCAAAAGAGCTAGCCCAGCGACTCAGCTTGTATAAGTCATCGTTCATGGAAGCCACAGTTGTCTCAACCTCATCAGCCAAGCAATGCCGATAAAGCTGCAAATCGTCTGCATAGAGATGTATACTAGAAGAAAGAATATTAGAAACAGTATTAATAAACACAGAGAAGAGCAAAGGCGAAAGAACACCACCCTGGGGTACACCAGCACTGAGCTCACGCCAGTCAGAGGAGATCTCTCCGAGGCAAACACACTGCGAGCGACCCCGAAGGTAGGAAGAAAACCAGGCAAGAGCAACAGGTGACACGTTAATAGACCGGAGAATTCCGAGAAGGACATCAAAATCAACAGAGTTGAAGGCACTGCTGAAATCGAGAAGAACAATCAAAGTTAGGGATTTGTTCTCCATAGCCCAGCGGATGTCGTCGGTGACATTAAGCAAAGCCGTCACAGTACTATGTCCCGCACGGAAACCTGACTGATAAGGATTAATTATGTTGTTATGATTTAAAAAATAAGATAACTGCCTTTGAACAATCAGCTCAGATACTTTAGATAAAAAGGGTAAGATAGATATAGGTCTAAGCTGTGAGAGTGATGAAGGATTAGAGACTTTAGGTAAGGGAATGACATGAGCTAGTTTCCAAGACGCAGGGAAATATCCGGAAGTTAGGGAGAAGTTAAATATATGAGTAACAACAGAAAGAATAGCAGGGAGAAGGAGCGTTATCATTTTTGCAGAGATCTGATCATCCCCAGCCGCGTTAGAAGTGACATGAAAAATAAATCTTTCAACTTCATCCTCAGTAACACATGAAAACTCAAAGGCAGGGTAAGGCGGAACAGGAAGTTTGGATAGTTGATTCAATGTGTCAGATTTAGAAGCGGAAGACAGAGCAACAGGCGGAAGAGAAAAATGTCTGTTAATGTCGTTTGGGTCTAAGTTACTGTGATCAAGAACCGATGATTTACCAATACCCACAGATCTAAGAAACCTCCAGACATCAACAGGGCTACGACCAACGAGAGAATCATGAAAATACCTTCTTTTAGCATCTCTACACATACGACTGCAGCGATTGCGAAGAACCTTGAAAAGAGAGAGATTGTGTTCAGTCGGATGACGCTTATACCTGCGCTTGGCTTTATCTCTTCGTGCCATAGTTTCTTTAATTTCGCTAGAAAGCCACGGTGCAGGGTTTCGTTTCGCCTTAATACGTCTGAGGGGAGCATGTATATTGTAAATGTTGATTACAGCATTGTTAAAGCATTCCACCTTCGCATCAACATTATCACTGTTATAAATAGGAGACCAGTCAATATTCATAGCCTCTTGATGAAATTTCTCCAAGTTTATACCCTTAAAATTGAATTTTGTATGATGAAGATTTATTTCAATAAAAAGGTGTTCAGCAGATTCAGAGTGAGCAGGAGAGGCGCTAAGCAGTTGATAAGGAATATTATCACGTAGATAGATCGCAACACCGCCACATTGCTTACCCACTCTATCATTGCGCAACAGAATAAAACCTGGTATGACGAAGTGAGAAGAAGGGAGAGAAGGCTTAAGAAAGGATTCGGAAATCAACAAGGCGTCAAGATGAGCACAATCAATAGAGGCGATGAGATCAGAATAATGTCCAGGAACACTTTGGGCGTTGATATGTGCGAGATTGAGATTACGAGGGTAAATGGAAAAAAGGGAGGAGAGTTGGTCATGTAGACTGTGACTGTCAGATACACGCGTGAAGGACTCGTTACCACCCGCGCTGACAAAACTATCAGATGAGGAGCAACTGAAATAGCTGTCATCAAAGTCAATGAGGATATCATCTGCCATGCTAGATAAAATATATAGAAAATAAACAAAAATATATAAAAATAAAATATAAAACAAAAATACTGAAAGCAAAAATAAAATAATAAAAACCCTGACACATTGCGGGCTGCCAAACTCACCAAATGCTCACGGGTATGTTGAAAGAGACTTAACAAAATATAATAAAAAAAAACACATTCATTGCCACAGTTGAAAAAAAAAAGCCAAGGAAGAAAAAAATAAAAATGACATGTCGGTGAAAAAGCATGTCACTGTCAACTAAACGTCACGGATCGTAAACAAAGTGGATACAATACTTTCATTAGTGAAACGGTTAAAGTAAAATAAATTACAAAATAAAAATATTTAAAGGTACCGTGCCTGTAGCAATAAAAGTTAAAATTACCTACTACGACGTAAATTGAAAATTCACAAAGGTATTCAAGAACCACCCACATGGAGAAAAAGAAACAAGACAAAATGAAATAAAAAAAAAAATGCAACAAGTAAATAAAGATACAGGGTCCAGTAAAAGAAAATTGATGCACAGGCGAAGTAAATCACTTATGGCGCCGGGTTTTCCTATAGACCTGCTGTGAACTCTCGGTACCGCCGGTGCCAGTCATTCCTGTGGCCGATGGATAATCTTCAATCAGTTTCTTAACCTCCGCCAATGTATCCACTTTGCGTCTTGTCTTATCGGGGAGCAGGACAACAATTCTTCCCTCCACAGACCAGCAGCTTTTGATTCCAAAATGCTTACGAGCGGTGGTGAAGGCCAGATGCCTTGGCCTAGTCAGGAATTCTGACATAGTAATACCAGAACCTTTGAGACCTGTTTTGTTATCCCAAACATGGTGACGGTGCTCCATAGCAGCAAATCTAACGAGCACAGGGCGGGGTTTAGAACCAGGGGAGCCAAGACGGTGGCAGGCTTGCAGCTTGTTCCGTGGGAGGTCTGGTAACTTCAGTTTAACGGAGATGACTCGAAGAACTGAGTCATTAAGATTCTCATTCTTCTCCTCGGGAAGCCCATGAAATAGAAGCACTTTTCTACGCATTACCATCTCATGCCTGTCCTGTGCCAGTGTCAATAGTTCCAACTGAGTTTTTATTCTTGAAATGGCACCCCAGATGACAGACTTAAATTCAGTGTACTCACGGGATAATGTGGCAATATCAGGATTGGCAGCCGGTCCAGTTTTCATCCCTTCTAACTTCCTGTCATACTCTGCCATGCGGGAAGTGAAGAATTTTTCAAGGTCTTCCAAATTACTTGAGAGTTGTGCGTCCATTGTGTAAAAATATATGTGAACTTCCAGATGTGAATATACAAAAAAAAATACCAAAGCGAAATGCTAAGGAAATATTATGTAGTGAGAGCAGGTGAGTTTGGCAGTAAGAATATTTAATTATTTACAGCTATTTTGGATGTTTACTATTTTTAAAAACAAAAACAAATGCAGCTCAAATAAAAGCAACTTTGTGCTCTGCCTACCCACAAAGGAAAAAGTAACAATTAGTAATACTTTTTTTTTATAATAATCAGTCACTTTTAACTACTAAAGTAATTGAGGTACCTATGTAATTAGAACATAACATTTTAAATCGATGGGTGCAAAGTAAAAAGACTTAACTGCAAAATAGCTACTTTACAGTAGAGCAAAAAGAAAGAAAAAGTTTAATATTTTTTTAATGGATGTGAATTTAATTTTCTAACTTTGTAATTTCTTTGTTTATACTCTAAGGCATATTTTTATTATGTCGGGGTTAGTAATTTGTTGTTAATTTACGAGATTTTGCAGTTAACCCTATCTACGTTGAATTAAAAAGAAAGCTAAATGAGTCAACTGCCTGTTGGTCGTATATACAAGGGACATTAATTTTATTAAATAAAAAAAAATCCTTTTAATTAATTTTATTGAATCTTTAATAAAACGTTTCATTTTAAGTAAAGCAACTACCAATTCGTATTAATTAACAATATAATATATGAAACAACAAAATAATGCACATAACTTTTTATGCTTCGTTTTTGAAAAATGATGATTAAAGAGTACAATGAGGTCAAATGAAGTATCATATTTTGTGTAGTAACGTTTTTGTTAGGAGCAAAATTTTTAAATAACATGTAACATAAACGAGAAACTCTAAACCCGTGAACATAACAGGAAATAACTTTTTTTCCATAAAGCAAAGATTTAACTTACATTAATCAGTCTTATTAATCAGTCTATTAATTTAGAATCACAGAAATCAACAAGAAACTTATCTTTTCATGATGATTAATGATTAGCCAAACACTGGAATCGACATTCACACTCCAGCAGGAATATAATTACTAGTAATAACAATTAATTAGTTGTTTCCTTGTGTATAAGAATTACTTGCATGTTTCAAATTTTTATAAAATTCGTGATACCTAAAAGGAATTAAAATTTGCTCACAAAGATAAACCAAGTCATTGTATTTAGAATGTGTTATCATCAAAGTATCATCATAACAAACATTGGGTTCGTTTAAAATATTATCTCGACGGGATCGCGTATTTCGTTTTTGTAATAAATCAATTCTCTTAGATTCTTCTTCATGCAAATTATATTTATAAAATATGGTGTTGGGAAAATCCGATTTTACTACAACTTCACGTATTTTACTCCATTTTACAGTTTCGTTGTCTGTGTTTTTATCCCACTTTAAATTATCCAAACATCCTTTGAAGTCAAGAAACATGTTTTGTGTTATATTTATTACTTCATAGGGATCTCCAGAGGTTTTGCACCACCTTACAAGTGTATACCATTCTTCCGGACTGTAAATTGATTTTCTTTTGGAAGACTTTTCTATCATTGCGTGTACACTGTCCCCTTCTTGTTGGGTATGCCCCTTTTCTAAGAACCTATGACAGATATCGATTTTAAATTTTGAAGAACAGAATGCGTACATAAAAAATACTGCTCGGTTTCTATTCTGTCCGCCGCAATTATCCGACCAAAGACGGACATCCTTGATTCCTTTTCTAGCAGAATTTTCAATAAAATGAAGCAGACAACTAGCCACTTCATTGGACCCCCTTTTAGCTATCGTTTCAGGCCACATATAACATATTCCTTTTTTAAGACCAATTTCAAATACTGTAAAATCCAATATAGAGAGTTTGCGTTTATAATAAAATGAACTAGTTTCGCCATGAGGAGTAGATAATATTTTTTGAAAGTCAAATGTAGCTGAAGTTATAGTTTCAGGATGTGTAGTGGCTTTGATTTTATCCTGTTTCTTTAAAGACCTAGCAACATCTTTATTTTTCATATGTTCTTCAAACTTCTCGGCGGGTTGAGTATCAGGGCAATTTTTAAATGCAGTACATACATCGCATTGGTCTTTTTTGGGGATAAAAAAGCATATGTTCATTTCCTTGTTAACAATGTCTCGATATTGGCGAACTGTACGTACTCTTTCTATAATATTATTTTCCTCTGCCCATTCCTTATACAATTGAAACATAATTAATTAGGGGTATCGCTCGAGTGCGCGTACAGAGCAGACGTGTACACAATTTCACCGCGAATAATAAAATCTACCGCACGCAATTATAAACCTTATCCCTAGGTGGTTTTGAATCTCTAATCGTCAAATACAGTTAAAGTGACATACTACCAACGACTCCCGAGCTGCCGCCACTTCGCCTTGCAAGAAAGGGACAGGTAATCCTTACGATCGACTCACGCACCTTGCGCTCGCGCTAGCAACACAGATCTACTATGAGTGTTCAACGATCGCCGACTGGAAGTGGCCTAAGCGCTGGACGTTGTGGCTCTTTTCCGGAACTCTCTACCGCTTCACCATCTCCTGATGCAACGCAAATCACCTTTCGTAACAAACGCAGATTGCCCTGTGAGTGTGACCATATGCAAACTGAAACGTCTAAGACTAACTCAGAACTCGCTGAAATGAGGAAGCAAATGTCTGGTTTGCAAGCACAAATGCAGGAAATGATGTCTCAATTAATGACTTATAATAGCATGCAATTAGAAAACTTTAATAAATTATGTGAAGACATAACTACCATCAAAGAGCAAGCCAGTAGTATGAAATTAGCAACAGATCACCTGGCCGAAGAACAAAAACATATAAAGACAGAAATAATGGATTTAAAAAAATCTAATAACAGAAATGAAGAAAAAATTATGTCAATAGAATCTAATCTGAAAGAAATACCAGCATCATCGTCACATAATTCAATCCAAACTCAGGAAAGTATAGTTGCTGAACTGAACGAACGGCAGTTAAGATGCAAAAACATTTTAATATCTGGTGTACCTGAACCTACATCGGATAACATTAAAGAAAGGCAAGAGCAAGACCGTAAGGCTGTTTGTAGCATTATCAAATCTATTTGTGCTGACGGTGCAGAGCCTATGAAATTATTCAAACTCGGAAAATATTCTACCAACAAAAACGCCTAATCAAAGTTATCTTTACTTCCCAAGAAGAAGCCATACAAATACTTCGGCAGAAAGAAAACCATAAAGATGAAGGAATAAGAATCTTTTCTGATCAAACCCCTCAACAACAATCATACATGAAAATGGTTAAAGAAGAACTCGATCGTCGTATTAAAAATGGTGAAACCAATCTTGTCATCAAATACATCAAAGGCATACCCAAGATTGTCGTTTCATCGAGTACAAAAAACTACCAGCAGTAGCTGCCACGAGCAGCTTACCAAGTGAAAACGAGATAAACAACGTTTCTCATCAATACTGTACCAAGTACAAAGACATCACTATGAGTAAAAAATCTCTGAAATTTCTATATGCAAATGCTCGAAGTATAATGAAGGCGGGCAAACTTGATGAACTAAAGTGTATTCTGCAATCAATGAATGAAACTGTTCATATCATAGTGATCTCAGAGACTTGGATTAAATCCGATGAGGATGTGAAAATCATGCAAATACCCGATTATACCCATTACTATAACCATAGATACGACTCAAAGGGTGGGGGAGTTTCCATCTTTGCCCACAACACAATGAAACACAGCCTCGTTGAAGAAAAATCTGTTGACGATAACCACTATCTATGGATACACATAGATAAATTTTCATTAGACTTAGGTGCAATATATAAACCTGGTCGTACAAATAGCAAAAGTTTTCTAGAAGAATATACGTCGCAATTAGAAAAGCGCAAACGAGCTATTGTCTTCGGTGACTTTAACTATGACCTATTAAGTCATGAAAAATCTGCCGACTACAAATACGCCATGGAAGAAAGTGGTTTTAATATTCTCAACAAAATTGATCCCTTATATATCACTCGTGAAACGGACTCGACAAAATCAATATTAGATCACGTATGTACAAACGTCAATCAGAATAAGTTTCACTTTGCAATTATTGAATCCAACTTGTCAGACCACAAACATATATATTTGGAAATTGATAAACTTGTACCAGCGGCTATTAAATCAACCCAATATGAAGCAATTAATTATGATAAATTATTGGAAACAGTCAAAGAAGTAGATTTGAATAATATAGATGCAGATTATACTAAATTGGAAGAGATCCTAACTACGTGCGTATCAAAATGTAAATTTACAAAAACCAAAAAACTCTATCCCCCAAGACAAGATTGGATAAACCAAAATATTATGGACTCCATCAACAAAAGAAATGAATTAGGACTCATGAGTCGGAAAACCCCAAAAGACAAGTCAATATAAGAAGACGTGATCAAATAAAGAAAACGAGTAATAAGTCAAATTCAGAAAACCAAGGCAACTTACTATCATAAAGCATTCAAAAATTGTGTCGGTAAACCAGCGAAAATGTGGACTCTTATTAACAGCCTTTACCAAAACAAAGTAAAAGACTCAAACACAAACTCACCAACGAAACTTGTATCTGAAAATGGCATCATTACACATGAAAAAGAGATGTGTGAGTACTTCAACAACTATTTTTCTACAATAGGTGAAACTTTGGCTAAAGCAATACCACAGAAATACCACAAAGACAACATTTTTAACGCTGCTGGTCGCTCTCAGGACTCGGACTTGCCCGATCTCTCGAATTTTACACCTGCATCGCCTGAAGAAGTTGGTAAAATTATAGATAATTTAAAATGTAACACTGCCTCGGGAATAGATGGCTTAACTGTAAGAACAATTAAATGTCTAAAAAATCTTATACTGGAAAATTTAACCCAGAGTATAAACAAATGTTTGGAATTGGGCATATTTCCCGATAGCCTAAAGATAGCAAAAGTTACCCCAATATTCAAAACAGGAAAGAAAACAGACCCCAGTAATTATCGCCCTATCTCAGTCCTGCCCATTATTTCGAAAATCTTTGAAAAAGTCTTATATAACCGTCTCGAATCTTACCTTGCTATAAAAAATGTCATATCTAATAAACAATATGGTTTTCGACCAAAATCTAATACGCTTTCTGCAACAATTGACATAATTACAAAAATAAAAACAAACATAGATCAGAAGCAAATAGCGATAGGAGTATTCATAGACCTGAAAAAGGCTTTTGACACCGTAAGTCATAAAATACTTCTGAAAAAATTACACTCTATTGGTCTTACTGGAACGGCGCTTGAAATTTTCAAATCCTACCTTTCTAATCGGCGTCAAATAGTTAGAATTGGGAACCAGCGCAGCCAAGCTAAATCTATCACATACGGCGTTCCACAGGGATCTATCCTGGGTCCACTGTTATTCCTTATATATATAAATAATATGCATGAAATTGGCTTGAAGGGTGACGTCACACTTTACGCTGACGATACAAGTCTTTTTTATTTTGGGAACTCAGTCAACTCAGTGATCTCGGACGCTCAAAGTGATCTCGACTTATTAAATCAATGGTTCCAATTCAACCTATTGACAATAAATATTCCGAAAACGAAGTACATCATATTTAAAGCTAAAAATAAAAAAATTGACAATTATCCACCTTTAAAAATAAATGGAACAGTTATCGATAAGACGAACCAACAAATTTATCTTGGCCTTCTGCTTGACAATCAACTCACCTGGCAACCACATTTAAACAAAATAAAATCTAAACTAACATCTCTTACGGGAGCCTTGCGTGTTATTGTTAAATGCCTACCTAAAAATACGCGATACTATATTTACAACGCGCTAGTGAAACCACACATTGACTACCTTATACAAATCTGGGGTACCGCAGCTAAATCTCATCTAGACGTTATCCAAAGAGCTCAAAACAAACTAGTTAAAGTGCTTTTTCACTATCCATTTTTAACTCCTACAAAAAAGATATATAAAGAAACGAATTTACTAAATATTACTCAATCATACATATATTTTACATGTCTTTTAATCCAAAAAATACTAACTAAAGATATACATAGTGAAATAGAATTTACTAAAAAAAGGCGAATACAAAGAATGACATTAAGAAGTGCAAATAATATTGTTTTAAGAGCGCCCAGAACAAATTATGGCAAGAAAACTATTTTATTTGAAGGAGGCCAATTATACAATAAACTTCCTAAAAATATCAAAGAAGCCCGATCGATGTATTTATTTAAAAAACTATTAAAACAATACATCAATAACAACTTTTAACTCTACTTAATGCCAAATAATAATATAATATATATACATAATTACATATTTATCCATGTAATTATGTGTGTATTGTCTATCTTTACAAAAAATAACAATAAATATTGATAAACCATATAATATTTACATATAAGTATATATATATATAATATATATCATAATAAAATATTACTAAATAAAACGCACGCGGTTCCAAGCACGGTGCGACGATGTCACTTCTAGTTACGGCTTCTTACATCTTTGTACGCAACTTGTTTACCGGCCATCTACTTGCCTATCTACGCCCGGCGGTACAGTGCAGTGAGACTTTATTATTAAGTTGTGAGGGTAGAGTGTGACAATTACATATTGTGTTTGTGTTGCGATGTTAATGTACGCGTATCACTACTTATGTTTATAAATTAATGAATGTTCTCATGTAAGTGAATTTTGTTAATTCTTTATGAGAATAAATGCCTTTAAACCTAATTGAGAAGTTCAAGTCACCAGACAGATATAATTTACTTGAATCTTTCCTTATATAATGAGACTCTACGGGCTGGAATGATCTTACATGATCACAAACACCTTGTATGACAGCCACTGTGTTTATTTTGGTTTTATTCGAACAGTTACCAGTAGTTTTATCATATTTATCTAAAGCGCTCATTATAAATTGATTACTGATAGATAAGGTGTTTTTAAACATTGTTTTGCAAACTTTCACACTTCTAGGGCTAGACTTGTCAACGTGTCAACTGACTGATAACGTTTTGTGTTTGCGCGCGGAAAGTCCCGCGCCCCGCGTCAATGCGGCCAACGTAACTTGGTCGCGTTCACTACGTACTATTTGAAAAAAATGTGTAGTTGGCTTTTTGTACGTACGAAAATAAATTGAAATAAAGTGATTTGAGAAAAAAGAAAAATGTCACATTGTAGAGCATTTTTTAATTAAAACGATAATGATAAAAACCGAAAATCGTGAATTTTGTAGTTGACACTTTTTACTTTGCACCCGTCGAAATACTTTTTTTACTTAACACTATATTGTAAAATCGGGATAGTCTTAGTCTAAAATAAACTGAACAAAATCAACATTCTAACTAATCAAAGACAAACAAAATCTTTAAGTATTATGATATTCAGCCTTAGTATTTGGACGTATCAGTTTCTCTGTATCATTATTTAGTAACATAGAAGACTTAACAATATACATACATACATAAACTCACGCCTCTTTCCCGGAGGGGTAGGCAGAGACTACCTCTTTCCACTTGCCACGATCCCTGCATACTTCCTTTGCTTCATCCACATTCATAACTCTCTTCATGCAAGCTCGGCGGTTTCGGGCACTTTTGACCTGACCCTTCACCAGGATGTCCTTAATTTGATCAAGATATGTTCGTCTAGGTCTTCCCACCCCGACTTTCCCTCCACACTCTCCTTGTATATCTGCTTAGTCAACCTGTTTTCATTCATCCTCTCCACATGACCGAACCATCTCAACATACCCTTTTCTATTCCTGTAACTACATCTTCTTTCACATCACAACATTCCCTTATCACGCTGTTCCTTATCCGGTCACTCAATTTCACACCCAACATACTCCTTAACGCTCTCATTTCCACTGCATTTATTCTGCTTTCGTGCTTCTTTTGCCATACCCAACTTTCACTCCCATACATTAATGTTGGGACCAACACGCCCCTGTGCACAGCCAGTCGAGCCTTTTTGGATAGTTTCTGACTGCTCATAAAGGCATGCAAAGCTCCATTCACCATGTTCCCCGCGTTCACTCTCCTTTCAATATCACTATCACACTTGCCATCTGATGTAAACTTTGAACCTAGATATACAAACTCTTTCACTTGCTCAACTTTTTCTCCTCCAATCAAAATATTACATGCTGTCATTTCTTTCTCCATTTCAAAAACCAGTGTTTTAGTTTTACTTACGTTCACTTTCATTCCTTTCTCTTTTAAAGCTTCATGCATACAGTTTACCATCTCCTGTAACTTCTCCGCTGATGACGCCAGTATAACCTGATCGTCGGCATAGAGCAGACATTTGACGAGTAATTCATTCATCCTTAATCCACTTTCAGACTCTTTCAAATCTGTCAAACAACTATCCATAAATAGGTTGAACAGCCACGGTGACGCAACACATCCCTGCCTAACACCTTTCTCAATCTTAAACCACTCAGTGTGCGCTCCGTTTATCCTGACACAAGCACTCGAATCCTCATATAAGGATTTCAGTGCTCGTATCAAGAGACTGCTCACCCCATGCATAGAAAGTGCTGACCACAATTCATTCCTCTCAACTCTGTCATAGGCCTTTTCCAAATCCACGAATGTGCAATAGACTTTTTGACTCTTGGCCAAAAACTTTTCGGCTATGCACCGCAAAGAAAAGACCTGATCAGTACATCCCATTCCCTTTCGAAATCCCGCTTGAGCATCCCATATTTTGTCATCAGTTTCATTCCTGACTCTATTAATCAATACCTTAGCATACAATTTGCCGACGACGCTAAGCAGGCTTATACCACGATAATTTTTGCAGTCCAGTTGTGACCCTTTTCCTTTGTAAAGTGGCACAATAACAGCCTTACACCAATCTTTTGGTACTCGGCCGCTTCTCCAACACAAATTGAAAAGGCAGTACAACTCTCTAGCTACGACGCCTTTTCCTGCTTTAAGCATCTCGACCGACACTCTATCATACCCGGCAGCCTTACCCGCTTTCATACTCTTAAGTGCTTCCACAATTTCAAACATTTCAATTTCGCCTTCCATCTCATTCTCTTTTTCTTCGCTATAGCAGAACTCTTTCTTATTTTCTTCCTTTTTTTCAAATAAACTCTCGAAATAGTCCTTCCATATCTTTAGCACACATTCTTCTCCTTTCACAACGCTACCATCCTGGCATCTGATCCTAGTCAGCTCTCTGGTTATAGTTTTTCCTCGGGCTGACCTTACGGATTTCCAGAATACTTTCAGATTTGACTGAAAGTCTTCTGATAGCCTTTTATCAAAATCCTCTTTATACTCTTCTTTCTTTCTAATCACAGCTTTCTTAACCAAATCTTTCATTTTTTTATATTCCTTACGTGCTTCATTCACATCCTCATCTATAACCTCTTGCATTCTTAAGTTAGCTTTTGCTGCTAACAAATCCAGCCATGCTTTCTTCTTTAATCGCACAAGTTCTTGCACATCTTTACTCATCCACGCATTTTTGTGATTTTTCCCTTTCCTTCTTCTACTTACACCACACACTTCAACAGCTACTTTCACAATTCTTTCTTTAAATTCCTTCCATCCATCTTCAATATTGCTCCTCTCATCTAAATCTTCAATTTCATCCTTCAGTCTATTAATATACTTCTTACCTACATTCATATCTTGCAAATTTTCTACTTTCACTCTTTCCAAAGCGCTGGTTTGCTCCCTTACCCTGTGCCGCCAGCGATTGAAGATACCCCTTATCCGGGATATCACCAGTAAATGGTCCGAGTCAATGCCAGCACCGCGATATGCACGGGTATCCAGCACTTTGTTCTTCAATCTTTCATCCACAATCACAAAGTCTATCATACTTTTTAAAATACCTTCCACTCTTGTATAGGTGTGGATCTCTTTATGTTGAAACATTGAGTTCGACACAAAAAGATCCCACTCTAGACAAATTTCTAATACACTTCTTCCATTATCATTCACCTTTTCGTCACCAAACGCACCAAGCACCTTTTCATATCCATCACGCTTTACACCCACCCATCCATTAAAATCACCTAACATAATAATCTTCTCATTTGGCTTGGTAACTTTCAATACTTCTCTTACACTATTCCAGAACTCCTCGTTTTCGCTTTTTGCTGATGTTGTACCCCTCGAACCCACATCCCACGGTGCATAAACACCTAAAACGAAGATCCGAGTGATTCCAACTTTCAGCCTAATCCATAGAAGACGAGGGCTGATACACTCATACTCATTCACACACTCAGCCATTCGTGCAGAAAGGATTAGACCGACCCCTTGACAGCCTCGGCTGGTACTGGAAATTCCAGACCAATACGCCGTGTAAGGGCCGTGCTGCGTCGCGTCGCATCCTTTCCGCTTCGTTTCATTCACGCACAACACATCCAACCGTCTTTCACCCATCATCTGACATACTTCCTCAATTTTATCCTTCATTCCTCCTCTTACATTCATCGTCGCAAAGCGGCTTTCAGCAGACCGCATACCGCTCCCGCCGGGAACGAGACGTGATGGGGTGCGGACACCATCGCCGCCATTTAGGTGCTCTTTCAAAAAATTTGCATCCATGCGATTCCCACGAGACTCCTCCTAATTCGTCTATATGTACACCCAAAAATGTTGCACTGCTTACAGCTGCTACTATATTTCCATTAAGATTAATGTCAAGATTGTCAGAATTTCTAGATGTCGATTTAAATAATATTACCTTAGTCTTAGCGTCATTCAGTTTTAAATTATTATTTCTAAACCATATGTCAAAAGCACTTAAAATTAAATTAACCTTATCGTTCAAATCAGCGATATTGTTATCTGATATGACAGCGTTAGTGTCATCAGCAAATAAAACAATTTTTATATCAGGATGTCTACTTAAAATGAATTTGATTACGTCATTTACAAATATAAGAAAGAGAATAGGCCCTAATATAGATCCTTGTGGTACCCCTCTCCTAACCGCTAGGAGTTTAGATTTTATTGTATGTTCACAATTATCATCCCGCACCTCTTTAAGCTCCACAAATTGTTTTCGGTTTTCTAAATAAGATTTGAATAATTAAAGTAAGTCTCCGCGTATTCCATAGTGTTCCAGCTTCTGTATTAAGATGTCATGGTCAACTAAATCAAATGCGGAACTGAAATCTAGAAAAATGCTGGCAACCCTCTGTTTGTCATTTATTTTTGCGACTATTTCGTTAACCAGTGCGTCAATAGCATCCTTTGTACTTCTGTTTGTTCTGTACCCATATTGTTCATCACCTAGTATATTATTAGTATTTAGGTGTTTCAATAACCTCACCTTTATAAGCCTACCGAATATTTTGGAAAATACTGATAGCACGGATACTGGTCTGAAGTTTTTGGATCTCCTTTAGAACCTTTCTTATGGATCGGAATTACCCGTGCGATTTTCAGTTGTTCCGGGAATACGTGCTGTTTAACACACAAATTGAAAAAATGCCGTGTGGTTCCCGGCACTATTACAAAAAAGAATAGGACCACTCCATCTCTTTCCCATGGATGTCGTAAAAGGCGACTAAGGGATAGGCTTATAAACTTAGGATTCCTCTTTTAGGCGATGGGCTAGCAACCTGTCACTATTTGAATCTCGGTTCTATCATTAAGCCAAATAGCTGAACGTGGCCATTCAGTCTTTTCAAGACTGTTGGCTCTGTCTACCCCGCAAGGGATATAGACGTGATCATATGTATGTATGTATGTATTGAAAAAATATGTCAAAGGTTTTGCTAAAATGTCAATATTATCCTTAATTACGTTAATAGATATTTCGTCATACCCACAGGATTTTGTACCATCCATTGATTTTAAAACCATTTTAATCTCATAAGGTGTAACCATTTTCCATTGCATTTCTTTTCTTATCCTATCGCTATTGACCTTCAGTAAGTCTATGGCGTTGTCATAAGCAAGTTTAGCGGGAAGTTTTACAGTGAATTGGCTACAAAATAAATCTGCCACCTCCTGTTGGTCTCTTATCATGATTTTATTGTTCCCTTCTAAGACAATTGTAGCATTTTTATTTATTTTACTCGATTTCAATCTATACTTATTGACTACTTTCCAGACACTCTTTGACAAGTTTTTTGACTCCCTTATTTCTAAATCTACTGCATTCTTTTTGGCACATTTTAATACCCTTTTATAAATTCTAATGTAAGACGACCTATATAATTTAACTGTTTCATTGGTTTCTGATTTAACACAATTACATAGAAAAGGCTTCATTTTACTAGCTACCTTAATGCCTTTTGTAACCCATGTTGTTTTTCTTTTATTATAATAAATGCGTCGTTTCTTTCTTTTGAAGCATGTACAGTAAATCTCCTTAATATTCTTTAAAAACCCGTTAATCCCCATTTGTGTCCAATGATACTGTTGAAGCTTCTCACGAAATAATTTGTTATTCCTGTCATTATAAAATCTCCTCTCTATAATGAAATGCTGCCCTTTACTTATAAAATCAGAATTTTTATCAATTGATAATTTACAAATTAATGCAGCATGGCCATCTGCTAAATTATTGTGATCAACTTCTGTGCCAATAATATGTTGTTCTGGTAAGTTTGTTATAAAGTTGTCAAGACATGATAAACCGCGCTTAAAAGTATATTCTTTGTCTATAAGGACTCTAAAACCATAACTATTTAATAAATTTAAAAAGTCATGCTTCTGTTGGTCATTAATGAGAACATCGACGTTAAAGTCTCCGCAAATTATGCATTTTCTATTAAAACTGTAGTCCAATTTTTCCAAGCAACTTATAAAATCTTTAAAGTTTTTGTCAATTGGATTTCTATACAAACAAAATATATTAAGATTGGTTTCAATATCTCTCACACCACATAATTCAAAATATTCACATTTATACAATTTTTTACAGATAGGTATTTCTTTGCAATCTCTATTTCCTAATTTTAATATGAGCGAACCCCCTCTAGATTTCTTAGGTCTAACAGTATATGTTGCCATATTGTAGCCGTCCATAGCAAATACTGAGACAGTATTGATTTTAAGAAAATGTTCGGTGACACAAGTGTAATGTATCTCCATTTCAAGTGAGTCCAGGTATAGTTCTAACTCATACTTTTTGCTATTTATTCCACATAAATTTTGGTGAAAGATATTTAAACGTATACAAGATTCACTGTCATTGTCCAATTTATTCACGAAAAAAATCATCATTACTGGCTGTAATTTTATCAGTTTGTGTGGAAACATCCTGAGATATAGTTGAGAATCCTACATCCGTGTTTATACTTTGCTGATTTCTTTTGAATGACTTTAAGTACGAGGACATAATACTATTTTTGTAATCAAAATATTTTTTCCTATAATATATTTGTAATATTTGTCTCAAAATTATTCTACATGTCCCTACTTTATCAAAGTACAACTTTCCCTCATAGTTACAAAATGTGTCAAATAAGTATACATTATCAAAGCTATTACACGTTGTTTTTATTATATTATTAAGAAAAAACACATTCAAATAATTATTTTGAGAAATCTCATCCACCAAAATATTTGTGTTTAAAAGTTGGTGTAAATTGCAGTATAAATAAGATTGTAATTTCAGAGGGTTTTTGTCATGAGTGCCTGTTAATATGATTATGTAATCATTCTTGGTGTAGTTATTGCAGAACATTTTACAAGAATATAAAATCTGATCAGTTGCAGCATATGGTTTCATGATACACGTAACAAAATAATTAGGGTCTAGAAGACTTTGTAATATATTTCGCATACCTTTTCCTCTCTCATCCGACAAAATCATTTTACTCGGTGTGGCTGTGATTCCCTTCCACTTATATTTTCTATAAATAATGAATTACTTAAACTATTTTGTTTTTCAACATTCAACACTACTTGCTCTTTTTGCTATCTACCACTGTCAGTGTCAACAATGCTGTCAGCGTCACTGTCATCCTTGGAGTCTTCATTATTTTCCCTGCCATCGGTGCTACTAGCTCCATCTCTGGGCGACTGACCGGGATGAGTACAACTATGGTTCAATAATATTGGTTTACGGGATTTTTGCTTTGCTGGTTTCTTTGTTGATCCGCAGATATTCAGTAGTTGTGAAATTTTCTGATCTTTACTTGATATAATTTTCTTGAGTTTTGTATTTTCAGTATTAACATTATCTATTTCCTGATGCGCTGATGCTAGCTTTTTTTCAAGGTCTTTAATAGAGTTCTCCATGTCCTGTAATCTTTGTATATCGTAACCCCTTAAGTCTGGTAAGCTTCGGCTTTTGGAGACAACAGTCTGGAGAAGAGAGTCCTATATCCTCTCCATCGTCGCCCTCAATGAACAAAGATTCAAATGAATTCTCCGTTGGTAAATTAATTATACAATTAGTGCTTTTGTTTTCAAGCAAATTTTCAGATATTTCCAATACTTCATTCTCTGCAATTAATATACAGGACTGTTGTCCCTTTATTCATCCCGTCATTATCATTCGTTGTGTTTATTGAAGATCCCAATTCCTTCAAAGTGGTAGGTGTACGATGTTTTTTTGTATGAGAAGATGTATGTGGAGTACTTTTAGCCTCATTGTTCTTAGGCGTAGTCTTGCTGTTTGATTTAATTTGCTTTTTGTTGACAAGACATTCACTACACTTCCAACACATCTTTTGCTCTGGTGTCATAATACAATATCTTTTTTCGGTATTTGAACAACTCCGGTCATAGGACTGTTTACAGCTACTACATGTTAAAAATCTCCTGCCTTTAATTATTTGTTTACATTTAGCGCATGTATTTTCCATAATTATAGTGTATAGCGCCCTCTATTATCCAGTTGAAATATGATCTATGATCGATAGATAATCTTGCTACTCTACGCTAGATGGCATTACGTGTCTCATAACGAAGATTCATGCAACATAAATCAAAGAAGTGCGAAAGTTCAAAGTCCAATTTTGAATTTGAAATAGAAACGGTTATCACTTATTGAAAATTATCGACTTTTGCACGATATCTATAATATTCATTATTTAATATTCATTAAATATTAATAGAATAAACAACTTAGTGTTGTACAAGACACGACGATCCGATGTGCTGATTCGGCGGTTAATGTAACATTTCTGAACTTCTCATACATAAATGACGTAAGATTCGTACACGTATCATTTTATCCCGAGGTTTAAGTTGTGTATAGTCTTCTAAAGCTAGAAATGTAAGTGTAGTTCGCGTTAAAGATCTAGATGCTCGCCAACACGTCAAGGACGGAGTGCGGTCGCCATGCTTACTATATTCACTAGCTTTTGCCTGTGATTTCGCCCCGCTAAGAACATATTTACGCTACATAACATTATTCGTTGCGGAATCTCACACGGTTACGGAAGGCTTAGCGTCAGCGTGATACCTATTATCACCTGATTTTCGAGTAGAACTTACAGAAAGATCTCTGCGAACGATCTGCAAACGAAGTTTTTTTGTGTGTATAACGCTGTCGAGTTCCTGATATTGTGGAGGTTCACATTCAGACGTAACTGATGACGTAGGAATGCACATGGCGCTTCGACTTCCGGCTGAAGCGCGAGGACTGCCATGTACTGTAAGCGCACTATAATCACGCACCGGGATTACACATTTTTTTTGTATTGTCATTGCATTCTATAAAGCTTTAACTTCTAGCGTCAAGAGAAACTAAAGTTGCCTCCTTAAACATTATTAGCAGCAAATAGTAGAGAATTCGTATATATCCAGGAAAAATGGCAAGAACTCTGCATTATATGCCAATGCATATGCCAATCTAAGGTCTGCCGCGCCGATGGATGCATGGCTAGGGGCGAACCTAGTCTCGAGCGTGCCACTTCCGCCATGGGGTTGGGCGACCCCCAGGTAATGGCTAGCCTTACCCTGGCATGCGGGGCTCTGCTGGGGCGGACAAAATTGTTCCCTTGCGTCTCGTGGGAATCGCATGGATGCAAATTTTTTGAAAGAGCACCTAAATGGCGGCGATGGTGTCCGCACCCCATCACGTCTCGTTCCCGGCGGGAGCGGTATGCGGTCTGCTGAAAGCCGCTTTGCGACGATGAATGTAAGAGGAGGAATGAAGGATAAAATTGAGGAAGTATGTCAGATGATGGATGAAAGACGGTTGGATGTGTTGTGCGTGAATGAAACGAAGCGGAAAGGATGCGACGCGACGCAGCACGGCCCTTACACGGCGTATTGGTCTGGAATTTCCAGTACCAGCCGAGGCTGTCAAGGGGTCGGTCTAATCCTTTCTGCACGAATGGCTGAGTGTGTGAATGAGTATGAGTGTGTCAGCCCTCGTCTTCTATGGATTAGGCTGAAAGTTGGAATCACTCGGATCTTCGTTTTAGGTGTTTATGCACCGTGGGATGTGGGTTCGAGGGGTACAACATCAGCAAAAAGCGAAAACGAGGAGTTCTGGAATAGTGTAAGAGAAGTATTGAAAGTTACCAAGCCAAATGAGAAGATTATTATGTTAGGTGATTTTAATGGATGGGTGGGTGTAAAGCGTGATGGATATGAAAAGGTGCTTGGTGCGTTTGGTGACGAAAAGGTGAATGATAATGGAAGAAGTGTATTAGAAATTTGTCTAGAGTGGGATCTTTTTGTGTCGAACTCAATGTTTCAACATAAAGAGATCCACACCTATACAAGAGTGGAAGGTATTTTAAAAAGTATGATAGACTTTGTGATTGTGGATGAAAGATTGAAGAACAAAGTGCTGGATACCCGTGCATATCGCGGTGCTGGCATTGACTCGGACCATTTACTGGTGATATCCCGGATAAGGGGTATCTTCAATCGCTGGCGGCACAGGGTAAGGGAGCAAACCAGCGCTTTGGAAAGAGTGAAAGTAGAAAATTTGCAAGATATGGATGTAGGTAAGAAGTATATTAATAGACTGAAGGATGAAATTGAAGATTTAGATGAGAGGAGCAATATTGAAGATGGATGGAAGGAATTTAAAGAAAGAATTGTGAAAGTAGCTGTTGAAGTGTGTGGTGTAAGTAGAAGAAGGAAAGGGAAAAATCACAAAAATGCGTGGATGAGTAAAGATGTGCAAGAACTTGTGCGATTAAAGAAGAAAGCATGGCTGGATTTGTTAGCAGCAAAAGCTAACTTAAGAATGCAAGAGGTTATAGATGAGGATGTGAATGAAGCACGTAAGGAATATAAAAAAATGAAAGATTTGGTTAAGAAAGCTGTGATTAGAAAGAAAGAAGAGTATAAAGAGGATTTTGATAAAAGGCTATCAGAAGACTTTCAGTCAAATCTGAAAGTATTCTGGAAATCCGTAAGGTCAGCCCGAGGAAAATCTATAACCAGAGAGCTGACTAGGATCAGATGCCAGGATGGTAGCGTTGTGAAAGGAGAAGAATGTGTGCTAAAGATATGGAAGGACTATTTTGAGAGTTTATTTGAAAAAAAGGAAGAAAATAAGAAAGAGTTCTGCTATAGCGAAGAAAAAGAGAATGAGATGGAAGGCGAAATTGAAATGTTTGAAATTGTGGAAGCACTTAAGAGTATGAAAGCGGGTAAGGCTGCCGGGTATGATAGAGTGTCGGTCGAGATGCTTAAAGCAGGAAAAGGCGTCGTAGCTAGAGAGTTGTACTGCCTTTTCAATTTGTGTTGGAGAAGCGGCCGAGTACCAAAAGATTGGTGTAAGGCTGTTATTGTGCCACTTTACAAAGGAAAAGGGTCACAACTGGACTGCAAAAATTATCGTGGTATAAGCCTGCTTAGCGTCGTCGGCAAATTGTATGCTAAGGTATTGATTAATAGAGTCAGGAATGAAACTGATGACAAAATATGGGATGCTCAAGCGGGATTTCGAAAGGGAATGGAATGTACTGATCAGGTCTTTTCTTTGCGGTGCATAGCCGAAAAGTTTTTGGCCAAGAGTCAAAAAGTCTATTGCACATTCGTGGATTTGGAAAAGGCCTATGACAGAGTTGAGAGGAATGAATTGTGGTCAGCACTTTCTATGCATGGGGTGAGCAGTCTCTTGATACGAGCACTGAAATCCTTATATGAGGATTCGAGTGCTTGTGTCAGGATAAACGGAGCGCACACTGAGTGGTTTAAGATTGAGAAAGGTGTTAGGCAGGGATGTGTTGCGTCACCGTGGCTGTTCAACCTATTTATGGATAGTTGTTTGACAGATTTGAAAGAGTCTGAAAGTGGATTAAGGATGAATAAATTACTCGTCAAATGTCTGCTCTATGCCGACGATCAGGTTATACTGGCGTCATCAGCGGAGGAGTTACAGGAGATGGTAAACTGTATGCATGAAGCTTTAAAAGAGAAAGGAATGAAAGTGAACGTAAGTAAAACTAAAACACTGGTTTTTGAAATGGAGAAAGAAATGACAGCATGTAATATTTTGATTGGAGGAGAAAAAGTTGAGCAAGTGAAAGAGTTTGTATATCTAGGATCAAAGTTTACATCAGATGGCAAGTGTGATAGTGATATTGAAAGGAGAGTGAACGCGGGGAACATGGTGAATGGAGCTTTGTATGCCTTTATGAGCAATCAGAAACTATCCAAAAAGGCTCGACTGGCTGTGCACAGGGGCGTGTTGGTCCCGACATTAATGTATGGGAGTGAAAGTTGGGTATGGCAAAAGAAGCACGAAAGCAGAATAAATGCAGTGGAAATGAGAGCGTTAAGGAACAGCGTGATAAGGGAATGTTGTGATGTGAAAGAAGATGTAGTTACAGGAATAGAAAAGGGTATGTTGAGATGGTTCGGTCATGTGGAGAGGATGAATGAAAACAGGTTGACTAAGCAGATATACAAGGAGAGTGTGGAGGGAAAGGTCGGGGTGGGAAGACTTAGACGAACATATCTTGATCAAATTAAGGACGTCCTGGTGAAGGGTCAGGTCAAAAGTGCCCGAAACCGCCGAGCTTGCATGAAGAGAGTTATGAATGTGGATGAAGCAAAGGAAGTATGCAGGGATCGTGGCAAGTGGAAAGAGGTAGTCTCTGCGTACCCCTCCGGGAAAGAGGCGTGAGTTTATGTATGTATCTATAATATTATTATTGTTACTTCACTGTTTTTTTTTTTGTCGAATGTCCGGGACACATTTTATAGAACCACTTCTGTCTGTTTTAATCTCTGCATTCGTATGAAATGTACGTGATATTGTAATGTTTAAATCTTTGTTGTCTCTGTATTGTTTTTTGAGATAACACTCACACGCACTCTGTCACTATTCAACTACACATTTTATTCGTTTACTTAGATAAATTACATTAAATTTATTTTTTTTACAATTAACAATACGGAACCTAATGTTTACATTGCCGGTGCTGTCACCTGTCTGACCACACCACCACCACGATAGACTGTTTTCTAAATATTAGACATCTAAATATAAAGTAACGTTCTAATATTAGATATCCAATATAATAATTTTTTCAATATATATTTATTTTTAACTATAATTTTAACAATATAGGAATAATTTCGTTTCTATCAACTCATCTACTGTCTTGGGGCGTTTTTTGACGTAGCTTTCTAAAGTTGACTTAGGAACACCAAATACTTGTAAAGCTGATAATTATAACATTATATGCTTTTTGAATCGAAAGCGGATTCCATTTTTTTCTGCGTTTTGTTCGGTAAATCCGCCATCCAAAAAAATATATGAAATCATATATTTTTAACACTAGTGTTATTTTTATTTACCCAATACTGTATATCCAATATTGAAGGTAGCTAAGTGTCCAATATTGAGGAATATACCTACTGTTCACAAAATGACCTACAAAAAATTATTTCGTTCAAACTTTGACAGAAAACTTACCATATAGTTTAAAACTATTTGCTTGAAACGTAATTAAACAATAAAACATAACTCACCGTAGTTTAAACACCTTCCAAAATCAATATTTAAAAAAGTTGAAGAACGACAAGAGACTTTTTTCAATTTTTTTGAATTTTTTCTGTCAACTGAGAAAAAAATATGGCGGTGGAGACAAAATAAAGTTAAATCCATTGCTTGGAGGTAGTCATTTAAAAAATTTCACACAGATGGAGCCATTAATAGAAGAGATGAGGTGGTATCCAGTATTGCGCAACCATCCAATATACGGTTCCATTCCCCTACATGGCTAAGTCGCATTCGGATTATAACTGACGTTTCCCACTTCTCCAAGTTACGGTGCCGGAAAAAACAAGGGACGTTGGGAAGTTTGGTTGGATCTTTCTATACCAGACACTTTTTGTTGACGAGAATGTTGCCATTGTCTATTCCAATTAGTTATTAATTGAGGTTAAGCTTAGTCTAATGTTTTAGGTAAGGTAAGCGTTTTAGTTTAGTCTAAGGTCTCGGGAGTAATGAAATGACATTCAAAGCCTGAAGTAGAAGCTTGTTTAGCCCACATATCTACTGATTCATTACCTTCGATTCCTGAATGACTTGGGATCCAAGCAATAACTACATTGATACTGGAGAAGAGACATTTATGCTTGACTTTTCTTATTTTCAGGGTAATTGGAAAGGAGATGGCCCAAAACTACCCTAGGAACGTATACATAAATGTTATTCTCTTATAATACTGAATTATTAATAATTTAATGATCACGTATTATTTTTTTTCCTAGAACTTGTGAAAATGATTTTCTATAATAAAAGATTCGTAATCTTATTTCACTTCCTTTCGTGGCTTCCTTTGTAACAACGAGTTAAGTGTTGCCATTCAAAAGTTCTTATTAACTTCCCGTACGATTTCGATTAAATCGATATTTACATTCAGTCAAAAAAGTATCGGGAATGGATTATTTATTTATGGTTCCAAATTCAAATTTTTGTTTTTTTTGTTGTTGTTAGATTGGCACAACTGTTTTCCATTTTGGCGCGGAGTTTGAGTTGCATCTGTTGTTTACATTAAATACAGTGCTATTTTTAGTTATATCATATCTAGTGTGTATTGCTAATTTCATAATGGATAAAAACATCGAACAAAGAGTTTGTCTTAAATTTTGCATAGCCAATGGAATATCGTGTTCGGAGTCACTGAAAATGTTACAGAGAGCTTACGGTGAATCGACTTTATCAAAAACTCGTGCTTATGAGTGGTACAAAGCGTTCAAAAGCGGTCGAGATGTGATGGAAGATTTGCCTCGCTCTGGTAGGCCATCAACGTCTGCAACTGAAGTTAACATCGCAAAAGTGAAGGAAATAGTGACTGAAAATCCTCATTCAACTTTGAGAGAGATAGCCACCGAACTTTCTATATCTCACGAGTCGATCCGTACCATTTTAACTAATAATTTGGGTATGAAACATGTTGCCGCTCGGCTAGTCCCAAAAGACCTGAATTTTTTTCAAAAACTCAATCGCATGAGAGTCGCTGAGGACATGCTAGAACGAGTCAATTCCGACCCAACATTCATGAAACGCATTGTTACTGGTGACGAGACGTGGGTTTACGAGTTTGACATGCAAACTAGTCAACAAGCTTCGGAGTGGCGCCTTCCAACTGAACCGAAACCGAAAAAACCACGCCAAAGTCGTTCAAAAGTCAAAGTCATGTTGATTGTTTTCTTTGACTATCGCGGTGTTGTGCACTCGGAATTCTTGCCGGAAGGTCAAACGGTAAATAAGGAATATTATTTGAGTGTTATGCGGCGTTTAAGAGAGCAAATCCGACGAAAAAGGCCAGATTTGTGGAAAGAAAATTCTTGGATTTTGCACCATGATAATGCACCTTCGCACGAGGCCATCATTGTGAACGAATTTTTAACCAAACACTCAACAAATACCATCGAGCAACCACCATATTCACCAGATATGGCTCCAGCCGACTTTTTTCTTTTTCCTAAACTCAAATTACCACTTCGTGGCACCCGTTTTCAATCGGTAGAAGACATAAAAGAGAATTCGCGGCGAGAACTGACCTCAATTCCGGAAACAGCGTTTAAAAAATGTTTTGATGATTGGATTATTCGTTGGCGTAAGTGTATCGTTTCTAAAGGAGCATATTTTGAAGGTGATAAAATAAATTTGGATGAATAACAAACAGTTTGTGTATTATTGATCTTTTCCTGCTACTTTCTTGACAGAGTAGTATGAACATGTACAGTATTTACGCTTAGTAAGAAGCGTTATTTTGGGACCGCTTCAATATGTTTAGGTTTTATAACAATCTATATATTTTACTTTAAAAATAATTTGTTTGCTGTACATTTGGAATTGATTGTGTTACTAAAATCGATAAAAATATATATTTATTTTTTTAAAATACATAAGATTTTATGATCTGGCAACACTGGTCAGACCGACGCGAAGTTACGTTTGAATTGAACATCGCTCAGACGTCACTCTTTCGTTTTTCTGTTCGTTGTTTCGTTGAGCTTTTTATCTGATATTTATAATTGTTTATTTATTTTGTTTTGAGTAATGATTTTTAATCGGCGGTGGTACTAGTTTCACATAGGGGAGCCCCCTAAATCAAATGGGTGTATTATGATAGACGATGCTGCTAGCAATCCATTACTATCTTGATTTCCTGTTTTTAACTATACGCCTCATGGTCTTGCTAAATATGGCCTTAGATTCTGTATAGCCTAAGGGATAAAGACAAGTACGGTAAAACACCCAATCATCGACACTTTAACGCACGAACTCTAGTATTTTTACAATATTTGTTTTATATTTATTATTTTATCGTATTTTGAAGTTTTGAGTAAAATTTTAGGGTATTTTGCATGATATATTAAAGTAGAAATGAATGTGATATAAAAATTTACAAGATATACCAATATAAATTTATGGTATTTTTTGCCTAATATTCGACTGCTGAAATCCATTTACCGACAACCAGTTATCGACATGTTCCAATAATCGAGATCTAGTAATCGACATGTTTTATTTATGGTCACCCAATATTTAGCGGTCCATTAATCGTGCACCCAGCCTAAAATTTTCAAATAGTAGCTTTGTGAAATAAAATTATGATTAAGAAATAAAAAACAAGTTTCAATTAGTTTTTTAATCATATCAATTAAACTTACACAGTAGTAAATTATTCATAAATGGTCAATGAGAAGGCGTTGTACACTGTCAAGTAATTCATCTTTGGTTCCTCTTTCGTGGATAAATATGTGCCAGGGCCCATTGAACATGTGACTGGAGACTTGCTAGTAATTTAATCATGTAAGGTGATCCTGGGTACGCCAAACTTTTTTGCTGCCGTCCCAATTTTTTCTTCTCTCTTGACTGTATCTATCGCCTGTGCCATTTGAAACGGCGTGTAATGTTTTTAGGTGCCATTCTTAAAAACAGTTATGTCGATTATTGGAAACAGTTCTTTTTTTTATTTATTTTTTAAGTATTTAAAACAAAAATAATTTCAACATTTGTCGATTATTGGAACATGCGCATAAAAAAAACCAATGATCGAAAAACGAGTAATTGCTTCAAAAGTAACCTAATTGAAAAAAAATAATATTAAGAAGTATTGACTTTGAGTCCCCATCTGTTAAATAATTAGCTGTCTCAATTTACCAAAACCGAAAAAAGTTATGAGCAATAAACCTTACTCACCTCCTTAGTGATTTCGCTAATAAAACTGGATTTCCGTTAAAAACTTTTGCCGGTCGATATTTAAAGCTCCGCCATTTTTATCAAAATGACCGAATGTAGAAAGTGACACTTGCAGTGAGAGCTGGATGAACCTTGTCTTTAACCTATGCTTCGTTTACGTTCAAAAACACAACATTAGTATATCCTTTTTTTATTTTACTTTTTATGTGTCGATCATTGGTGGTCTGTCGGACATTGGGTACTTTACGTTAAGACTTTTAGGATTAGCATACATCATAGTCTCACGTGTTTGGGGAGGTAGACAGACCTGTTGCCATAAAACACAGGCCACATTTATCAAGTTGGTGGGGCGTATAGTAAAATCAAGAATTCGAAAAAGTGATGGATAATAATTCCACGTTGAATCATTCTCTGGACCAGCTTTTACGATCTGCGCAAGATGAGAAGCAGCTGGCTCATTCTATATTTTTTAATTAGAAAAATATCGTTAAATGTGTTTATTGCAGTCCAAATAAATGAATCGCTCTTTGAAATAATGTTTTTTAATTGAGTACTTTTTTCTCCTTAAAATATTAGTAAATCATAATTTTTTTGTTTCCTTTTTTGTATCATATCTGTTGCAACTAGTTATGCATTTAGTTCTGCATAAATATTTAGAAAAAAATCTGCTATATGTTCAGTTAAGAGTGTAATAATAATAAAAAATAGTAATAAAAAAGTTTATTTCGTTAACCAAAATGTGTATTGTATACAAGTTATGTGAGGGCCGCCTATTAAGCAAATGCTTGTGGCAGGCGGACCTGCTCCTTCTTATCATACATTACATTAACACATTTCAAACTTAGAAATATAACTATTAAATATTACAATTTACTTTAACATAAGGCTACAATTTATTCAAAGAAAACCTATTTAAAAAAAAAAAATATTTGGTTACTTAACTAACAGTTCAGTCTCATCATAACCTAAACTTTTCAACCAGTTTGTCACTTTATCTTTAACTTCACGTAGTCGCATAGGATAGATGTCCAGTTTATCATTAATTTTGTTATAAAGTGATGAAGATTGCGAGATAAATTAATATTTTTCTAATTTAGTTTTTGCTAAATAATTATTAGCTGCTACTTGTTTTCTTCTACGTGAATTAGCTGCAAGTTTATACGGTAAGTTCCTGTGCAGGTTTAATGTTATCTGTAGTACGTATAGCTTTCTAATTGATAATAGGTCACAAAGGGAGTACAGTTCTAATGTTGGAAATCTAAATGGTTTGAAGAACATGACTTTTAGTAAAAAACGTTGAGCTCGCTCCACCTCAAGAAATTTTGTTTTGCCTGCTCCACCCCAGACTGTGATGCAATAACCTATCACTGACTGAGCCAAAGCAAGATAAATTTGGTTTAAAAGTTTTTTGTCTGCTATGTGTCTTAGAATTTTAAATATCCATATTAATTTTCTGATTCTGTTATTTATGAAATCAATGTGAAAATGCCAAGATAAGCGTTGGTCTATTATGATACCTAAATATTTAGTTTGCGATACTTTTTGAATTTCAGGACAATTGCAATTCAAGTTAGGTTTGGGGTTCGATTTTTTGGTTTTGGCGAAACATATATAGTTTGTCTTAGAGACATTAAGAGTGAGTAAAGATAGATTCAACCAGCATGCAACCCTGGCTAGGCCGTCCTCTGCCTTTTGAAAACCGTGTTCCAACAAGCACCAGTAAAGACCAATGCCGTGTCATCAGCATATGTAACTATACTCCCACCATCCAAGTGTAGGTTGACAAGGTCATTGATATAAACGAGAAATAAAGTAGGACCTAGTATGCTTCCTTGCGGAACGCCGTAACTTATGCTCATATCATCACTAATGTGCCGTGTGGTTCCCGGCACCAATACAAAAAAGAATAGGACCACTCCATCTCTTTCCCATGGATGTCGTAAAAGGCGACTAAGGGATAGGCTTATAAACTTGGGATTCTTTTTTAGGCGACAGGCTAGCAACCTGTTACTATTTGAATCTCAATTCTATCATTAAGCCAAATAGCTGAACGTGGCCTTTCAGTCTTTTCAAGACTGACGGCTCTGTCTACCCCGTAAGGGATATAGACGTGATGATATGTATGTATGTATGTATCATCACTAATGACATTGTCAACCTTCACCCTCTGTCGTCTACCTGATAAGTAACTTTTCAGAAGATCGAGTGCGATACCTCTGATGCCACTCGTCTCCAATTTATGAATCAAAGTTGGAACAGAAACGGTGTCAAAAGCTTTTTTTAAGTCGAGAAAATCTGTTAAACATTTTTTGTTTTTGTCTAATTGTTCGACAATAATTGACGTCAGAGCCAAAATAGCATCTTCAGTTGATTTGCCTTGACGAAAACCGTATTGTGATTTGGAGAAGACATCAAATTTGCTGAAAAAGTTTAGCAGACGGTTATTCAAAAGTTTTTCCAAGATTTTCGAAATTGCCGTAAAATAGAAATTGGCCTATAATTATTGACATCGTTTCCGTCTCCACCCTTGTGAATAGAAGTAACTATAGATAGTTTAAGAAGGTCGGGGAAAATTTCTTTTCTAAAACATAGGTTTGACAGGTGAGCAATTACTTGAACGACATGATCCTTGCCTAGTTTAAGGAAGTTAGTAGGAATCGCATCCCATCCAGGGGCACTATTCGACTTTAAATCCATCAAAACTGTTTCAACCTCCTGATGATCTGTCTCGAAAAGAACAAAAGAACATTCTAAACTACTTGGAGATGATATTATATGAGAAGAAGTGGAGTTTGGATTTATTGAGAGAGCTAGTTCTTTTCCTATTGTAGCAAAGTATCGATTTATTGTATTAACAGATTCGTGAGGAGAACTCTCTAATTTCAGTATGTCTGTATTATGAGTTTTAGTAGCTTTTAAGTTAGCAATTGATTTAATATTGTCCCACAATAATTTTGAGTTATTCAAGGATTGAGCTAATTGATTTCTATCATAATTGCGTCTTAACTTTTTGATTAAATTTTTACAAAAGTTGCGGTATCTCTTAAATGTTATCTTAAGCATTTCATTACTGGGATCGTGTTTAAGTTTTAATTGCATTTTGTTCCTGTTTCTAATGCAACGCAAAAGTCCAGGAGTTACCCAAGGCTTGATGTTTCTATTTTTCTTCGTAAGACATACAGTGATCTGTATTTGAATACATGCTGGTTGTTCTTTGTGTTGATAGAATTCTCACATACATTACAAATAAATATATTTTTCTTTAATAAAAAGAATAACCACGCGGGTGAAGCCGTGGGGCAACAACTAGTACCACTTATATATACTACAAATAAAATACAAACTGCAATGCAAATTGATTCATTTTCGCACCGGACGAGTTGAGTGATGTGTATGCGACAGTAAAAACTCCTGAATAAAAACATGCCGTGTGGTGTGGTTCCCGGCACTATTACAAAAAAGAATAGGACCACTCCATCTCTTTCCCATGGATGTCGTAAAAGGCGACTAAGGGATAGGCTTATAAACTTAGGATTCCTCTTTTAGGCGATGGGCTAGCAACCTGTCACTATTTGAATCTCGGTTCTATCATTAAGCCAAATAGCTGAACGTGGCCATTCAGTCTTTTCAAGACTGTTGGCTCTGTCTACCCCGCAAGGTATATAGACGTGGTCATATGTATGTATGTATGTATGTATAAAAACATATAGCAAAAGCATTTTATAAGAAGTTTGCTGATTAATTGAGTCAGTAGATGAGGAAGTTTATTTTTAAGATTGTAGACATTTGACAAGTTCCTGAAACTTTTTTCATACAAAATATGCATATACAGTGATTCGTGATTATATAAGAATAGTATTATTGTGTATACATTTCAGGGCAGTCGTCCATACTTCAATTGGGCCATCTCCTTTTGGGAACCGCAGCTAAATCTAACTTGGAAATCCTACAAATTGCTCAAAATAAATTAATAAAATCCTTATTTCATTACAAATATTGTACGCCATCTAAAAAAATCTATGAGGAGACAAAACAAGCTGATTCATACGACATTATCTTTTCAGAAAAAGGGACGACTACAAAAAATGATACTTCGTAGTGCAAATCATTTAATATCTCGCACACCAAGGACTAATTATGGCAAAAAAATATCGAATTCGAAGGTGTAAAAATGTATAATAAATTACCTGTTGAAATTAAAGACGCAAAATCACTAATCAGTTTTAAGAAACTCTTAAAACAATACATATTAGAAGAAATGCATTAAAAACCTACAACAGGTAGAATTAAAAAAAAAACATTTATTAATAAACAATAATAATATATAGAAAATTACGAATTATTTAATATACATTAATCACAAATTATAAAAATAAAACAAAATCTTAATAAAAACAGATACAAAATAATTTACTATAATACCATTGGTACTATATTTTTATTTATTTATTTATTCTTTATTGTAATAATTACAATTTGTATAGTACAATAGGCGGACTTAATGCTAATAGCATTATCTAACAGTCTACCATTGGGTTAAGCGGAGAACCTTTGTGTGGGTAATAATAACACTGGTCTACAAAATGTAACTTTTTTTGTGCCTTTCTATTGAATACTTTATAAATAAATACGGTAAATATATACGGGACAAATTACACAGATTGAGTTAGCCTCGAAGTAAGTTCGAAACTTGTGTTACGAGATTACTAACTCAACGATACTATATTTTAGAATATATAGATAAACATCCAAGACCCAGGCCAATTAGAGAAAGTTCGTTTCTCATCATGCTCTGGCCGGGATTCGAACCGGGACCTCCGGTGACATAGACAAGTACACTACCGCTGCGCCACAGAGGCCGTCCGTCGTTATTTTAATATTGCTTTGAGGTTACTGAATAGAAAAACAAGAATAAGTTTTTTTAATTAGCTCTTATTTTGGAAATATACCTAATATACAAAATTTGGCTTTTAGTAACACGTTCAAGCACAAAACATTTTATAAAAAAAAACTATAATAATTATTATTTTTTGCTTTTTAGTTACATAAAAATGGAAATATTACAATTTAATAAAAATGACCTAGTTAATTAAGATCTTATCTTCTTTTTCGTTTGTCTTTTGTAATCACTGCTAGGGGTATCTTTTTTCAAATTCCAGCGGTAGTTCGCTAACATTGACGCATCCCATCAGCCCTGGTATCTTTTTTCTATTGTCGAGATATCTTGGTGGAATCGTTCACTACGTTCGTCACTTACAGTGGGTTGCCAAATTAATAGGGACAGTCGAAAAATATTGTTTTTTTACACTTTATTGGTCCATAACTAATTAAAAACGTTGTTTTGAGTTATAATTATATTTAACAATATTAGACACACATCTTACAAGTAGTTTAAACAAAAAAATAACAGTCTTTGGGTAATTAGAAAATATTAGCAGGTATTACGAAAATGGCAATGAGATATTGCTAATATTTTGTCACATTTCCTTTAGCCTGAATGAGTGCTTCGATCCGCCTCGGCATACTTTCTATGCACTGTTTGGCACTTTCCTTTATTTTAGGGTTGTGGTGCCACACATTTATTAATTTTTCGATCAGTTTTACCTTGGTGGTTATCACTTCCTTGGCAATTTCCGCCTTGGTAATTTCCCATAAGTTTTCGATGGGGTTCATGTCTGGAGAATTGCCAGGCCAAGGTAAAACTGGTATATTGTGGTCTGCTAAAAATTTTGTTACACTCCTTGCTTTATGGCATGGTGCTGAGTCATGCATGAACATGAATTCCTCCCCCTCTGAGAACCATTCCCGGAGTTGCGGCAACAAGCGAGTTTCTAGGACCTGCCTGTATTGGTCCTGTCTCATGGTTCCCTGGACAATGTAGAGACGCCCAACCCCTTTAGCACTTATGACAGACCATACCATTATTTTAACAGGGTGTTTAACGCGTTCCACAATGCAGTCAGGGTGAAATTTCTCGCCTGGGCGCCGCCTGACAAAGTTGCTTTTGTCGGCAAGAATCTCAAATGTTGATTCGTCTGAGAAACACACCTGAAAAAAAATATTTATAACTTATATGAAAATCTTTTTAGATAATATACCATAATATTAATATAAATTATCAATTGACATTAAAACTGACCTTGCTCCAGTCTTCAACACTCATCAGACGGTGTTCACGAGCCCAAGCAAGTCGTTTCTTCTTCATCGCCTCTGTCAGTCGCGGTTTTTTAGCTGGGCGATGTCCGGTCAGGCCTTCCTCTGCCAACCTACGCTGTACAGTTCTCTTCGAAACTTGTATTCCAGACTCCTGTACCATCTGGGTTAACAATCCAGCACTTTTCTTCCTGTTTTGCAAACACATATCCCTGATTTTCCTATCGGACCGTGGTGTCGTAATCCGTTTTCTTCCGCATTTGCCTTTTC
The DNA here is from genome assembly GCF_032362555.1 of Amyelois transitella. Lineage (NCBI taxonomy): Eukaryota > Metazoa > Arthropoda > Insecta > Lepidoptera > Pyralidae > Amyelois > Amyelois transitella. Next base: position 8,908,853 of record NC_083536.1, read on the forward strand.
TTTTGGGCAAAAGTGGCTGATCTTGATCCAGATTTATTTTTATTTTATTTACTACCGACTTAGAAACACCAGCCAGTTCTGCTATCTTCCTCTGAGAATGACTTGTGTGCAAAAGAAGGGTTTTAACCTCAGATTTTTTTCTTGGAGACAAATCTACCCCTCGACCCATAGTGAAAGCTGTAAAAATAAAAAATTAATTAATTTCGTCCTAAAATCAGCCCCAAAATACTTAAGATTTAATAAAAATAAAGTAATACTTACTTGCAGTCAATAATAATTTCACAAAATCACAAAATAACTTTTTAAAATAATTAGTTACTTATTTTACTTTTACACGTGTGAAGGACTGCGCGTCTCTCCCGATAATAAAATATTTTTACAAAATAAACAAATCCCATAACACTTGAAATTTACTTTCAAGTTGATCTGTAGAGGTGCTGTGAACATAAAAATACATTCCAGGACCACTTACACCACTTGAAATAGCAGTCAAACGCGCCTGAAGAAAAAATATGATAAAAAATGTGACTGTCCCTATTAATTTGGCAACCCACTGTATATCACCGCAGTTAGAAGGGAAAAATCAAGATGAGAGTCAAAGAAATGAATTTTTCGGGGCATACCTATTGCAACCCAACTGTTGATACTTTCGAAGGAGATTGTTCACAAGTTCAACATAATTTTCATTTCTCTTATTGCTAAAAAAACCCTGAACGACTGCTCTAAAAGATTCCCATGCTTCTTTTTCAAAGCCGTGTAAAACTGATTTAAATTTTGGTCCTTAAGAATCTCTCTTATTTGAGGCCTGATATCTAAAGATTCCTTCTTTAATTTTGGCGTCGCTAATACGTAGAAATTTACTTCGCAGGTATTTGAATGCTGGTCCATCCTTGTTGAGAGCCTTCAAAAAGTTTCCCAGTTTGATATGTAAAGGTGGTAATAGTTTTTTTTGGGAATGAACTAGAGAAAGGTGCTTTACATTATTTTCTCCAGGATTCAGGCTTAGTCTACGATTCCAATCTTTTTTTATGTAATGTAAAGATCTAGCCCGACTATCCCACTCGCACAAAAAACAACAGTACTTGGTATAGCCTATTTGTAAAGACATTTACGCCACATAACGAAACCTGTAGATTTGTCACTAAAAATGTCAACAAAACGGTACCAATTTCACGTTTTAACTGTTGAACAAAACCAAGTCAGAATTAAAAGCAACAAATAAATGTGGAAAAAAAAATCCGCGGGTAATTAATCACTAAACATTTTGAGTTATCATCATTAATGTGATAAATCTGTCGCGCTACCCGCTATTATATTTATATGGCATAAATGCACAATAAGAGCTTACTATGAATTTTAACTTGTATACATTCAGTCAGAAAAGTATCGGGAATGGATTATTTATTTATGGTTCCAAATTCAAATTTTTGTTTTTTTTTTGTTGTTGTTAGATTGGCACAACTGTTTTCCATTTTGGCGCGGAGTTTGAGTTGCATCTGTTGTTTACATTAAATACAGTGCTATTTTTAGTTATATCATATCTAGTGTGTATTGCTAATTTCATAATGGATAAAAACATCGAACAAAGAGTTTGTCTTAAATTTTGCATTGCCAATGGAATATCGTGTTCGGAGTCACTGAAAATGTTACAGAAGGCTTACGGTGAATCGACTTTATCAAAAACTCGTGCTTATGAGTGGTACAAAGCGTTCAAAAGCGGTCGAGATGTGATGGAAGATTTGCCTCGCTCTGGTAGGCCATCAACGTCTGCAACTGAAGTTAACATCGCAAAAGTGAAGGAAATAGTGACTGAAAATCCTCATTCAACTTTGAGAAAGATAGCCACCGAACTTTCTGTATCTCACGAGTCGATCCGTACCATTTTAACTAATAATTTGGGTATGAAACATGTTGCCGCTCGGCTAGTCCCAAAAGACCTGAATTTTTTTCAAAAACTCAATCGCATGAGAGTCGCTGAGGACATGCTAGAACGAGTCAATTCCGACCCAACATTCATGAAACGCATTGTTACTGGTGACGAGACGTGGGTTTACGAGTTTGACATGCAAACTAGTCAACAAGCTTCGGAGTGGCGCCTTCCAACTGAACCGAAACCGAAAAAACCACGCCAAAGTCGTTCAAAAGTCAAAGTCATGTTGACTGTTTTCTTTGACTATCGCGGTGTTGTGCACTCGGAATTCTTGCCGGAAGGTCAAACGGTAAATAAGGAATATTATTTGAGTGTTATGCGGCGTTTAAGAGAGCAAATCCGACGAAAAAGGCCAGATTTGTGGAAAGAAAATTCTTGGATTTTGCACCATGATAATGCACCTTCGCACAAGGCCATCATTGTGAACGAATTTTTAACCAAACACTCAACAAATACCATCGAGCAACCACCATATTCACCAGATATAGCTCCAGCCGACTTTTTTCTTTTTCCTAAACTCAAATTACCACTTCGTGGCACCCGTTTTCAATCGGTAGAAGACATAAAAGAGAATTCGCGGCGAGAACTGACCTCAATTCCGGAAACAGCGTTTAAAAATGTTTTGATGATTGGATTATTCGTTGGCGTAAGTGTATCGTTTCTAAAGGAGCATATTTTGAAGGTGATAAAATAAATTTGGATGAATAACAAACAGTTTGTGTATTATTGATCTTTTCCTGCTACTTTCTTGACAGAGTAGTATTTATGTTCAGCGAGTAGAATACAATCAATATAGTGTATTTTCATGTAAAAGGCAATTTTGATGTAGATCAGTGAAATGTACAATAAACATACTTACTATACTATACGATATATACTAAAAACCTATACATAATATATACCTATATACTACACTAAAAATAAATATATATACATATACATATATATATAGGTATATATAAAATGGCAAAGAATATGAAGATTCCTACGTTGTCGGATGGGCAGCCACTTAAGCTAAGAACACTTAAGTGAGTCATACTTACGAAGATAGAAAATAAATCTGATACAATTATTGAGAAGACGTTCTAGCTTATTAAGTTGTTCTTCAGTTAAATCCAGACAACACATATCAGCATAATCAATAATGGGTATAACAAGTGCTTGAGCCAGCATTACTTTAGTTTTGATGGGACAAAAATGTTTCAGACGTTGCAGGTAATGTAGAGACCCGTAGACCTTTCGACTGAGCTCAACGACATATGGGTTCCAGCAAAGGTTTGAATCGATGAGAAGACCGAGGTCTTTGACGTAGACTGAAAGGTATCGGAGTCCCGTCGAACATCAGAGGTAGCGTACTATTGATGTCTAAATTATTTATTTATTTATTTAAACTGCATTGCACAAGATACAAATGTATAGCACAATTAGCGGACTTAATGCTAGAAGCATTATCTACCTACCAGTCAACCATTGGGTCTTACAGAAAACTTCATGTGGGGTTAAACTAAATAAATATATTTATACCTACACAAAATATAAAATAAAATAATTATAATATACATACATAAAAACTACAATAGATAAACAATATACATAAATAACGATAAACAATATACAAAAATATATACATAAATAAATAGGTGCAGCGATTACCGAAATGAGTGAAAAGGCGGTATTAAATGGGTCTACCCTTTGTTGCCGAATTTTTTTTGGCATAGTGTTCAAATGCATAATATCGGTTGGCAGAATCTTCATTTCGCCGAACATCATTTGGCATGTACTCATTTAGCATACACTTATAACGCAGAATCATCTTAAGGCATAATTTTAACATCCATAATAATCAAATTTCATACTCATAAAGTTTACATTTAGAATCATCTTTAGGCAAACTTTTAGCTTTATCTTAGCACAAAGTTTTTATAAAGAATCATCTTTAGTTTAAATATCTTAAACAGTATTTTTTCAGCATGCAGCATCCAAGCAAGCATGCAGCATGCAAGCAAGCATGCAGCATGCAAGCAAGCATGCAGCATGCAAGCAAGCATGCAGCATGCAAGCAAGCATGCAGCATGCAAGCAAGCATGCAGCATGCAAGCAAACATGCAGCATGCAAGCATACAAGCAAGCAAGCATGCAACATGCAAGCATACAAGCAAGCAAGCATGCAGCATGCAAGCAAACATGCAGCATGCAAGCAAACATGCAGCATGCAAGCAAACATGCAGCATGCAAGCAAGCACGGGTTCCGTGACGGCCCCGGCACTGCGGGGCTCCGGCGGTCCCACGCGAGCTTATCGTCGCAGATGGCTTTCGTCTCGCCGCCGCGGCTGAGGCTGGCCAGCAAGCCGAAGGTACGGTGGTGCGGTGGCTTCAAGCCACCTGCTCCTCAGCCCGCGGGCCGCCTCGCCCCTCCGTGCCTACGCGTTTTTAAGTTACACTCTAGGGGTAGGGCAAACAAGACTACGTGGAGTCGGTTTTGCAGCGACTCGTTCAGTCACGCAGTTTTATAGCACAAAATAGTATATTTTTTAGACCAATTGCAATTGGATTTAGAATACTATTTTAAATAGCAATATGCCATTTAGTTACAATAATTCCAAAGGAAATTCTGCCAACTCCGTAGTTATACCAAGTGAAATAACCATTCGACTAAGTACAAGTTATGCTAAACGAAAATATGCAAAAGAATAAATAAATAAATAAAATAAATAAAATGTTTATTTTCAAAAACTCTTTACATAAGTAACACAGTTGTAGATTGGTGCCTCCTTTTAAGCTTTACGCCTGTGCCAGGAGACGCCGCTCTTCTATTAACTACACTACTTATAGCTATAATATATATATATATATATTTAATCATTAAATTCTACTTTACAATTTACATACATGTACATACATACACATCATCACGTCTATATCCCCTACTGGGTAGACAGAGCCAACAGTCTTGAGAAGACTGAAAGGCCACGTTCAGCTACCTGGCTTAATAATAGAATTGAGATTCAAACAGTGACAGGCTGCTAGCCTGTCGCCCAAAAAAGAATTCCCAGTTTGTAAGCCTATCCCTAATATAATTAACATTATGTATAATAAAAGCAATGCTATCCTCTATTTCACCTTTTCCAATAAACTTTCTACCTCTTCATAACTAAGTGGTTTCAACCATTCCAATAGCTTATCTTTGCATTGGTGATATGTCAAAGGGTATATATTTAATTGCCTGTTTATTTTATTGTACAAGACAGATGAGCTCTTCTCGAATTGTACGCTGGCAAATTGGGTATTAGTAATTGGGACATTTGCCACTATGTCTTTCCGTCTCTTATTTTGAAAGGACGTATTGTAAGACATAGATTTATGTTTTTTTAGTATCAGTTCTAGAATATATAATTTTCTAACCGTCAATATACCCGTGGTTTTATAAAGTTGTTCTGTAGGATATCTTTTTTTTTTAAAGTTGGCTACTTTTAGTAATGCTCGCTGTGCGCGTTCCACCGACAAGAATTTAGTTTTAAGCGCACCTCCCCAAACGGGGATGCAGTAAATTAGTACTGATTGTACTAAAGCTATATATATTATTGAGAGAAGATTTTTTGATTCTAAATTACTGTCCTTCCCAGGATTTGGAATCACATGTCGTAGTGTTTTAAAAAGCCAGATCAATTTTCGCACTCTATCCGATAATTGTTCCAAGTGCGCGTGCCATGATAACCTTTGATCTAATACAACTCCAAGATATTTAGTGGATGAAACTTTATCTATTTTAGTACAGTTGCAGTCGTCATCTGTTGAATCACAGGTATGTATTTTTATTTCAAAATCACCTTTGGGTTGTGTGCGGTTATTTAAAGTAAAGCAGATATAATTTGTTTTCAATGTATTTAGTGTTAGTAAATTAGCGTCTAGCCATTTAGTAACTCGAGACATACCTTGCTCAGCCATTTTTTTTATATCTAACCAAGATTTACCAGTAAAAACGATGGCAGTATCATCAGCGTATGAGAATATATTTGCTTGTTTTATTTTCATGTTGCAGAGGTCATTTAAATATATGAGAAATAGTGTAGGGCCTAATACGCTGCCTTGGGGTACACCGTATGTCATCTCTGCGTCGTCACTTGTGATATCATCCAGTTTAACTTTTTGTTTCCTTCCAGAGAGATAATCCCTAAGTAATGATAGTGCCACTCCTCTTATTCCTACTTTTTCTAACTTTTCTAAAAGTATGGGAATGGAAACCGTGTCAAAAGCTTTCTTAAGGTCTAGGAAGATACATAGACATTTCTTTCCTTTATCAAGCTCGTTTGTTACTAGAGAAGTTAAGGCTGTCACAGCATCTTGAGTTGATTTTCCTTGCCTGAATCCAAATTGGTAGGGTGATAGAATATCGAACTTTTTCAGATAATTAATCAGTCTATTGTTTAGTAACTTCTCTATAATTTTCGAAATTGCAGTCAAAACAGAAATTGGACGATAGTTACATGGGTCGCCTCTTTCCCCTCCCTTATAAACAGGTGTAATTAAGGAGCGCTTTAGTAGCTCAGGGAATGTACCGTGATTAAAACATAAGTTAGCTAGATGTGTGATGATGGGGATAATCTCATTTTGAACATGTTTTAGATATTTAGTAGTTATATTATCCCACCCGGGTGCACTATTGGATTTAAGGTTAATTAAAATGCTATTTACTTCTTCTATGTCGGTTTCCAGTAGAACAAATGATTGGGGTTGAGATGGTATTTCATTTATAAAAGATTTGATATTATCATTTGTGCGTAATGTAATCTTTTGGGCAAGTTTTTTCCCAGTGTTAACAAAGTAATTATTTATTGCATTGGCCGCTTCTATTGGTATAGGTTTAATATTTAATAATTCTGTATTTTTTCGTTTAGTTTTATTTGTGTACGTTATATTTTTTATATTATTCCATAATGATTTATTATTATTGATAGATTTGGCAATTAATTCTCTTTCATAATTCCTTTTAAATTTTTTTATTAGATTATTGAAAAGAATTTATTAGATTAAGAAAAATCTGTCAAAGGTAATTATGCCAAATAAAATTCCGCCACATTAAAAGTATGCCATTGTAAATTCTGCTTTATAAATATTCGGCTAAACGATTATTATACCAATAAATTTTTATGCATTAAATATATTCGGCTAAAAAAAATATGCCAAGTGTGTTAAGCCAAGTGAAATTCGACACATCGAAATTATGCCATATAGCGGGAACCCGTATTAAATACCCTCGCGACTCAAGAAAAACCCGTATACCCGCGATTTGAAACTGGAACAACTTGGGGATGTCCTGATGGACTCGAGAAGTGAATTCCAGAGCCTAACAGCCATAACGGCGAAAGAACTGGAGGCAATACCTGTACGGTGAAAAGGGATAGCAAGAGTTAACTTATTTGAAGAACGTAGGATTTTTTCGTGAGTAGAATTTAATAGTTGGAAGTCTTTTTTAAGATAGTCTGGGGCAAGCTGATTTTAAAGATAGTCTGGGGCAAGCTGATTATTGAGAATGGTATAGAGCTGACATAAAATGTGAAGATTTCTACGGTTACGGATGGGGAGCCATTTTAGCTGAGAACGGTATTCAGAAATATGATCGTACTTCCGAAGGCAGAATACAAACCTGATGCAATTGTTTAGAAGACGTTCTAATTTGTTGAGATGCTCTTCAGTTAAATCCAGATAACACACATCAGCATAATCAATTATATGCAGAAAAAGTGCATGGGCAAGCAAAATCTTCGTCTTTGTTGGAAGAAAATGTTTTAAGCGCTGCAGATAATGCAGAACACTGTAAACTTTCAGACTGGTTGCAACAACGTGTGAATCCCAATGTAAGTTGGTATCAATATGTAAGCCAAGGTTTTTAACAGTAGTACTAAATTCAATTATAGTTTCGTCAAAGATCAGCGGTGGCAAAGTGTTAATGTCAATATTATTAATCTGATAGAAACTGCCAACTACTATAGCCTGACACTTTTTAACATTAACAGAAATGCCAAATCGATTAGACCAGTCAAGAACTCCATTTAAGTTTTGATTCAGCAAATCAATGGCCTGTTCCATGTTATCAATGTTCGTCTGTTCATAAAGCTGCAAGTCGTCAGCATAGAAGTGATAGAAACAGTTAATATATGATGAAAGCAAGTTTATGAAAACTGAGAACAAAATAGGAGACAAAATACCGCCTTGTGGGACGCCAGCTTTCAATTTACACCAATCTGATTCATCCGTACCGTTATGAATCTGTTGCCGGTGTCCATGAAGATAACTGGAGAACCAAGAAATCACTGAAGAAGAGACGTTGCAACGGGAAAGGGTGGCTAAAATGATATCAATGTCAACAGTATTAAATGCGTTATTAAAGTCTATTAATACTAAAATTGTGACTTGTTTATGTTCCATGCCCGTTCTTATGTCTTCTGTAACTCAAAGAAGTGCAGTGGTGGTACTATGCGCCGGCCTAAAACCAGATTGATATTACCAGATTTATTTAAAAGGTGGTTATCAAGTAGATGTTTTGATAACTGGTTAAAAGCAGATGCTTCTAGAACCTTCGATAAGAATGAAAGTATGGAGATAGGACGTACGTCATTCAGATGAGTAGGATCTGGAATTTTTGGGAGAGGACGTACGTAGGTCATGAGCCATGAAAGAGGAAATCGATTTTCTGAGAAACTGTTATTAATAATATGAGTGATGATAGGGAGGACATAAGAGAGGATTGGAATTAACATCACACGACTTATTTGATCTGGACCAACGGCATTAGAGGAGATGGAATGAATGATTTTGTATACGTCGTCTTCATTGACAGCTGAGAATTCAAATGGCCTACCGTCGGGAGAAGGCGAAGCAAGAATAGAAGAGATCGAAGCTAATTTTATATTTTCATCTAAAAGAGGAACTGAGGAAAACTGATTGTCAAGCTCATTCAAAGTGAAAGGGAATTTGGACTTGATTTCTGTACTTTACCTATACCCTGAGAATTAAGAAATTTCCACATATTAGCTGGAGAAACATTTTCTATGTTGTCGGAGAAATATTGGCGTTTTGCATTTCTACAAAATCTATTGCAGAGATTCCTTGCAGCCTTATATAAGCACCAATTCTCGTTAGTACGATGCCGTAATTTATTTGTTAGGTACTTCCAACTACAACCACCTGACACTTTTTTACATTATCCTGGATCCCAAAGTTTTTAGACCACCCCAGTATAATGTTTAAATTGTTATTTATTATGGATATTGACTTATCTATGTCGTCTATATTAGTATGTGTATAAAGCTGCAAGTCGTCTGCACAAAAGTGATAAGAGCATGTAATATGACACGAGAGAAGATTAATAAAAATAGAAAAAAAGATAAAATGCCGCCTTGCGGTACGCCGGCTTTCAGATCACACCAGTCGGATGTCTCCGCGCCGTTGCGAACCTGCTGCCGACGACCGCGAAGATAACTCGAGAACCAATCAATCACCGAAGGGGAGACGTTGCAAAGGGTTAGAATAGATAGTAAAATATCGATATCGACAGTATTAAACGCGTTACTAAAATGAACTAACACCAATATGGTAACTTTTTGGTTTTCCATGCCCTTGCAGCGACATGCAACTTGCAGAATTGCATTTTTATGTAGAGCGACTGGCGATCGAATCCTCTCCGTTCCCAGTCGTCTCGTGGTCTTGATCGGTAACGCGCATATTGTACAAATTTAATTATACTATTGGCAATAAATCTCAATCAGTGAAGTTATTCGTTTCTTTCTCTAAGCCCCACCAGACTCTCCCGACACTGGTGACCCGCGAAAAAATTAACAAAAGTGTAGTAGTGATTTCAGACTCAAAATTTGTTGTGAAAAATGAACCCGCAAGTGCCACCTCAAGTTGATCAGCCTGTTAAAATTCCGGTACCACCGCCCGCCGTCGCCGGTACTTCGACCATGGGGGATACGGAAGAAAAATTAGGATGTGGATTGTCTGCAATTAGCCGGATTTTTGGAAAGATCAACCGAGGGTTTGGTTTATTCGAACAGAAGCTTATATTAGCACCACAGAAAATGGGAGATGATTCTAAATTTAACATCGTCGTATCGAATTTGACTAAGGATGCCATTCAACAAGTATCTGATTTATTTATGGATCCACCAAAAACTAAGAAATCCGAACGTCTGAAGGCCAGATTACTACATAACGAGGAGTCAGAAAACAGGAAGATACAAAAATTGATCGGGGAAATGGAGCTTGGGGAACAAAAGCCTTCCCAGCTATTGCGCCGCATGCGCGATCTCGCTAGGGGTAAGATTCCTGACGAAACCCTTCGTATATTGTGGCAAGGCCATCTGCCACCAGCGGCGAGAGCTGTTCTTGCGGTGACGGAGAATGTGGATTTAGAAAGTTTGTGTGACATTGCCGATAAAATGACGACTCGGCCTGAGAACGTCGCCGAGGTTTCCCAGGTCTCATTAGATCAGTGTGACAAAATTATGGCAGAGATAGCCAAAATAAATGTTCGGTTGAACCGAATGGATACGAGGTCAAGGTCAATACAACGCGACAGAGGTAATAAACGTTCATCATACCGTACACGCAGCGCTTCCCGGCAGCGTACACCCCATAGCCCCGATTGGCTCTGCTTCTACCACTACCGTTTCTAGAATCGTGCCAAGAAATGTGAGAAACCATGTGCCTGGAAAACTCCGGAAAACTAACGAGAGTGCAGCCAGTGGCGGAAGTCTGCACCGTTTTGACATCCCACCGCCTATGCGTAACAGATTTAAATAGTGGACTACGTTTTTAGTGGATACAGGTGCGAACGTTTCGGTGATTCCGCGCAAGAAAAAATCCTTTAGTGATAGTGAGTGCTCGGATTACAAACTGTATGCAGCAACGGAACTGAGATAAGGACGTACGGCTCTCAAACTTTAGTGTTAAATTTGAACCTAAGGCGTTGTTTTCGTTGGACATTTGTAGTCGCGAATGTGAGTCAGCCGATTATTGGAGCAGATTTTTTAGAACATTTTAAGCTTCTTGTGGACTTGAGTGCACGTAAGTTAGTCGACAAAACTACCAGTTTAGGCGTAATAGCGTCGCTCGTGTGTCACAATAGTGAACTTCCGATAAGTACAATGGATATGCAACATCCGTTTTCGGATCTATTACAGCGATATTCAGAGATTACGAAGCCATTATCATTTAAACAACCAGCTAAACACACCGTATACTATCACATAGAGACAACAGGCCCGCCTGTTTTTGCAAGAGCGCGACCCCTTCCACCGGATAAATACAAGAAGGTAAAATAAGAGTTCCGTATTATGCAGGAGCTGGGGATTTGCCGGCCTTCCTTGGGCCAGCCCACTCCACGTCGTGCCGAAGAAAAACGGTGAGTTGCGACCTTGTGGCGATTATCGTAGACTTAACGCTATAACGATTCCCGACAGGTACCCTATTCCTCGCTTGCAGGACTTTACATATCTTTTAGCAGGAAAGAAAATATTCTCTAGTCTTGATATAAAAAGAGCCTACCATTTTATTGAAATCGTGCCTGAGCATGTTGAGAAAAGTGCAGTGATAACACCTTTTGGCTTATATGAGTTTCCTAGATTAATTTTTGGTTCACGTAATGCAGCACAGTCATTCCAGCGTTTTATGAATAATACTGTATTACACGGTCTTGATTTTGTATATTGTTATATCGATGACGCATTAATAGCTAGTGACACAATTACCCATGAAAAGCATCTAGAGATAGTATTTCAAAGATTTGTTAAGTATGGTATCTGCATCTTGCAAATTGAATTCCTAGGCTATCAAGTATGTACTGAGGGGATACGACCTTTGGAAGACTAAGTTCAAGCGATTAAAGATTGCCCAAAACCGGAGACATTTGCGCAACTACGTCGTTTTTTGGGTATGCTCAATTTTTATCGAGCTCATCTTCCAAACGTCGCATCCTATCAATCCGTACTTAATAAGTTTTAACACGGTGCTAAAAAAAATGACAAAACTGTCATACAATGGTCGGACGTACTTTGTTCCATCCAGTAGCAGACGCACCGTTAGCACTTATGACGGACGCCTCAGACACATGTGTTGATGCAGTATTGCAGCAACACGTGGGCGATACCTGGAAGCCGCTAGGTTATTATTCCAAGGCATTATCATCGGTTCAACGTAAGTATTCTACTTATGATCGCGAGTTACTCGCTATATATATTAGGGTGGAGTGAAACATAAGAAAAAAAATTTTTTTGCTCTTTTCATATCTCCTGTATTATTAATAGGTGACCATATGTGAAAGCTTTATTCGTGCAGAAAAGCAAAGGTCTACGATTTTATTTTCAGGTGGCGCATCGAGAAAATTGTTTCTCAAAAACGAATATTTTTACTTATATGCCTACCCTTAAAAAAGAGTTGTTCTTAAATGTTTTCCTTTCAAATGTACTGTTTTTAGGTTTGTCTAATTGTTATCTCATAGTCAAATATATAATTTTTTTCATAAATCTTAAATATATAGTTTTTAAATAGTGCAAAAAGTTTAGTGATTTAAAATAAAAATGCCAAAAAACGCGTAAAGATGTGCGGTGTCCTTTATTTGGTGATCCAGGTGATCCAATTAAATTCAGTGATAATATGTTACCTACATATTATGATGTGATTAAACACTACTTGTGGATAAGAAACAAAGTTAGAGTTTGATAGAGTTGGGAAGGACCCTTCAGTCAAAGATTTATGTGAAATGATTGCTTTCGATATTGAAACAATCCGGAGTAAAGCATCTATGCCTACAATTTCCCATCAACAAATCGTGTCTAGACTAATTTCGTATTATCAAAAGTACAAGAATGTGAAAAAGTTACGCAATGACTCAAAAAAGCCGATATTCTACGAAGATTCAATAAATAAGTTGTTTGATATCGCAACGTGTAAACATTTACACGTTGCGATATCAAACAACTTATTTATTATATATCGAGCGTATATATCGAGAACTATGCAAATGTGTGACTAAAATACCCGCTGCTGAGGAAAACTTCTTGAAAGATCAACGAAATGAGCCCAAAATGTTTATTGGTTCTGTAGATAAGGTGACAACTCAATCTTTCCTACGTCGTGAAATAAGGAAGCGAAAATATGAAGAATTTATTGCAAAATGTAACGTCACTCCAAGTACATCAATATATATCCCAGCTATAGTTTGGACGTCTGATAGTTGCTCTGCTAAAACATCAGATGAGGACGCTGAATTTTGTTCTGCAGAATTATTATCTAAACCATTCTTAAAAATAACTCAAAAGATGAGAGATGAGCTAAAAAATCTTGCTACATCGTGTGATAGAACTAAAGTTTCTGACCGATCGGCAGCATTAATTTAAGGCAGCGTTACTTGACTTAAATGTTATCAGTACTGCGGACTCAAAAAAAGTGATAGACCGAAGCAAAATACGAAGAGAACGGCAGATGATTCGTAAAGAATTGCAATTTATAGAAAAAACATGAACCTATAACAGCTATTTTTTTATGGTCGTAAGGACAAAGCTTTTAATATAACTAATAATTATATATATTAAGCTTATAATATATATCAAAGGAATACTAAAGTTGAAGAACATATCTCAATCATATCATATCATACACCCAGAAAATCTTTTGCTGGCTATGTAACATCAAGATGATATTCAACACTTACGAGAGCTGGCTCTTCGGAGAGGTTTAAAGGCAAGAAGAGAGTCCAAAGGCAAGAAAGTTCGTGATTTCCAGTTACTAGAGCAAAAAATAGATGCGACAAATTATTATGATTTGATAGAATGGGCGAAAGAGAAGATATCAGAACCTCCTGTAACAATGAAATACAGCGACTCTGAAATTAGATACTAATAAAATTGCATCTGGAGTTCAACTGTTTGACATTGAAAAGTACCTACCCTTGCCACACTCAGGCAGTCGAAAGGTGTATCAAAATTTTTACTGAGGCTTCAGCATCTGTTTGTGGACCCGATGCTAGAGATGGATTCATTCGTACGCGAATAAAATCCAGGCAAGAAATACCCATTTTTAACGCCAAATCTCAGTATTTCCGCCAAAAATAAGACTCTAGATCTTCTGATACGGAACATATTTTTTTTTTGTTTTTATGGTTATTTCATATAGTTATTCATACTACTAGTAGTTTTAAGTATAATTTCAGTAAAATATATGGTAATAATGTCTTAAATAAATGTTAGTTTGAAACTATTTTTCTTTCTTATTTGTCTACCTTTATATCTAATGCGCCACCTCAAGATATTGAGTTAGAAAGCTGTAATTTTGCATAAACATTATCATTACCATGGATCACTGTTTGGAAAGACAGGAAACTTAAAATTAAGAAAAAAAAAATTTCACTCCACCCTAATATATATGGCTATAAAACATTTTAGGAACCTGCACGAAGGAAGGTCTCTCATCATATACACAGGTCATAAGCCGTTAGTTTACGCATTTTCTAAAATAGGTTCCGATAAGGAGACACCTAGGCGGACAAGACAACTTATTTATATTAGTGAATTTTCTACCGACATTCGTCATATTGAAGGTCCAAACAATGTAGTAGCCGATGCACTTAGCCGCGTAGAAACAATAACGTGTCCCACGACCGTAGACTTCGCAGCGTTGGCAGAAGCTCAGTCCCACGATGAGTTTGTAACAAACAACGGATCGGATAACATTCAACTGAAATGTATTAGCTTAAGTAACTGCAACTATAAGTTATATTGTGAATTTTCAACGGAAAATGTTCGTCCATATGTACCACACAAATTTCGTAGGATAATTTTTAATAGCGTACATAACCTTAGCCATCCGGGAATAAGAAACACACGTAAATTAGTTAGTTCAAAATTTTTCTGGCCAACCATGAACCGAGATGTAGTTTTGTGGGCAAAAACATGTATTCAGTCTCAAAGATGTAAAGTCAATAGACATACTTTGTCTCAGCTACAACAGTTTCCTGAATGCGACATGTTTGAACATATTCATTTAGATATTATTGGTCTTCTTCCAACAACAGCGGATGGTTATACTCGTAGATATCTAGTAACTCTTGAGATGGCCTGAATCTAAAGATAAAACAGCTGATACAGTAACACGTGTAGTTTACCAGGGTTGGATAGCACGTTTCGGATGTCCATACATACATACATACATAAAATCACGCCTCTTTCCCGGAGGGGTAGGCAGAGACTACCTCTTTCCACTTGCCACGATCTCTGCATACTTCTTTCGCTTCGTCCACATTCATAACTCTCTTCATACAAGCTCGGCGGTTTCGGGTACTTTTGACCTGACCCTTTACCAGGACGTCCTTAATTTGATCAAGATACGTTCGTCTAGGTCTTCCCACTCCGACCTTTCCCTCCACACTCTCCTTGTATATCTGCTTAGTCAACCTGCTTTCATTCATCCTCTCCACATGACCGAACCATCTTAACATACCCTTTTCTATTCCTGTAACTACATCTTCTTTCACATCACAACATTCCCTTATCACGCTGTTCCTTATCCTGTCACTCAATTTCACACCCATCATACTCCTTAACGCTCTCATTTCCACTGCATTTATTCTGCTTTCATGCTTCTTTTGCCATACCCAACTTTCACTCCCATACATTAATGTCGGGACCAACACGCCCCTGTGCACAGCCAGTCGAGCCTTTTTGGATAGTTTCTGACTGCTCATAAAGGCATGCAAAGCTCCATTCACCATGTTCCCCGCGTTCACTCTCCTTTCAATATCACTATCATACTTGCCATCTGATGTAAACTTTGATCCTAGATATACAAACTCTTTCACTTGCTCCACTTTTTCTCCTCCAATCAAAATATTACATGCTGTCATTTCTTTCTCCATTTCAAAAACCAGTGTTTTAGTTTTACTTACGTTCACTTTCATTCCTTTCTCTTTTAAAGCTTCATGCATACAGTTTACCATCTCCTGTAACTCCTCCGCTGATGACGCCAGTATAACCTGATCGTCGGCATAGAGCAGACATTTGACGAGTAACTCATTCATCCTTAATCCACTTTTAGACTCTTTCAAATCTGTCAAACAGCTATCCATAAATAGGTTGAACAGCCACGGTGACGCAACACATCCTTGCCTAACGCCTTTCTCAATCTTAAACCACTCAGTGTGCGCTCCGTTTATCCTGACACAAGCACTCGAATCCTCATATAAGGATTTCAGTGCTCGTATTAAGAGACTGCTCACCCCATGCATAGAAAGTGCTGACCACAATTCATTCCTCTCAACTCTGTCATAGGCCTTTTCCAGATCTACGAATGTGCAATAGACTTTTTGACTCTTGGCCAAAAACTTTTCGGCTATGCACCGCAAGGAAAAGACCTGATCAGTACATCCCATTCCCTTTCGAAATCCCGCTTGAGCATCCCATATTTTGTCATCAGTTTCATTCCTGACTCTATTAATCAATACCTTAGCATACAATTTGCCGACGACGCTAAGCAGGCTTATACCACGATAATTTTTGCAGTCCAGCTGTGACCCTTTTCCTTTGTAAAGTGGCACGATAACAGCCTTACACCAATCTTTTGGTACTC
The DNA here is from genome assembly GCF_032362555.1 of Amyelois transitella. Taxonomy (NCBI): domain Eukaryota; kingdom Metazoa; phylum Arthropoda; class Insecta; order Lepidoptera; family Pyralidae; genus Amyelois; species Amyelois transitella. The sequence continues at coordinate 8,925,402 of NC_083536.1, forward strand.
GGCCGCTTCTCCAACACAAATTGAAAAGGCAGTACAACTGACTAGCTACTACGCCTTTTCCTGCTTTAAGCATCTCGACCGACACTCTATCACACCCAGCAGCCTTTCCCGCTTTCATACTCTTAAGTGCTTCCACAATTTCGAACATTTCAATTTCGCCTTCCATCTCATTCTCTTTTTCTTCGCTATAGCAGAAATCTTTCTTATTTCCTTCCTTTTTTCAAATAAACTTTCAAAATAGTCCTTCCATATCTTTAGTACACATTCTTCTCCTTTCACAACGCTACCATCCTGGCATCTGATCCTAGTCAGCTCTCTGGTTATAGTATTTCCTCGGGCTGACCTTACGGATTTCCAGAATACTTTCAGATTTGACTGAAAGTCTTCTGATAGCCTTTTATCAAAATCCTCTTTATACTCTTCTTTCTTTCTAATCACAGCTTTCTTAACCAAATCTTTCATTTTCTTATATTCCTTACGTGCTTCATTCACATCTTCATCTATAACCTCTTGCATTCTTAAGTTAGCTTTTGCTGCTAACAAATCCAGCCATGCTTTCTTCTTTAATCGCACAAGTTCTTGCACATCTTTACTCATCCACGCATTTTTGTGATTTTTTCCTTTCCTTCTTCTACTTACACCACACACTTCAACAGCTACTTTCACAATTCTTTCTTTAAATTCCTTCCATCCATCTTCAATATCGCTCATTTCCTCTAAATCTTCAAATTCATCCTTCAGTCTATTAATATACTTCTTACCTACATCCATATCTTGCAAATTTTCTACTTTTACTCTTTCCAAAGCGCTGGTTTGCTCCCTTACCCTGTGCCGCCAGCGATTGAAGATACCCCTTATCCGGGATATCACCAGTAAATGGTCCGAGTCAATGCCAGCACCGCGATATGCACGGGTATCCAGCACTTTGTTCTTCAATCTTTCATCTACAATCACAAAGTCTATCATACTTTTTAAAATACCTTCCACTCTTGTGTAGGTGTGGATCTCTTTATGTTGAAACATTGAGTTCGACACAAAAAGATCCCACTCTAGACAAATTTCTAATACACTTCTTCCATTATCATTCACCTTTTCGTCACCAAACGCACCAAGCACCTTTTCATATCCATCACGCTTTACACCCACCCATCCATTAAAATCACCTAACATAATAATCTTCTCATTTGGCTTGGTAACTTTCAATACTTCTCTTACACTATTCCAGAACTCCTCGTTTTCGCTTTTTGCTGATGTTGTACCCCTCGAACCCACATCCCAAGGTGCATAAACACCTAGAACGAAGATCCGAGTGATTCCAACTTTCAGCCTAATCCATAGAAGACGAGGGCTGACACACTCATACTCATTCACGCACTCAGCCATTCGTGCAGAAAGAATTAGACCGACCCCTTGACAGCCTCGGCTGGTACTGGAAATTCCAGACCAATACGCCGTGTAAGGGCCGTGCTGCGTCGCGTCGCATCCTTTCCGCTTCGTTTCATTCACGCACAACACATCCAAACGTCTTTCATCCATCATCTGGCATACTTCCTCAATCTTATCCTTCATTCCTCCTCTTACATTCATCGTCGCAAAGCGGCTTTCAGCAGACCGCATACCGCTCCCGCCGGGAACGAGACGTGATGGGGTGCGGACACCATCGCCGCCATTTATATGCTTTTTAAGATTCATAATGCGATTCCCACGAGACGCTAGGGAAAAATTTTGTCCGCCCCAGCAGAGCCCCGCATGCCAGGGTAAGGCTAGCCATTACCTGGGGGTCGCCCAACCCCATGGCGGAAGTGGCACGCTCGAGACTAGGCTCGCCCCTAGCCATGCATCCATCGGCGCGGCAGACCTTAGATTTCGGATGTCCACATACGATAACTAGCGACCAAGGTCGTCAATTCAAAAGCGATTTGTTTAACCGCCTTATGCGTTATATGGGTGTGAATAAAACAAGAACTACACCATATCACGCACAATGTAACGGTATTCTGGAACGTTTCCATAGATTTTTAAAAGCAGCACTTTTAGCTCGTTTAGATAACACTTCTTGGGTAGAAAAGTTATCAACTGTAATGTTAGGTCTTCGTGCAGCACTCCGTAGTGACAGTGGAGTAAGCGCTGCGGAAATGATGTACGGCCAAGCGTTAAGGTTACCTGGAGATTTTTTTGACACTACGAAAACTCAGGTATGCAATCCCGAAACATTAGATGAAAGGATAAGAGATACTATATGTAAATACAAACCTGTGTCGTTTTCTCAACATGGCTCACGGACAATTTTCGTTCATCCTGATCTTAAGACAAGCGACCTTAACAACCGACTTATGACGGTCCATATAAAGTCATACAACGAGGAAGTAAGGTATTTGTAGTGAGAGTCAAAGACAAATTAACACGTATATCTATAGATAGGCTTAAACCCGCGTATGTACATCAAGACGATGATTTAACCGATACGCAGAGAAGCAATTTATGCCCTGTACCACTGGATCGTGAAGAAGGTACATACGAACGGTTAGACGTATCTAAGAGTATCGTGCCACAGAGAAGCTTGTCAAGCCCTGTGCAAATAGAACACAGTACAGAAGGATCAGATACAGATACGCATCGTGTAACGCGTAAAGGTCGCATCGTTAGAATCCGTTCGTTTTGTTCATTTTCTAGGTTAGTTAAAAAACACATATTTGTAATATCGTTTTATCTAATACATGTAGTTTGGTAATAAATATATAAAAAACCATACATGTTAATGCTAAATCGATAACGGTATTATTTTTGTGTAACAGTTGTATTCTGTTTTTGTATAAGTACATACAGTTTCTTTTCTGTATCAACTTTATTTTGTACTTCACAGTTTCTTTTCTATAACAATTTTATTTTGAACTTAACTTTGCAGTGTAAGTAGGTACTATGGAATGTAACTGCATAGGAACGATGTGTTTGTAAGTGTTCATTTGTAGATTGATACATTCAGTCAGAAAAGTATCGGGAATGGATTATTTATTTATGGTTCCAATTCAAATTTTTGTTTTTTTTTGTTGTTGTTAGATTGGCACAACTGTTTTCCATTTTGGCGCGGAGTTTGAGTTGCATCTGTTGTTTACATTAAATACAGTGCTATTTTTAGTTATATCATATCTAGTGTGTATTGCTAATTTCATAATGGATAAAAACATCGAACAAAGAGTTTGTCTTAAATTTTGCATTGCCAATGGAATATCGTGTTCGGAGTCACTGAAAATGTTACAGAAGGCTTACGGTGAATCGACTTTATCAAAAACTCGTGCTTTTGAGTGGTACAAAGCGTTCAAAAGCGGTCGAGATGTGATGGAAGATTTGCCTCGCTCTGGTAGGCCATCAACGTCTGCAACTGAAGTTAACATCGCAAAAGTGAAGGAAATAGTGGCTGAAAATCCTCATTCAACTTTGAGAGAGATAGCCACCGAACTTTCTGTATCTCACGAGTCGATCCGTACCATTTTAACTAATAATTTGGGTATGAAACATGTTGCCGCTCGGCTAGTCCCAAAAGACCTGAATTTTTTTCAAAAACTCAATCGCATGAGAGTCGCTGAGGACATGCTAGAACGAGTCAATTCCGACCCAACATTCATGAAACGCATTGTTACTGGTGACGAGACGTGGGTTTACGAGTTTGACATGCAAACTAGTCAACAAGCTTCGGAGTGGCGCCTTCCAACTGAACCGAAACCGAAAAAACCACGCCAAAGTCGTTCAAAAGTCAAAGTCATGTTGACTGTTTTCTTTGACTATCGCGGTGTTGTGCACTCGGAATTCTTGCCGGAAGGTCAAACGGTAAATAAGGAATATTATTTGAGTGTTATGCGGCGTTTAAGAGAGCAAATCCGACGAAAAAGGCCAGATTTGTGGAAAGAAAATTCTTGGATTTTGCACCATGATAATGCACCTTCGCACAAGGCCATCATTGTGAACGAATTTTTAACCAAACACTCAACAAATACCATCGAGCAACCACCATATTCACCAGATATAGCTCCAGCCGACTTTTTTCTTTTTCCTAAACTCAAATTACCACTTCGTGGCACCCGTTTTCAATCGGTAGAAGACATAAAAGAGAATTCGCGGCGAGAACTGACCTCAATTCCAGAAACAGCGTTTAAAAAATGTTTTGATGATTGGATTATTCGTTGGCGTAAGTGTATCGTTTCTAAAGGAGCATATTTTGAAGGTGATAAAATTTTGGATGAATAACAAACAGTTTGTGTATTATTGATCTTTTCCTGCTACTTTCTTGACAGAGTAGTATATCAAATTTCATTACTTGAATTTTATAAGTGTCTGAAAGATGCACTGTTTATGAGCTTAGGTATTTAAGTAGGTATGAAGTGTGTAATGTCATATGTTTATGACACAACGGGATATTTTTACTTCGATAATTTTCTATTAGTTTGGACAGAAGATTTTTGTTTTTAAATACATTCGAACGTCTGAATTAATTGTTGAAGAATGGGCAGTGCTCAGAGTAAAGATCCAGTCATCGTAGCCCAGAACAATAGTCAGGTGGAGGCACATATGTCTCAACAAAATATATTGATGATAGCCATTGTCAGTATACTATTGTTGGTGGAAGTATACATCATATGGAGGAAGTTTCAAAGCCGCGTGCGTTCCTGGATGCGCAAGCAAATCGCCGCTAACATGCCGCGATCTCACGCAAGTCAGAGTAGCAGCACCGGCACAGCCAGTGATTCTCAATCCTGCGCCCGCGACTTCTCAGTCTTATTCGTTAAAAGTGTGTCATGATCATAGTGCATTTTGTGTATGAAACTAAAGTATATATTATAATTTAAACAAACTTTTATATATTTTCTTGATTTTGCAAATCGTGTTAATGTTTTTTACAATATTATTCAAAATTTTGTATACAACCTTTTTTTTAAAAAAAAAGAGGGGAATGATGTAGCGACATGCAACTTGCTGAATTGCATTTTTATGTAGAGCGACTGGCGATCGAATCCCCTCCGTTCTCAGTCGTCTCGTGGTCTTGATCGGTAACGCGCATATTGTACAAATTTAATTATTCTATTGGCAATAAATCTCAATCAGTGAAATTATTCGTTTCTCTCTTAGAGAGAGACCCATATTCCCACCAGACTCTCCCGACACCCTTTCTTATGTCATCAGTAATACGTAGCAGTGCAGTAGTTGTGCTGTGTCCGGGCCTAAAACCAGACTGATATCGATTGAGAAGATTGTCGTCAATCAAGTGTTTTAAAATCTGATTAAAGGCAGAGGCTTCGAGGATTTTAGACAGGAAGGAAAGGATGAAAATGAACGAATGAAACGCACATCATTTAAACGGATAGGATCAGGAATCTTGGCGAGAGGACGAACAAAAGCATTACGCCATGAGGTAGGAAAACGATGTTCTATAAAACTGGTATTTATAATGTGCGTGTATGACAGGGAGAATAAAACTGAGAATTGGGATCAGCATCCCGCGACTGATTTCATCCGGCCCGACAGCATTGAAATGAAATGAAAATGAAAAAAAGATTTATTTTTTCCACAACATACCAATATACAAATTTAAATTTATATTGGGAGGTGGACCGGAGCCTAAATTAGGTTAGACCTGTATTTCAGGCCTCCAGGTCACCCACCCGTGGCAAGAGAGGTTTACATAATACATAATTTATTGTGTTCGAAGTTTACAAAATGTGAACGCAAGTATTACCTTAAATCTAATTACCTAACGTATTACTTAGGACTAGTACATAACTTGAAGAGTCAGGATACTACTTTATTAAACAATTCAATTTTAAACAATAATAAACGATTCCGTCTCAGAGTAGTCTAAGGTAAGTAAATATTTTTCAATTATGTTATGAGTGGGAGTTGTACATATTCTTCTTCCATTCCTAATGGGTATATTGGAGTCGAAGTGTAAACATCTGTGTTTGTTTAAAGTGATGCGTAGAATGAATAATTGTCGAACCGTCATAACCTTGCAGTCTCGGTAAAGGTCACTTGTAGGATATCGATAAGGTTTCCTAGTCATAACTTTTAGTACAGATCTTTGAGCACGTTCTACCTTCAAGATTTTGGTTTTACACGCTCCACCCCATGCGGGTATACAATAGTTGAGGATGGATTGTACAAGTGCATAATATACAGTTTTTAATAAAGTTGGTTTCAGTAAATTTCTTAATCTCTTGAATATCCAAATGAGTTTACGTGTTCGCGATGACAGAAGGTCTATGTGTGCATTCCATGTCAGGGTATTATCGATTTGGACACCAAGGTATTTAATATCGTTTTCTTTTTGTAGTTTAGTGCAGTCACATAAGGTTTGTGCATTTAAACAAGTATGTAATATTAAGTTATAATTATTCGGGGGTGGGTTGTTTTAAAATTGGAAAATGTCATAAATTTAGATTTGGCAACATTTAAGGTAAGTAAGTTTTTATTTAACCATTGTGCTATTTCTCTGAGTCCCTTCTCAGCAACATGTCTTGCTTCAGCCCAAGAATCTCCCTGAAATATGACAGCAGTGTCGTCCGCGTACGAAAATATTTGTCCTTTATAAGGCTTGTACTGACATAGTTCATTTATATATATCAGGAAGAGACTCGGGCCAAGAACACTTCCTTGGGGCACACCGCATGTAACTAGTAGAGGATTGCTTACCTGGTCTTTTATTTTGACTGATTGGGTTCTGTTGGATAAGTAACTCTCAAATAATTGGAGCGGTAGGCCACGTCTTCCAACGGCTTCCATTTTTTGTAACAGAATCGTAGAAGAGACTGTGTCGAATGCCTTTGATAGGTCAAGGAAAGATCCGACACATTTTTTTTTTCTGATTGACATTACTAACAATGAAATCTGTTTATTGTGTGACTGCCTCTTCAGTTGATTTATTTGTCTGAAAACCAAATTCTGAATCCGACAGGATATTCTCTTGTTTTAGATATTTCACAAGACGTGAATTAAGTAATTTTTCAAAAATTTTTGATAGAGCAGTCAGTACAGATATTGGGCGATAATTTTCGACGTAGTCTCTGCTACCGCTCTTATGGATGGGAAGAATGATTGAGTGCTTAAGGCAGTCAGGAAAAATTCCCAAGGAAAGACAAAGATTAAATATATGTACCAAAATAGGGCTAATTGTACTCATTTTTAGGAATGACGATGGTATTCCATCCCATCCAGTAGCAGAATCATTTTTAAGATTAATTATAAGAGATTCAACTTCAGTAACGTCGGTTTCAAGTAAAGCAATTGAGCATCTAATATTAAAAGTATTGGCTTTATTTTTGATGTTTTCAGCAAGTTTGGGGCCTATATTTACAAAATATTCATGTACGGTATTGATTGGATTTGAGCTAGTGATGGATGTGGGTTTATAAGTTCTTCTGCAGGATTTTTGTTAGGAGTAGTATCTGTTATGGTTCTTATGGCCTTCCATGTTTGTTTTGGGGTTTAACCTTTATCAATAAGTAATGTGTCATGTTTCTCTTTGAGTGATCTTAAAAGGTTGTTACAGTAATTCCTATAACGGTCTTTCATATCAAGAATTTTTGACAAAAAGGAGACCTATGAGATCACGTCGTAACTTTCATATTGTCTCCTTTTTGTACAGTGTACTTTTTAATCCCCTTTTCCCTAAAAATCTGTCAGAAAAATTGACTTTTCGCATCCATGATCCACGCCTTTGTTCCTGTCAAAAATTCTTGATATGAAAGACCGTTATAGGAATTACTGTAACAACCTTTTAAGATCACTCAAAGAAAAACATGACACATTACTTATTGATAAATGTAAAACCCCAAAACAAACATGGAAGGCCATAAGAACCATAACAGATACTACTCCTAACAAAAATCCTGCAGAAGAACTTCTAAAACCCACATCCATCACTAGCTCAAATCCAATCAATACCGTACATGAATATTTTGTAAATATAGGCCCCAAACTTGCTGAAAACATCAAAAATAAAGCCAATACTTTTAATATTAGATGCTCAATTGCTTTACTTGAAACCGACGTCACTGAAGTTGAATCTCTTATAATTAATCTTAAAAATGATTCTGCTACTGGATGGGATGGAATACCATCGTCATTCCTAAAAATGAGTACAATTAGCCCTATTTTATATTTTAAGTTGATTCGAATCTATAGTTATGGCGTCTGAAAGGCGTTCACGATCGCGTAGGCGTTGTGGCGACATCTCTACGCCACTCGTCACAACATCAAATCAAACAACTACTGTCAATCATCGCGAAGAAATTGACGCGCTCGACCAATAGCAGCGAAGAATCTAAGACGCGATTTCAAAGATTTCACGGATTGGAGCTATATATACAACCTCCGACACAACATCGTCGGAGCCGCGGTTCCCCAGGCATAACATCTAGCCTGGCGGAAGATCTTCCCTTTGGTGGCGGTCGAGCCGAATCATCGCTCCCGCTACATTGGTGACCTCGACGTGATTGGAAGCAACCTTCTCCATCATCATCAACTCCAATCCTCAGCATCACTCCTCACTCTGCAAGCAGTCTCACAGCAAGCCAGCAACTGGGTATCGCAGCAGGTCCATCGCAGCCAACGCAACGAGCTTTTCCTGGTCCTGTCTCCACCCGCACTCACTCTCATCGACTTCAGCGACCGACGCATCTACCGCAGCCCACGCTTGGATCTCTTCGACGGCCGCTCTTCTCTCCAGCGTGGCAGCTCTGCAACGATATCTACCGGCGCCAACAAGTCGACTTCGCTCTCTACTGTCTCGACTCACCGCAGACTACGAGCAACGCAACAGCTCACTCCTGACTCACTAGGACTTCGAGCAACTTCCGACTCACTGGAAGACAACTGGCACTTGCAAGCTACAACTGAAGCACAGATTGCACAGCAAGATCAAGACTTCAGACCTCCGGTCTTGGGGGGGAGTACTGTGGCGACATCTCTACGCCACTCGTCACAACATCAAATCAAACAACTACTGTCAATCATCGCGAAGAAATTGACGCGCTCGACCAATAGCAGCGAAGAATCTAAGACGCGATTTCAAAGATTTCACGGATTGGAGCTATATATACAACCTCCGACACAACATCGTCGGAGCCGCGGTTCCCCAGGCATAACATCTAGCCTGGCGGAAGATCTTCCCTTTGGTGGCGGTCGAGCCGAATCATCGCTCCCGCTACAGCGTCATGTATCGAAACATCGACGGCACCGCCGTAATTCAACTAGCTCTGATCGTAGTCTAGGGTCTGAAAGGCGTTCTCGAATTGATAAGCGAAATACGTCGAAGCGTCCACGCAGTTATTATTCGGATAGCTCTGAGCGTTCTATTTCATCACCAGCCAGAAACAGACATTACAAACGGTCCAAAGAACGGTCTATGCAGTGTAAAAAAAGTCGTAAGCATGAAATTTATATTAGAAACAAGATGTCAAAATCCAGCACATCTATTCGCAATAGTAGTAGATCGGAGATAAGTACCCCCCCCCCGTTAGCAGAAGCGGAGAAATCAAACGCCAAAACTTTAGAAAATGTAACTGGAACTGGAACTTCTGTTAATAATATTAATAATTTCGCCATTCGCCATACCCGCTCAATTTTTTACGCACATCAATGTTATTCCCGAGTTTGATCCTAGTGACGGTTCCCAAAATATCCAATCCTGGACACACAAAGTAAACGAGTGCGCTACTATTTACTCGTGGAACGAAAAGCAAACCCGTCACTATGCTTTAGCTAAATTAACTGGGCTTGCCAAACGTTGGTACCAGGGACTGCCATCTCTTCTGTATAGCTGAGATGAATGGGTAGAAAAGTTAAAGTCTGCTTTTCCTTACTGAGAATTACGGTGACATCTTGCAACAAATGTTGCAAATACGCTGTAAGTTAGGTCAGCCTTTAGATGTTTATTATTACGAAAAAATGTAATTAATAAATAAGTGTGATATTGCTGGAAGAAAAGCGATTGGTTGTTTAGTGCATGGTATTGACGATAAATTCGTAAGAATGAGTGCTAACGCTTGCCGTTTTGAGGAACCCGAACAGCTATTTTCGTACTTAAAAACGTTAACTCAAAGTTATGGTCATCAAGTTTTGGTAAAACGTAAGATACCATGGATTAAAGACTCAGAAACTAAATCAACTGCATCAATAATTATGCTGAGTCCAGTAAACCTGGAATTACTTGTTATAACTGTGGGGAATTTGGTCACATTCGTACTAAATGTACAAATCCTATGAATAGATGCGGTAACTGTAGAAGAGTAGGACATACTACAAAAGATTATAGATTTAATCGGAATATTAATAAGGTCAATCTGTCTGATAATGGTAATGATTCTATTACTACCGTGCAAGGTTCTATTGTGCCCAATGAAAAGACAGTTTTACGCATAGATAATGACTTAATTACCACTAACAAATACTTTAAAGACATAAAAATTAATAGTTGGGAAAAACAAGCATTTATTGATTTAGGCAATAACTGTATGTAGGGAACCTATTTCTATTTATCATTATTTATATTATAATTACCTATATATTAATATAATTTATAGTATTTAATAATATTTTCTAATTACATATTATTTACAACTTATATATTAATTTATATTTACACATTTACAAAATATAATCGACACGCAAAGCCGGGCGGCAAACTAATGCAAGGATAACGCATCATAGCTGTATAGCTACGAGTACCTACGATGCGCCGGACACGGCCGGCCGGCCGAGACTCCACTAGTTATGATTCACCTATGCACCGCAGACCTCACGTCGCTTGCCATTGTATCGCGTCTTACGTGAATCGCTTACTCGCTTGTTTTGTGTTTTGGAACTTTCTATCCCTGCTTCTTGTGTTTCGCTTGGACTATCTTTCTTTTCTCTGTGCTCCTTCTTTATTTCTATAAACTGTACGTGTGTCCATTAAAGTGTATTTGCGTGGATATAGACGTTTTTATTCCGGCATACTCTCAGACAGCTACAACTGGTGACCCCTAAGGACACGGAATTTGGAGAAAATGTCGGATTCGGACAGCGACAACGTGACTGTACGTACCAATGCCAAGAAGCAAGATAAGACGGCGGCGTCGAAATTTGAGGACGCAGCAAGCACAGCGGCGCCTGTATTTCTACCCTCAGCGCCTGGCCATATGAAAATTCCTTCGTTTTGGCCCGAGAAACCTGCCATATGGTTCGCTCAAGTGGAAGGACAGTTTGCCATAATGAGGATAACTGACGACCGAACCAAATTCTACCACGTCCTTGCAACGCTGGATAGACAGTATGCAGCCGAAGTAGAGGATATTCTCACCGGTCCAGCTGACTACGCGCGCCTGAAGTCCGAGCTGATTAAGCGTTTGTCTGTGTCGCGCGAAAATAAGGTGAAGCAGCTACTGATGCACGAGCAGCTTGGCACACGCAAGCCGTCGCAGTTTCTCCGGCACCTGCAACATCTCGCTGGACCAGCCATACCTGACGACTTTTTGAAGACGATCTGGACTAGCAGGTTACCCACGGGATTGCAGCCGATCATCGCTTCGCAACCCTCGCTGTCTCTGGACGCTCTCGCGGAACTAGCCGATCGTGTGCACGACATAGCGACTCCGACACAGCAAGTAGCCGCCACGTCGTCGTCAGCACCGTCATCATCGGTCGATCTCCTAACACAGCAGGTGGCGCAGTTGTCAAAGCAGGTCAGCGCGCTCCAGATGCAAATCAGCCGACAGCCGCGTCAACGGGAGCGAGGCCATCGACCCAGGTCACGCAGCGGATCGTCATCGCGTACTCAGAGGTCCAAATCCAACTATCGGCGCTTTCCAGTCTGTTGGTATCATCATAAACACGGATCTAACGCGAAATACTGTGTGAAACCGTGCGACTTCCGTTTCGAATCGGGAAACCTTCCCGGCAGTCAGTGATGGCGACGGACGACTGCCAGATTCACACCGGTCGCCTTTTCGTTAAGGATCGCTCGAGCAACATAGACTATTTAATAGACACTGGTAGTGATATATGTGTGTACCCTATTTTTGCACTTAGAGAGCACCGTACCCGTGCTAAGTCCGACTATCAATTGAGTGCTGCCAATGGTTCGGCTATCGACACTTATGGCTATATACAGCTAAACTTAAATTTAGGTTTACGCCGGAATTTCCCATGGCGCTTCGTGGTTGCTGACGTTACAAAACCTATCATTGGCGTAGATTTTTTATCATTTTACCAACTTACCGTTGATATCAGGAACCAAAAGTTAATCGATAGCCTAACCAATGTCAGCACTGTTACTAGAGTAGCCACCCGTAGCACCCTGGTGTCCAGCGTAAAAATCTCAACTGGTGGTAACAGTAGTTATCATGCCATTTTATCCGAATTTCCGGAAATAACACGACCCGCTGGTATTCCGGATATCGTCAAGCATAACACCACACACCATATAAGAACCACTCCTGGACCCCCAGTCTCATGCTCACCCCGCCGATTAGCACCAGACAAACTGAAAATAGCAAAGACAGAGTTCGATGCTATGGTTGCTAACGGTATCGCGCGCCCGTCCGATAGCCAATGGGCATCACCCCTACACCTCGTTCCTAAAAAGGATAACGGGTGGCGCCCCTGTGGCGATTATAGGCTTTTGAACGCCAGAACTATACCGGACAAATACCCTATCCGTCATATACATGATTTTTCCCACTCCCTCGCCGGATGTAAGTACTTTTCTGTCGTCGACCTAGTAAAAGCCTATCATTTCATCCCAGTCGCTCAAGCCGATATATAGAAAACCGCAATTTCCACACCGTTCGGACTTTTCGAGTTTCCCTATATGACCTTCGGGTTGCGTAATGCCGGGCAAACTTTTCAACGGTTTGTTGATGAAATGACCCGCGGCCTGGACTTTTGCTACCCATATTTGGACGATTTCCTCATATTCAGCAAAACCCAGACCGAACACGAAGGTCACCTACGCCAACTCTTCACCCGGATGAAGGCCTATGGTGTACTTATCAACACTAATAAGTGCATTTTCGGTGCACCTGAAGTAACATTCCTCGGATACACCATATCTGAGAGCGGCACCAAACCACTTGACAGCAAAGTGAAGGCCCTAGCTGATTTCCCAGTGCCTAAGACAGCCAGAGAACTCAGGCGATTCCTGGGCATGATAAATTTTTACAGGCGATTTTTGCCCAACGCTGCCCAGATTCAAGCTCCTCTGAATGCCTTACTCACTGGGTCGATCAAAGCTTCTCACCCTGTCGCCATAACAGGTACCGCTTGGGATGCCTTTGAAGCGTGCAAAAGGAGCCTTTGTGACGCTGCTCTTTTGGCCCATCCTGATTCCCAAGCTAGACTGGGACTCGTCACTGACGCCTCAGATACAGCGATAGGTGGAGTCCTGCAGCAGCTAAAGGATGGTGACTGGCAGCCACTGGCGTTTTTCTCACGCAAGTTGAGCCCGTCACAAGTCAAATACTCTCCATATGATCGTGAGCTCCTTGCAATATACGAGAGTATCAAATACTTTCGACATATGCTGGAGGCCACTGACTTCACAGTCTATACTGATCATAAGCCATTATGTTACGATTTCCACGAGCGGAAAAGTAACTGTTCGCCACGTCAGTATAGACATCTCGATTTCATTTCGCAGTTCACAACGGATGTGCGTCACATCTCTGGCAAGGACAACGTCGTTGCCGACACGCTTTCCCGCATTTGTGAACTGCATATACCCGTAGATCTCGAAGTCATGGCCAAACTCCAAGCCACAGACCCCGAGCTATCAGAACACCTTCAAGGCATAACGTCTTTACGCCTCCAGAAAATGAACGTACCTGGGAGTCGTACTGAACTGTACTGCGACGTCAGTACACCGGCCCCCAGGCCCTTTGTTCCCAAGGCACTGCGTCGACAAGTTTTCGACTGCCTTCATTCGCTTTCACATCCCGGTGCTAATGCCACAGCCAAGCTCGTTGCACAACGATTTGTCTGGCCACTGATGCGGAAAAACTGCCGAGAGTGGACAAAGGCATGTTTGGCATGCCAGCGCTCGAAGGTAAACAGGCACGTCGCGTCACCTATAGGTACGCATGATTTACCTTCAGCGCGATTCAAACATGTCCATTTGGACCTCGTCGGCCCACTACCCCCTGACGGTGAATATCGGTATTGTCTCACACTCGTCGATCGCTTTACGCGATGGCCTGAAGCTGTGCCGCTTACCGATATTACCGCCGAAACAGTGGCCAAAGCGTTTGTAGCTTGTTGGGTATCCCGATACGGCTGTCCCACCGAGATCGTTACCGACCGCGGACGACAGTTCCTGTCAGCGCTATTCCAGCAGCTGTCAAAAACCATTGGTTTCGATCATCGGAAGACCACGGCATACCACCCACAATGCAATGGCTTGGTTGAGCGCTTCCACCGGCAGCTGAAGGCAGCCATCACATGTCACGCAAGTCTCAACTGGACGGAGACCCTACCATTTGTTCTCCTTGGCATCAGGAGCGCCTTTAAGGAAGACCTCCAAAGCTCATCAGCTGAGTTGGTATATGGCGAACCACTTCGCCTCCCTGGTGAATTTTTCGGTCACAACGTCACCGGTTACACAACCGACATCACCGACTTCTCAGCTCGCATGAAGTCTTTCGCCGAGAATGTACGTCCCGTTCCCCCTCAGCACCACTCATCTCACAGAACTTTCGTTTTCAAAGACCTCGCCACTTGCAGCCATGTATTTCTTCGGGAAGACATGTTGCGTGGCTCACTTCAGCCTGCTTATACAGGGCCACACGAAGTTCTGAAGAGAAGTGCCAAATTTTTTAGGATTAGGTTAAAAGGGAAAGAGACGACAGTAAGCGTAGACCGCCTGAAACCAGCCTACATACTGTCCGACGACTCAACCCAAGATTTACCATCCCCCGCTCCTTCAGATCCTGAAGTCCGGGAAATTCCCGACATTCCCGTTATTCCCGACACCCCTGTCTCACGAACAACGCGTTCGGGGAGGAAAGTACACTTCCCAGATTATTATCGCCCGTAGACACGGTCTCTGGAGGGGAGTGATGTAGGGAACCTATTTCTATTTATCATTATTTATATTATAATTACCTATATATTAATATAATTTATAGTATTTAATAATATTTTCTAATTACATATTATTTACAACTTATATATTAATTTATATTTACACATTTACAAAATATAATCGACACGCAAAGCCGGGCGGCAAACTAATGCAAGGATAACGCATCATAGCTGTATAGCTACGAGTACCTACGATGCGCCGGACACGGCCGGCCGGCCGAGACTCCACTAGTTATGATTCACCTATGCACCGCAGACCTCACGTCGCTTGCCATTGTATCGCGTCTTACGTGAATCGCTTACTCGCTTGTTTTGTGTTTTGGAACTTTCTATCCCTGCTTCTTGTGTTTCGCTTGGACTATCTTTCTTTTCTCTGTGCTCCTTCTTTATTTCTATAAACTGTACGTGTGTCCATTAAAGTGTATTTGCGTGGATATAGACGTTTTTATTCCGGCAAACCCTCAGACCACTATACTGTACTTGGGTAAAAGAAAGTTTGGCTAAAGAAATATTTGGAAATTATTGTTTTAACGAAGAACTTCCAAATTTAAGAGGTTTTGGTAATACCTGTTTCAAACCTTTAGGAACTGTTGAAGGTACAATACTTATTGATAATATTAGTGCAAAAATAAATTTAGTTGTTGTTTCTGATCATTATATGCCTTATGATATAATTATTGGACAAACTTTTACCGAATTGCCCAACATTGTAGCTTTAAAGACGGCTAATAGTCTTGTATTCTATGAATCTCCCGAACCTTATTGTATGGGCATATGCTTGAAATTAAAACTTACATCTTTACATGAAGTTACTCTTGAACCTTGTTCAACTGTACCAGTAGAAGTAGAAACAACAGCAAAATTTCCAGGATCTCTTTTTGTTCCAACATCTTATTGTTGTAGTGAATTGAGGAAGTATATTGTTTTATCTGGATTATATTCATTTTTAAATAACAAAGGGTATGTTATGATATCTAATCTTAACAAAAAATCATTGACATTTTCTATTGGTGAAACATTGGCCAGAGGCGTAACATATAAAGAAATTGTGGAACCATATATTGGGATGACAGAATATACTCGTACTTCACAAATAAAAGTAAAAGATCATTTACCGTTGCACGAAATAAAAATTGGTAGCCATCTATCTGATAAGGACAAGAGTAGGTTTTTACGTTTCAACAGCCCTGTGTGCCATGAATAGCCCTACGGGGCGTCATTAGCCCGATGCGGCGCTAGTAGCCTCGAGAGGCAGCATAAGTTTTTAGTTGTTTTATATACATGTATATAAATGTTGATATGTACATTCAGTCAGAAAAGTATCGGGAATGGATTATTTATTTATGGTTCCAAATTCAAATTTTTGTTTTTTTTGTTGTTGTTAGATTGGCACAACTGTTTTCCATTTTGGCGCGGAGTTTGAGTTGCATCTGTTGTTTACATTAAATACAGTGCTATTTTTAGTTATATCATATCTAGTGTGTATTGCTAATTTCATAATGGATAAAAACATCGAACAAAGAGTTTGTCTTAAATTTTGCATTGCCAATGGAATATCGTGTTCGGAGTCACTGAAAATGTTACAGAAGGCTTACGGTGAATCGACTTTATCAAAAACTCGTGCTTATGAGTGGTACAAAGCGTTCAAAAGCGGTCGAGATGTGATGGAAGATTTGCCTCGCTCTGGTAGGCCATCAACGTCTGCAACTGAAGTTAACATCGCAAAAGTGAAGGAAATAGTGACTGAAAATCCTCATTCAACTTTGAGAGAGAAAGCCACCGAACTTTCTGTATCTCACGAGTCGATCCGTACCATTTTAACTAATAATTTGGGTATGAAACATGTTGCCGCTCGGCTAGTCCCAAAAGACCTGAATTTTTTTCAAAAACTCAATCGCATGAGAGTCGCTGAGGACATGCTAGAACGAGTCAATTCCGACCCAACATTCATGAAACGCATTGTTACTGGTGACGAGACGTGGGTTTACGAGTTTGACATGCAAACTAGTCAACAAGCTTCGGAGTGGCGCCTTCCAACTGAACCGAAACCGAAAAAACCACGCCAAGGTCGTTCAAAAGTCAAAGTCATGTTGACTGTTTTCTTTGACTATCGCGGTGTTGTGCACTCGGAATTCTTGCCGGAAGGTCAAACGGTAAATAAGGAATATTATTTGAGTGTTATGCGGCGTTTAAGAGAGCAAATCCGACGAAAAAGGCCAGATTTGTGGAAAGAAAATTCTTGGATTTTGCACCATGATAATGCACCTTCGCACAAGGCCATCATTGTGAACGAATTTTTAACCAAACACTCAACAAATACCATCGAGCAACCACCATATTCACCAGATATGGCTCCAGACGACTTTTTTCTTTTTCCTAAACTCAAATTACCACTTCGTGGCACCCGTTTTCAATCGGTAGAAGACATAAAAGAGAATTCGCGGCGAGAACTGACCTCAATTCCGGAAACAGCGTTTAAAAAATGTTTTGATGATTGGATTATTCGTTGGCGTAAGTGTATCGTTTCTAAAGGAGCATATTTTGAAGGTGATAAAATAAATTTGGATGAATAACAAACAGTTTGTGTATTATTGATCTTTTCCTGCTACTTTCTTGACAGAGTAGTATAATTAAACAATTTTGTTTGAATGGTTAAAGCCATATGTGGCCTCAATAGCATTAAGAGTAACATTTTGTAGTTGTTAAAAGTCAATTGTTTTCAGTCCGTAACCTTATATTATTATTACCTATTATTACCTTATATTATCCGTATAATTATCTTTGCTATTATTATTTTTAACACGCGGTATGTGTGCTGTGTGAACATCTTTCACACAACCAGTTTTCTTCATTTCTCTATAAAAATAATCTTATTAGCCCATTTCAATCTGGTTTCAGACCTGGACAGCCTGGATAGCACAGCCACCGCTCTAATTAATGTAACGGACGACATCCGTTGGGCAATGGAAAATAAGGCACTCACTTTGATTGTGTTACTGGATTTCACTAGTGCATTTAATTCTATTGACTTTGACGTTTTGTTGGGCGTACTGCGGTCAAGTAATATCTCTCCCTCTTCCCTATCATGGTTTGATTCATATCTCCGCGGTCGATCACAGCTTGTCCGTGTTGGTGAGTCGGTTTCTGATTGGTGTAATCTTAGTGCTGGTGTTCCCCAGGGCGGTATACTCTCGCCGTTGCTATTTTCGTTATTTATAACATCAGTCTCTAAAATACTGACATGCAAATACCATCTTTTCGCTGATGATTTACAGATATATTGTCATTTTGATGAGAAGGACTCCTTGACAGCCATTGCGGAGATGAATGCAGAACTTGATCGGGTTTCTGAATGGGCGAAGTATTATGGTCTTTTGGTTAATCCTGTCAAATCTAAGGCTATGATAATTGGTAGTTATTATATGTGTAATCAAATCAACATTGATATATTGCCAAGCCTGTACTATAATGGTTCTCCAATTGAATTCACCAAATCTGCAAGGAACCTTGGTCTTACTATAGATTCAAACCTAAACTGGTCGGCCCATATTAAGGAGGTTAGTCGTAAGATCTACTACTCTTTCCATACTCTAAGATGCCTTCAATATTTCTTACCTTTTCAAACAAGGGTCTCTCTCATGCAGAGCCTGATTCTTCCAATTCTGGACTATGCTGACGCGTGCTATCTTGATGCCACAGAGGAGCTACTAGATAAATTGGAACGGTTACAAAACCTCTGTATTCGTTTCATATTTGGCTTAAGAAAATACGATCATGTTTCCATTTACCGTTCTAAGCTGAAATGGCTTCCCATTCGCTTTCGTAGAAATACTCGCATTCTCTGTCTTCTTTTTAATATTTTATTTAATCCCGCCTTTCCTTCCTATCTTAAAGAACGTTTCTCTTTCCGTCATTCGTCTAATTCTCCTTGCAGATCTCATTTGCGCACCATTCTTACTATTCCTACCCACAAGACTTCCTTCTACTCTTTTTCCTTCTCTGCTCATGCTGTACGACTGCGGAATTCCTTACCGCATGATATTCGCGATTCCCAAACTCTTACTTCATTCAAACGACGAGTTAAAGACTATTATCTCTCCAAATAGTCTTATATTATATTATATATATATATATATATATATATTGGTATGTTTATGTAGTTTATTACTGTCATTTATTTAATTGTTCCATGTTTAATTATGTAAGTATTAGCATGTATGTTTAGTTAAATAAGTTAAACGTTATTTATGCACACGCCATACCGCTCCAAAATTAATCTCTCCTCTCATGGGTCTACTGGAAGAGATTTCTTTTGAAATAAGTAGCACCTTTGTACTAGTATTACTGTTATAAATGCTTCTGTATATAATTTTGTGTACATAAATAAATAAATAAATAAATAAATAAACATACATACATACATACATAAAATCACGCCTCTTTCCCGGAGGGGTAGGCAGAGACTACCTCTTTCCACTTGCCACGATCTCTGCATACTTCTTTCGCTTCGTCCACATTCATAACTCTCTTCATACAAGCTCGGCGGTTTCGGGTACTTTTGACCTGACCCTTTACCAGGACGTCCTTAATTTGATCAAGATACGTTCGTCTAGGTCTTCCCACTCCGACCTTTCCCTCCACACTCTCCTTGTATATCTGCTTAGTCAACCTGCTTTCATTCATCCTCTCCACATGACCGAACCATCTTAACATACCCTTTTCTATTCCTGTAACTACATCTTCTTTCACATCACAACATTCCCTTATCACGCTGTTCCTTATCCTGTCACTCAATTTCACACCCATCATACTCCTTAACGCTCTCATTTCCACTGCATTTATTCTGCTTTCATGCTTCTTTTGCCATACCCAACTTTCACTCCCATACATTAATGTCGGGACCAACACGCCCCTGTGCACAGCCAGTCGAGCCTTTTTGGATAGTTTCTGACTGCTCATAAAGGCATGCAAAGCTCCATTCACCATGTTCCCCGCGTTCACTCTCCTTTCAATATCACTATCATACTTGCCATCTGATGTAAACTTTGATCCTAGATATACAAACTCTTTCACTTGCTCCACTTTTTCTCCTCCAATCAAAATATTACATGCTGTCATTTCTTTCTCCATTTCAAAAACCAGTGTTTTAGTTTTACTTACGTTCACTTTCATTCCTTTCTCTTTTAAAGCTTCATGCATACAGTTTACCATCTCCTGTAACTCCTCCGCTGATGACGCCAGTATAACCTGATCGTCGGCATAGAGCAGACATTTGACGAGTAACTCATTCATCCTTAATCCACTTTTAGACTCTTTCAAATCTGTCAAACAGCTATCCATAAATAGGTTGAACAGCCACGGTGACGCAACACATCCTTGCCTAACGCCTTTCTCAATCTTAAACCACTCAGTGTGCGCTCCGTTTATCCTGACACAAGCACTCGAATCCTCATATAAGGATTTCAGTGCTCGTATTAAGAGACTGCTCACCCCATGCATAGAAAGTGCTGACCACAATTCATTCCTCTCAACTCTGTCATAGGCCTTTTCCAGATCTACGAATGTGCAATAGACTTTTTGACTCTTGGCCAAAAACTTTTCGGCTATGCACCGCAAGGAAAAGACCTGATCAGTACATCCCATTCCCTTTCGAAATCCCGCTTGAGCATCCCATATTTTGTCATCAGTTTCATTCCTGACTCTATTAATCAATACCTTAGCATACAATTTGCCGACGACGCTAAGCAGGCTTATACCACGATAATTTTTGCAGTCCAGCTGTGACCCTTTTCCTTTGTAAAGTGGCACGATAACAGCCTTACACCAATCTTTTGGTACTCGGCCGCTTCTCCAACACAAATTGAAAAGGCAGTACAACTGACTAGCTACTACGCCTTTTCCTGCTTTAAGCATCTCGACCGACACTCTATCACACCCAGCAGCCTTTCCCGCTTTCATACTCTTAAGTGCTTCCACAATTTCGAACATTTCAATTTCGCCTTCCATCTCATTCTCTTTTTCTTCGCTATAGCAGAAATCTTTCTTATTTCCTTCCTTTTTTTCAAATAAACTTTCAAAATAGTCCTTCCATATCTTTAGTACACATTCTTCTCCTTTCACAACGCTACCATCCTGGCATCTGATCCTAGTCAGCTCTCTGGTTATAGTATTTCCTCGGGCTGACCTTACGGATTTCCAGAATACTTTCAGATTTGACTGAAAGTCTTCTGATAGCCTTTTATCAAAATCCTCTTTATACTCTTCTTTCTTTCTAATCACAGCTTTCTTAACCAAATCTTTCATTTTCTTATATTCCTTACGTGCTTCATTCACATCTTCATCTATAACCTCTTGCATTCTTAAGTTAGCTTTTGCTGCTAACAAATCCAGCCATGCTTTCTTCTTTAATCGCACAAGTTCTTGCACATCTTTACTCATCCACGCATTTTTGTGATTTTTTCCTTTCCTTCTTCTACTTACACCACACACTTCAACAGCTACTTTCACAATTCTTTCTTTAAATTCCTTCCATCCATCTTCAATATCGCTCATTTCCTCTAAATCTTCAAATTCATCCTTCAGTCTATTAATATACTTCTTACCTACATCCATATCTTGCAAATTTTCTACTTTTACGCTTTCCAAAGCGCTGGTTTGCTCCCTTACCCTGTGCCACCAGCGATTGAAGATACCCCTTATCCGGGATATCACCAGTAAATGGTCCGAGTCAATGCCAGCACCGCGATATGCACGGGTATCCAGCACTTTGTTCTTCAATCTTTCATCTACAATCACAAAGTCTATCATACTTTTTAAAATACCTTCCACTCTTGTGTAGGTGTGGATCTCTTTATGTTGAAACATTGAGTTCGACACAAAAAGATCCCACTCTAGACAAATTTCTAATACACTTCTTCCATTATCATTCACCTTTTCGTCACCAAACGCACCAAGCACCTTTTCATATCCATCACGCTTTACACCCACCCATCCATTAAAATCACCTAACATAATAATCTTCTCATTTGGCTTGGTAACTTTCAATACTTCTCTTACACTATTCCAGAACTCCTCGTTTTCGCTTTTTGCTGATGTTGTACCCCTCGAACCCACATCCCAAGGTGCATAAACACCTAGAACGAAGATCCGAGTGATTCCAACTTTCAGCCTAATCCATAGAAGACGAGGGCTGACACACTCATACTCATTCACGCACTCAGCCATTCGTGCAGAAAGAATTAGACCGACCCCTTGACAGCCTCGGCTGGTACTGGAAATTCCAGACCAATACGCCGTGTAAGGGCCGTGCTGCGTCGCGTCGCATCCTTTCCGCTTCGTTTCATTCACGCACAACACATCCAAACGTCTTTCATCCATCATCTGGCATACTTCCTCAATCTTATCCTTCATTCCTCCTCTTACATTCATCGTCGCAAAGCGGCTTTCAGCAGACCGCATACCGCTCCCGCCGGGAACGAGACGTGATGGGGTGCGGACACCATCGCCGCCATCTAGGTGCTCTTTCAAAAAATTTGCATCCATGCGATTCCCACGAGACGCTAGGGAAAAATTTTGTCCGCCCCAGCAGAGCCCCGCATGCCAGGGTAAGGCTAGCCATTACCTGGGGGTCGCCCAACCCCATGGCGGAAGTGGCACGCTCGAGACTAGGCTCGCCCCTAGCCATGCATCCATCGGCGCGGCAGACCTTAGATTGGCAGGGATTTACATTAAAGAGGAATCCCAAGTCTATCCCTTAGTCGGCTCTTACGACATCCGTGGGAAAGAGATGGAGTGGTCCTATTCTTTTGTAATGGTGCCGGGAACCACACGGCAAATAAATAAATAAATAAATAAATAAATAAATGCTACTCAGTGTATGTGAGATATTTTCATCAGAGTCCTCCTGTATGCCATTAAACAGCAAAATTTTCCTATGAGCCCTAATTTCAATTGAGTCAATTCTACTGCTCAAATTATGGATCTGTTGTTGTAGCAGAAGGAAGATTGAATGCACAATTCTTGAAATCGGAGTACTCTTCCTGCAACTGACTAACTTCCGCGGCAGGAGTCATAGTGAGCCGCTTCTCAAAATTGGCCATACGATCAGCCAGTGACTTCTCCAATTGCTTCTGTGTCATCTGTATTTGCTCCAGTTCAAAATTATTTGATGTCTCTGTAATGTATTACATTAATAAATGACAGTCGTTGTGGTGTGACGTAAGCAAGTGGAGCGGCAGCACGGGTTGTTCTGTCACTTTACGGCGTATGCCAGACTAGAGCGGGTGTGTGCACAAATCAAGTTGTTGTAAATTTCAACAAATATTATTGTACGATAGTATATTTGGCGACCCTGCAAGAGATAAAGAGCCTAAAGGCAAGTACCTTAATTATTTTATTAGTACCTATATAAAAAAATACTTAAATCAACAACGGAAAAATCACCTACAAATTTGAAACCTTTTGCCCTAACAGTGAAACATTACAAAGGTGTGAAGAATTACAAAAGTATTAAACACCTACACATAATATTTTTGTTGTTTTTCATTGGTACAAAATTTATCTAAAATAATAAATTAAAAAACTAATAATAAATTATTATGTATTTGTTATTTTCCCGTTTCATATATTTTTTTACTTTATTTTTGCAAAAATGGTTGCTAAGCAACGAAAATTGCGTTTTTTTATGTCATTTGAAACCATTGACAAATAAGTCTCTGACGTGAAAATGTATATGAAGGTATAAATATGTATACATAATCTAAGTTTAAATCGGTAAACAAAAAGAAGTAAGGTAAGGTAACATCTTAATAAAATAATGAAACTTATTTAATTGTTTTGTTTAATGCACGTGCATAGATACCACTGTTTAGTTGTATTATTTCTTACTATTGCGGGTAAATAATTGGGTGTAAATTTAATACTAATAATATGTAAATCCTGTGATTGACAATAATAAATATAAATAGTTCTAATATAAAAAAAATATATAATCCTAATATTTTCCTGTTAGAGGTAAAGAGGTTATATAAACCAGAGGTAATTTGATACTTCAATATTAAATGGTACCTATAAATTCGTGTTGATTAGAGGTAGTTAATTTTGCTATCACATCGAAAAAAAAGATACGAATATTTTTCTACCCGCTAAAATTACCATTCACACGAGTGACATTGACACTAAAGACACCCGGAATCAAGTGTCAATCAAATTGATTAGTGACAAGAGTACGTTCCATTACAGTCAATATGCCGACAGTAGGCTGCTGCAATTTGAGCCCGGGAAATAAAATGCATTATAAAGTTTGTAAAGATTGCAAAAAGATTTTTCACCTAGATTGTTTGTCTGCCTGTCTGTTGATATAGCCAGTGCGGGGTCCTCTAAGGACTGGAAATGCCCACTATGCAGACAAAAGATACGAAATCATGACAATACACCAGTGCGGTCTCAATTATCCAGCACATCCCATGTAAAAGAAACAAAGAGCTCTGAGATATATCTGCAAAGGTCTAGCAAAAGACAAGCACTATCATCACCACCAGGAAGTGATGACCGTGACTATTTTAAAAACATTGTTAGAGAGGTGTTAAGGGAAGAACTCAAGGATGCAATACAGCAGATAAGTTCTAATGTATATTCAAAAATAAGCAACGATATATGCTCCATCAAAGATGAACTTAAGGATTTCAACGACAGCATGAACTTTCTTAGCACCCGATACGACGAGATGCTTGCTACCCAAAAAACATCATCGAAATCAATTGTTGATCTACAAACAAAGAATCTTAACATGAACGCCAATGTTGATAAACTCAACCATCGTATAAATAAACTTGAACAACAAGCTCGTTCATCTAATATAGAGGTTCAATGCGTACCAGAATAGGGAAGATGCAAATATGATATTTATGAAAATTTTACGTATAAAATGTTAAAAAAATATAAAAGAAGAACTTCTTCAACGTTTTTATTTTAAATTATGTTGATTTTTAGCAATTATTACGAATTAAAATTACGTTAAACGAAACGCATTTCAAAACACCAATCAGCGTTCAGTGACGTCACTCGTGCTGTGTCAACTTTTAGAAGTTAACTTTGCGATTAATAGGCAGTAGTGCTTTATTTACGTATTATTTACGTTTTTAATAAAAATGGAAGTTAGATTTAATAAAACAGACTCCAAAAATTTACCAAAAAAAATTTTTTGTCGTGAGTGCAGAGTTTTCAAGTGTAGAAATGAAAGGCACTAAATTAGTACGGTATGCATGAATGTTTTTAAACGTTGTTTGCATTTTATTCAGCAATTTCTAAACATAGCAGTTATAATTTAGCTCAACGAGAGAATCTTACGGCGATAACGCAATCGGTTATGTGCAAATTAAAAGAGATGGAGATGGATTAATTATGTACAGTGAAAAGCTTAGTTCTGTCCTGCCAATGCGAAGATTGTGCAGCTTCTGCAGGCCAAGTATTACGACATTAATGAATAATTAAACTGTTCATAAAGAAGATTATTTTAAATGCTATGAGGTATTTATTATCATGACTAAAACTTTATCATATACAGGTGGGTGCAAGCATGCTACTGCACTATTGCTATGGTGCACAGAAGGTCTGAGCAGCCTCTAATTACGTCCGTCACATGCTATTGGAAGAAGTCGAAATTATCTACATGTGCTTCTGGAAAATCTGTCATAAAAGCCAAAAAAATGGGTCAAGTTTCAGTCAATCACAGTTTCTCTCAAGTAAGCAGCTTTTTTATTTAAAGAGATTGAAAAGAAGTTAAATGTGTGTTACAATAATAACTGCATATTTTTAGGTGGATATTTGTAGATGCTGTCAATAAAAAAGATTGTCAGGGAAGTATTCTTCGCTACTTTCAATAAGACAAGCATTCATAAGGTGTGTTCAAGCTTGATTGGAAAGTTGGACTCTCCAGAATCATTTCTTGAAGCATTATCAAAGCAAATGACCACTGATAATATAAATATGGTATTTTCCACCACCAAACATCAAAGTGATTCACCAATGTGGTTTGAGTTGAGGTAAGTAGTAAAACTTCTAGCTTAGTTTTGTTAATTGTATTTATCACTAAAATACCATGAATAAAAAAAAATATTTTGACAAAATAAACTCATTATCATACTCACATAACATAAACTTGATTGGCATATTAGCTGTATATAAGTTTATTTTTCTATTTTACAGGTACGGCAGAATTACTGGCTCAACTCTTTATGAAGCCGCTCACTGTAGAACTATAAATGGTTCCCTTCTGAACGCAATTATGGGAGAACATTCAAAATTTACTTCCATTGCGATGAGTAGAGGGAAAATACTAGAAAAAAAAGTTCTCAAAGTAGTAAGCAAGAAAGAAAAGGTAAGTTCGGTGGTTTTTGTTTGTTTGAATATTATGAATAAAAGAATCAGATTGAAATTGAAGAAGCTGGATTACTTCTTAATGCCGAGTATCCTATTTTTGGAGCAACACCTGACGGGCTTACTGAAAATTATACAATAGAAGTCAAATATCCTTCAACCGAAGCTGCCATACTTTCCTATGTGAAATACAATAAAATAACAACAAAATGTTGTGTGCCATATGATAACAGCATTGTATCTGTAATGAATATTGCAAAGAAATTCTGGATAGATGCTGTATTTCCGAAATTAAAAGATATATATAATATATAAGCACATTTTTTTGTTTTTCAAATATTTCATAAATTTATTAAATAAAACTATGCTTCGAAAATATTGTTTTTTATTCAATTTTAATTAAAGGTGATTAACAAGTGCACAACAAATGATTATACTATAGTCTATTTGGGGTATGAGAAAATGATCTACACAGGCATTTAGAAACTTTGTTAAAGTAGATGGACACATAGGCACAAAACATGAATCAACACGACTTTTTATCCGAATTTTTTCGGTATTATGTCTTGTGATCACTTGATGTGGATGGATATTCCATTTTAAATTATTACAAAAAACTTAGTGGAAAGTCGAGAAAATTTGCAATTTATGATAATCAACCAGTGTTTCCACTATAAAAATTTTCTTTCCCCATGCCTCAATTCCGATTTCCCCTTTTCAGAACTTTTTTCCCCTCAAAAATTATTTTGCTGTAGTTTTGGCACTTTTGTTGTAACTAAAAGTTTAATTTTTAAATATATTTTTTTTATAAATATATACGGGACAAATTACACTGATTGAGTTAGCCTCGAAGTAAGTTCGAGACTGTGTTACGAGATACTAACTCAACGATACTTTGTATATTTTATAATAAATACTTATATAGATAAACATCCAAGACCCAAACCAATCAGAAAAAGTTCTTTTCTCATCATGCCCTGACCGGGATTCGAACCCGGGACCTCTGGTGTCACAGACAAGCGTACTACCGCTGCGCCAAAGAGGCCGTCGATATAATTTTATATATAATAAAAATTAATATATGATTACCTAAAATTTCCCCTTTTTCTTCCCCTCTGGACCCTGATTACCCCTTAAAAGGGGAATTTCCCCTCATTGTGGAAACACTGTAATCAACGAAGGCAAGCACGACCAGTGTCAGACACGTGTGACGTCATTGGAAGTGTAGGTCCGTTTTGGCGCGAAAATTTAAACGATCAGTTTAAAGCCGCATTTTTTTACGATAAATTAGATTGTTTTAATTTTTTTAATATGTTAAGACCTATTTTACATGGAATTCTTTAAAATGAAATCAAAACTAAAATTATTGCATGTTCCCTATTCAAAAATGAAAATTTATTGACAGTTATTACTCAAATAGAAAATACAGTTGGCTGTTCATTGGAACCGGACCAAATCATAACATGCACAAGAACTGCCAAAATGAACAGAGTGTCTACACGCCCCAAATCTATTGTTGTACAATTTAAAAACACTTCAATTCGTGACTCTGTTTTAGCAGCGGTGATAAAATACAATAAATCACATTCCCAGGACAAGCTAAACACCGCACATATTGGAATAAGTGGAAAGATAAAACCAATATTTGTTGCAGAGCATCTTTCACCGGCAAACAAAGCTCTGCATGCTGCAGTTAGGATAAAAGCAAAAGAATTGAATATTAAATACGTATGGGTGAGAAATGGCAAAATTTTTGCAAGAAAAAATGATGATTCGGATTACGTATTGATAAACGATGTTAATTCTCTCGAAAAAATCTCAAAATAAGAGTAACCGTCTTTTGGGTATTAGCGTGCTTTTGTCTCATTTAAATTCATTAATAATGGTTAGGATCTATTATCAGAACTGTGGCGGACTTCGGTCTAAAATAAGTGGTTTTTATAGACAAGTGTTAAGTTGTGATTATGAAGTTATAGTTATAAATGAAACATGGCTGAATATTAGTGTTCTTAGTTCTGAACTGTTTTGTCAGAAGTACAACGTTTATAAAAGAGACCGGGAAGCATCTGGAGGGGCCAATAAAAAGGAAGATGGTGGAGGTGTTCTGATGGCAGTTTCCAAAAATATGAAATCTAAAAGGTTAGACTGTCACGAGAGTTCTTTGGAGGATGTTTGGGGTCTCTCTTGATGTTGTTATGGACGGTCAGAAAACTAATAATTTAATATTGTATACTGCGTATTTACCGCCACCGGTTACAAGTCAAACTGTTAAATTGGTGACTGATAATTGTAATAGGGTTATCGATCAATACGTGGATAGGGACTGTAACTTCTTTATAATAGGAGACTTCAACCTCAGTTGCATTGATTGGCAAGAACTCAGTGGTGAATCATCGGTTGCTCATCTTCCCCTTCGAACTCAGATGCTCATTGATTTCATAAACGATAATAACCTAGTGCAAAGTAATCATATTTTAAACTCCATGAACAGAATACTGGATTTGGTAATTAGTGACATGCCCAATTGCACTGTCGAAACCGTAACGGATACTTTGAGTAAAGTGAATTCCATCCATCCTCCCCTTCAAATTATTATCCCGTATATAGGTGGGGGAGAGACTAGACTAGAATCCAATCAACATACCGAAAGACGTAATTTTCACAAGGCAGACTTTTTGTCTTTACAAGAATATTTATCGGGTTTAGACTGGTGTAATATATAAAAAAATGAAAAGGGTGTCGACTCCATGGTGGAAATTTTCTACGATCATATGAATACTGCCATAGAAAAATTTGTTCCTCTTACACGACATCAGACTTGTAAATCTAAATATCCTCCTTGGTACAACTTTAATCTAATAAAACGCTTACGTGAAAGAAATAGAATGCTACGCAAGGTATAAAAAAATTACAATGATATGGATAAATTAACTTTAAACATGCTGAATAAGAGATATGAAAGACTGAATAAAGAATGTTACAAAAGTTATCACAATGACTTGGAGGACAAAATAACACATAACCCAAAATATTTCTGGTCTTTCATCAAGAGCAAAAGAGGAAATAAAACAACTTTCCCGCCTACACTATCTGATGGATCTAATATCTTCTCCTCGGTGTATAGTGATAATTCAGAGTCAACCAGTGAGTTTATCGAAAATAACACGGTTGACACTACTCACATTGCTGCAGGTGATTGTTTTTCGACATTTTATATAACCAGAGAAGATATCGAAGATAAGCTTAAAAGTTTAAACGTAAATAAAGGAGCTGGCCCGGATAACATCCCGCCCTCTTTTGTTGTACCGCTTTCGCTCGTGTTATCGGTTCCTTTGCATATTATATTCAACCTATCTTTAAAAGAAGGGGTATTTCCTAAAAGATGGAAGACAGCAAAAGTAGTTCCGATATTCAAATCTAACGATGATTCATTAGTCAGTAATTATAGAGGCATTTCTGTATTATCAATTTTCGGGAGAGTTTTTGAAGCATTTATAAGTCCCTCATTGCAGAGATTTTTCCGACCACTTATATCAGATCATCAACATGGATTTGTCCCGGGCAGGTCCACCACAACAAATTTGGTATCATTTACAGAAGTTGTGGTAGAAGCCCTAGATGCAAATAAACAAGTGGATGTAATTTATACTGATTTCAGCAAGGCGTTTGATAAGGTGTCACATCAGAAACTTATTAAACCAGTTTCTCAACCTTGTCGTAGAATCCCCGTTCCCCTTGAGTCCAAAATAAATGCTAAAATTCAAGAACTGTTAGATGCTGATATCATTGAACCTGTTAACGGTCCATCAGACTGGGTAAGCCCTTTGGTCCCAGTTCTCAAGGAGAATGGAGATGCTCGCGTGTGCCTGGACATGAGGCAAGCCAACAAAGCAATTATTAGAGAAAAGCATCCCTTACCAACTATGAAACAGCTTCTCCCTAAGTTCAGAAATGCGAAGATGTTTTCTAAATTAGATATTAGAAATGCATTCCATCAAATTGAACTTAGCGAGGACTGCAGATATATAACAACATTTATTTGCAACAGAGGATTGTTTAGATATAAGCGCCTCATGTTTGGCATATCGTGCGCTCCTGAATTTTTCCAGAAAACGCTTGAGAAAATACTTTTGCCTTGTGAAGGCGTCGTCAATTTTATTGATGATATCGTTGTTTTTGGAAGCGACTCCGAACATGGAGAGAGACTAAAGAAACTTTTACAGGTTTTGAAGGATAATAACGTCATTCTAAATGAAGGAAAATGTTCTTTCAGTGTTAGACAGATACAGTTCCTTGGACATCAATTATCGTGTAATGGGGTGAAACCTCTGGACATATATGTCAGTTTGATTCAGTCATTTAGAGAACCTAAGGTAATAGAGGAAGTCCAGAGCTTCTTGGGTCTCGTAAATTATGTAGGAAAATGGATCCCCCATTTAGCTACGTTGACTGATCCACTGCGAGAGCTCTTGCGATTAAAATTGTCTAAAGGTGCTAACATCTCATGTCATTGGCAGAGCAAGCAGTCTAAAGCATTTGCGATGCTGAAAAAGGCACTTAACAATATTCACACTTTAGGGTACTACAATCCACAAGATGTTCTATCTTACAAGTATTTGCTGATGCTAGTCCAGTAGGTTTAGGCGCCGTTCTAGTTCAACATGGTGTTCAGGGACCACGTATTATTGCATATGGTAATAAAAGTTTGAGTGATCGAGAAAAACGATATTGCCAAACAGAAAAAGAAGCTTTAGCTTTAGTATGGTCTGTTGAGCACTTTAATATGTATTTATTTGGTAAAGACCAATTTGAACTAATAACCGACCATAAACCATAAGAGGTAATTTTTGGACCAAATTCTAAACCATGCGCACGAATCGAACGCTGGGTTTTGCGTTTACAATCGTATAAATTTTAAATCGTATATATTCCTGGTAAAAATAATACCCGACCTACTTTCACGAATGTGTATGCAAAACTCAGCACCACAACCATTTGATGACGATAACTATCTGAATTTGGTTATAGATCAATCTTGTCCCACAGCAATCACTTTAACCGAATTATCACTGGCATCTGAAGCAGATACAGAGTTGCAGTTAGTTAAAAAGGGTGTTTTCAACAGTAATTGGGATCAAAGTGTGACCAATTACAAAATTTTCGAACATGAACTGTGTTTCCAAGATAATATATTTTGCGGCAAAATAAGATTGTAATACCAACGAGCTTGAGATTAAAAGTGCTGGCATCGGCCCATGAAGGTCATCCAGGTATTGTTGCGATGAAAACTCGATTGCGATCTAAAGTTTGGTGGCCGAAGGTAGACAAAGACGCGGAACATTATGTAAGATCGTGTAAGGGTTGCACTTTGGTCTCAGCTCCAAATCCTCCTAATCCCATGCGTAGACGTAAACTTTCCTCCCAGCCATGGGTAGATGTAGCAATAGACCATCTGGGCCCGTTACCAAGTGGTCACTATATCCTCGTGATTATCGATTATTACAGTCGATGCAAGAAGGTAAGGATCACTAAAATTGCAGATTCAGCACAAACGATAAAAATACTCAAAGAAATATTTTCTCGATTAGGTACACCGGTGGGCACTACTGCCGATAACGGTCCCCAGTTTATTAGCGCAGACTTTAAATCTTTTTGTGAGGAATATGTTATACGATTTTTTTTTTTTTTGGGACAAATTACACAGATTGAGTTAGCCTCGAAGTAAGTTCGAGACTTGTGTTACGAGATACTAACTCAACGATAATATATTTTATAATAAATAATAAATACTTATATAGATAAACATCCAGGACCCAGGACAATCAGAAAAAGTTCTTTTCTCATCATGCCCTGGCCGGGATTCGAACCCGGGACCTCCGGTGTCACAGACAAGCGTACTACCGCTGCGCCACAGGAGGCCGTCAAAAGATTATTTCATAGTATCCCTTATTGGCCTCAACAAAACGGCGAGGTTGAGAGGCAGAATCGGGATATATTAAAAAGATTGCGCATTAGCCAAAGCCAGAAATCTAACTGGCAAGACGATTTACTCAAGTATTTAACAATGTATAATAGTACATCCCATTCTACTACAGGTAGAACTCCCGCCGAACTGTTTTTAGACGACAATTTCGTGACAAGCTGCCTTCCCTCTTAGATGTTGAGTTCACAGATTGTGACCAAGAAACCAGAGATAGAGATGCAGAAATGAAAACAAAAGGTAAAGAATATGCTGACAGGAAGAGACAAGCTAAGGAAACAGACATTCAAATCAGGGAAAAGGTTTATACAAAGAATTTAATAAAAGAAAATAAATTGTCTACAACATTTAACAATGTGCCTTATACAGTAACAAAACAGAAAGGAAACGACATGGAAATAGAAAATGAAGAAACGGGACAGCGATTGCGTAGAAATTTGGTACATTTAAAAAGAGTTGAAGGAAAATGGGAAGTATGTAATGACGGAAATGAAGAACATAAAAATGATTTCGACAACGAAAACATCTCAGTCAATAATAATTATTTTAAGATTTGTGAACTCTGGTTGAATGTCACTTAAATAATTCATGATTTCATTGTTATTAGAAAATGTTGTTTTGTTTATTTCAATTTTTGTAAAAGGTAGATGTAATGTATTACATTAATAAATGACAGTCGTTTTGGTGTGACGTAAGCAAGTGGAGCGGCAGCACGGGTTGTTCTGTCACTTTACGGCGTATGCCAGACTAGAGCGGGTATGTGCACAAATCAAGTTGTTGTAAATTTCAACAAATATTATTGTACGACAGTCAGTCTACATAGTTCCTTGTTTTATTTTTTGTTTTATATACGTTGGCTGTCTTGCTATACTTATGTATATTGTAAGTTTCTCAGTAAGTGAATTGTTATTTCTTTATGAGGAAATAAAAGTTCTTTAAACCAAACGCCTTACTCATATCAAAAAAGACAGCATGACTGGTACACGTTTATCCATCGGTTCCAGAATTTTATTTATGAGATGGAAGGTGGCAAGTGTCGTGGATTTTCCTTTTTGAAATGCATTCTGTTCTGGTTTGATTATTTTAAACTTATCAAGGATCTTATAAGAGTAAGACACGTGAGGTAAGCTTTTTCAAATATTTTAGTTATTATAGGTAAAAGAGCAATCGGTCGACAATTATCGACACAAATCTCGGGGACCTTTTTTGTACCTTTGACACCTTAAGTTTATCGGGAAATACACCGGTACTGAAGGATAGATTTATTAAATACGAGTATGTCAGAACTTGTGCAATCTCATGAGCATAAGCTTTTAATATGCTAGTTTGTATTTATTTATTTACTAATTTATGTACACAGAAAACATCGAGACTGATAAACACAAGAAACAAAATTACAAAGGTTCTGCTTATTTCAAAAGAAATCTCTTCCAGCAGACCCGAGATAGGAGACATGATGGAAAGGGTGACAGGCGTGTACTCCACTCACACAACTAATAATAGACATACATAAACAAATACATAAATAAAATATAATAAAATACATATATAAATACAAAATAATAAACTTACATAAAGTAAATACAATATATACCAAATTAGCAAGGCTTGGAGAGGTAATAAATTTTAATTAATTTTTTAAATTGGGACAGTGATTTAGAGTCACGTATCTCAGGAGGCAGTGAGTTCCACAATCTAACAGCATGGACAGAGAAGGAGTTGGAGAAAGTGGCCGAACGATGCGTAGGGAATTTAAGCATGGTCCTACGATGAGACCTGCATGGAGTATCGACAGGACAAACAAAGGTGAAGCGGTTGCGCAGATATGAGGGGTATGCAGGATTATAGAGAGTATTGTAAAGAAGGCAAAGTATTCTCATATTTCTACGCAAACGAATGGTCAGCCAGTTTAGTTGCCTACGAAACTCCGAGACGTGATCATACTTCTTGAGGCCAAAAATGAATCGGATACACAAATTCTGTAGACGTTCCAGTTTATCAAGGAGTTCCTCGGTAGCATCCAAAAAGCACGCGTCAGCATAGTCGAGGAGAGGAAGAATGAGGGATTGACATAAGGAAACTTTAGTTTGAACGGGCAAAAAATTTTGGAGACACTTCAAAGTGTGGAAGGAATAGTGTACCTTGCGACTAACCTCGTGAACGTGCTTCGACCAGCTAAGTGTAGAATCCAAAATAACACCAAGGTTCTTCGCAGATTCCGCAAAAGCTATAACCGAACCATCCAGAAGTAATGGGGGTAAGTCACACAGGTTAATACGACTGCGTAGATGCTTACCACCAATGAGCATAGCCTGAGATTTCGATGGATTTATTAATAACCCAAAGGGGCTAGCCCAGCGACTCAGCTTGCATAAGTCATCGTTCATGGAAGCCACAGTTGTCTCAACCTCATCAACCAAGCAATGCCGGTAAAGCTGCAAGTCGTCTGCATAGAGATGTATACTAGAAGATAGAATATTAGTAACAGTATTAATAAACACAGAGAAAAGCAAAGGAGAAAGGACACCACCCTGGGGTACACCAGCACTGAGCTCACGCCAGTCAGAGGAGATCTCTTCAAGGCGAACACACTGCGAGCGACCCCGAAGGTAGGAAGAAAACCAGGCAAGAGCAACAGGTGACACGTTAATAGACCGGAGAGTTCCGAGAAGGATATTTGTTTGTATATCATCATAACCACAGGAGTTAGTCAATTCTAACGACATTATTATTTTAATTATTTCGTTTGTATCTACAGGTGTCAAGAAAAGGCTAGCATGATTTGATTTGAGATTATAATTTTATGTATTACTTTTGCTTTTATTATTTGGCAAATTAACAAAGTGTCTATAAAATGCATTTGAAAATTTCTATTGGATTGTTTATCATGTCATTATCAATTTTTAAATTGTCCATTTCAATTTTTGTAATTTATTTATGTGTGATAAATTAAGTAAGCTTGTGGTCTTCTTCTTTTTTTTGTGATTTACATATTTGTTCTAGATTTTTAATTTTTGTCTTGCTGCCTGTTATTTTCTTCTTAAGTGTACTGTTTTCTAATAATAGTTTTTCTATTTCACTATCGGCCGCTTGAAGCTTTCTTTCCAGTTCGACAATTTTTATTTTCATCTCTTCTATCTCGACGTAATTATTTACATACTAGCTTCCCCCCGCGACTCCGTCCGCGCGGATGTCGATCTTCGCGTGGATGGTTTATTTCTCCATTTTGAGTAACTCTGACAATGACATCTTATACATATCTATTGGACCTAATTACGGCTAGGCCTATAATAATTAAAGAGATTTCTCTATTGAGCTACTGCTGTTGAGTTCGCGTTCTGTAGTAAGTAGTACATACATACATACATATGATCACGTCTTTATCCCTTACGGGGTAAACAGAGCCAACAGTCTTGAAAAGGCTGATAGGTCACGTTCAGCTGTTTGTCTTAATGATAGAATTGAGATTCATATAGTGACGGGTTGCTAGCCCATCGCCTAGAAGAAGAATCCCAAGTTTAAAAGCCTATCCCTTAATCGCCTTTTCCGACATCCATGGGAACGAGATGGAGTGGTCCTATTCTTTTTTTTAATGGTGCCGGGCACCACACGGCAGTAGTTGTAAGTAGTCCGGTCAATTTAGACCAAAAAATAAGAATGAAGCTACATTAATTCCCATCAAGCTGAAAATGAGTATAATTGTTTAAAACACAATCAAAAGCATTATTACAAAATTCCCCATGATTCCGGTTTAAGGAAAAAAAAATTAACCAAGGTCAAAGGTAAAAAAATGGGATTTTCACGATTTTCTTCAAAACGGTAAGTTTTATGGGAAAATTACCTCAGACATAGATCATAAAGTTATCTATAAAAAGGAATCAATATTTTTTTTCAATCAAGCTATCGTTTCTGAGATAAAACGATGCAAAAAGTTGCAAGCGTCATAGTATGCACATGTTTCCACGCCACCTCTGAGGTAGTGTACTATTAGTGCGTTTTTTTTTAACATTTTTATTATTAAACTTGAAAAAGTCTGAAATAGGTTAGAATAAACGATTTTGGAATAAATGTTTTCACTACGCAGTGGCACTGAAAACTAACTTTAGCATTTATTATTTAAAAAAATTAGGGAATAAATATGGGAATTAATGTAGCTTCGAATGTCTAGATTGACCGGACTAAAGTATTTTTTTCATAGTAATTAGTAGCGGCCCGCGTGTGCCGCAAACGGTTCAAGCTAAATCCCACTTTCGGCGCTACAAATTACGGCGCTGAATCCGCTGCGGGTAACGTAACGTGTGTTCGCGGTTCTACCGAACAACGTCTATGGATAAACTGAAAAATTAAGATTTTTTTCGTCGTATTTTTCCAGGATAAAATGTATCCTATTTTATGCTCAGGATAATAAGGTATAATTATAACAAGTTTCATCAAAATCGAACCGTTGTTTTCACGTGATGCCTGAACATACAGATAGACAGACAAAATTTTTTTTAATCACATATTTGTGTTTGGTATCGATCCAGTAACACCCCCTGCTATTTATTTTTTCAATATTTTCAATGTACAGAATTGACCCTTCTACAGATTTATTATATGTAAAGAAAAGAAAAGATATTTCAGACTTTTTCAAGTTTAATAATAAAAATGTTAAAAAAAACGCTAATAGTACACTACCTCAGAGGTGGCGTGGAAACGCGTGCATATTATGACGCTTGCAACTTTTTGCATCGTTATAACTCAGAAACGGTAGCTTTATTGAAAAAAACTATTGATACCTTTTTTATACATAACTTTATGATTTACAATTTATGTCTGAGGTAATTTTCCGATTTGAAAAACTTACCGTTTTAAAGAAAATCGCGAAACACCCATTTTTGGCCTTGGGTAATTTTTTTTCCTTAAACCGGAATCATGGGGAATTTGAAATAATGCTTTTGATTGTGTTTTAAACAGTTATACTCATTTTCAGCTTGATGGGAATTAATGTAGCTTCGAATATCTAGATTGACCGGACTAAAGTATTTTTTTCATAGTAATTAGTGCCCGCGTGTGCCGCAAACGGTTAGAATAGAATAGAATAGAATAGAATAGATTTATTTTCAAAATTGAATACAAGGTATCACTTATTGACGTCACATAACTTAAATCTAATTATAACTACTACCGCTTCCAAAGCGCATGTGTAGAAGAAGCGGCGGAACAAACTACACTGCAGCATTTTCATAGGACGTCAATTTACAAATATAGATCTCTTAAATCTAAATCGTGGACGAATGCACATTGTCTACATTAAAAAACATGTATGAATGTAGAACTGATTATGTCAATACGAATATTTCGTCAAATAAAATAAATATAAAATAAAATATGTACATACTGTACAAATTATGTCAAGATCATGTCAAAAATACACAAGCATTTAAGAGGCCATTATGTCCAGCTCGGGCCACACATGTTTATCATTAATATAATCATCCGTGCTGTAATAGGCTTTCCTACAAAGCTCAACTTTAATATACTGTTTGAATTTTCTATCATTCATTTCAAGAACACTTTTTGGTAATTTATTATAAAATCTTATACAATTAATCAGAAAAGATTTCCCTACCTTAGCCAGCCGATGTGCTGGGATCGACAACTTGTAATTGTTCCGCAGTGATCTACTAGTACATTCACCTACTTTTTTGAAAGAGTCTAAGTTTTTCCTAACATGCATGATGTTATCGAATATGTATTGGGAGGGCAAAGTTAAAATATTTAAGTTTTTGAAAAAATCTCTAAGGGAATCTCTTTGTTTAAGACCGTAGATATATCGAATTGCCCTTTTTTGTAAAATAAAAATAGTTTGTATGTCTGCTGCTGATCCCCAAAGCAGTAGACCATATGACATTAAACTATGAAAATAACTAAAATATACTAGCTTAGCAGTTGCCACATCCGTCAAATGCCTAATACGACGAATAGCGTATGCTGCAGAACTAAGTCTTTTAGAAAGTTTTAAAATGTGAGCATGCCATTTCAAATTTGAATCTAATGTTATTCCTAAGAAAGTAGTACTATCAACAAAATCTAATCTTTTACTACTTATACTAATATCCACATTTGCCTGCCGCACATTGGGAAGTGTAAACTTAATGCATTGGGTCTTATTTGCATTTAACAGTAAGTTGTTGATTGTAAACCAGTTAGAGATGGCGGCTAAAGTGCTATTCACATCATCACAGATTTCGCTACGGCGGTTCATTTTAAAAATTAGTGACGTATCATCTGCAAACAACACGATGCCAGTCTGTTTCTCAATCATGCAAGGCAGGTCGTTGATATATATCAGAAAGAGAAAAGGTCCCAAAATGGAACCTTGCGGTACCCCAATTTTTACCGTCGCTCCTTTCGATTTTGTGTTATTTAAATCTACCGTCTGTAATCTATCACTAAGATATGATTTAATTAGTTCAACGGCAGCAGTATCGAACCCGTAATGAGCGAGCTTGAGCAGAAGAGTTCTATGATCTACGCAATCAAATGCTTTGGTCAGATCGCTGCAGCGCAGACTTTTTCAGATTAAGTTCTTTAAAGGTATTAATAATGTCAGTAGGGTCAATATTTAAGAATTTAAATTTGTAACTGCAAATGCTGACATTATTTTTAAGTAGTATTTCAGCTTCATTAGGGCATGAGTCAATATTAGAAGTTAATTCCAACGGTATATTTGTAAAAAAATTTTCAAATAAATTTACTATTTCTGTTGTAGAGGTAATTTTCCTATCATTAAATATAATTTCATTAATATTTTCTTTAAAATTACTTCTACCAGTTTCCTTGTTTATAACACTCCAGGTTTCCTTTGTTTTGTTAGGAGCATTACTTATTTTGTTTTTAATGAACAAAGATTTTGCATGTAGACATACTTTTTTGAAAATTTTTGAATAATTCCTAACATGGTCTACGAAGCCGCTTTCAAATCGATACTGTTTTTGGGCATATAAATCGTACAAAGTCTTTCTACTTTTGTAGATGCCAACAGTAGCCCATTCATTGAATTTAAAGTTATTATTGCATTTCCGTTTCTTTTGTATAAATGTTTTAGAGTACGCGTCTGAAATGGTAGTAAATAACTTATTATAATGACCATTAGGATCGCTGCCCGTGTAAGTTACTGCGCAAATTTTATTTTCTAAAGAACTTGTAAATTTATTGATTTTATGGGCTGTGATAGATCTGCACATAATTAATCCATCACGTGTACTACGTTTAGTGGAAAAGGTAACTAATTGACCGCAGTGATCAGAGGGTAATTTACTAAATACATTTTTATTATTTGGTTTTTCTTCACTAAAAACATTATCAATACATTTAGCAGATGTGGCAGTGAAGCGGGTTGGTTCCAAGAAGGCATTATCTAAGTTAAAACATTTAAATAGGTTAAGAAACTGTATTGTCACTGTGGAGCTAACTAATATGTCAATGTTAAAATCACCGCAAACAATTACTTTCTTATTACTTTTTGTAGCTACTATTAGAACTTCCTCCATTACATTCAGGAAATCCATAATACTACTGTTGGGTGGACTATAAATACAAATAACAATGTGTTCCTCAAGCTCGGCACAAGATACCTCAACACAGCGCTCAAGAGAAAGTCTGACTATGTCATGGCGCTCCTTACAGCGATGACCATTTTTAACATATATTACAGAACCGCCTCTGATTGCAGACCCTCTCCTGAAGCAGCTCACCGCATTAAAATTGTTAAGACTGGGCATCAGCTCACCCTCCAAGATCCAATGCTCAGTCAAACACACCATATTAACATCCATTTTTTCATTAAATAGATCAATAATAAGTTCTTTGCCAGGAAGGCCCTGTATATTTTGGTGTACAATTTTTAATTCATTTGTCCTTCCTTTTGTCCTGTGGTTTAGTTTAAACCACATGTAGCGTCCACAGAATCATCATTACAAAAATTTAATGATTCTGTAGATTTTGTCAGATTTTGTAAACAATGTCGTTTACCACAATGTAAACTCGTCCATTATTTTATGTTATTTGCTATCAAAGTAGCAATTCTTTTTTTATAAAGTCGAGAAAGATAAATATTATCTTTAGTCAAAAAACAATTTTTTATGAACAAATTTGTATCAAAAAATACAAACTTGTCATGACGACATGACATATTATGAACAATATTGTTCATCAAATGAATAAATTTATTCTTCTTTGGCGTCTGACAACTTATATAGGGAAAAGCACAAAAAATTATTTTACCTACATTTAAATTATTCAGAGTTCCTAGACCCTGAATAAGGTCTTGTTTACTAATATTTAAACTGTTTCCAACCATAATAACAATTGTAGATGTGTTGCTCAATTGTGTGTTTTTTATACAATTAATAATTTGTGAGTAGTTGGAATTGGGTAGACAATAATTTATTATATTTGATAAATTCTCACTAAACAGTTTACCCATGTTGCGTCCTATGCTGTCTGAAAAAATGACTGTGTTCTGGGGGCTACACATATTAATCCCGACACTCTCCGGCATACTATCAGACAAGCCCCCAAGACATGGGGAGGGAACTACGGTACTACTGATACTTGACCCGTTAAATATTCCACAGGTACATAAGTCTCCTGCGGATTTAATCATTTCCTCAATGTAATTAGCATCTTTAATTAATGATTCTGTAGCCATGACATGATCGGAGATTTGTCTGAGAGATTCAGTATTTTTTTCCAAAAGATTGGATACATTTTCCTCAAGCTGTGAGATTTGTTTCGTTAAGGTCTTGGTGTCAACACTATATAACTCCTGACTTTCCAGCAATTTACTTTCAGTTAATTCCAAACAAGAACACATATTTGTATATATTTTGATCCCAGATTTTATTATATGGGACTTTTTCTTATTAATGTTCATTTGGATTTTATTCTTTTTAATAATTTTATTTAATTTTCTGATTTCTGCACGCGCAGAGGCATGCGGCGCAAAACGAACAAGAGCTTCGTGAAAATGAAGAGTTCGCTCGGACATGCTTCGAGACACTTCTCCAGTTCTCAATGCTGGAAGATGTGGATTCGTTAGGAGACGTCGACAATGACACTGACCCCCTGGCTATAGTGGCCCTGCTGGACAGGTTCCAGGAGGTCATCTCCAAGTACACCACGGACGAGGACAACGCCGAGCCTCTGCCCAGGCACCAGTTATCAGAGATCTCATTCGTGCTCAAGGCACTGGCGACCCTGACAGAGTCTATGAAGAAGGCGCCCCCCGGGAAAGTGGATCCAGCGGCGTGGCAGAAACTTATAGGAGTGTACCCGTCGCTGGCGGCGCTGGCGGCGGGCGCGCGCGCGGCGGGCGCGGGCGGCGCGCTGCGGGCCGCGCTGCTGCAGTACGCCGCGCTGCTCGCCGCGCCGCCCGCGCCGCCCGCCGCGCCGCTCTAGCGCAGGAGCATCTACAGCGGGTATTTTTAAGCCAATCAATAGCAAATGATTTGAAGTTAAAATGGGAAGGAAGTTAAAAGGGGAACTTGCAATAATACGATGTTTATTATATAGACATAATTTACACAGATTGAGACAGACCTAAAAAATGAAGACCTTGAATATGATCATACTTCAATTTCAAACTGGGAATCGAACCCGTTACCTTCGTGGATCAAAAGCCTTATATGTGTATTACTGAAAGGGACCCCATGAAAAAAAATTACGAATCATTCCCTGACGTCGTAATTGTTTTAATTTAAGATTATTTTATTTGTAAATAGAATATATTACATGTATATAATTTTAGTGATTTGTTGAAACACATAATGTAGATTGATGTTAACGGAATTATGACAAATAAATGTTATGCATTAAATCATGTCGATTTAGTACCTACTTCTACATGGCAACAATTATAATGAATTCACATCACTAGTAAGTTAGTTTTTTTATAGGCTGATAAAAAATATTTGATATACATATAAATTGGAATAAAATTGTTGCGACGTCTCTACGCTACCAGTTATATCAGCCAATAACAGCGAGTTATAAGCCGTGTGGTTCCCGGCAAAGCCGTGTGGTTCCCGGCACCATTACAAAAGAATAGGACCACTCCATCTCTTTCCCACGGATGTCGTAAGAGCCGACTAAGGGATAGACTTGGGATTCCTCTTTAATGTAAATCCCTGCCAATCTAAGGTCTGCCGCGCCGATGGATGCATGGCTAGGGGCGAGCCTAGTCTCGAGCGTGCCACTTCCGCCATGGGGTTGGGCGACCCCCAGGTAATGGCTAGCCTTACCCTGGCATGCGGGGCTCTGCTGGGGCGGACAAAATTTTTCCCTAGCGTCTCGTGGGAATCGCATTATGAACCTTAAAAAGCATATAAATGGCGGCGATGGTGTCCGCACCCCATCACGTCTCGTTCCCGGCGGGAGCGGTATGCGGTCTGCTGAAAGCCGCTTTGCGACGATGAATGTAAGAGGAGGAATGAAGGATAAGATTGAGGAAGTATGCCAGATGATGGATGAAAGACGTTTGGATGTGTTGTGCGTGAATGAAACGAAGCGGAAAGGATGCGACGCGACGCAGCACGGCCCTTACACGGCGTATTGGTCTGGAATTTCCAGTACCAGCCGAGGCTGTCAAGGGGTCGGTCTAATTCTTTCTGCACGAATGGCTGAGTGCGTGAATGAGTATGAGTGTGTCAGTCCTCGTCTTCTATGGATTAGGCTGAAAGTTGGAATCACTCGGATCTTCGTTCTAGGTGTTTATGCACCTTGGGATGTGGGTTCGAGGGGTACAACATCAGCAAAAAGCGAAAACGAGGAGTTCTGGAATAGTGTAAGAGAAGTATTGAAAGTTACCAAGCCAAATGAGAAGATTATTATGTTAGGTGATTTTAATGGATGGGTGGGTGTAAAGCGTGATGGATATGAAAAGGTGCTTGGTGCGTTTGGTGACGAAAAGGTGAATGATAATGGAAGAAGTGTATTAGAAATTTGTCTAGAGTGGGATCTTTTTGTGTCGAACTCAATGTTTCAACATAAAGAGATCCACACCTACACAAGAGTGGAAGGTATTTTAAAAAGTATGATAGACTTTGTGATTGTAGATGAAAGATTGAAGAACAAAGTGCTGGATACCCGTGCATATCGCGGTGCTGGCATTGACTCGGACCATTTACTGGTGATATCCCGGATAAGGGGTATCTTCAATCGCTGGCGGCACAGGGTAAGGGAGCAAACCAGCGCTTTGGAAAGAGTAAAAGTGGAAAATTTGCAAGATATGGATGTAGGTAAGAAGTATATTAATAGACTGAAGGATGAATTTGAAGATTTAGATGAAATGAGCGATATTGAAGATGGATGGAAGGAACTTAAAGAAAGAATTGTGAAAGTAGCTGTTGAAGTGTGTGGTGTAAGTAGAAGAAGGAAAGGAAAAAATCACAAAAATGCGTGGATGAGTAAAGATGTGCAAGAACTTGTGCGATTAAAGAAGAAAGCATGGCTGGATTTGTTAGCAGCAAAAGCTAACTTAAGAATGCAAGAGGTTATAGATGAAGATGTGAATGAAGCACGTAAGGAATATAAGAAAATGAAAGATTTGGTTAAGAAAGCTGTGATTAGAAAGAAAGAAGAGTATAAAGAGGATTTTGATAAAAGGCTATCAGAAGACTTTCAGTCAAATCTGAAAGTATTCTGGAAATCCGTAAGGTCAGCCCGAGGAAATACTATAACCAGAGAGCTGACTAGGATCAGATGCCAGGATGGTAGCGTTGTGAAAGGAGAAGAATGTGTACTAAAGATATGGAAGGACTATTTTGAAAGTTTATTTGAAAAAAAGGAAGGAAATAAGAAAGATTTCTGCTATAGCGAAGAAAAGGAGAATGAGATGGAAGGCGAAATTGAAATGTTCGAAATTGTGGAAGCACTTAAGAGTATGAAAGCGGGAAAGGCTGCTGGGTGTGATAGAGTGTCGGTCGAGATGCTTAAAGCAGGAAAAGGCGTAGTAGCTAGTCAGTTGTACTGCCTTTTCAATTTGTGTTGGAGAAGCGGCCGAGTACCAAAAGATTGGTGTAAGGCTGTTATCGTGCCACTTTACAAAGGAAAAGGGTCACAGCTGGACTGCAAAAATTATCGTGGTATAAGCCTGCTTAGCGTCGTCGGCAAATTGTATGCTAAGGTATTGATTAATAGAGTCAGGAATGAAACTGATGACAAAATATGGGATGCTCAAGCGGGATTTCGAAAGGGAATGGGATGTACTGATCAGGTCTTTTCCTTGCGGTGCATAGCCGAAAAGTTTTTGGCCAAGAGTCAAAAAGTCTATTGCACATTCGTAGATCTGGAAAAGGCCTATGACAGAGTTGAGAGGAATGAATTGTGGTCAGCACTTTCTATGCATGGGGTGAGCAGTCTCTTAATACGAGCACTGAAATCCTTATATGAGGATTCGAGTGCTTGTGTCAGGATAAACGGAGCGCACACTGAGTGGTTTAAGATTGAGA
Organism: Amyelois transitella; assembly: GCF_032362555.1. Lineage (NCBI taxonomy): Eukaryota > Metazoa > Arthropoda > Insecta > Lepidoptera > Pyralidae > Amyelois > Amyelois transitella. The sequence continues at coordinate 8,970,357 of NC_083536.1, forward strand.
AAGGCGTTAGGCAAGGATGTGTTGCGACACCGTGGCTGTTCAACCTATTTATGGATAGCTGTTTGACAGATTTGAAAGAGTCTAAAAGTGGATTAAGGATGAATGAGTTACTCGTCAAATGTCTGCTCTATGCCGACGATCAGGTTATACTGGCGTCATCAGCGGAGGAGTTACAGGAGATGGTAAACTGTATGCATGAAGCTTTAAAAGAGAAAGGAATGAAAGTGAACGTAAGTAAAACTAAAACACTGGTTTTTGAAATGGAGAAAGAAATGACAGCATGTAATATTTTGATTGGAGGAGAAAAAGTGGAGCAAGTGAAAGAGTTTGTATATCTAGGATCAAAGTTTACATCAGATGGCAAGTATGATAGTGATATTGAAAGGAGAGTGAACGCGGGGAACATGGTGAATGGAGCTTTGCATGCCTTTATGAGCAGTCAGAAACTATCCAAAAAGGCTCGACTGGCTGTGCACAGGGGCGTGTTGGTCCCGACATTAATGTATGGGAGTGAAAGTTGGGTATGGCAAAAGAAGCATGAAAGCAGAATAAATGCAGTGGAAATGAGAGCGTTAAGGAGTATGATGGGTGTGAAATTGAGTGACAGGATAAGGAACAGCGTGATAAGGGAATGTTGTGATGTGAAAGAAGATGTAGTTACAGGAATAGAAAAGGGTATGTTAAGATGGTTCGGTCATGTGGAGAGGATGAATGAAAGCAGGTTGACTAAGCAGATATACAAGGAGAGTGTGGAGGGAAAGGTCGGAGTGGGAAGACCTAGACGAACGTATCTTGATCAAATTAAGGACGTCCTGGTAAAGGGTCAGGTCCAAAGTACCCGAAACCGCCGAGCTTGTATGAAGAGAGTTATGAATGTGGACGAAGCGAAAGAAGTATGCAGAGATCGTGGCAAGTGGAAAGAGGTAGTCTCTGCCTACCCCTCCGGGAAAGAGGCGTGATTTTATGTATGTATGTATGTATGTATGTAATTTTCTGATTTTTCTGCATTTGTTGTGACTTAACCGAATAGCTGTAGATTGTTTATTAATTTCACATAGTGAGGTCTCACTTGTGAGATCAATTACTGAGTCTAAGAGAGGAGCGGAGGTAACTGAAATAATCTGGTCAAACATATTATTGACCTCTAAGGACTGCCGTGATTGTTCATAAAGCTCTATTCGTCTTCGTGCCTCTCCTAGCTCTTTTTCTAATTTAATATTATGTCTAAGGACATCTTCATAAGAATCACTACATTGCTGGAAATATCCTAACTCTAACTTAAGCTGGTTTAACTGCTCAACTAAGTCATCACATTGTAATTTACTTTCTGTTAAACTTAAATTTAATTTTGTGTTACGATCAAGTAAACATTGAAATTCCTGTTCGTTCTGTTCCCTTTCCAAAAGTAATCTTTCCTTTTCTTCTCTCTCCGTTTTGAGGTTGAGAAGTGCTGTCTTCAGCTTGAGTTCAACTTGGCGAACAGTTACAGCACGGCTTGAGGTAGACATATTTAACAAATATGGGACTTATGTACAATACAAGGAACAGGACGAATATAGTTTTTGATTTAAAAGTGCTTGTTAAGTTTATAAACCAACTTACCTAACCTTTCAAGATCTACCTACTTAATAAATATTAATTATTAATTATGGCTACCGTCTGGATGTGTGGCAACAGAAGAGTCTATAAAGTATACCTGATGGTGTACACTACGATAAACGATAGGATTAACTACAAAAACAGGCGAACTAACCTTTTTTTTACGTTATAAACCGGCAACTTCTTGACTACAACTTTCACCACAAATTACCCATACAAAACTATATATTTCTTAACAAAAAAACACTATAACACATTTATTATTATATTTACTTATTTAACATTTAAATTATAGTAAGTTTTAGTGCTTTTAAACATTTATTTCATTAAATTTATTGCGGAGCTATAAAAATGACAAGAGAGCTCCAGTGTTGCCAGAGGCCAAAAAAAAAAAAAGGTTCAAGCCAAATCCGACTTTCGGCGCTATAAGTTACGGCACTGAATCCACTGCGGGTAACGTAACGTGTGTTCGCGGTTCTACAGAACAACGTCTATGGATAAACTGAAAAATTAAGATTTTTTTTTCTTCGTATTTTTCCAGGATAAAAAGTATCCTATTTTATGCCCAGGATAATAAGGTATAATTATACCAAGTTTCATCAAAATCGAACCGTTAGTTTTCACGTGATGCCTGAACATACAGACAGACAGACAAAAATTTTTTTAATCACATATTTGTGTTTGGTATCGATCCAGTAACACCCCCTGCTATTTATTTTTTCAATATTTTCAATGTACAGAATTGACCCTTCTACAGATTTATTATATGTATATAGAATAGATGGCTCCGGGCAGCTTCTATTTAACGTATTGTTTCTCAATACACCGCTTTCAAATGACTCTACTTCCGATAGGGGGCTGAAGGTGTTATGAAGGGGAATGTTTTGAGTTTCTCTTTGTGACGTCGACTCATCGACGGCGTGGCTATTGTGTTTGACGACTCCATTTGCTGCGATTTTGGAGTACTTGTATTATTTTTAAGTTGATTTTACTCATTAGTACATATATTGCAGGACCACTATGATTTTCTCTCTTTGTCTATTAGATTAAACAACTTTTCATTATTCGTGCATGCAAGATCATAACTTCATTTGCATTTTTGCGGCATTTGCACAAATATTTTTTTGTGTCATTGACATTTTGCTAGCTGTATGAATGGGAACACTTTTGCTTCTTACTATAATGTCAATAACATGTCACTGTCAACTTCTTCAATTCAATGTATCTGACTATGTATGTATATATTAATTACTTATTCCTGTCAATTAGACAATCAATCAATGTCAATATAGATGTCAATGTCAAATATATATAAAATGTCAGATATTTATTTGTGGGTAGATTGGATTTGATTGAATATGTACTGTTATTGCTTTGTATTAATGTTCTTATTCCAAATCCAGTAATTTTTTTTTAAATTTAGCAGTGATCACTTCACAGTCCAATATTTATTTTTTTCTACTAGTTCTAATTTCTAAGTTCTAAGTTCTAGTTCTAATTTAGTGGTTTATTTACAAATGTTTATATTTTCATACCGTGAGACAGGCTGAACAGGTTATAATTTTCATTTTTCCAACACAACATAGGCAAGTTATTATTAAATTTCCTTAATATTTACTAGGACCACGAACAATACGTCTTATCTATTTGACAACCGGAACCGGAACCCACTGAACAACCCGTATTTTGACTTACTTGATTTAAGGTCCTATGTCCTCTAGCTGGGGCAGAGGGCATCCACAGTGCGTCGCCATCCCGCTCGGTCTTGAGCTTCGCGTTTTATTTCGCTCCAAGTCTTCCCAACCTACCTCGGTAGCGTAGTGTCGGAAACTGGAGGGACCGAAGAGGACATCCCTTCGAGAATCGCCAAGGCAAGAGCAACCTTCGCACAGCTCCGTCCTGTATGGCAATCACGGAAACTGACTAGGAGAGGTAAGCTCAAAATATTCCGGTCCAATGTGAAAACCGTTTTGCTGTATGGGTGTGAGACGTGGAAGGTCACTAAAGACATCTCGCACCGTCTCCAAGTCGTCATTAACCGCTGTCTTCGCCGTATTCTCGGTGTTTACTGGCCTGAAAAAATCTCCAACGTAGACCTGTGGGAACACTGCGGTGAGACTCCGATCGACCAGCAGATCAAACGCCGCAAATGGAACTGGATCGGCCACACGCTCCGAAGGGACCCCGAACACATACCGAGGCAAGCCCTAGACTGGAACCCGTATTTTGGTCTAACTTAAAAGATAGGAAAGTTATTATCACTTATGAGATAGGAAAGAAAAGACTTAAAAGATAGGAAAGTTATTCTTACTTATATCGTACAACGAATAAAATATCCATAAAGGTGGAGATGTTGATGACGTTAATAACTATAGACCGATCTCAGTAATTACGGTTTTAGCAAAAATCTTAGAAAAAATATTAAACGGTAGACTTATAAATTATTTGAACAAATACAAAATTTTATCTAATTCACAATTCGGATTTAGGAATGGAGTCTCAACTGAAGACGCTGTCTCATCTCTCACCTCGACCGTTACCAAGAATTTAGATAATGGTGTCAAAAGCATATCTTGCTTTTTAGATTTAAAAAAAGCATTTGATACAGTATCTGTATCAATTCTTCTGCAAAAGTTAGAAAAGATCGGTATAAGAGGGAAACAGCAGTCTTTATTTAGGGATTACCTGTCTGGAAGAACCCAAAGAGTGAAACTCGGTGGTGGTATCATCAGTGACAGCACAGAGGTAACTTGCGGCGTACCACAGGGAAGTGTATTAGGTCCTACACTTTTCCTTGTTTACATAAATGACCTGTGTAATATGTCACTTAAAGATGGTACAATCTTTACATACGCCGATGATACCGCTATCGTGTTTACTGGCTCAACGTGGAATGATGCCCTAGTAAATGCGGAGGAGGGTCTGACTAAGGTAGCCGTTTGGTTAAAACTTAATCTACTTACTCTGAATACTAGTAAAACTAATTACCTTTGCCACTTTATTAGTAGTAAAACGCGACCACCTGTTAACTTTAGTTTAAAAATCCACACATGTGATAATTTAGTAAACACAAACTGTATCTGCCCTACTATAACTAGAGTTACACAAACAAAATATTTAGGTATCATTGTAGATGAACGTCTGTCTTGGTATCCTCAAATTGAACAAGTGACTGCTAGGATCCGAAAGTTTGTTTGGATATTCAAGACACTTCGGCATATTGCATCAAAATTAATTTTGAATAACATTTATGTGGCACTTGTTCAATCTGTGATAACATACTGTATTCGAGTCTGGGGTGGTGCACTAAAGACACGTTTTCTTGAAGCTGAAAGGGCACAAAGAACATTACTAAAAGTCATGTATTTTAAAAAACGTCTTTGTCCAACAACTGATTTGTACGTATATAGTGATCTCCTCTCGGTTCGAAAGTTATATATATTAAAACTAATATTAAATAAACACAAAACCCTACCCTTTACTAGTGATGTTGCTGGGAGAGGAAGAAGAAGGAAAACAGCAGTCGCTACCATCCTCCCAGTGAATACTCAATTCGCTGCGTCGCAGTTAGAGTCTCGAGCTGCTATTATTTACAATAAAATAAATAAAAATATCTACATTTATAACAAATCATACGTTGAGTGTAAGTCAATGTTATTATCATGGCTAAAAGATAAAACTTATGACGAACTTGAGGCGTTTATCAGCACCTCCTCTATATAGCATTATATACTTTTTATATTTATTACACCTTAATATTATTATCTATTATTATAATCTATCTTATCTGTTTGTATTTATTTACGTTGTTAATATTTGATTTATATGTAATTATTTATTTATTATATTTTTAGAATACTTTACACCCTTCTTTTATTGTAAATTCGTGTACTTAGGTTCACTAATTATAAAATACTTAGATATTAGAGAGCGGTGTCGCCTGGCACAAGCATATCTTGCTTAAAAGGTGGCACCCACAACTAGCAAAATTGTGAACATTGAGTTACCCAATAAACATTTTTATTTTTTTTTTTTTTTTTTTTATTTTATAAAATGTATTCAAATTAAAAAATGTTTATATTATTATAGGATACTTCATATCGCTTAATAATTGTCAAAACGTTTGGTTTCACAACATTGGTTGACGTCAAATAAATTACTTAAAACTAAGTTTACTGCCGCTTCCAAGGTCCTTGTCAGTACAGAATAAGCGGTTACAACTGCACTGCAGCATTTCCTTCAACAACGTCAACTTCACAAATATCCAAACTTAGAATAGAATGTGGACGAAAGAATACATTGTTCAGATTTATATATTTATATGAGATTTTAATAATAAAAATAAAATATATAATAAAAAAAAATATATACATTCAGTCAGAAAAGTATCGGGAATGGATTATTTATTTATGGTTCCAAATTCAAATTTTTGTTTTTTTTTGTTGTTGTTAGATTGGCACAACTGTTTTCCATTTTGGCGCGGAGTTTGAGTTGCATCTGTTGTTTACATAAAATACAGTGCTATTTTTAGTTATATCATATCTAGTGTGTATTGCTAATTTCATAATGGATAAAAACATCGAACAAAGAGTTTGTCTTAAATTTTGCATTGCCAATAGAATATCGTGTTCGGAGTCACTGAAAATGTTACAGAAGGCTTACGGTGAATCGACTTTATCAAAAACTCGTGCTTATGAGTGGTACAAAGCGCACAAAAGCGGTCGAGATGTAATGGAAGATTTGCCTCGCTCTGGTAGGCCATCAACGTCTGCAACTGAAGTTAACATCGCAAAAGTGAAGGAAATAGTGACTGAAAATCCTCATTCAACTTTGAGAGAGATAGCCACCGAACATTCTGTATCTCACGAGTCGATCCGTACCATTTTAACTAATAATTTGGGTATGAAACATGTTGCCGCTCGGCTAGTCCCAAAAGACCTGAATTTTTTTCAAAAACTCAATCGCATGAGAGTCGCTGAGGACATGCTAGAACGAGTCAATTCCGACCCAACATTCATGAAACGCATTGTTACTGGTGACGAGACGTGGGTTTACGAGTTTGACATGCAAACTAGTCAACAAGCTTCGGAGTGGCGCCTTCAACTAAACCGAAACCGAAAAAACCACGCCAAAGTCGTTCAAAAGTCAAAGTCATGTTGACTGTTTTCTTTGACTATCGCGGTGTTGTGCACTCGGAATTCTTGCCGGAAGGTCAAACGGTAAATAAGGAATATTATTTGAGTGTTATGCGGCGTTTAAGAGAGCAAATCCGACGAAAAAGGCCAGATTTGTGGAAAGAAAAATCTTGGATTTTGCACCATGATAATGCACCTTCGCACAAGGCCATCATTGTGCACGAATTTTTAACCAAACACTCAACAAATACCATCGAGCAACCACCATATTCACCAGATATGGCTCCAGCCGACTTTTTTCTTTTTCCTAAACTCAAATTACCACTTCGTGGCACCCGTTTTCAATCGGTAGAAGACATAAAAGAGAATTCGCGGCGAGAACTGACCTCAATTCCGGAAACAGCGTTTAAAAAATGTTTTGATGATTGGATTATTCGTTGGCGTAAGTGTATCGTTTCTAAAGGAGCATATTTTGAAGGTGATAAAATAAATTTGGATGAATAACAAACAGTTTGTGTATTATTGATCTTTTCCTGCTACTTTCTTGACAGAGTAGTATGTATAATATATATATATACATATATTTTTATGGATTGCCAATTTTAAATAGATTTATGTATGCTCGCGTTTATAATTGCAGTCATAGTTCGCAAAACTTTATAGCTTGCAGTCACCGCTGTCATTCACACACACATTTACACAAATAACACAATAAACAACAAGCGGTGAAGCGTTGGGTAACGCGCCATCAAGAAGAGGGTAGTGTAAAAAGTCGACTGCGCAGCGGCCGTCGTCCGCCGACACAGCACAGCGACACGCGACACAGCAAAGATCCATGGTGGAACAAAACGAAAATAATGGCTTCATACCGACCAGAACATTTGCAGAACAGTTCGACACTTCAGTGGTTGTTCGCTTCACTGTTCGTCGAGTTTGCAACGTGAGGGACTACACCACAGACTGCCAGCAAGAAAGCCGTATTTATCCGAAATAAATAAGCAAAAACGTTTAGAATTTGCTCGGCAGTATTTGGATTTTGACTGGCAAAAAGCGATATTTACGGACGAAAAGTTCGTTTATGTCATCGCAACTTATGGTGAAGAAATGCAACTCGGTATGAAGAAAAACATATTGTGCCAAATATGGAGTCTGGACGCATATCTGTAAATATGTGGGGCTGGATGAGTGCTGCTGGACCTGGGGAACAGGTGTGGATAGTAGGACGTGCTTCAACTGCTCATTTTGTGCAAGTGCTGGAAGAAACCATGTTACCAACTGTGCGGTGTATTTATCCGATTGATGATATGCATCGAGTCCATATAGTGCGTGAAAGGTTCTGCCAATTTATATTAAAAGTACTAATTACTTAGATATTTTAAGGACAGCTTCAATATCTTTTCTTTATGAAAATGAGTACTTAAGCTGTAACCTTAATAACAAGAGATAAGTGGATAATACAATTAGTGTAATATACTGTATGTATAGCTTTATATAATCATCAATATGTAAAAAAAACTAAAAGTAAACTGTTTCAATAAAATTTACTTATTTTAATTATTGAATGTTTTATTTTGCTCCCTCTTGTTAAATATTTCTTGCTAATTTCCGTGTTTGAAGACACAGGTATTGTAATTCTTAGATATCAGGTAGTTAATTAGTCAGTCAGTTACTTAGTTCAAATGGTGATGAAAACTGTTATTGATATGTAGTTATTAGCTGATAATCTAGGGAGATAAAATAAAATACGGAGCAATGAACAATGATCAAGTATAATGTAATGTAACACAGAGTAAAAAAAATAAACAGTGGCGACATCTACGATAGGTTTTCATATATCGCGTTCGCAACATTGTCTGCGTTCATACATAATTACAACATCCTCCCTTGAACGCAGACCCATGCCGACGAGGAACTGATGATGCTTCGGCTTGGCCAGGGCTTTGGTCAGGCAGTCGGCAAGCATCGATCTTGTAGGTATATACCTACAAGTTCGATGTTTACTCAATGTGAAGGTCACCAGACTTGACCTTGTCTCGTATGTAGTGGTGGCGTACATCTATGTGCTTACTACGGGCGTGATACCTGAACAGAATTACCTGAAAGTTTAATTGCACTTTGATTATCACAGAACAGGGTTATGAAGGGAGCCTTAGTTGTAGGCCACAATTCACAATGTAGCTGTCTCAGCCATAAAGCTTCAGAGTGAGTGCCATGTACTCCGCTTCCGTGGTCGATAGGGCAATGGTTTGTTGCTTTTTGGAGTCCCATAATATTGCACCATCTTGAAGCATAAAAACATATCCTGTGCAGGATCTTCTGTCTTCGGTACAAAATGCCCAATCAGAATCACAGTATCCTGTAATCTCTTGATTCCCATTTATTTTGAATGCTAACACAAGGTCTTTTGTACGCTGCAAATATATAAGGATTCTTATTACAGTAGTCCAGTGTTCTGATGTTGGATTTTGTTATAGCGACTTAATCTGTTCACTGCATAGCATATATCTGGCCGCGTTCCTTGTGAAATGTATAATAGACACCCTATTGCTTCTTGGTAAGGAATTTCACTCAATATATTTTTTCTGAGGCCTTCGAGAATTTAAGATCAGTTTCCATTGGCGTATCCACTGATTTGCAATTCTCCATTCCAAATCGTTTCAATACAGTTTCTATATATTTTGATTGATCTATGTAAATTCCTTTAGTATCATAACTTATTCGTAGACCTATGTAATAGGTAGCTTTTTCACACTCCATTGCATTTCTCCACTCTGCATTTTATCTATCTAAGGCTTCTTTTACAGTCTGTGGATCGTGCAGTAAATGATCATGACAAAGTATGACATGAAATGATCATGACATATACATACATGACAAAGTCATTGTATTTTGACACAGATAGGCATTTTCCCATTCTTTCTAGGCCGCAAGTTTCGAGTGGCAGGGGGCTGAGGGCTCAGAGCTTGCTCAGCAGTATAATCTTCATCATTAGTATCATCTTCACTGATTTGTAAACTTTCATTTTCCTTGACTGTACTGATGCTTTTATATGAACTCGTGTCACTGTCAGAGTCTTCAAGGTTTTCATTTCTACTTTCATCCTGTGAGCTTTTTAATGGCACTAGGGTAAAATCCCTCTTTATATTTTCTTCAAGAAATATTACAACTCGACTACGGACAATTTTTCCTTCTTTTTTATCATATAATCTATATCCTTTCGATTCTTGGCAGTAACCAACAAAAGTAAGCTGTTTTGATTGATCATCATCACTGGACAACCAAAAACTCTCATATGTTGTAGGTTAGGCTTGACACCTGTCCACATCTCTTCAGGTGATTTATAATTTATAGATTTAGTTGGCAAGCGGTTTATCACACAAGCAGCAGAAGAAACTGCTTCTGCCCAAAATTTTTAGGAAGTTCAGCATCTATGAGCATGCATCTAGCGCGCTGAACTAGGGTTCTGTTCATGCGCTCACTCATCCCGTTTTGCTCTGGACTGTATGGTAAAGTGAATTGTCTCTTGATTCCAGATTCTTTGCAGAATTTATCAAAAGCTTCATTAACATACTCCTTACCATTATATCATTTCTTAGTACTTACATTTTTAGCTGTAGTTGATTTTCTGCAAGTTTTTAAATTCTTTAAAATATTCAAATACTTGAGACTTTGATTGCATAAAATAAACAAATACTTTTCTTGAATAATCATCAATGAATGTGATATAATATCTGGCACCACCCAGTGACTTCTTCTCCATGGGACCGCATACATCTGAATGTATTGTCTCTAGAAGACCGGAAGCCCTCGTACCAACATTCTTGAAAGGTTGCCTTGTTTACTTACCTTGTATACAAGTATTGAAGGTCACATATCTATGATTCATGTCTAAGTCTACACCACCAGCTGAATCTTTAAGTTTTTGAAGACTCTGGTAGTTAAGATGACCCAATCTCTGATGCCATATATGAGTTGACGATAACAGTTCTAGTGTGTCATTATTTATCACATATAATCCATTTTGTATATATCCTGTCATGACAAGCTTTGAGTTCCGGTATATTTTGCAGCTATTTTCATCAAATTTCACATTGCAATTATTCTTAGTGATTTGGTGCATTGATAGTAAATTAACTACCAAATCTGGAACATATAACACATTATTTGCCTGTACTGTGCCATTCAGCCTTTTTCTCTGTGCACCATAGCTTTGTATATTTACCTATCCTCAGCCCTTTACTGGTAATGTTTTGTTATCCGCAACAGTGATGTTTGTTTATCATAGCAGATTCAAAATCATAAATTAAGTTTTTATTATTGGTCATATGCTGTGCAGCACCCGAATCGAGATACCAACAGCCTCTCTCCTGAACAGGGGCTGCGGAGAATGCAGGCACAAAACCAGAGGTTCCATCTGACTTATCATTTGACTTACTTGAGTTGTTATTATGATTTAAACCTCGGTTTGAATGACAGTATTTAGCTATATGACCATGTTTGTTGCACTTAAAACAACGCGGGCCTTTACTACTTTTGTGGTACTGTGAATAAAAAGCTGCAGAATCCTTTTCATCTTTGACATCTTGCAGAATTTTAGTTTTTAACAAATCTGTACTTATCTTCTTACCTGAGCTTTCCATGGCCATTATCATGGATTTGTATGATTCTGGTAGCCCTGCCAGAAGAAGCATACCCAACCACTCAATATCAACATGAAACCCAATATTTCTGAGCTTGCGTGCGCAAGTAATAATTATATTTACATAATTTTCTACATTTCCACAACCTTCTAGATGTAGTGATGTAGTGATTAAATTACGCAGTAGACCTACTTTTCTGGTTAAGCCGGAGTCATCAAAAGCCTTACGCAGGTTATGAAAAAAAATGAAAAAATGAAAAAATATTTATTAAGTAACTTACAAGCGGGTAACAAATTGGAGGATTATGCATTTAAATGGAGGAGCCTCCATTTAAATGCATAATGCACTTGTGTTTGGAGATTCCGCTCTTCTAAAGTAGACCTATTATTACATATGTAAGTTCAATAATTACAAGGCATCAATAAACAATAGTATTAAGCTAAAAAGAGAAGGTAAAAAAATATAATTTACAATAAAATATAAATATAACAAAAGTACCAATAAGTGCCAACTTGTTTATATCGAGTGCATGTCAGTCGTTTGTGGGAAATTATAACATTCTCGTTGTCTTAGGTAATAAATTTAGGTACAGTCTTGTTTGTAATAAGTCAATATGATGTTACGTTTGTTTATAGTGAAGTTATCAAAGTTATTATATTTTATTTGTAAGTGAATATACAAGTAAGTAGATAGTTATATAGTACAGATATTTCCTATTAAGACGTATAGATAATTGATTCGACTTCCTGATAATTTTGTCTTTTTAACCAATTAGTAACAGTTTTTTTACAATTATACTTGTTCATCTGATATGTGTTTAATTTACTATTTAATACATTGTACAAATGAGCTGACTGATAGGTGAATTGTCTGTGAGCATATTTTGTTTTAAAGGCCTGTATTGGTGCCACATTATGTTTTCTTGTTTTATTTAGAATTTGAGGATCAAATGCAAGTCTTTTATGAGCTCTGAGTGTAATTTGCAGTACATACAGCTTTCTCACTGATAAGAGACCGCTTGACGTGTATAGCATGTCAGTAGGGTATCTGTAAGGCATGAAATGTATGACTTTAAGTAGAGATCTTTGAGCTCTCTCCAGTTCTAAAAACTTTGTTTTAGTGGCTCCACCCCAGACCGAAATGCAGTAAGATAGTACTGACTGGGCTAGGGCAGTGTAAATTTGTTTTAAAAGATCCACATCAGCTACGTGTCTCAAGTTTTTAAACATCCAAATGAGCTTCCTAATTCTGGTCATGACCAACTCTAAATGAGCATGTCAAGACAGACGCTGGTCTACCATGATTCCCAGGTATTTTACGCAGTTTTCGCGCTTAAAAGAAACGCAGGAGCATGTTAACGAATTTGGTGACCCACAAGTATGTATCTGTATAGTATAGGTCGAAGGTGGTTGTGAAAAGTTATAATTAGAAAAGCATACAAAATACGATTTCCCTGCGTTAAGGGTTAGAAGATTGTGGTTGAGCCAGCTAGCTACTCGAGCAAGACCTTTTTGGGCATTATTTCGGACAGTCTCTCAGGATTCACCAGTAAAAACCACAGCAGTATCGTCGGCATAAGAGTAGACTTTACCTACATCTACATCCAGGCTGCATAGGCCATTGATATATACAAGAAAGAGAGTGGGTCCTAATACGCTCCCATGTGGCACCCCGAAAGTAACATCACACTGATCACTAAGATGTTTCCCTATCTTTACACGCTGTTTTCTTTTATATAAGTAGTCTTTAAATAATTGTAAAGGTATTCCTCGTATGCCTATTCTCTCCAATTCATTCACAAGATAGGTGACAGATATTGTGTCAAACGCTTTTTTCATATCTAAAAATGCAGTGACACATTTTTTCCCGTTATCAACAGTTTTTGTAATATGAGATGTGAGATCGGCCACGGCATCTTCGGTCGAAAGATCTTGTCTAAAGCCATATTGTGAAGGAAAAAGAATCTTAAAAGAATTCAAATAACTCATCAGGCGTTTATTCATTAGTTTTTCGAGAATTTTAGAAATTGGCGGTAATACAGATATAGGCCTGAAGTTGCAGACATCAGTTTTGTCTCCTCCCTTGTATACTGGTGTTATTAAAGCAATTTTTAATGCATCTGGAAACACGCCTTGAGTAAAGCATAGGTTGGCCAAGTGTGTAACAATGGGAACAACAACATCTGCAGCTTTTTAAAAAAAATTGGTGGGAATACCATCCCAACTAGAGGCGCTGTTTGATTTTAGCCCATTTAGTATAGTATACACCTCATTCTGATCAGCATCCACTAATACAAATGATGATGTTAGTAGTGTCAGAGATTTGATGTGGGATTTGCTTTGTTAGAATATCTTCTGCCAATGTTTTGCCTATTAGAGAAAAATATTGATTACAGTAATTAACTGATTCTTGGGGGGGTAGCCCCACAATAAATCAGTTCTAAATTATCACCTTTGTTTTTATTGCGATTTGTAATTTTATTAATTGATTGCCACAATTTTTTAGGGTTGTTTTTATTTTGGATAAGTTGTTGCCTGTCATAATTTCTTTTAATTTTTTGATTAGTTTATTACAAAAGTTTCGATACCGCCTAGAGGTAATTATTAAGGTTTCATTACCAGGATCAGATATTCCATACCTCCTTCTATGTTTTTGAATCCTAAATGTGTATATAGTTAATAGAATCTATTAACAAAATGATATTTGTCCTAGCTTTTGTGTCGTCGCTTTTACTAAAAGTTGTGTCGTCATCGTGTTCAATGCATGTCCAAAGATTCCTCGTGCTCGAGAAACGTCTTCACCGCAAAACTTCACGTGGCATAATTGTCGCGGCCTTTTACTTTTCGATGTTAATTAAGTTTCCGTTTGATGTCAGTTTTGATAATCAAGTGGTTTTGTTGAAAAAGAAACTCTGAAAACCGAGAAATTTGCGAAAGCCGGATTGAGGTTAGGTCTGACTACAAATTGCTTTTCGCAAAAACTAATTGGATAAACTGTCCCTAAACTATTCTAATCAGGCGTCTGGGCCCATAACCTGATGAAAACTGTTATTAATATGTGGTTATTAGCTGATAATCTAGGGAGATAAAAAAAAATACAGAGCAATGAACAATGATCAAGTATAATGTAATGTAACACAGAGTAAAAAAAGAATAACAAACAGTGGCGACATCTACGATAGGTTTTCATATATCGCGTTCGCAACATTTTATTTATTTCAAGCATCTGGACTCATACAAATTTTGTTAGTATTCATATTACAGTAGTTTAAAATCTAGGGTTAGTAATTACAATATATCACTGTACCCACATGTAGTACACAGCAGTGGTTAATGTAGGTACAGTCCAGCCAGCTCGCTATCATGGCCAGGATGCTGTTGGAGCTGGCTCAGACGCGACGCATCAGGCTGGCGCCCCGCTTGCGCGTGGTTGCATAAAAGCAGTCAATCTGCGCTCCCGTAAACATGCCTGACGCGCTGCAAAATCGAGGCAACCCAAACAACACTCGAAACGCATTAATATATTGGATGCGGAAAGAGTCGTACGATTTTTTCGAATAATCAGCCCACAGTGTGCTTGTGTAGAATGATGTGCAGAATGCTCTGAACAACGTTTTATTTACATCCTCTGAACATCGCGAAAATCTGCGAGCTATCATATCCGATCTAACCGACAACGCTCTTCGCTCCCTATCTATATCGACATCGTCCTTCAGGTCATGCGTCAAGACATGTCCAAGATATTTAATATTGAAAGAAAAAAAAGATATATAATAATTAACATTGTCTGCGTTCATAATTTCAACAAATGTCACCTTGAAACATTAAAAAAATGTCAGTAACACTAAAATAGACAAAAAAAAATCTTTGAATAACTTCGGAATCCAAGTAATACAAGTAACTAGAACAAGCGAGTGTGAGCAAGCGATCTTATATATCTTAGATCTCGCTTGCTCACACGAAATAATAAAATTGCTACCCAATAAGCAACTTCCTTCCTTCTGAGATCTTGTGAACGGTGACCGTGTTGCTATTTTATTTTCGATAAAATTATAAGTGTTTGTGTAAATAACAATCATATAGCGAATTTAAATTCGGTTGCAATTCCAATTACACAAATAAGTGCACATACATCATACAAATATTAGCAAATTACCGAGCTTAAGCTTGTAGATGCTACTGGTCTTCAAATTGAGATGTGTGGGTGGATCTTTCTAGCTATCTACCGATCCCCGTCTCACTCAGATGCTGATGGTTTCATAAACTCCCTTGATGAACATCTAGAAACTATATCACACTCTACAAATATTTCGATAATAGGTGATATTAACATTGACCTTTTTATCGCTGCTAATGAAAAGGCGCATGAACGCCGAAATCGTCTGAATTATTTAGATACTCTTTCTTTGCATGGTCTTCTATCTGCCCACACTTATCACCCAAGGATAGACTCATGTCTAGACCATGTTATTTTGAAATAAGATAAAAAATGTAACTCTGTCTATATAGCTATATTAAATACTATAGTCACCGATCACTGTCTAGTTCTGGTAAAATTTACCAATGTATCTAATACATACATACATACATACAATCACGTCTATATCCCTTGCGGGGTAGACAGAGCCAACAATCTTGAAAAGACTGATTGGCCACGTTCAGCTATTTGGCTTAATGATAGAATTGAGATTCAAATAGTGACAGGTTGCTAGCCCATCGCCTAAAGAAGAATCCCAAGTTTGTAAGCCTATCCCTTAGTCGCCTTTTACGACATCCATGGGAAAGAGATGGAGTGGTCCTATTCTTTTTTGTATTCGTGCCGGGAACCACATGACATACACGGCGTATCTAATAGATATGCTACAAACTACATTAAAAATGTTATTGATTTTGATAATGCATATAAAATGCTTGTCCTTGACATAATTTATGTTAAAAAGAATGACTCAGACGGCACATACACCATGCATGCTTTTAGAAATGAACTAGAGTATGACACAAATTTTATTAAAGTTATTGTAGTGACTGGATTAACCAATGAGAAGATACCAGTTATTAATGGAACCTTATATAGCAGGAAAGTCACGTTTGGCACTAATTTACCAGGCCCTAAGATTGGCCACAACACTTGGTCTCAGGAGGGCACTTACAGGACAGGTGTTTGTGCACAGTTACCTCAGTCGGCATATTTTGCTCTACAACTGCCATACTCTATATTTGGGCTTGATCGGACTCCAAATTTTGTTGATACTTTATCCATTGGACTGTCTGGTTACTCCAAAAGCTGGACTCAGATTATTCCCAATTCTCAAATAGTAGTTATACCTTCCCCACCTTATGACCCTTCTCAATGGAAGGCTCGATTATTTGTTACACCCAGCAAAGTTATTCTTAAAAGCGTTTTTGTCCTCACTGCCATCATTATTGTAATAACAGGGCTTGTACTGTATTTACATTGGAAAGAAAGAAATGATAGGCAAGATGTGATAGAGATTGATGAAAAGACTTATGTTAAAATATAAAATAGTTCATATTAGAATCAAACTCCACTAATATTCAAAACTATCTTCTTTTACAATACAATAAAAACACCTTTTCTTCTTTAGAACTACAATAAAATTCTCTTATAAAAAAATTGCCAATCTAAGGTCTGCCGCGCCGATGGATGCATGGCTAGGGGCGAGCCTAGTCTCGAGCGTGCCACTTCCGCCATGGGGTTGGGCGACCCCCAGGTAATGGCTAGCCTTACCCTGGCATGCGGGGCTCTGCTGGGGCGGACAAAATTGTTCCCTTGCGTCTCGTGGGAATCGCATGATGATCCGTAAAAAGCACCTAAATGGCGGCGATGGTGTCCGCACCCCATCACGTCTCGTTCCCGGCGGGAGCGGTATGCGGTCTGCTGAAAGCCGTTTTGCGACGATGAATGTAAGAGGAGGAATGAAGGAAAAGATTGAGGAAGTATGCCAGATGATGGATGAAAGACGTTTGGATGTGTTGTGCGTGAATGAAACGAAGCGGAAAGGATGCGACGCGACGCAGCACGGCCCTTACACGGCGTATTGGTCTGGAATTTCCAGTACCAGCCGAGGCTGTCAAGGGGTCGGTCTAATCCTTTCTGCACGAATGGCTGAGTGTGTGAATGAGTATGAGTGTGTCAGCCCTCGTCTTCTATGGATTAGGCTGAAAGTTAGAATCACTCGGATGCTCGTTTTAGGTGTTTATGCACCGTGGGATGTGGGTTCGAGGGGTACAACATCAGCAAAAAGCGAAAACGAGGAGTTCTGGAATAGTGTAAGAGAAGTATTGAAAGTGACCAAGCCAAATGAGAAGATTATTATGTTAGGTGATTTTAATGGATGGGTGGGTGTAAAGCGTGATGGATATGAAAAGGTGCTTGGTGCGTTTGGTGACGAAAAGGTGAATGATAATGGAAGAAGTGTATTAGAAATTTGTCTAGAGTGGGATCTTTTTGTGTCGAACTCAATGTTTCAACATAAAGAGATCCACACCTATACAAGAGTGGAAGGTATTTTAAAAAGTATGATAGACTTTGTGATTGTAGATGAAAGATTGAAGAACAAAGTGCTGGATACCCGAGCATATCGCGGTGCTGGCATTGACTCGGACCATTTACTGGTGATATCCCGGATAAGGGGTATCTTCAATCGCTGGCGGCACAGGGTAAGGGAGCAAACCAGCGCTTTGGAAAGAGTGAAAGTAGAAAATTTGCAAGATATGGATGTAGGTAAGAAGTATATTAATAGACTGAAGGATGAAATTGAAGATTTAGATGAGAGAAGCAATATTGAAGATGGATGGAAGGAATTTAAAGAAAGAATTGTGAAAGTAGCTGTTGAAGTGTGTGGTGTAAGTAGAAGAAGGAAAGGGAAAAATCACAAAAATGCGTGGATGAGTAAAGATGTGCAAGAACTTGTGCGATTAAAGAAGAAAGCATGGCTGGATTTGTTAGCAGCAAAAGCTAACTTAAGAATGCAAGAGGTTATAGATGAGGATGTGAATGAAGCACGTAAGGAATATAAAAAAATGAAAGATTTGGTTAAGAAAGCTGTGATTAGAAAGAAAGAAGAGTATAAAGAGGATTTTGATAAAAGGCTATCAGAAGACTTTCAGTCAAATCTGAAAGTATTCTGGAAATCCGTAAGGTCAGCCCGAGGAAAAACTATAACCAGAGAGCTGACTAGGATCAGATGCCAGGATGGTAGCGTTGTGAAAGGAGAAGAATGTGTGCTAAAGATATGGAAGGACTATTTTGAGAGTTTATTTTAAAAAAAGGAAGAAAATAAGAAAGAGTTCTGCTATAGCGAAGAAAAAGAGAATGAGATGGAAGGCGAAATTGAAATGTTTGAAATTGTGGAAGCACTTAAGAGTATGAAAGCGGGTAAGGCTGCCGGGTATGATAGAGTGTCGGTCGAGATGCTTAAAGCAGGAAAAGGCGTCGTAGCTAGACAGTTGTACTGCCTTTTCAATTTGTGTTGGAGAAGCGGCCGAGTACCAAAAGATTGGTGTAAGGCTGTTATTGTGCCACTTTACAAAGGAAAAGGGTCACAACTGGACTGCAAAAATTATCGTGGTATAAGCCTGCTTAGCGTCGTCGGCAAATTGTATGCTAAGGTATTGATTAATAGAGTCAGGAATGAAACTGATGACAAAATATGGGATGCTCAAGCGGGATTTCGAAAGGGAATGGGATGTACTGATCAGGTCTTTTCTTTGCGGTGCATAGCCGAAAAGTTTTTGGCCAAGAGTCAAAAAGTCTATTGCACATTCGTGGATTTGGAAAAGGCCTATGACAGAGTTGAGAGGAATGAATTGTGGTCAGCACTTTCTATGCATGGGGTGAGCAGTCTCTTGATACGAGCACTGAAATCCTTATATGAGGATTCGAGTGCTTGTGTCAGGATAAACGGAGCGCACACTGAGTGGTTTAAGATTGAGAAAGGTGTTAGGCAGGGATGTGTTGCGTCACCGTGGCTGTTCAACCTATTTATGGATAGTTGTTTGACAGATTTGAAAGAGTCTGAAAGTGGATTAAGGATGAATGAATTACTCGTCAAATGTCTGCTCTATGCCGACGATCAGGTTATACTGGCGTCATCAGCGGAGGAGTTACAGGAGATGGTAAACTGTATGCATGAAGCTTTAAAAGAGAAAGGAATGAAAGTGAACGTAAGTAAAACTAAAACACTGGTTTTTGAAATGGAGAAAGAAATGACAGCATGTAATATTTTGATTGGAGGAGAAAAAGTTGAGCAAGTGAAAGAGTTTGTATATCTAGGATCAAAGTTTACATCAGATGGCAAGTGTGATAGTGATATTGAAAGGAGAGTGAACGCGGGGAACATGGTGAATGGAGCTTTGCATGCCTTTATAAGCAGTCAGAAACTATCCAAAAAGGCTCGACTGGCTGTGCACAGGGGCGTGTTGGTCCCGACATTAATGTATGGGAGTGAAAGTTGGGTATGGCAAAAGAAGCACGAAAGCAGAATAAATGCAGTGGAAATGAGAGCGTTAAGGAGTATGTTGGGTGTGAAATTGAGTGACCGGATAAGGAACAGCGTGATAAGGGAATGTTGTGATGTGAAAGAAGATGTAGTTACAGGAATAGAAAAGGGTATGTTGAGATGGTTCGGTCAGGTGGAGAGGATGAATGAAAACAGGTTGACTAAGCAGATATACAAGGAGAGTGTGGAGGGAAAGGTCGGGGTGGGAAGACCTAGACGAACATATCTTGATCAAATTAAGGACGTCCTGGTGAAGGGTCAGGTCAAAAGTGCCCGAAACCGCCGAGCTTGCATGAAGAGAGTTATGAATGTGGATGAAGCAAAGGAAGTATGCAGGGATCGTGGCAAGTGGAAAGAGGTAGTCTCTGCCTACCCCTCCGGGAAAGAGGCGTGAGTTTATGTATGTATGTATGTATGTTGTACAAAAAATTCTCAATACACTTCTTCACTTCATCTTTCCCTTTTACAAAGTACACTGATCTGTAGTTTGAGTAGTCATCTTTAAGAACAACAAAATATCTGGAGCCTCCCACGGATGGTATCTCCATGGGCCCGCACGTGTCTGCATGTATTAACTCACATGGCTTACTCGTTTTATTTTCACTGGCACTGAAAGGCAAACGATGTATTTTGCCTTCCAAGCAACCTTCAAGTCCGCGTCTTTTACTTCAATGTTGTTATTTTTAAGCACTGTTCTTACATACTGTAAGTTTTGGTGAGCAAGTTTTTCGTGCCACTCTTTAAGTCCAGATTTCACATCAGTCAGATTTGCTATCTCACACTTATAACGCTATCTCACACTTATAACCATATAGTACATATCTCCGTTACGACACGCTACGGCACACACAGAATTTTCCTTGTAAAATTTACAGAATTTAGTGTCCATTTTAACAATATAACCTTTTTCTGTCGCGCATTTGACGGAAAACAGGTTTGTTTTTAATTCCGGAACAAAGAGTATGTTGTCTATGGTTGTGTTCACCCATTCGCGGCCATTAAATACCTCTACCGCCACCTGTCCGAACCCGAGTGCACTAATTTCTTCGCCATTTCCAATGATAACTGTTTTATTGTTCGACGATAAATATGTGGTAAATAGGTTGCGATCACGGCACATATGTTGACTAGCGCCCGAGTCCACTAACCACTGAGATTGTTGGACGTGTCTATTTACATTCATCACCATAAAAGCGTTACTTTTACTGTCTTTTTCCCGATTCTTCTTGAAATAGCACTTACTTTTTGTATGTCCTACTTTCTTGCAGGAATAACACCTTTTTCCCGGTCTATTGTCGTGTCCCGAACCCTTGTTTTGATTACATTCATTTTGGTAATGTCCCAGCTTATTACACTTATAACACTTAATGTTTTTCTTAGCTGCGAACGCCGATGCTGACGAGTTTTGAGGTTCCTTTTCGTTTATTCGTTCCTCTTCTATCAATAATCTCGCAACGAGATTATCTAGCGTTTGTTTCTCGTCCGACGCGGACTCCCACGCCGACAAAAAATGCTTATACATATCTGGAATTGACATTAACACTTTTGTTATGACGAACCTTTCTGAAATGTCTTCCCCCATCTGTTTGAGCTGGTTTCTTAATTCTTCTATTTTAGATAAGAATGTAGTCATCGCGGTGCCCTCCTCGTACTTATATTGAAAAAAACGTTGTTGAACAATATGAATACTTGTTTCAGATTTTTGCTCATACACACTCGCAAGTTTTCGCCACATTTCCGCGGACGTGGTACAAGTTATGATATGCATCATCACGCTTTCCGACATTCTTGTTACAAGCCATGACTGAGCCTTCGCGTCTTTCTTTTCCCATGCAGCCTTCTCACCCGCCGCCTCTGGTTTCACACTTCTCCCGTCTACTACCTCTAGCAAACCTTGACCCCGTAGTAAAACGACGGTTTGGAACTTCCAAATATTCCAGTTAGATGCTCCTTCGAGCTTCGTGTGCGTCTGGAGTCTTAAACTATTTTCGTCTTCCATCTTCCTGTTCGTCCCGACCTTGCTTATTGCTTCACTCGCTCGCAAGTTTTTATTTCTTTCTAACCTCAACGCCACGCACGCGGTAAAAGTATTTTTTGACGAAACAGTTTTTTTTTTTATTGTTTTAACTTTTGTTTCTCAGGCTTATGTGCCTGGGCCAATAACCCCTTGAATTAAGTGAAAAACAATTAATACTTGGACGAAGACTTTTATTTTAAAGACATCGAAACTTTTACAACTGGGAGCGCACACAATTATATTGAAGAACAGTTTCCTCAGTGTTACCAGCATACAAATATAAAAAATAACACACGCCTATTACATTGTTACCAACATACTACTCTGTCAAGAAAGTAGCAGGAAAAGATCAATAATACACAAACTGTTTGTTATTCATCCAAATTTATTTTATCACCTTCAAAATATGCTCCTTTAGAAACGATACACTTACGCCAACGAATAATCCAATCATCAAAACATTTTTTAAACGCTGTTTCCGGAATTGAGGTCAGTTCTCGCCGCGAATTCTCTTTTATGTCTTCTACCGATTGAAAACGGGTGCCACGAAGTGGTAATTTGAGTTTAGGAAAAAGAAAAAAGTCGGCTGGAGCCATATCTGGTGAATATGGTGGTTGCTCGATGGTATTTGTTGAGTGTTTGGTTAAAAATTCGTTCACAATGATGGCCTTGTGCGAAGGTGCATTATCATGGTGCAAAATCCAAGAATTTTCTTTCCACAAATCTGGCCTTTTTCGTCGGATTTGCTCTCTTAAACGCCGCATAACACTCAAATAATATTCCTTATTTACCGTTTGACCTTCCGGCAAGAATTCCGAGTGCACAACACCGCGATAGTCAAAGAAAACAGCCAACATGACTTTGACTTTTGAACGACTTTGGCGTGGTTTTTTCGGTTTCGGTTCAGTTGGAAGGCGCCACTCCGAAGCTTGTTGACTAGTTTGCATGTCAAACTCGTAAACCCACGTCTCGTCACCAGTAACAATGCGTTTCATGAATGTTGGGTCGGAATTGACTCGTTCTAGCATGTCCTCAGCGACTCTCATGCGATTGAGTTTTTGAAAAAAATTCAGGTCTTTTGGGACTAGCCGAGCGGCAACATGTTTCATACCCAAATTATTAGTTAAAATGGTACGGATCGACTCGTGAGATACAGAAAGTTCGGTGGCTATCTCTCTCAAAGTTGAATGAGGATTTTCAGTCACTATTTCCTTCACTTTTGCGATGTTAACTTCAGTTGATGGTCTACCAGAGCGAGGCAAATCTTCCATCACATCTCGACCGCTTTTGAACGCTTTGTACCACTCATAAGCACGAGTTTTTGATAAAGTCGATTCACCGTAAGCCTTCTGTAACATTTGCAGTGACTCCGAACACGATATTCCATTAGCAATGCAAAATTTAAGACAAACTCTTTGTTCGATGTTTTTATCCATTATGAAATTAGCAATACACTCTAGATATGATATAACTAAAAATAGCACTGTATTTAATGTAAACAACAGATGCAACTCAAACTCCGCGCCAAAATGGAAAACAGTTGTGCCAATCTAACAACAACAAAAAAAACAAAAATTTGAATTTGGAACCATAAATAAATAATCCATTCCCGATACTTTTCTGACTGAATGTATACTATTAAGTACCGTGTAAATTATTTCAAATATCTATTTTCTCAAAGGAAATGAAACCAAAAATTATCAAATTTAATAAATTCAATTGATAAGTATATACCTATATACATACAAAGCATTGATAAGACTCGTCAACCAATTAAACCGCAACTGTTGATTTTGTTCCCACGAAGAGTACTTACTTTGTAGATATTTTTAATTTTCTTCGTAAGTAGCAGAAAGTAGCAGCAAATTTTTATATATGTTTTAAACAAGTATTAGTACTGTATTATAGTAGTGTAGTGTACTGTAGTGTAGTATTGACATCTTTGTATTCACCTGTATTTACAAATAAATTATTTTGATTTTGATTTTTTAAATTTAATAATATTTTCAAAGCGTGGGCAAACGTGGGTAAGTGTTAAAACCTTCGACGAAATTTGAAGATACCTTTTTTTCTACTACGGTACGATTAACACTTTCATATTCATATGTTTGAATAACATATAAATGTTATATATTTTTTTCAAATCTTCGATAGACAAGCTTTCCAAAAATATACAATACTTTGTACCTGTCACTTTAAATTTTAATGCTATTTGGATTTGCAAATGGTAGATCAAGAACGTAAAATATTTAGCTGCATAAAAGTTGAACTTTGGTACAAAAAACATTTACTTATAATGTATGCAATAAAAAATAAGGTACATAATAATGAAGTTCAACATTTGAACTATTAAATTATGTACATAGGTATCTTTATATTTGTCAGTGGTAAAAGTCATTTTTGATATGCGTTTGTTTTATCATATTCCACAGTGCGATGCTCCAAGTGGTACCACGATGAGTGTGTCGGTTTGACTGCAGAAGATGCTGATGACTTTCAATGTCCTGATGGATGCGAATAAGGACAATTTATTTAATTTTCTAAGACTACTATTCTTCCTATTGCTTTCAAGATTATTGATCCCAAGAATTCCAATTTACATAGTTGATTTTCGAATAAAGTATAGGCCTTTTTATCCTACCCTAGTATAATAAGGCCTACAGATTGCGTTTTTAAAAAAGTTATATATTGTTTTGGTTTTAAGGTAGACAAGCTATTTTGTGTTTTAAATTTTTAGTAATTTAAGTACATGACTGATTAATAATAAAACTTGTTGATTATGTTGGATATTTTTCATTTTATTACAAATTTTCCTCAGCTAGGCCTTGATACCCGTGGGTACCTTAAATAGAAGTACAGTTTTGCTTGTTCCAAAGAAAAGTGACAAAAATAATTGAAACAAAATGGAAACTTGTAATTGATTACAGGCAATTAAATAATAGAATTCTAGATGACAAGTTTCCACTACCCAACATTACGGAAATTTTAGATTCTTTGGCCCATTCTTTACTTTTCAAAACTTGACTTATCACAAAGTTACTATAAATTAAAGTTAAATGAAAAATCCAGAAAATATACCGCTTTTCAGTTAGATCGAATATATCAACTTTCACTTCATCCCGACTCACGCAAATATACACAGCCTTCACCGCTGATAAGATATACCAAATGAAACGTTGTCCTATGGGACTCAAGACTAGTCCTAGCGTATTTTCTCGTTTAATGACCATAGCTATGTCAGGACTAAACTATAAACAATGTTTTATTTATTTAGACTATTACGATATAATAAAAAAATAATTTCTGTATTAGAAAGACTACGAAAAGTTATCTTAAAATTTAATCCACTTAAGTGCGAGTTCCTAAGAACGGTGATGATATATTTGGGTCACAAAATAACAAATCAAGTCTTTTTCCAGATCCCAGTAAAATAAACACATTGCAAAATTATCCGATACCTACTAGCGTCGATGTCGTCAGAAGGTTTGTTGCCTTTGCTAATTACTACAAGCAGTTCATTCATTTCACTTAACTGGTTCATTTCACTGGTTGGAAGCACCGTGGTAAGTAACTCCCTGCGAGCCTGTGGTAAGATCACGCACCGATTACACTTCCTAATTCTTAGCTAATGATCGGTTGAAAGCACCGTGGTAAGTAACTTCCGGCGAGCCCGTGGTAAGATCACGCACCGATTACACCTCCTAAGTTAACAATAATAGCAGAAACTCTAAATTATAAATAAACAGACTGACATTATAATCTTATTAAATTATCACACACGACACATCATCACAACTTAATTCTTAGCAACAAAATGGTCTAAAATGGGAACGAGTGAAATACGCAAAGTACGAGTTAGCAGATACACAGTAATTAAGGGTGTTTATACTCATACTGAGTAAATACTTTTATATCGATTGTAATTTGTTTGAAAGTCAAAAACACTTTCAGGTATGAACTCATAGGTGTATGTAACACAGCATATCAATACATCATACCATACTTTGAGTTTTTAAGTTCATCTATACTAATATTATAAAGCTGAAGAGTTTGTTTTGTTTGTTTGTTTGTTTGTTTGTTTAAACGCGCTAATCTCAGAAACTACTGAACCGATTTGAATAATTCTTTCACTGTTAGATAGTCTATTTATCGAGGAAGGCTATAGGCTACATTTTATCCCGGATTTCCTACGGGATATTAATATTAATCCTTATATATTAATCCTTATCCAAATAAATATGTTTATTACTTTCGGCTTTTCATGTAGACTAAAATTGCCATTTATAGTATATAAATCAGACGAATAGGTTTTGAGATATAGTCGTTATAAGCAATTTGCAGCGAAACATTTAATACGGCGAAGCAGCGTTCTTTCTAATACGCGTGACCGCCTGACCGCCGCATAACAATTAGCAGCTATTATTGATAAAGCCGAGGAGGATGTTTGCAAAAATAAATATGATGCCCAAAATAACTATTCCACGCGGACGAAGTCGCGGGCACAGCTAGTTTAGTATGTAATCGTCCTAATAACACTATGCAGAGTCAAAGACAGACATGCAAATGCAATAAGTGAATCTCATACTTTACGTGTTAGTCGTTAAAATATGTATAAAAAGCTATAAATGAGTATGTATATAAAACAAGATAATTTTATTTACAAAGTTTAAAAAAAGTTAAACAATTTTTATTTATTAGATATTTGTTTAAATTTAAAAGATTCCTTTACTTCAATTATTTGAAAAATATTCGGCTTGGGATTCAGTTATTAAGGATAGAGGTGGTGCATTTTAAAGAATATACATATACGTTATTTGGAATCAAGGCAGTATATTTTGTAGAAATAATGATTTTACTATTTCCGTATAGTTTGAGAACCTGGTAATTTATTTATTTATTTATTTAAACTTCATTGCACAAGATACAAATGTATAGCACAATTGGCGGACTTAATGCTAGAAGCATTATCTACCAGTCAACCATTGGGTCTTACAGAGAACTTCATGTGGGGTTAAACTAAATAAATATATTTATACCTACACAAAATATAAAATAAAATAATTATAATATACATACATAAAAAATACAATAGATAAACAATATACATACATAAAAACTACAATAGATAAACAATATACATTTATGCATAATAATAAAAATTTTGCCTAAGCATTAACGGATGTGCTTTGTGGAATGACGGTAATCGAATATCAAAGTAAGTTTTTTAACAAAATACGTAATTATTTTGTTTATACCGATCTCTCATGTGCCGTGTTGTTCCTGGCACCAATGAAAAAAAGAATAGGACCTCTCCATCTCTTTTCCATGGATGTCGCGAAAGGCGAGTAAGAAATAGGCTTATAAGCTTATTCGTTTAGCCTAGCAACCTGTCACTATTTTAATCTTAAATCCATCATTAAAACAAACAGCGTGGCCTGTCAGCCTTTCAAGGTTGTTGGCTCTGTCTAACCTGCAAGGGATATAGACGTGATTATAGATAGATAGATAGATAAAACTCTTTATTGCACCATAAAAGTAAATTGTACAAAACAGCACAAAGCAGATATAGATGGTACAAAGGCGGACTTATCGCTAATGCAATCTCTTTCAGTCAACCTTTGAGTGGAAGGAACATTGACGTACTATAAACAACTAGACTCACAATCCCGCTAAAAAAGTGTCCGCGGCAAAACTCTACTCAACGCTCAAGTGAGTAAAGTTCTCGGCTAGTCTCGTTTCGTCCGTCCACAAGTGACAACGGCGCACAATGACGAAGTGCTCTGTCAAAAAGTGTAAAAATTGTCCAAGAATTGCGCTCAAAAATGATGGCGTTTCCTATTTCATGTTAGTACAATTCAGTTTTAAAGTAATCGCACTTAATAGTATAAGTTAGCTGTTGGTTTTCTATCAAATCATTTTATTAAATATTTAAAACTTAACGGTACTCGGCATTTAGCACTATCCGCACCTATCTCTTTCTTGCGGTCAACAAATATTAAAGAGTAAACGAAACAAATATAGTTTTGTCGCCGCGCTTCTTGATGCTTGCCTAGGAACATAAAGTTGTGGAGTCGCTTTGTTTTATTTTTTGTTTGTGATTTTTTATTTTGATACTAGTTCGGTTGATTAATTATTTAATGAGGTGAATGGAAATATGAATTCACAGCGCGAATTCTCGCCGTGAATTCACGGCAAAACTTGTGCCTCTTATTCGCAGACCTTCGCGGCAATAATCTGTAGCCAGCATTAAATAAGTGGTAGTATTTATTAAGATCGGTTGTTGTTGTTTAATCACTTTTTATTATAGTAATATTTTATTGTCACTATTGTCGAATTAAAAATAGATTTATATATAAACTTTAATTCGTTCTAATTTATTGATAGTTCTCTATAAACAGAATAGACCCTCAATCAAACAAGCTAGTAAAGTATAAAATTGACAAAAAAATAGTACTTCGAACACTATTTGCGCCTCGGAGCCTCGCTTCTGTAAGAATTTTGGGGTAGTAATTATCCTGTAAACCAAATCACATCGAAATCTGTTCAGTAGAATTTGCGTGATTGAGTAACAAACATCCTCACATACTTACAAACAAACATCTAAAAAATACATTTTCCAGATTGACCAAACCGGGGATCAAACCCGAGACCTCCGACTTGGCAGTCAGGCAAGATGATCATTAGGCCACAGAAGTCGACAAAAATCAAAAGAACTACCTTTAAAGTAAAAAATAAACTACTTACATCCAAATCGACACATAATCACAGACATTCAAACACTCATACACCCAAACAAACTCCTTCTAACATCCAATAGACAATTTTTATTGCAACGCATTTCGTATCAAAATGTTTAAGTGTGTGAAGGTAAAACAAAGCCACTCCACTCGCCTCTTTGTTCTAAATGAAACATTGAGTTAATACCATGTCACACCAAACTACGTTTTTTAAGGATTGCGTGCCTTATTATAAAACAGTTAAGGTTCAATTTTCAATACACTTGTTTTTAGACATAGGACATTGTCAAATAGTCGAAGTAATATGCGTAATAATAATTACGTATTGAGGTGAGGACGATATTTTGTTTTATTTTGCTCGGGACTGTGTATCTAGTTGTTTATAGTTGATCGAAGGGAAGGAAACTAAAAAGAAGATTGGCGTTGGCGCAGAATGATGAATAAATCTTTAAACATAATAAAATGCGCACAGAATATATATCTATATATAATACGTATAAATACATACAAAGAATACAAAAAATACGCATAAATACAGATACCTATATTTATCATTATATGTATTCGTAATAATAACATATTCTTAGGATAGAGAAGAAAGATAATGAGACCTAATGAGATTTTAAAACTATCAATAGTCTGGGCTTTCCTGATATCGACAGGGAGAGCATTCTATACGGACAGCTTGTTCAGTAAAAGAGTGGGAGTAAAAATTGGTGTTGGATGTCGGTAGTCTTAGTCGTAGGGTAACCGTGCTACGCAGACTGCGGGTGGCGCCTTGGGCATCACTATAAAAATTGAAGCGCTCCTTTAAGTAGAGGGAGAAAACGGATTAAATAAGACAGAAGAGAGCATTGTCACAATATGCAAATTGCGACGGAGTCGGATAGGAAGCCACTTCAGCTGCGAACGGAAAGAAGAAACGTGATCATATTTGCGAAGGCCAAATATGTAACGAATAGAAATATTTTAAAGACGCTCGAGTTTGTGAATCCATTTAAAACGCAGGCAATCATAATCGGTGGCTCTTATTTGGCGTGGCGCCACCCGCAGTCTGCGTAGCGGTTACCCTACGACTAAGACTACCGACATCTAACACCAATTTTTACTCCCACTCTTTTACTGTACAAGCTGTCCGTCTATGGAATGCTCTCCCTGCCGATATCAGGAAAGCCCAGACTATTAATAGTTTCAAAAATCTCGTTAGGTCTCATTATCTTTCTACTCTATCCTAAGTATATGTTATTATTATGTATTTATATGTATTTATGCGTATTTGTATGTATTTATATGTATTATATATAGATATATATTCTGTATGTATTTTATTATGTTCAAACATTTATTTATCTTGCTCTGCCCCAACGCCGATCTCCTGTTTGGTTTCCTTCCACCCAAAGGTTGACTGGAAGAGATTGCTTTAGCGATAAGTCCGTCTTTGTACCATCTATATCTGCTTTGTGTTGTTTTGTATGTTTTCTCTTATGGTGCAATAAAGAGTTTTATCTATCTATCTATCTATTCGCCTTGATACCAAAAGATCTGCTCCAGTCAGATATTTGCATCAAATCACCATTAATAGAGGAAATCGCGGAAGGTAAATCAGCTAATGGAGAGTGACAATAAATTTGCAGATCATCCGCATATAGATGGTAGGATGATCGAAAGTTATCAGTGATACGATTAATAAATAGTGCGAACAACAATGGAGAGAGAACACCGCCTTGAGGTACCCCAGCCGAGATGTAACACAAGGGCAAGATCTACAAAACGGCAGTTCGGCCGGCTCTGCTGTACGGGTCCGAATGCTGGACAGTGAACAAGACACATGAGCAGTAAATACATGCCAACGAAATGAAGATGCTTAGGTGGGCGGGAGGTGTAACTAGACTGGACAGAATTCGGAATCAATACATTCGGGGTAGTTTTAAAGTTGCACCAATCGCAAATAATGTCCACGCAAATACACTTTAATGGACACACGTACAGTTTATAGAAATACAGAAGGAGCACAGAGAAAAGAAACAGATCAATAGTCCAAGCGAAACACAAGAAGCAGGGAAAGAAAGTTCTAAACTACTTCCAACTTTCAGCCTAATCCATAGAAGGCGAGGGCTGACACACTCATACTCATTCACACACTCAGCCATTCGTGCAGAAAGAATGGTACTGCAAAATTCCAGACCAATAAGCCGTGTAATGGCCGTGCTGCGTCGCGTCGCATCCTTTCCGCTTCATTTCATTCACGCACAACACATCCAAACGTCTTTCATCCATCATCTGGCATATTTCCTCAATCTTATCCTTCATTCCTCCTCTTACATTCATCTTCGTAAAGCGGCTTTCAGCAGGCCGCATACCGCTCCCGCCGGGAACGAGACGTGATGGGGTGCGGACACCATCGCCGCCATTTAGGTGCTTTTTATAAATTTGCATCCATTCTACTCTATCCTAAGTATATGTTATTATTATGTATTTATATGTATTTATGCGTATTTGTATGTATTTATATGTATTATATATAGATATATATTCTGTATGTATTTTATTATGTTCAAACATTTATTTATCTTGCTCTGCCCCAACGCCGATCTCCTGTTTGGTTTCCTTCCACCCAAAGGTTGACTGGAAGAGATTGCTTTAGCGATAAGTCCGCCTTTGTACCATCTATATCTGCTTTGTGTTGTTTTGTATGTTTTCTCTTATGGTGCAATAAAGAGTTTTATCTATCTATCTATCTATTCGCCTTGATACCAAAAGATCTGCTCCAGTCAGATATTTGCATCAAATCACCATTAATAGAGGAAATCGCGGAAGGTAAATCAGCTAATGGAGAGTGACAATAAATTTGCAGATCATCCGCATATAGATGGTAGGATGATCGAAAGTTATCAGTGATACGATTAATAAATAGTGCGAACAACAATGGAGAGAGAACACCGCCTTGAGGTACCCCAGCCGAGATGTAACACAAGGGCAAGATCTACAAAACGGCAGTTCGGCCGGCTCTGCTGTACGGGTCCGAATGCTGGACAGTGAACAAGACACATGAGCAGTAAATACATGCCAACGAAATGAAGATGCTTAGGTGGGCGGGAGGTGTAACTAGACTGGACAGAATTCGGAATCAATACATTCGGGGTAGTTTTAAAGTTGCACCAATCGCAAATAATGTCCACGCAAATACACTTTAATGGACACACGTACAGTTTATAGAAATACAGAAGGAGCACAGAGAAAAGAAACAGATCAATAGTCCAAGCGAAACACAAGAAGCAGGGAAAGAAAGTTCTAAACACAAGCAAGTTAGCGATTCACGTAAGACGCAATACGATGGCAGGCGACGTGAGCTTTGCGGTGCATATGTAAATAGTGGGGTATCGGCCGGCCGGTCGTGTCCGGCGCATCGTAGGTACTCGTAGCTATACGGCTATAAGCCATATTATAATATAACATACATAAATAATATAATCTATATTTTGAAAAAATTGTGGGCTCTGCCTAGCCCACAAGAGATATAGACGTGATTATACGTATGTATGTATATCCTATATTACTCATGCAAGGATGTTGTAGCACTCGAATATAAAATAAATCGGTTAAATAATTTATGCGATAAAATTATATTCTATTCATAACATACAATAGTATCTATGATCCATGATGACTTGCTTTAGGATATAATTAGGCTTATAAAGTTGGAATTCTCTTTGTATATGATGGGCTATCAACCCGCCACTATTTGAATCTCAATTCTATCATAACCCTTTACCCCCAGTTGAATGTGATCTTTCAGTCTTTTCAAGACTGTTCTCTGCCTACCTCTGATTAATGGTTACTTACATATTTTCGTAATACCCATTGTCAAAGACAACGACCAGGGTTGACTTTTTTATGTTCAACCTACAATGTCTAATACAAGAAGAACAACATCCCATGACCTCCCCCTTAATCACCTCTTACAATGCCCACAGGTAGATTGGGTGGTGTTATTCTACTCTGCCAGCACCACATGATTCTAGGTTTAGGTTTAAAGAATTTATTCTCAAAAAAATATTACAAAATCCACTTACATGAGAACAAAAGAGAAAAAGTTCTTAAAACTAGACAGCAGTCCCGTATTTAATTAAGGGTAATATCAAGGGTATATTATACATTTCTTTGGTTGAAAGATATAACAAAGCAAAGAACAAGCAAAAGTAAGAATGTGTCATACTAAAAAATACTTTTACTGATGATCTTTTTTATTAAAATGCAAGTACTGTACAAATAAAGTTGTCGAATGCTCATTATTTTTGTCTCCTTGAATATACGAGTTGATGTAAGGTATACATACATACATACATTCACGCCTCTTTCCAGGAGGTGTAGGCAGAGACTACCTCTTTCCACTTGCCACGATCTCTGAATACTTCCTTCGCTTCATCCACATTCATAACTCTCTTCATGCAAGCTCGGCGGTTTCGGGCACTTTCGACCTGACCCTTTACCAGGACGTCCTTAATTTGATCAAGATACGTTCGTCTAGGTCTTCCCACTCCGACCTTTCCCTCCACACTCTCCTTGTATATCTGCTTAGTCAACCTGCTTTCAATTATCCTCTCTACATGACCAAACCATCTTACATACCCTTTTATATTCCTGTAACTACATCTTCTTTCACATCACAACATTCCCTTATCACGCTGTTCCTTATCCGGTCACTCAATTTCACACATCATACTCCTTAACGCTCTCATTTCCACTACATTTATTCTGCTTTCGTGCTTCTTTTACCATACCCAACTTTCACTCCCATACATTAATGTAGGGATCAACACGCCCCTATGTACAGCCAGTCGAGTCTTTTTGGATAGTTTCTGACTGCTCATAAAGGCATGCAAAGCTCCATTCACCATGTTCCCCGCGTTCACTCTCCTTTCAATATCACTATCACACTTGCCATCTGATGTAAACTTTGATCCTAGATATACAAACTCTTTCACTTGCTCAACTTTTTCTCCTCCAATCAAAATATTACATGCTGTCATTTCTTTCTCCATTTCAAAAACCAGTGTTTTAGATTCCAACTTTCAGCCTAATCCATAGAAGGCGAGGGCTGACACACTCATACTCATTCACACACTCAGCCATTCGTGCAGAAAGAATGGTACTGCAAAATTCCAGACCAATAAGCCGTGTAATGGCCGTGCTGCGTCGCGTCGCATCCTTTCCGCTTCATTTCATTCACGCACAACACATCCAAACGTCTTTCATCCATCATCTGGCATATTTCCTCAATCTTATCCTTCATTCCTCCTCTTACATTCATCTTCGTAAAGCGGCTTTCAGCAGGCCGCATACCGCTCCCGCCGGGAACGAGACGTGATGGGGTGCGGCAGGAATTGGCATTAAATGAGGAATCCCAAGTTTATAAGCCTATCCCTTAGTCGGCTTTTACAACATCCGTGGGAAAGAGATGGAGTGGTCCTATTCTTTTATATAATGCTGCCGGGAACCACACGGCCATGTAAGGTATGGGTAACAATATAGTGCTTTTATTACTTTATTTTGAGCCTTTTGTAATTCCCTTATTCTTGTCTTGACGGCACTTCCCCATACCTCTATTACATAAAGTAAGTGTGATTTTACTAGGGAGTTGTAGATATTAAAACGTAAACTACCAGGTATACAATGATTTACACTGTGGAGTGAACCTATTAGTGATGTCAATTTATTCTTTATGTAATCTAGTTGTTTGTTCCATGTTAGATAACTATCCATTCTGAGACCAAGATATTTTTCGCAAGTTTTCTGTTCAAGCGAGATGTCATTAATTTTTATGGGGTCATGAGGGGGAATTATTTTGTTTTTTGTCTTAAAGATAATGTAGCTTGTTTTCGAGATATTAAAAGTCAACAAATTATACTGAAACCATTTGAACAGCATGTTCAAATCTTCCTGAGCCTGTGAGATGATTTTATTCATATCGTTACCGAAATAAAATAGACATGTATCCGTCTGCATATAATAACCAAGAAGAAGACCCAATTTTTCGAAGACTGGTCCCAGTATGGATCCTTGTGGAACGCCATGGGTGATGGGTTGGGTTGTACTTTGGTTGTATTCCTGATATAAAACATTATTCTTGTATAGCAAATTATGTAGTCATCGTTTTCGAATGCAATGATGACCCTCGTGACATAGTGGTTAACAAGTCTGCCTGTAACTGTCTCTGGTTCGATCTCAACTGAATTAAGATGTATTTTTTTTTCACATATAAGTATCTGGATCTTGGACTTATATATTCTGCTTACATTATAATTCGATTTTATCTTCAAACCAAATGTTGGAAATAAGTATTTTAAAAACTAGATTGATAGTTGACTCTATTATAATCTTTACTTAGTACTTGAATTATAAAAGTTAAAATATTAATACATGTATTGGTTTGAACTACTTATTTTTATTTATATGAAACTCACTTTTTTATCACGTATTAAAAAATATATACCTTCACCATTAGGTGTTAAGGTTCACATTAGTCTAAGGTATTGATTATCAATAATTAAATTCAGAATCAACCTACGCTTGACCAATTTTAATGATGAGCAAGTGATATTTTCTGTTTAAATAGTCGAGCAAAGAAGAAAATTAAATTATAATTTGCGAGTGCTCCGGGACCGCTGCGCCAAAAAAAATTGCTGTATAAATACTAAATATTATCATAAATTTGAAAAATGTTAGTAAGTGTTGAATATTTATTTTCTTCTTTGGTGAAATTTACATTTTTATTTTTCAGGTACCTACCTTACAATATATTAAAACTTAAAATTTTTATATCAGGTCTGACTCAGAATTTGAAGCCTCGTCAGTGTAATCTGCGGTAGCTCCCCCAAAGAAGGCGAGCAAGAAAACGAGTCAGCGCAAAACCGTTGCTGCGAAGCAAATCCGAGACATATCGCTTTATCCAGAAATTGTTCGTGGCTTGGCTGCTGGATCGAAACGCAAAGCTACGTCTCCACCACCTGATTTTACCTCAACTAACAGGTAAATAATATATAACTTCCTTTTTTGTCGCAAAAACAACAATTTACATTTTATTTTTCATTACCTTATTTAACGTAAAGTACCCAATGTCCGACAGACCACCAATGATCGACACATAAATAGTAAAATAAAAAAAGGATATACTAATGTTGTGTATTTGAACGTAAACGAAGCATAGGTTTAGACAAGGTTCATCCAGCTCTCATTTCAAGTGTCACTTTCTACATTCGGTTATTTTGATAAAAATGGCGGAGCTTTAAATATCGACCGGCAGAAGTTTTTAACGGAAATTCAGTTTTATTAGCGAAATCACTAAGGAGGTGAGTAAGATTTATTGCTCATAACTAATTCGGTTTTGTTAAATTGAGAGAGCTAATTATTAAACAGATGAGGACTCAAAGTCAATACTTCTTAATGTTATTTTTTTTCAATTAAGGTTACTTTTAAAGCGATTACTCGCTTGTCGATCTTTGGTTATTTTTTTAAGCGCATATTCCAATAATCGACAAATGTTGAAATTATTTTTGTGTTAAATTCTTTGCTGCTTAATTCATGGACAGTTAGCTCTTATTGGCACTTTTAAAATAATCATAAATATATTTAAAAATTGTGAACCGTTACCAATAATTGACATAATTTCTTTTAAGAATAGCACCTAAAAAAACTACACGCCGCGCCGTTTCAAATTGCACAGGCGATAGACGCAGTAAAGAACGCATTATCATTGACCATTTATGAATAATTTACTACTGTGTAAGTTTACATATATACATATAATCACGTCTATATCCCTTGCGGGGTAGACAGAGCCAACAGTCCTGAGCGGACTGATAGGCCACGTTCAGCTATTTGGCTTTAAGATAGAATTGAGATTCGAATAGTGACAAGTTGCTAGCCTA
The DNA here is from genome assembly GCF_032362555.1 of Amyelois transitella. Classification (NCBI taxonomy): domain Eukaryota; kingdom Metazoa; phylum Arthropoda; class Insecta; order Lepidoptera; family Pyralidae; genus Amyelois; species Amyelois transitella. Next base: position 9,006,934 of record NC_083536.1, read on the forward strand.
TCGCCTAAAAAAAGAATCTCAAGTTTGTAAGCCTATCCCTTAGTCGCCTTTTACGACATCCACGGGAAAGAGATGGAGTGGTCCTATTCTTTTTTGTATTGGTGCCGGGAACTACACGGTGTAAGTTTAATTGATATGATTAAAAGCTACCATTTGAAAATTTTAGGCTGGGTGCACGATTAATGGACCGTTAAATATTGGGTGTCCATAAATAGAACATGTCGATTACTAGATCTCGATTATTGGAACATGTCGATAACCGGTGGTCGGTAAATGGATTTCTGCAGTCGAATATTAGGACAAAAATACCATAAATCTGTATTGGTATATCTTGTAAATTTTTATATCACGTTAATTTCTACTTTAATATATGCGGAACGTATAGAAGCCGGTCAGGGCTTGTTAACTCAACACAATTTTTCCTATGTATCTCATTTGCAAAAAATATCTATTAAAATATATTAAATAATTTAAAAAAAAAAAAAAATTATAGAACAAAAAAGCCAATTAGCTTCGATCTCTTCTATTCTTGCTTCGCCTTCTCCCGACGGTAGGCCATTTGAATTCTCAGCTGTCACTGAAGACGACGTATACAAAATCATTTATTCCATCTCCTCTAATGCCGTTGGTCCAGATCAAATAAGTCGTGTGATGTTAATTCCAATCCTCTCTTATGTCCTCCCTATCATCATCCATATTATTAATAACAGTTTCTCAGAAAATCGCTTTCTTCTTTCATGGCTCATGGCCTATGTACGTCCTCTCCCAAAAATCCCAGATCCTACTCATCTGAATGACATACGTCCTATCTCCATACTTTCATTCTTATCGAAGGTTCTAGAAGCATCTGCCTTTAACCAGTTATCAAAACATCTACTTGATAACCACCTTTTAAACAAATATCAATCTGGTTTTAGGCCGGCGCATAGTACCACCACTGCACTTCTTCGAGTTACAGAAGACATTAGAACGGGCATGGAACATAAACAAGTCACAATTTTAGTATTAATAGACTTTAGTAACGCATTTAATACTGTTGACATTGATATCCTTTTAGCCACCCTTTCCCGTTGCAACGTCTCTTCTTCAGTGATTTCTTGGTTCTCCAGTTATCTTCATGGACGCCGGCAACAGGTTCGTAACAGTACGGATGAATCAGATTGGTGCGAATTGAAAGCTGGCGTCCCACAAGGCGGTATTTTGTCTCCTATTTTGTTCTCAGTTTTCATAAACTTGCTTTCATCATATATTAACTGTTTCTATCACTTCTGTGCTGACGACTTGCAGCTTTATGTACAGACGAATATTGATAACATGGAACAGGGCATTAATTTGCGGAATCATAACTTAAATGGAGTTCTAGACTGGTCTAATCGATTTGGCATTTCTGTTAATGTTAAAAAGTGTCAGGCTATAGTAGTTGGCAGTTTCTATCAGATTAATAATATTGACATTAACACTTTGCCACCGCTGATCTTTGACGGAACTATAATTGAATTTAGTACGACTGTTAAAAACCTTGGCTTACATATTGATACCAACTTACACTGGGATTCACACGTTGTTGCAACCAGTCAGAAAGTTTACAGTGTTTTGCATTATCTGCAACGCTTAAAACATTTTCTTCCAACAAAGACGAAGATTTTGCTTACCCATGCACTTCTTCGGCCTATAATTGATTATGCTGATGTGTGTTATCTGGATTTAACTGAAGAGCATCTCAACAAATTAGAATGTCTTCTAAACAATTGTATCAGGTTTGTATTCTGCCTTCGGAAGTACGATCATATTTCTGAATACCGTTCTCAGCTAAAATGGCTCCCCATCCGTAACCGTAGAAATCTTCACATTTTATGTCAGCTCTATACCATTCTCAATAATCAGCTTGCCCCAGACTATCTTAAAAAAGACTTCCAACTATTAAGTTCTACTCACGAAAAAGTCCTACGTTCTTCAAATAAGTTAACTCTTGCTATCCCTTTCCACCGTACAGGTATTGCCTCCAATTCTTTCGCCGTTATGGCTGTTAGGCTCTGGAATTCACTTCCTGAGTCCATCAGGACATCCCCAAGTCGTTCTAGTTTCAAATCGCGGGTATACAGGTTTTTCTTGAGTCGCGAGGGTATTTAATATCGCCTTTTCACTCATTTCGGTAATCGCTGCACCTATTTATTTATGTATATTGTTTATCTATTGTAGTTTTTATGTATGTATATTATAATTATTTTATTTTATATTTTGTGAAGGTATAAATATATTTATTTAGTTTAACCCCACATTAAGTTCTCTGTAAGACCCAATGGTTGACTGGTAGATAATGCTTCTAGCATTAAGTCCGCCAATTGTGCTATACATTTGTATTTTGTGCAATGAAGTTTAAATAAATAAATAAAAAAGAACATTTTTAATAAATAACCCTGCTGATGCTCGTTATAAAAAGGCTCTTATAACACTGAAGCTACAGTGTGATGAATCCACAAAGTCTTGGGAATCACTCTTCCTACCCAACAGCCAATTCCTGTGCTCTTCAGCTCCTCTATCAGCCCATTGACGTATACATTGAAGAGATCCGGAGAGGTTAAGCCCCCTTGACGTACACCGCATACTAGTCTGTATTCACTAGAAGTCGCGTCGCCCCATTTTACTCGTACATGATTAGTTTGGCTTCCATACCAGGTCCATTACTTCAAGTGGTACTCCCGAGACCAGCAATTTGCTCCAGAGAATTTCATAATTCACAAGATCAAACGCCCGGCTCAAGTCCAGAAAACACGCATTTACTATTGTACCGCGGCTTTTATAATAGTTAACGGTATATTTTAGAGTAAATATAGGGACAACAATAGTCTTCATGAGATCGGGCGGTAAGTATGAATATTTCAAACACAAATTAAATAGAGCAGTTAACTTAGGGCACAGTTTATCCTCAGCATATAAAACGTGTTCCAGGCTGAGATCATCATGATCCGGAAATTTTCCTGGCTTTATTCCTTTAACTGCCTCTACGACATCCTCTTCAGAGAATACCACTATATCATCCGTGTTCGGGTTAAGACAGTAAGAACTCCGGAGTACCGGCAGGGGTTCTACCTTGAAAGCAGTGGCAAACAAATCTGCTATTTGCTTGTGTTGACGCAAACCATCCACAGTTGCGGGCAGACTTGACTTACTACTCTGTCAAGAAAGTAGCAGGAAAAGATCAATAATACACAAACTGTTTGTTATTCATCCAAATTTATTTTATCACCTTCAAAATATGCTCCTTTAGAAACGATACACTTACGCCAACGAATAATCCAATCATCAAAACATTTTTTAAACGCTGTTTCCGGAATTGAGGTCAGTTCTCGCCGCGAATTCTCTTTTATGTCTTCTACCGATTGAAAACGGGTGCCACGAAGTGGTAATTTGAGTTTAGGAAAAAGAAAAAAGTCGGCTGGAGCCATATCTGGTGAATATGGTGGTTGCTCGATGGTATTTGTTGAGTGTTTGGTTAAAAATTCGTGCACAATGATGGCTTTGTGTGAAGGTGCATTATCATGGTGCAAAATCCAAGATTTTTCTTTCCACAAATCTGGCCTTTTTCGTCGGATTTGCTCTCTTAAACGCCGCATAACACTCAAATAATATTCCTTATTTACCGTTTGACCTTCCGGCAAGAATTCCGAGTGCACAACACCGCGATAGTCAAAGAAAACAGTCAACATGACTTTGACTTTTGAACGACTTTGGCGTGGTTTTTTCGGTTTCGGTTCAGTTGGAAGGCGCCACTCCGAAGCTTGTTGACTAGTTTGCATGTCAAACTCGTAAACCCACGTCTCGTCACCAGTAACAATGCGTTTCATGAATGTTGGGTCGGAATTGACTCGTTCTAGCATGTCCTCAGCGACTCTCATGCGATTGAGTTTTTGAAAAAAATTCAGGTCTTTTGGGACTAGCCGAGCGGCAACATGTTTCATACCCAAAATATTAGTTAAAATGGTACGGATCGACTCGTGAGATACAGAAAGTTCGGTGGCTATCTCTCTCAAAGTTGAATGAGGATTTTCAGTCACTATTTCCTTCACTTTTGCGATGTTAACTTCAGTTGCAGACGTTGATGGCCTACCAGAGCGAGGCAAATCTTCCATCACATCTCGACCGCTTTTGAACGCTTTGTACCACTCATAAGCACGAGTTTTTGATAAAGTCGATTCACCGTAAGCCTTCTGTAACATTTTCAGTGACTCCGAACACGATATTCCATTGGCAATGCAAAATTTAAGACAAACTCTTTGTTCGATGTTTTTATCCATTATGAAATTAGCAATACACACTAGATATGATATAACTAAAAATAGCACTGTATTTAATGTAAACAACAGATGCAACTCAAACTCCGCGCTAAAATGGAAAACAGTTGTGCCAATCTAACAACAACAAAAAAAAAAAACAAAAATTTGAATTTGGAACCATAAATAAATAATCCATTCCCGATACTTTTCTGACTGAATGTACTTGACTTGACTTAAGGTCCTATGTCCCCTAGCTGGGGCAGAGGGCATCCACAGTGCGTCGCCATCCCGCTCGGTCTTGAGCTTAGCGTTTTATTTCGCTCCAAGTCTTCCCTAGATTCTTCACCTCTGCGATGATTGTCCGCCGCCAGGTCTGTTTAGGGCGGCCACGTTTACGCTTTCCTTGGGGATTCCAGTCTAGGGCTTGCCTCGGTATGTGTTCGGGGTCCCTTCGGAGCGTGTGGCCGATCCAGTTCCATTTGCGGCGTTTGATCTGCTAGTCGATCGGAGTCTCACCGCAGCGTTCCCACAGGTCTACGTTGGAGATTTCCTCAGGCCAGTAAACACCGAGAATACGGCGAAGACAGCGGTTAATGACGACTTGGAGACGGTGCGAGATGTCTTTAGTGACCTTCCACGTCTCACACCCATACAGCAAAACGGTTTTCACATTGGACCGGAATATTTTGAGCTTAACTCTCCTAGTCAGTTTCCGTGATTGCCATACAGGACGGAGCTGTGCGAAGGTTGCTCTTGCCTTGGCGATTCTAGAAGTGATGTCCTCTTCGGTCCCTCCAGTTTCCGACACTACGCTACCGAGGTAGGTGAACTTGTGGACTCTCTCCACAACCTCTGTGCCGATAAGCAATGGTAGCCGATAGCCAGTTGCCCCGCACCTCATTTCCTGGGTCTTCCTGATATTCACTTTTAGTCCAACCTTCAAAGCCTCTCGTCGTAGGTCGTCCAGCTTGGCCTGCATGTCGGCGCGTGTGTGACTCAACAGGCATACATCATCGGCATAGTCCAAGTCTTCTAAGACATTGGAATAATAAATATAAATAAATATATAGGGGACAAATTTCCGTAGAGGGCCCTTATCAAGTTCGTGATTTTCTCGGGGACTCCAATTTCACGTAGCCTGTTCCAGATACAATTCCATCTCAGCGTGTCGAAGGCTTTTTCGAAATCCACAAAGGTCAAATAAATTTCCCTCTGCCATTCTGATGCCTGTTCGAGGATAATGCGCAAGGTGTTGATCTGGTCCGTACACGATCGATTGGGCCGGAAACCAGCCTGCTCTTTGCGAAGGAGAGGTTCTATGGCCCTCGACAGTCTATCCAGGATGATTTTGCAAAGCACCTTAGATGGGATCGAGAGCAAAGTTATACCTCTCCAATTGCCACATTCACTGAGGTCTCCCTTCTTGGGCACGGTGATCAGTAGGCCTTTATTCCAGTCATCGGGTAACTCTTCCGCTGACCAGATATTCCGCAATAGGGGTGTCAGCGCGTTTGCAGCGGTTGGAACGTCGGCTTTAAGCATTTCCGCTGTGATAAAGTCGACTCCTGGGGCTTTACCATTCTTTAGTGACCGGATGGCATCGATTACTTCCTCTCCAGTAGGTGGGGATACATCAATGTCTAGGCTTTGTGCGGGCAAGCTGACGGCAGGTATGATGGTGGCGACAGGGTCGTTCGGGACTCGGAAGATCTCCTCGAAGTGCTCTCTCCAGCGCTGAAGCTGTGCCTCCGATGTCACAACAAACCGGCCCTCTTTGTCTTTCAAAGGCTTTTTCCATCTCTGACTCCTGTTCCCGGCCAAGGCCTTTGTCGCCTTGTACATCTCCCTCAGATTACCGGAATCAGCAGCTCGTTGGGCGCAATCCGCAACACTATCCGCCCATACTCGCCGGTCGTGGCGGGTACTGCGGTAAATGTTCCTGCGTACCTGTCTGTATTGCTGCCTCAGATCTTCACTTGCTGCCTCATCGTGGGTATTCAGAATTTTCACGTGGAGTTTACGCCTTTCTTCCACTAGATTCCAGGTTTGCTGCGACATCTTCCCGTGTGTGTGTTTTGTGTCCTAGAACGACGGAGCTGGTCTCTTCGTAGGCCATTTTAATGTGGTTCCACTCCGCGTTGACAGAAGAAGAGTCCATCTCGAGAGCGGAGAAGCGATTGCGCAGCTCTAACCTAAAGGCGTCCTGTGTGTCTGGGTCCCGCAACTTGTTGACCTCAAATCGTTTGCCAGTCTTAGTAACCACGCTTGCAGATCCGGCTACAGCTACTTTTAGCCGCACCTCAGCTACAACAAGGTGGTGGTCGCTGTCGATATCCGCGCCACGACGGTTGCGAACATCGAGCAGTGATGAGCGCCATTTAGAGCTAATGGCAAGGTGGTCGATTTGGTTCTTGGTAACTCCATCGGGTGAGTTCCAGGTGTATTTGTGGTGGTGGACAGTTGCGGGCAGAGTTTGTTTAAAATCAAACTTTTTTGTTTCCTACCAAAATTTTGGGATTTTTTTTTCCTTTCTATGTTTGGCCAGAATATCTAATTTAATTTTTTCACAATTATTTTGACACTATTTAAGTTTATTTTTAAATGTTTCCTACTATTTACCACCATGAGCATCGCTTAAAAATGTGAATGTTTCTGATTCAATTCCTATTCAATGTAAACTCGTCCAAAAATTTATATTTCTAGCTACCAATGTAGCAATTTTGTTCTTATAGTATCTGGATAGAAATATTCGATCTTTGGTCCTAAAACAATCACCTATGAAATTATTTGTGTCAAAAAACACAAATTTGTCACTGTGACGACATGTCAACGAATGCATCAAGTTATTGAGTTGGTTAATGTTTTTGTTATGTTTTGGAGTCTGGCAACTCATATATGGAATGTCACATAAAATTATTTAATATACTTTTAATTTATTTAAAGATTCAATACAGTTAATTTTAGCTTTCCTGCCAATTTTAAAACTATCACCAATTAATAGTATGTTTGGATTTGTTATTTGAATTTACATTACTAATTCTTACTTTGAACTTTTACTTCCGGTTGTCAAAAAGATAAGACGTGAAAGTTGTGCTCCAAGTGTTTATAAAGAATAATTAAGGATAGAAAGAGTTTCACATCGTTAGAAGACAAGAAAACTAACCTCTAGTTCCGGCTCCAAGGTACAATATTGTCTTTTCATATTGAAACACTGGGTTTGCACTGGAAAACTAATTAATAATTTGGCTGTCGACAAGTAACTGACTTTTTTTAATAATTAATCGTTGTTTACAAGGAATATTGACCAATTAACACAATTTTACATCACAACCGGCACTCATTTGTTTTGACGATCTGACAAGTGAAGTGATGTTGACAAGCAACAGCTGATATGACATTTGTATGATTTGACATTAAAGACCACAGATAAATTTAAAAAAATAATAATAAGCGAAGGAATATAAACCATACCGATCAAGAAAAGAATCTAGAATTATAAAATGACTCGAGAATGTATGATAATAATATATGTAAACTGATTATAACTAACAAACAAATGCTAATATGTAAAAAGTGCAATGGATATTATCACCTAAGTTGCACAACAGTGTCGGAATCAAGATTTTACAATACACTTACTGAGAAACATAGAGACAACTGGAAATGTGAGAAATGTTTTCAGACTGAACCAGAGACGTTGTTTAAATCGCCAATAATAGCAACAACAAGCAATCGCCAAGAAAGCACCCCTATAGAGAGTGATTCTCAAATTATCAATACTTTTACAGAGAATTCTTTCCAATCACTTTCATTAGATACTGATACTGATGATGGAGATATTAATAATATACCATCAGAATGGAAGGGTTAACCCAGATAAACCTACTGTCCTATATTTAGGACAGTAAAAATAAAAAAAAAATATCAGAATACCCTCTTTATCTAAGATTATTTAGTCTTATGATTTGCAGTAAGAAACGTGTCAGCTTTATTAGAAAAAATTAAAAGACAGTTATTTTAACAGTTTTTACCTTATATTTTACCTTATAAGTGTGTAATAAAAGTGCGTTGTAGACATGGCAAAAGACAGGTATGTATAAAAAGTTATATTTTACTCGTGAGTTGTTTTTTTCTGTGTTAATATCTAGTTGATAACCTTAACTTTTGTACGAAATAAATATTCTAGCAAAATAATATAAATAAATTACCTATAACTTGTTACAAATACTAGCGTACTATATATAGGACAGTAGGATAATATACATGATTTTAGTACAATAACACAACTTTTTCTTTACAGACCGTTAGCTGCGCATGAAATTTTAGATGCTTTAGAAAATGTTTCTGATAATGAAGAAGATTATAGAGAACGACTGATATGTATTCTACCTCCTCCTGTTGATCCTGACTGTCTCCCTGACGAAGATTCGGGTGAAGAAGATAATGTAACTTTGAATAATTTGCCACGAAACATTCTGCTTCAACCGGCTGAAGTAATGATTCAAGGGCAGACTATGGTGAGTGATACAGAAGAAGAACCTTCTGATTCTACAGGTCGAACTAAACGAAGGCGTACCTACGCATGGAGAAAACGGGACTAGGCAAAAAATCCCGTGAATTGGCCAGATGTTCAAGGCGCTTGCCAAGATAAGCGCCCAATTGAGTGGTTTGAAAACGTCTTAGATGAAGATGTTATTTCGTTGTTGGTGTCAGAGAGCAATAAATATGCTGTCAAAAAGAATTTGCCTGGAGACATAACCACAGAAGATATGAAATGTTTCACGCCCCCTAGTTACACTTCTAAATAAAAAGTACTTAGAGTTTTCTCCTCTTGAAGAGCATTACAGTGTAGATGAGGCCATGATCCCCTACTATGGTAGACATGGCTGCAAACAGCACATAAAAGGTAAACCTATTAGGTATGTGTTCAAAGCTTGGGTTGGTGCTACACGGTTAGGGTATGTTTTATGGATGGAACCATACCAAGGTGCTACAACTATGTGCAATCCAATATATAAAGAATTGGGGCTGGGTGCAAGCGTTGTTCTCACTTTTTGCGATGTGCTGATTTCACGTGGCTTCGACCTTTCTTACCACGTAGTTTTTGATAATTTTTTTACTGGGACGCCCTTGCTGGAAGAAATAACAAAGAAAGGCCTTCGTTGCACTGGGACAGTTCGAGAAAACAGGACATCTAGTTGTCCTCTGATTACATCGAAGTTACTGAAAAAAAGGAACGTGGTGCTGTCGATTACAGAACGACACATGACAACACGTTCATTATTGCTAAATGGCATGACAATAATATATTCAGTATTGCTTCTAATGCTGTAGGAATAAATCCTAAACAATCTGCCAAACGCTTCTCACAAAATGAAAAGGGAAATTGTCATAGAAGAACCACATATGGTGTCCATCTATAACAAATATATGGGAGGAGTAGATCGGTCTGATGAAAATATTTCACATTACCGAATTGGTATACGAGGTAAGAAATGGTACATGCCGTTGCTCACACACATGATTGATCTTGCCGAACATAATGCATGGCAGTTATATAAAATAAATCATGGAAAACTGGATCATCTTGGCATTCGCAGAAGGGTAGCAATTGCTTTGATTGAATCAAACAGAAAAAATGCCAAAAGAGGGCCTAGCCGACCCTCCCATCATGAACATGCTGATAGTCGTAAAGAACAAATGAATCATCTGGTTATTCCTCAATCGAAGCAAACACACTGTCGTCAATGTCACAAAAAATGTTTGACACGTTGCAAGAAATGTGATGTTGGAGTGTGTGTCAAGTGTTTTGAAACATATCATTCATAAATAGTGTTAATCTAGTAAATTACATATAACAATGGGTAATATAATCAATAGTTATCTAATAAACTACACTTTTTGAATACATTCTGTTTTGTCATAAATGGTCTTTTATTTCCTCTTATTATCCTACTGTCCTACATATAGGACGGCTGTTTCCCTGAAAGCCTTACACTTAATTTTTTTTTCATAATTTTTTTTATGTTGCAATAAACTAAATAATGTAACTTTTTTCAAAATTTTCAGAAAATTTTAGTTTCAGGCTTATCTGGGTTAAGGAAAAACTTTTGAAGGCTGAAAAAATTATAGAAAAGCAAAAAAGACAAATGAATAACTTAAACAAACAAAACTCCGAAAAAAATAAAAAAATATTTAAAGATTTACAAAAATTTAATCAAGCATCACAACAAGTCCCAGACAAGCAAGAAAAGGAAATAAGGAAAATAAATAAAACGCATACAGAAGCCATGACAGATAACAGTACTCATATAGAACAAGAAAGAATGGATACAACATTATCACACAGTAATGTCACTCATAGGAATAAAAAACGCACACATGCCAGCCATAAATTAAACAATAAATTAAACAATATTTGTATACTTAGCAACAATTCAAAAAACAGTGTACAAGAAACTTCTGAAGGAATATTATATAATTCTAAAATATGTCACTACATAACACCAGGTGGCGACATACGCGTAATGCTGAAGAATCTAGAGAGAAAGCTTGAAAATTTTACATACGACGACTACTGTGTTTTATTTATAGGAGAAAATGAGTTTCTGCAAACTGACAATTACGCCCTCATGGTAGATTATATTTGAGAAAAAGTTTCATTGGTCCAACATACTAATGTTATTATTTGTTTACCCATTTATATATATTGCCATTATAATACCTTGTTTAATAAAAGAGTGGAAACATTTAATAACTTGATGTATTTAGATAATCTAGAACATGAATATGCATATATATTAGACAGCAACAAAAATTTATCATATAACTCTAGTATGTTTAGTGTGTGGAATAGCAGTATTAATAAATTAGCCTTTAAGACGATTTTCAACGACTTGATAAATCTAATTAATTTCATTAAAAATAATAATAACTACTATGTAAACGCAGACTCATCATCCACAGATTTTTTTAGTAACTTATAGAAATAAAAAAAAGAAGAAAGAATTAGTTATACTAAGTCAAAATGTACGTGGTTTGCTGAATAAAGTGGAGGATTTAGAAATTAACTTACACAACTTATTTAAAGAACATGGTCAAATAGACGTGATTTGTTTAACGGAACATTTTATATTGAAAGGACACGAAAATAATTTATATTTAAACAATTACCAATTTGCGACAACTTACTCGCGTAATAATAAAAAGCGAGGTGGTTCGATGATTCTGGTGCATAAAGGTATTCAGTACAAAGAAATATCAGAGATAAATCAGTTATCAGTAAATAATGCATTTGAATGTTGTGCAATTGAATTATCAGCTTATAACCTAATTATAGTTAGCATCTATAGAGTACCAAAAAAAATACATCTGCCAGTATTCTTTACACAATTAGAAATTTTAGCTAAAAAATTAAGTAATTTGCGCAACAAAAAATCAATAATCTGTGGAGATTTTAATATTAACTCCTTAAAAAATAATAACAATACTGAAGATTTTAAAAACTTGTTAAATAATAATAATTTTTCTTTACACTTTAAAGAAGTTACTAGACCTATAAGCGGTTCAGGCCCTGATAATATAGCTCATAATAAGGGTCCTGGGTGTACAGGTAAAGTTCTACATCTAGGAATATCGGACCATTCCACACTTATATTCAAATATCCAATTAAAACTGATTGTACAAAAAAGTGTTTTTATACGACCGCACGTGATTATTACTTAGAAAATATGGAGAAATTTAAGAATTGTTTAAAAAGTAAAATTTTTGATGAGGTTTATTCTATTGAAGATCCTATCTTGGCTTACGATAAATTTCATGACACTTTAAAACTCTTTTATGACCTTTGTTTTCCGGTAATACGGAAACGAATTAATTACAAGCAAAGAACAAAATGGTAAACGCCAGGTTTGAAAAAATCAAGTTTAACGAAAAGGAAATTATATTGGCAAAGCATTAAAACAAAAAATAAAGAGAACTATAATAGATATACCAAAATGTTAAAGAAAACCATTTGCGTCGCACAAAAAAAAATCAAAATCATAAATACATAGAAAACGCTGAAAACGTAACTAAAGCTTCATGGAAAGTTATTAATAAAAACAAGTACCAAAAACCAAAGCAAACAATTGAGAAGATAATAGATAATAATCAAACCTTGACCAATCCTATTGACATTGCAAATAAATTTAATGACACATATATAGATTTAGCTGACAAAATTAAACAAAATAATAATATATACAACAATGTCATACCATCTATAAATCATTCAATTTTTATGACACCAACTGATCCAAATACAATAAAAAAAATCATTAAGAATCTTAAAAATACTAATAGCGTAGGATATGACGAATTTTGTACAAAGGTTATAAAATATTGCTCTGAAGAGTTAGCCTGTCCCTTAAGTCATATCATGAACTTATGCTTATCGAAAGGAATATATCCGGACAAGCTTAAAATAACAATAGTAAAACCATTGCACAAAAAAGGAAGTAAAACTGACTGTGATAATTACCGTCCTATTGCTCTCATACCAGTCCTTTCCAAAATATTTGAAAGAGTTATTTATAATAACATATACAACTTCCTTTATAAATATAAAATAATAACCACAGAGCAATATGGATTTTAACAGCAAAAATCAACAAATAGTGCAATGCATGATTTGTTATTTACAATAATGGGTTGCATAAATAATAGGATCCCAATAACAACTTTATTTATGGACATGACTAAAGCATTTGACTTTGTAAGTCATAAAATCCTGCTCCAAAAATTATACTCATACGGTATAAGAGGCCCGGCCCGGCATATGAACTCATTAGATCATATTTAGAAAATCGGCAACAACTAACGTGCGTCACATATATTGATAATAAAAATGTTGAATGCGATGCCAGGTCAAGATCAAGAATTGTAAAAAATGGCGTTCCACAGGGCAGCATCCTAGGACCTTTGTTATTCCTTCTCTACATTAATGATCTTCCTAGGCATGTAAATCAAAAAATGATATTATTTGCTGACGATTCTACAATATTAATTGCAGGTAGAAATCAAAAGGAGTATGAAAGAAGCTGTAATAAAGCACTCAATGACACAGTAAACTATTTAGAGTCAAATAACTTAGTAGTAAACTTGCAGAAAACTAAATCCATACAATTTCACGTTTCACAAAATCAGCCCAAAAACTTGTTAATCAAATTTAATAATAATGAAATAGAATTTGTAACACATTTAAAATTTTAACTGTATCACGGAAAACTGCTGTATGTGTATATCATGCGTATGTAGGTTCAATTTTAAGATATGGCATATTGCATTGGAGAAATGAGGCTGATGTACATTTACTTCCCCTCTTTAGAATGCAAAAAAAATGTGTTCGAGCCATGTTTGGTGCAAATCAGAGAGACAGTTGTGTTCCTTATTTTAAAAAACTTAAGATCCTCACAATTTATTCCCTATACATTTTGGAAGCATGTCTGTATGTCAGAGAAAATATGAATATGTTCAGGCAAATTATTAATAAACACCCCAGAGCGACTAGAAATAAAATACAAGTGGTTCCTTTACAAAATTCCAACATGGTTATATATATATATATATCCAAAATTACAACTATAGTCGAACTGTGTATGTCTTGGTTCCAAAATTATATAATAAGTTGCCTGACTCTTTAAAAGACGTTAATAATAACCCTTTTAAAACCAAATTAAAGAATATCCTGATTGACAAATGTTATTATAGTATTTAGAGAAGAATTTTTGACAGATAAATTTTTTTTTTAATGTAAATATTTTTTTTTGACCAATTTTTTATTATTTATTTTTATATACTTCACTAAAATGTTGACTAATTTAATTTAATACTTAATGAATCTTAATGCTATTATTATGGATTATTTGAAGAACTTATTATAATTTTAATTTCTAATATTAATTTATGAATTAATTCCACAATAACAGCTATACCTATATTGTACGTTCTGTTAAGAATAGGACACATTGAAACATTTATCATTATATATTTAAGATCTATGCAAAACATGTGTACCACAATAAAGATGATTTGATTTGATTCTTTCAATAATTTGGGTATATGAAGTATTTGGTATGCAGTAGTTTATAAAAGACAAAAGATTTAGGGTATCACAAAAGAAACATACAGCTACCAAAGAACTTCAATAAAACCATACAGCCGAGTACATATCTGAAGTTTTAATACATATAATAGAACAGTAAAGATTTTTTCTGTACATTGAGTTCCAATAAAATAATGATGTAAAAATAGTAACCGAGCATGAATTTGAAAAAAAGTCTGTCTGTTTGTATGTTTGGTTGTACAAGCTAATCTCCGTAACTACTGAATGGATTTGTATGAAACTTTTTGTTGTATAGCGCTTATGCCTTTATGGCCAACATAGAGGGTATAAATTATTTTGGAATCTGGTACTAAGGGCGACTAAAGGATGGGCTTACTTGGGATTCTTCTTTAGGCGATGGGCTAGCAACCTGTCACTATTAGAATCTCAATTCTATCATTAAGCCTTAATTAATAGGACTCCGAAGAGACCTGCGCTACAGGTAACTAGGCCCCTCCCTTGGAATACTTGATTTGTTTCCTTAGCCATTTAGTCTAACTATTCTTAAATTTTAACTTATTCTATACAGAGTTTAATCATTATAGTAATTTTACTAGCCTAGTTATTAATCTAAATTTGGTTGCAGATTTGATAGGTGTGTATTGGGAAGTGAAGTATGTGTATGGGTAAGGGTGTAGTTTTTGAAAGTTATTGAGTGTATTTGTGCGGTGTGAAAAACAAGTATATATGTGGTTGTGTTTAGGGGATGTTTGAGTAGTGAATTTGCGTGGGGTTTGGGTGGCCGTGCCGTGTAATCTAATGTTGTGAGATAATTAATAATTGAATTTTTGCAACTATATTTGGAAAGGGGGTATATATTAAATTGCCTATTTAATTTGTTATGAAGATATGGTCCGAGGTAGAAGAAAAATCAGGTGGCGGTAGACGTGTTGTGAGGGGCAATTAAGCAAACTGTTCTATTTCGTCTCCTATCTCTAAATTTGTCGGGGTCGCATATTGTTAGGGAATGTTGGGTTAGGGTACAGTACAGTATAAAGCCCTCGTCGTGCTCGATGAGGCCGGCAAATTGCTGGAAAGGGGCATTGCTGATCGCCTCGTCGAGCACCTGGAGAGAGCCGTCCGGACCTGGCGGATCGTCAATACGGGTTCCGCCGGAGGCGGTCGACGATTCACGCCGTGCTGAGGGTGAAGTCCTTGGCGCAGGATGCGGTTGCCCAGGGTGAGGTGGTCGTGGCGGTGTCTTTGGACATCGCCAACGCCTTTAACTCCCTCCCTTGGTCTTGCATTGTGGAGGCACTCCGTTACCATGGGGTGCCGACTTACCTGCGTCGGGTTATCCAGGACTACCTCTCAGAGAGATGGATAATCTTCCCTGACCGAAACGGTTGGACGAAGAGTTCAATGACGCGCGGTGTTCCATGGGGTTCTGTCTTAGGACCGCTCCTGTGGAACATCGGTTACGATTGGGTGCTGCGGACGGTCACTCTGCCCTGGGTGGAGGTCGTCTGCTACGCGGACGACACACTCGTGACCGCCCGCGGCGCCACATATAGGGAGGCGTCATTGCTCGCCACTGCGGGAGTCGCTGAAGTGGTGCGCCGGATCCGTCGATTGGGTCTGGAGGTGGCACTCCACAAATCCGAGGCGCTGTGCTTCCATGGCCCTCGGAGGAAGCCGCCTGCAGACGCCAGTCTGACGGTTGGAGGTGTTTCAATTGCCATCAAGCAATCGATACGCTACCTGGACATCGTTCTTGATGGCAAATGGAACTTCGGCGCCCACTTCGCGGAATTAGCGCCGCGCGTGACGACGGCGGCCGGAGCGATGACTCGGCTCATGCCGAATCTGGGAGGTCCAGAAGCGTCCTGCAGACGCTTGTACATGGGGGTCGTGCGATCGATAGCCCTTTACAGGGCCCCCGTATGCGGATGCGCTCTCTAGCCAAAACCTCGCCTCTCTGCGGAGGCCACAGAGGCTGATGGCGACGAGAGCCGCAAGGGGATATCGCACGATCTCCTTTGAGGCAGCGTCTGTGCTGGCCGGTTCCATTCCCTAGGACCTAGAGGCGAAAACCCTCGCGTCGCTGTTCTTCTGGCGCGAGGAGGCCGTGGCCCAGGGTCACCGGTTGGCACCGAGGGAGATCGCAGGACGCTGCAATGAGCTGTGTCAGCGCTCCATAGAAGAGTGGTCGCAAAGGCTGGAGCAGCTGACTGCTGGGCGTAGAACCGTCGAGGCGGTCCGTCCGGTGTTGGGACAGTGGTTGGCGAGGCAGCACGGTAGCCTGACTTACCGTCTGACCCAGATGCTCTCCGGACATGGTTGTTTCGGAGGGTATCTGTGTCTAATCGGTCGGGAGCCGTCTGCTATCTGCCACCACTGTGACGGATGTGCTGACGAGGACGCCCAGCACACCTTGGAGGTTTGCCCAGCCTGGGACCAAGACCGCGCGGAGCTTCGCGCGGTCGTGGGGGACGACCTTTCCCTGCCGGCTGTCGTGAGACAGATGGTCGACAGCGAGAGGTCGTGGACAGCAGTGCAGACCTTTGCGGAGAGCGTCATGCTCCGCAAAGAGGCGGCGGAAAGGGTGAGAGAGGACACGTCCAACCTCCCCATATGCCGCCGGCGCACTGGGCGCAGGAGGCGGGCATACGCCCTGCACCTGCTGCCCCCACAATAAGGGCCGGTCGGGTGGCGGAAACGGGATTCCGCTGCCTGGCGAAACGGCCCTGGGTTGAAGGCGTGCTTGTGCCAGGCGCGCCCTCCCCTAGCGGGTAGAAGTGAAGGCCGACGGGTCACCCCGCTGGCCGCTCCGTGGAGAGCGGCCGAGCCGAGGCCGCCGTGGAAGCGGCCGCCGCGTCAGGAATATGAGCGAGGGCAGCTCACATTCCTGGCAACGAAGCGGTAGGCGATGGCACCGTGTGGTTTTAGTGGGTTCAAGCCCCACATAACCCGTCCGACTTCCCGTAGCCGGCCGGGTAGACGAAGGTCTTTCCACACGTTAAAAAAAAAAAAAAAAGGGTACAGTATAATATAAATGATTGTCTTACTGTAAGGACATTTCAAAACTTGTAAAGCTCAGCAGTTGGGTGGCGATAAGGAAGTCCAGCAGCTACCTTTAGGCTGGATCTTTTGGCCCTTTCCACTTCGAGGAGGTTTGTTTTGGCTATTCCTCCCCAAGAGGTAATGCAGTTGTTTGTAAGCAACTGGCAGAGAGCATTGTACACCATGAGTATAACTTTACGATCAGATATGTACTCGTATCTAATTGTTTTAATTATATACATTCAGTCAGAAAAGTATCGGGAATGGATTATTTATTTATGGTTCCAAATTCAAATTTTTGTTTTTTTTGTTGTTGTTAGATTGGCACAACTGTTTTCCATTTTGGCGCGGAGTTTGAGTTACATCTGTTGTTTACATTAAATACAGTGCTATTTTTAGTTATATCATATCTAGTGTGTATTGCTAATTTCATAATGGATAAAAACATCGAACAAAGAGTTTGTCT
Organism: Amyelois transitella; assembly: GCF_032362555.1. NCBI lineage: Eukaryota > Metazoa > Arthropoda > Insecta > Lepidoptera > Pyralidae > Amyelois > Amyelois transitella. The sequence goes on from NC_083536.1 coordinate 9,024,822, forward strand.
TAAAATTTGCGTGTTCGGAGTCACTGAAAATGTTACAGAAGGCTTACGGTGAATCGACTTTATCAAAAACTCGTGCTTATGAGTGGTACAAAGCGTTCAAAAGCGGTCGAGATGTGATGGAAGATTTGCCTCGCTCTGGTAGGCCATCAACGTCTGCAACTGAAGTTAACATCGCAAAAGTGAAGGAAATAGTGACTGAAAATCCTCATTCAACTTTGAGAGAGATAGCCACCGAACTTTCTGTATCTCACGAGTCGATCCGTACCATTTTAACTAATAATTTGTGTATGAAACATGTTGCCGCTCGGCTAGTCCCAAAAGACCTGAATTTTTTTCAAAAACTCAATCGCATGAGAGTCGCTGAGGACATGCTAGAACGAGTCAATTCCGACCCAACATTCATGAAACGCATTGTTACTGGTGACGAGACGTGGGTTTACGAGTTTGACATGCAAACTAGTCAACAAGCTTCGGAGTGGCGCCTTCCAACTGAACCGAAACCGAAAAAACCACGCCAAAGTCGTTCAAAAGTCAAAGTCATGTTGACTGTTTTCTTTGACTATCGCGGTGTTGTGCACTCGGAATTCTTGCCGGAAGGTCAAACGGTAAATAAGGAATATTATTTGAGTGTTATGCGGCGTTTAAGAGAGCAAATCCGACGAAAAAGGCCAGATTTGTGGAAAGAAAATTCTTGGATTTAGCACCATGATAATGCACCTTCGCACAAGGCCATCATTGTGAACGAATTTTTAACCAAACACTCAACAAATACCATCGAGCAACCACCATATTCACCAGATATGGCTCCAGCCGACTTTTTTCTTTTTCCTAAACTCAAATTACCACTTCGTGGCACCCGTTTTCAATCGGTAGAAGACATAAAAGAGAATTCGCGGCGAGAACTGACCTCAATTCCGGAAACAGCGTTTAAAAAATGTTTTGATGATTGGATTATTCGTTGGCGTAAGTGTATCGTTTCTAAAGGAACATATTTTGAAGGTGATAAAATAAATTTGGATGAATAACAAACAGTTTGTGTATTATTGATCTTTTCCTGCTACTTTCTTGACAGAGTAGTATATATTAGCTTTCGCAGTCTGGTTGTTAGTGATTCTACATGTGGTTTAAAGGAAAGGGTCTGGTCAATAATTACGTCAAGGTATTTAAGGTTTTCAACTATTTTAAGTTGGGGACAAGCACAGTTTAGGTTGTTAGAGCTACAAACATGGGATGTTAGAGTAAAGGTAGGTGGTGGTTGGAAGTTTGTTTTTAGTGAAAAGGTGATTAATTTAGTTTTATTAGTGTTTAAAGTTAGCCCATTGCTACTAAGCCAGTTGATCGCTAAGTGCAGTCCTTATCGAGCCTTATGAAAGGTTTCTTGCCAATTTCTACTTTTAAAAAATAGTGCAGTGTCATCTGCAAAAGCAAAAATTCTACCACCTTTCATTTGTATACGGCATAAACTGTCGATGTATACCAAGAAGAGAGTGGGAGAGACACAGCTACCCTGTGGAAGTCCACATGACAGCTCCACCTCCCCACTGATCCAGTCTCCTATCCTAGTTCATTGTTTCCTATTACTTAAGAAGTCTCGGAAAAGCGAGAGAGCTAATCCTCCGACTCCTATCCTCTCTAATTTGTCAAGTAAACAAGAGATATGGACGGTATCAAAAGCTTTTTTTATGTCGAGGAATATGGCCAGACATTTTTCTTGTTTGTCCATTGAAGAGATGATGGCAGTGGTCAATTCCTGGACTGCATTACTAGTCGACCTGCCAGCACGAAATCCATACTGACATGCCGATAGCAGTTTATTGGATTCTAAAAATAGAATAAGGCGGGAGTTCATTATCTTTTCCAGGATTTTGGACAGAGCTGAAAGAATGGAAATAGGTCTGTAATTATCTACTCTGTTTTTTTCGCCGCTTTTGTGAATGAATTTGATGAGGGCCGTTTTAAAAGCTGAAGGAAAGATACCGTGAACAATAGATTGATTGCAAATGTGTGTGATTGGTTTAACCAGTAAGACAGCATAGCGCTTAATTATCCAGCCTGGAATTTGGGCTAAGCCAACCGCACTTTTATCTTTCAGTCCTATAATTATTTGAAGGACTTCTTCCTCCAGTACTGGGGCCATCATTAGACTATCGGCTGGGGAAAGCGCAGGACGTCTCATTACGCGGGGCTCGCCTTGTTGGGGATTTGATGTAGAGTCCTAGAGAGAGGTCCGATAGTTGTTTTCCGATTGTCGCAAAGTATGAGTTAACAGAGTTGACACTTTCCTTAGATCAGTTTTCGTCCAGGTTTTGTGAGTGGTCTTGTGTACGTTTGATATTATTAATGTCTTTTATTGCTTGCCAAAGCTTTTTTGAATTTTTCTTTGCATTTTCTATTTGCGATTTGTCAAACATTCTTTTGACTTTTCTAAGGATTAGCGTACAAACGTTTCTGTAGCGTTTATAGGTTATTGCCAGTACGTCGTTTTCGGGATCTTTTTTATGTTTTTTGTGAAGATTGTCTCTATTCCTAATACAACGGAGGAGACCTTTGGTTATCCATGGTTTTTTATGGCTTTCCTTTTGGTGGTTTTTGAATTTTGGCACTGGTTTTAATCGCAGATGTCATTTCCTGTATGAGAATATTGGTGGCTATATTTGGGTCGGGACTGGACATTACAGTGCCAAAGTCAAGTTGTAGCATTATTGTGTCAAGAGTATTTATAGTTCCTTTAGTTTGATTGTTATTGATGTGGGTCTGTTTTAGCTTCAAACTGAGTGCGACAGTAAAATGATCAGTTAAAGTAGACTCAACAACTAGACATGTTGCCTTCTGTTTAGTTTTGATGATCATGTGAACATAGCATGTGAGTCCATGGGTAGGCAAGGAATGGCAGGAAAGCATTCCGTGGGTAGACAATAAGTTAAGGTACTCATATTGCCATTTTTTGGGATTATTAGGAACTAGATCAATATTTATGTCCCCGCAAAGTATATTATATTGAAACCTTTTAACTTTGATATAATTTGATCAAGTGAAGCTAGGAAGGGTGTTATATCGTTTTGGGCTGGCGCTCTATAGATTCCTATAACACATGTTGAGTGGCTAAGCTTTAATACTAGGCAGTTAGCGCCTACCACATCCGGTTCCTCTACTGTTGCCTTCAGGTTTTTGCTGTAGTATATTACCACACCTTCGTTCTGTGTAGGATTGCGAGTAGTAGAAGCGTGCACGTAATTATCAAAGTCTTGTATGTGTTTATTTGAAGCACTCTGATAGAACGATTACGTCCCAGGGTATCTCTGATTCTTGTAAAAGTGGTATGAACCCATTCATGTTATGGTTAATGCTACGTATGTTCTGCGATATCATGTTTAGTTTAGTACATACATACATACATACATAAACTCACGCCTCTTTCCCGGAGGGGTAGGCAGAGACTACCTCTTTCCACTTGCCACGATCCCTGCATACTTCCTTTGCTTCATCCACATTCATAACTCTCTTCATGCAAGCTCGGCGGTTTCGGGCACTTTTGACCTGACCCTTCACCAGGACGTCCTTAATTTGATCAAGATATGTTCGTCTAGGTCTTCCCACCCCGACCTTTCCCTCCACACTCTCCTTGTATATCTGCTTAGTCAACCTGTTTTCATTCATCCTCTCCACATGACCGAACCATCTCAACATACCCTTTTTTATTCCTGTAACTACATCTTCTTTCACATCACAACATTCCCTTATCACGCTGTTCCTTATCCGGTCACTCAATTTCACACCCAACATACTCCTTAACGCTCTCATTTCCACTGCATTTATTCTGCTTTCGTGCTTCTTTTGCCATACCCAACTTTCACTCCCATACATTAATGTCGGGACCAACACGCCCCTGTGCACAGCCAGTCGAGCCTTTTTGGATAGTTTCTGACTGCTCATAAAGGCATGCAAAGCTCCATTCACCATGTTCCCCGCGTTCACTCTCCTTTCAATATCACTATCACACTTGCCATCTGATGTAAACTTTGATCCTAGATATACAAACTCTTTCACTTGCTCAACTTTTTCTCTTCCAATCAAAATATTACATGCTGTCATTTCTTTCTCCATTTCAAAAACCAGTGTTTTAGTTTTACTTACGTTCACTTTCATTCCTTTCTCTTTTAAAGCTTCATGCATACAGTTTACCATCTCCTGTAACTCCTCCGCTGATGACGCCAGTATAACCTGATCGTCGGCATAGAGCAGACATTTGACGAGTAATTCATTCATCCTTAATCCACTTTCAGACTCTTTCAAATCTGTCAAACAACTATCCATAAATAGGTTGAACAGCCACGGTGACGCAACACATCCCTGCCTAACACCTTTCTCAATCTTAAACCACTCAGTGTGCGCTCCGTTTATCCTGACACAAGCACTCGAATCCTCATATAAGGATTTCAGTGCTCGTATCAAGAGACTGCTCACCCCATGCATAGAAAGTGCTGACCACAATTCATTCCTCTCAACTCTGTCATAGGCCTTTTCCAAATCCACGAATGTGCAATAGACTTTTTGACTCTTGGCCAAAAACTTTTCGGCTATGCACCGCAAAGAAAAGACCTGATCAGTACATCCCATTCCCTTTCGAAATCCCGCTTGAGCATCCCATATTTTGTCATCAGTTTCATTCCTGACTCTATTAATCAATACCTTAGCATACAATTTGCCGACGACGCTAAGCAGGCTTATACCACGATAATTTTTGCAGTCCAGTTGTGACCCTTTTCCTTTGTAAAGTGGCACAATAACAGCCTTACACCAATCTTTTGGTACTCGGCCGCTTCTCCAACACAAATTGAAAAGGCAGTACAACTGTCTAGCTACGACGCCTTTTCCTGCTTTAAGCATCTCGACCGACACTCTATCATACCCGGCAGCCTTACCCGCTTTCATACTCTTAAGTGCTTCCACAATTTCAAACATTTCAATTTCGCCTTCCATCTCATTCTCTTTTTCTTCGCTATAGCAGAACTCTTTCTTATTTTCTTCCTTTTTTTAAAATAAACTCTCAAAATAGTCCTTCCATATCTTTAGTACACATTCTTCTCCTTTCACAACGCTACCATCCTGGCATCTGATCCTAGTCAGCTCTCTGGTTATAGTTTTTCCTCGGGCTGACCTTACGGATTTCCAGAATACTTTCAGATTTGACTGAAAGTCTTCTGATAGCCTTTTATCAAAATCCTCTTTATACTCTTCTTTCTTTCTAATCACAGCTTTCTTAACCAAATCTTTCATTTTTTTATATTCCTTACGTGCTTCATTCACATCCTCATCTATAACCTCTTGCATTCTTAAGTTAGCTTTTGCTGCTAACAAATCCGATCTTCCATTCTAAAAAAAAGATTTTATGTAAAATACACCACAACTACTTTGAATAATCACATAAAACGTACCTATAACTAATAACTCATAGGTATAGAAAAATATCATATACTTACATTTACTCTATATAGCCGAAACTCATTAAAAACAATTTTACAAAAATAATTTGCAGTCTCGTCAAAAGTAGCAGTATTCATAAACATTCGTCTCTCAGACGTTCATAGGTTTATCTTATAAACAAAACGTCTATGCGAGACAACGGCACTCGCGTTACTAATGGTGAAGCGACCTAGGAAGGTACTTGAGAGGTCAGCTTTCTATCTCTTTCACTCGAAACACTAGCAACGAATTCACGTTTCGCACGGTCTGTGGGACGAATAGTTATGAAACTAGGGTTAAATACGCGGACAGGCGGACAGTTGCTCAAATTGTTGAACGTACGCAAGTTAGGGTTAGGGTGCGCGATATAATGTTGCCTAATGCTACCGAAAGTTTATTGCGAATGAATTTTATTCAGGACGCTGGCATGGTAAAGAAACGCGAGAAAAGTCTAAATTTTTCTCGCAGTATTTGGTTTATGAACCACGATAGGGTCCCTCAGCCCATCGTTTTTAAACATAATGGTGGTAGGTCATACGAACCTTTGCATTGCTCGTCTGTGGGTCTTCGCGAGGATGAAGGATTCCACTTAGGTAAGGACGAACGACAGCAGCTGTCCAACCTTCTGAATGTCAATGAGGACATTTTCACTCGGCGTACGCAACTCACGTGCGAAAGTTATAAATGCGGCCGGCCGGCCGCAAAATATGGCCGGTTCCTTAATTATAAGAGCTTTTTAAAGAGAAACGTACCGCTGGCAATATCTATAGCCAGGAACGATGCTCGGTACCTACGAGGATGGCGAGAAGTTTCTATAACTCGCGGTTCTTCCGCTCAGCGGGGTTGGCCTCTGGATGGTACACCGGTATCAGAGCCTGGTGAACCCCGAAAACGAACATCTATAGCGGACAACATTGTAGGCTCTTCCGAGGAGACATCGCGTCACTCTCCGCCCCCCTCGTCCATACCACGCTATTTCCAGCGCCCGCGTCGAGGACAGCCCGCGCGCCTCATTGAACAAATCAGTCTCTAAACAACGCGTGGACCGGTGCGGTATGCACTTCTTATTAGCGAGCGAGTTTTGTATTTATTTTTATAAGTTACCGAAGTAAAGTTGTAATCCCATAGTTGGCTTTTACTTTTCAATCTCGCCCCGCTTTAATGCTGTCATTTCTTTCTCCATTTCAAAAACCAGTGTTTTAGTTTTACTTACGTTCACTTTCAATCCTTTCTCTTTTAAAGCTTCATGCATACAGTTTACCATCTCCTGTAACTCTTTCGCTGATGACGCCAGTATAACCTGATCGTCGGCATAGAGCAGACATTTAACTTTGAGTAACTCATTCACCCAATTTCAGACTCTTTCAAATCTGTCAAACAACTATCCATAAATAGGTTGAACAGACACGGTGACGCAACACATCCTTGCCTAACGCCTTTCTCAATCTTAAACTACTCAGTATGCGCTCCGTTTATCCTGACACAAGCACTCGAATCCTCATATACCTAAGGATTTCAGTGCTCGTATTAAGAGACTGCTCACCCCATGCATAGAAAGTGCTGACCGCAATTCATTCCTCTCAACTCTGTCATAGGCCTTTTCCAGGTCTACGAATGTGCAATAGACTTTTTAACTCTTGGCCAAAAACATTTCGGCTATGCAACGCTATGAAAACACCTGATCAGTTTTTGTCATATTTTGTCATCAGTTTCATCCCTGACTCTATTAATCAATACCTTAGCATACAATTTGCCGACGACGCTAGGCAGGCTTATAGCACGATAATTTTTGCAGTCCAGCTGTGACCCTTTTTCTTTGTAAAGTGGCACGATAATAGCCTTACACCAATCTTTTGGTACTCGGCCGCTTCTCTAATACAAATTGAAAAGGCAGTACAACTGACTAGCTACTACGCCTTTTCCTGCTTTTAGCATCTCGACCGACACTCTATCATACCCAGCAGCCTTACCTACTTTCATACTCTTAAGTGCTTACACAATTTCGAACATTTCAATTTCGCCTGCCATCTCATTCTTTTGTAGTGTAGCTATTAAATGTATTCTATACTTCTATACTCATTACATTGAACCAAACGTGTAACCTCATTTTAACTCTATTTAATCTTAATAATCATCAATAAATGACCAGTCTTTATTCAGCTTTCTTTGTATTAATTCTCCTCCTAATACATCGACCCTGCCTAGGCGCCTCGCGTTGCGTGCGCTCGGATATTTCTGACGAATCGGGAGTGGAAATTTTAAGATGAACTAAGTGTGTGTTATTTTGCAAGTACACTATGGCTAACTTAATAAAATATGTATAATTTATGTTACGAACCGGACGACTTACTCCAGTATTCGCTATTTCAATTAAGTAAAAGTTTTTACGAACCAGTTCAGTCAAGATGGTTAGCGGAAATACAAAAGAGGAAGTAATTATTGCACAGAATGCTGCAGGAGGATCCAATGAGGCAACGAATTTAAACTACCATATTTCTTGAACAATTATTCTATTGGCGTGCATTCTACTGGTTTTGTGTTCTGTGGTGTTGTGTAAAAAGTTATGTGTACTTAGTGCGCGGTAGTAACCTATGATTTCTCTATCGTTTGCGGCGGTATACAACGTGTAACGGAAAGGGGGTTATCATAAGAAGTGGGTGGATACTATACCTTTAATAGATTCTTCCTACTGCTACTACTGGTCCTTATCACAAAAGTGTCCCAGAATTCCCAATAAACATCTACTTCAAATAAATAAATTTTATTGCGAAATTTTATTGACATGCATTTATGAACATGGTGATAAGGACCAGTAGTAGCAGTAGGAAGAATCTATTAAAGGTATAGTATCCATCCACTTCTTATGATAACACCCTTTCCGTTACACGTTGTATACCGCCGCAAACGATAGAGAAATCATAGGTTACTACCGCGCACTAAGTACACATAACTTTTTACACAACACCACAGAACACAAAACCAGTAGAATGCACGCCAATAGAATAATTGTTCAAGAAATATGGTAGTTTAAATTCGTTGCCTCATTGGATCCTCCTGCAGCATTCTGTGCAATAATTACTTCCTCTTTTGTATGTCCGCTACCCATCTTGACTGAACTCGTTCGTAAAAACTTTTACTTAATTGAAATAGCGAATACTGGAGTAAGTCGTCCGGTTCGTAACATAAATTATACATATTTTATTAAGTTAGCCATAGTGTACTTGCAAAATAACACACACTTAGTTCATCTTAAAATTTCCACTCCCGATTCGTCAGAAATATCCGAGCGCACGCAACGCGAGGCGCCTAGGCAGGGTCGATGTATTAGGAGGAGAATTAATACAAAGAAAGCTGAATAAAGACTGGTCATTTATTGATAATTATTAAGATTAAATAGAGTTAAAATGAGGTTACACGTTTGGTTCAATGTAATGAGTATAGAAGTATAGAATACATTTAATTGCTACACTACAAAAGAATGAGATGGCAGGCGAAATTGAAATGTTCGAAATTGTGTAAGCACTTAAGAGTATGAAAGCAGGTAAGGCTGCTGGGTATGATAGAGTGTCGGTCGAGATGCTAAAAGCAGGAAAAGGCGTAGTAGCTAGTCAGTTGTACTGCCTTTTCAATTTGTATTGGAGAAGCGGCCGAGTACCAAAAGATTGGTGTAAGGCTATTATCGTGCCACTTTACAAAGAAAAAGGGTCACAGCTGGACTGCAAAAATTATCGTGCTATAAGCCTGCCTAGCGTCGTCGGCAAATTGTATGCTAAGGTATTGATTAATAGAGTCAGGGATGAAACTGATGACAAAATATGACAAAAACTGATCAGGTGTTTTCATAGCGGTGCATAGCCGAAATGTTTTTGGCCAAGAGTTAAAAAGTCTATTGCACATTCGTAGACCTGGAAAAGGCCTATGACAGAGTTGAGAGGAATGAATTGCGGTCAGCACTTTCTATGCATGGGGTGAGCAGTCTCTTAATACGAGCACTGAAATCCTTAGGTATATGAGGATTCGAGTGCTTGTGTCAGGATAAACGGAGCGCATACTGAGTAGTTTAAGATTGAGAAAGGCGTTAGGCAAGGATGTGTTGCGTTACCGTGGCTGTTCAACCTATTTATGGATAGTTGTTTGACAGATTTGAAAGAGTCTGAAATTGGGTGAATGAGTTACTCAAAGTTAAATGTCTGCTCTATGCCGACGATCAGGTTATACTGGCGTCATCATCGAAAGAGTTACAGGAGATGGTAAACTGTATGCATGAAGCTTTAAAAGAGAAAGGATTGAAAGTGAACCTAAGTAAAACTAAAACACTGGTTTTTGAAATGGAGAAAGAAATGACAGCATTAAAGCGGGGCGAGATTGAAAAGTAAAAGCCAACTATGGGATTACAACTTTACTTCGGTAACTTATAAAAAGAAATACAAAACTCGCTCGCTAATAAGAAGTGCATACCGCACCGGTCCACGCGTTGTTTAGAGACTGATTTGTTCAATGAGGCGCGCGGGCTGTCCTCGACGCGGGCGCTGGAAATAGCGTGGTATGGACGAGGGGGGCGGAGAGTGACGCGATGTCTCCCCGGAAGAGCCTACAATGTTGTCCGCTATAGATGTTCGTTTTCGGGGTTCACCAGGCTCTGATACCGGTGTACCATCCAGAGGCCAACCCCGCTGAGCGGAAGAACCGCGAGTTATAGAAACTTCTCGCCATCCTCGTAGGTACCGAGCATCGTTCCTGGCTATAGATATTTCCAGCGGTACGTTTCTCTTTAAAAAGCTCTTATAATGAAGGAACCGGCCATATTTTGCGGCCGGCCGGCCGCATTTATAAGTTTCGCACGTGAGTTGCGTACGCCGAGTGAAAATGTCCTCATTGACATTCAGAAGGTTGGACAGCTGCTGTCGTTCGTCCTTACCTAAGTGGAATCCTTCATCCTCGCGAAGACCCACAGACGAGCAATGCAAAGGTTCGTATGACCTACCACCATTATGTTAAAAACCGATGGGCTGAGGGACCCTATCGTGGTTCATAAACCAAATACTGCGAGAAAAATTTAGATTTTTCTCGCGTTTCTTTACCATGCCAGCGTCTTGAATAAAATTCATTCACAATAAACTTTCGGTAGCATTAGGCAACATTATAAACTTAACATCCAAAGAGACATCGCGCACCCTAACCCTAACTTTTCCCAGAATTCCCAAGAAACAAAATTCGATTCATTCTAAACACAAAACATTAGTCGAATGCACTCACCTGACTCCATTATAAAATTGATAAGAATCACCCGCGAGCTCGTGGAAAGATCACACACTGAACACACTTCCTAATTCCTAACTGATGATCGGTTGAAAGCACCGTGGTAAGTAACTTTCTGCGAGCCCGTGGTAAGACCACGCACCGACCACACTTCCTAATTCCTAACTGATGATCGGTTGAAAGCACCATGGTAAGTAACTTTCTGCGAGCCCGTGGTAAGATCACGCACCGACCATACTTCCTAATTCCTAACTGATGATTGGCTGGAAGAAACCGTGGTAAGTAAACTTCCTGCGAGCCCATAGTAAGATCACGCACCAACCACACTTCCTAATTCCTAACTGATGATTGGCTGGAAGAAACCGTGGTAAGTAAACTTCCTGCGAGCCCGTGGTAAGATCAAGCACCAACCACACTTCCTAATTCCTAACTGATGATTGGCTGGAAGAAACCGTGGTAAGTAAACTTCCTGCGAGCCCGTGGTAAGATCACGCACCAACCACACTTCCTTATTCACTTTGGTTAACAATAATAGCAGAAACTTTAAATTATAAATAAACAGACCGACATTATAATCTTAATAAATTACACATCACAACTTAGTTCTTAGCAACAAAATGGTCTAATGTACGAACGAGTGAAATACGCAAAGCAGATACACACTAATTAAGGGTGTTTACACACTTACTGAGTAAACACTTTTATATCAATTGTAATTTGTTTGAAAGACAAAACCACTTTCAGGTATGTACTCATAGGTATATGTACTAGAATTTGGGCTACATTCCAGTTTTCTTATGGTTACGTACTATTGCTATATCAAGCACCGTGTTAGTTAAGTCTACGTAATCAATATTATTATTAGAGAATAACATAAATCCCTATTGAAACTTGTAGATGTAATTGGACAACCGCTGCCTACTTAAGGATTTCATAGGTATATATGTAACACAGAATACCAATACCATACTTTGAGTTTGTAAGTAAATTAAGTGTGTAGTCGTCCTAATAACAATATGCAGACATGCAAATGCAATATAATAAAAATTATGTCTAAGCATTATCGGATGTGCTTTGTAGAATGACGATGATCGAATATCAAAGTAAGTTTTGTAACAAAATACATAATTTGTTTATAGCGATCTCTCATCCGCCGTGTGGTTCCTGGCACCAATGAAAAATAGGACCTCTCCATCTCTTTCCCATGGATGTCACAAGAGGCGAGAAAGAAATAGGCTTCAGCGTGGTCTGTCAGCCTTTCAAGGTTGTTGGCTCTGTCTACCCCGTCAAGGATGTAGACGTGATTATATGGATGGATGGACTATTTCTCATTAGAGAAATAGTCCATCCATCCATATAATCCATAACATTAAAACCTTATTCATGAATTTCTTCATTTTAATCTAATTAATATTGATTTTGAATGGGGTATGGTAATCATTATAAATCCTATGTCTCCATCGTTCTCATAAATTATATTATAAGCTATGAGAAGTAGGTTTCAATAAAAAAAACAATTACCGGATACCTAGCTTTAATTACTTTCAAAATAACAAATCAAATTAACAAAATTTAAGTTAATGGAACAAAATAACGGAATAAAAGAAAAACAATATCGCTCACAAGACACGTCGAATACGATGTTCACCTCAGGACCGCCGCTGCTCGAATGAAAACGAACAACCGTCGCGCATCCCTTATATAGGGGCTGCCACTACCCCATAATTTTAATAAGCGTCTATGCTAATACGGCCTCTCCTGACATGAGCATCGTCCTCGACTGCTTCTTCCACGCAGGCCTCAACTGTCGTCGCTCGCGACATCCTCTGCGACTTCGACGGAACTTGGAGCCTGCGTCGCTTGATCCGGGGCCGCACTGGTTCCCGGTGTCGCTAAGGTAGGATCGGATGTCTGTACAAAGTCACCATCCGATTCATCAGCCTCTTCACCTGAAAAATGGCAATATTAGCCGCGTTCCTGTAACGCTATGCACACAGTATGAGTAAACCTATGAGAAAAGAAACTGACTACTAAAAGTTTACTATGTAATACTGTTAACATTTGCTCTTATTTTAAAATTGAGTTAAACAATGTTCTAATATGCGATTGTCAGAAAATTACTAAATTTTCAAGTTATTATTGGGCAAGTTAGTAACAAAACAAACTTATCTTTGAAATTGCCTGCTGTTGTGGCTATTTGACCACAAGCCACTCAAAGATGCAGCGGTCACACCAAATCGCCTTTTCCTCCCTTCCTCCCATTTAGGTTCAACAGAGGCATCTCTGAATCGCATGTTGACCTCTGCAGGGCAGAGGCATCCCTTCATCGCATGCCCATTTAGGTTCAACAGAGGCATCTCTGAATCGCATGTTGACCTCTGCAGGGCAGAGGCATCCCTTCATCGCATGCCCATGGGTCGCGAGGTAACCACCTGCGCACCCCAAGTACCGATCCAGGACAGAGGCATCCCTTCATCGCGTGTCCTCTCAGTACTGACCTGTGACAGAGGCTCACTCGCATGTCACCAAGTCATCCTTACCAAGAAACATATGTTCCTCGGCCTTACTTCCTCCACTTTATAAGCAATTTGGGTTATCGTGATTCGTTTGATTTATCAATCATCAAAGGGAGTAATGTTTATGTCTGTTTGTTAGTCTAGTAAGATATAAGGTCGTGAGGTAGGATCCTTGCAAAACTAATAATTGGGAAACAAAAGTCAATGAAGGATTGAATAAACCAACAGAATCACAACTTTTAACCACAACAATAAGAAGCACTCACATTCAAAGAACGCAGCGCAGGACTCAGGACACCATTCTCCTCGCCAGGGCACAAGGTACTCAGCCGCGGCTTGCGTCGTCTTCCCATACGACCCACTCAATAACTTTAACTCATATCGCCCGCTGGGTAAAGCCCTCATGACCCGATAGGGTCCTCTCATCCCATGATCCAGTTTCCCAGTAGCTTGGGAGTACTTAATTGCAAACACCAGATCACCAACTTCAAAGACTCGAGCTGGTCTTCGATTTTTATTAACATAGGCGTCTTGTTGAACGCGGTTTTTCTCTAGCAAGGTACTAGCCCTAGTCCTCCTTAACACATGCAACGACAATGCGTTAGGATGTGCTTCCTCATTCGCAAGGTCGCGAATTAAATTGCGAATAACTGGTGTCGCCCCGTTAATACCTACGAGCAAGTTCAAAGCTGAGGCTTGTGTAGTCTTTTGCTTCGTTATATTTAACACCAGTTGTAGTCTCCACAAAGTGTCTGACCACTGCTCGTTTTTGTGGTTTACTTCAATACGAATCATATTGAGAACAGTGCGAATGTACCGCTCTACTTGTCCACTAGAGTGGTGCATTTCCGGTGTTATAAGATGTACGTCGCATCCTAACTCCGTGATCCACTTAACAAAGCGCCCTGATTCGAACATTCGGCCTCGATCCGCTATCAAAAGTTTGGGAACCCCGAAAAGAGACACAGTATTTCAGAGCGCTTTCATTAGTTCGTCGGTATCTTGGCGACACATCGGATAAAGTAAGCAAAATTTGCTGAATGCGTCAACCACTACTAACACAAATTTATAACCATCTGAAGAAGGTAACGGACCCAAAACGTCAGCATGGATAGTGATAAAAGGGGTATCTGGTTTCTTCCAGGACGTTATGGGTTGATGAGGTGCCCTGGGTACGCGCTTCATAGAGACACAAATCAGACAGTGAGCTATGTACTTAGCAACAAATTGACGGAGGCCAGGAAACCAAAAATGTTTCAAAATCAAATCAACAGTTTTCTCAGCACAGACGTGTTCGTGTTCGTCGTGGAAGATTCGTAAGAGACTTAGCCGGTGACCCTTTGGGATAAAGCACAATAGCCTAGTTTCCTCGCCCACGGGAGTATATCGATAATAAAGCGTACCATTTTGATAGGCATAGCGTGTGGAATCTAATTGACCCTCTTGTAGCTGCTGAATCAGTGTGCGAGTCTCCTCATCAGCTGCTTGAGCTATTTGAGCCCAATTGCGTGGACGTGTAATTAAATTCACCCTGACTGGATTTCGACTGAGATAGTCAGCGTGAGACATCATTGCGCCCTTTCTATATTCGATTTCGAACGTATAATCTTGAAGATACACCCACCAGCGAGCGACGCGAGGGAGCAGGTCCTTTTTCTTTTCAGTGGCCTTCAGAGCATTGCAGTCCGTAACTAACTTAAATTTCAAGCCAATCAAATAATGGCGAAAATGCTGCAACGCCCTGACGACCGCCAAGGTCTCCAATTCATAAGAATGGTACCTGCTTTCTGCGCCCTGCGTGCTTTTACTGAAATAGGCGACGACTCTCTTTTTACCGTCAGCATGAGTCTGCATAAGAACTGCGCCGTACCCCATGCTACTTGCGTCGGTATGAACCTCTGTCGGAAGTAGCGGATCGAATATAGAAAGGAAAGGTTCGGTCGTTAACTGGGTAATTATTTCTTGACGAACCTGTTCTTGTTCTTGACCCCATTGAAAAGTTGCGTCTTTTCGCAATAGCCCGGATATACAAGCCGTTTTAGTGGCATAATTTTTTATGTAACGCCGAAAATATCCAGCTAAACCTAGGAACTGCCGCACTTGACGAACATTTTTAGGAGGTGAAGCCTTGCTTCGACTTTACTAGGGCTCGGCCTAACCTGACCCTTACTAATAAGCCTACCTAGATATTCCACCTCCGTGGTCAGAAACGCACATTTGCTGACATTTACCGAAAATCCCGCGTCGGCTAACGTTTTTAGTACCCGGTCAAGCAAATCGATCCCCTCCTCCACCGTATGACTTAACAACAAGACGTCATCAATATAAACTAAGATGGACCCAGAATCTATAAAAGAACGTAACGTCTGATTGATAATACGTTGGTAGACGATAGGGGAATTCATCAAACCAAAGGGCATCTTTAAATATTCGTAATGGCCCTCGGGGGTTACGAAGCCGGTCTTGTGAATAGACTCCTCACTCAGAGGGATCTGATAAAATCCAGATGCCATGTCAAGACTCGTGAAAAACTCAAATTTACCTAGTCGATCTATGTGTTCGTCAATTAAAGGCAACGGATACCGATCCCGAATGGTGAGTCTATTCAAGGCACGAAAATCCACGCACATCCTATCTGAGCCATCTTTTTTCTTCACTAGAATTATAGGACTTGAATACTGTGACGTGGACTCCCGTATAATCCCTTTGTCTAAAAGATCACGAATAATCTCGCGAACTTTGAGTTTCTCCTGATGCGAAAGCTTATAAGGTCGATAGGACACAGGAGTATTATCGTTAAAGTTGATATGCATTTTACCCGTTTTGACCGTAGTGGTTGCAGTACCTGTTACTAAAATTTCCGAATATTTGGACAACACACCCTCCAATCGATGGTATTCTTTTCCTATAAGAGGAGTGTTAATTTTTGGAACATCGCTATGTACCGTATTAACGATCTTCGATAATTTGTTGGAATGCATCAAATATTGGCGATCCTTTGTCCTAACGTACGTTACACCCTCGCGATTTAGAATATCTGTACCAACGATAAGTGGTGCACACATAAATTCTGAAGGCACCACGACAAAATCAGCCTCAAGTGATATCTCGCTAAATTCGACCGTAAGAGTTACATAACTATCAGCAGTTATATCCTGACCCCCAATTCCTCTCAATGTGCAATTGACAGGTTTCAAAGTGTGCGAAAAATATTTTAAAATTCCCGACGATATCAATGAAATATTGAGGGCCCCACTGTCAATCAGCACATCAATAGGAATGCCTTGAATTACTGCTACCGTAATATCTCTATCGGAACTTGTACTAGGCTGCCGCAGCTCGGTACACAAATTGACCTTACGTTGGTTACGTGCCTCTGATCTATTTTTGGCAAAACACGACTGTTCTGTATGACCACGCTTTTTACAGAATGAACACATATTGGAATCATTTGAGGACGTGTGGGTACTCGTAGGAGCTTGACTTTCATTATTATTCGGCACCTTGGACTTTTTAGGACAATAAAAACTTTTGTGTCCGCTTTGACCACAAACATAACATTTTGGCTGTTGACGAGAAATGTGCCGTTTTTTACCTTGTGTTGATCGCAAATCCAACTTATTAGAGGAGCCGGGCTTAACATAAATAGACAAGAATGACACCAAATTTTCAGTCGTTAAACTCGCATTGGAAGCGGCCGCTCTAATCTGAGGATCTGAGATACCGCGTATTACAATTAAAACCATGAGCTCTTCGCTAAGACCTTTCACTATCTTTAGGCGTAATAAAGTACGACGCGCATACTTCGCGTACGTGGCGAACTTATCAGAAGTAGTACTCATTGTTTCATAAAGAATATTCGCATAGTCAAGTCTACGAGGGCACAATGGTTTAAATTCCAAAACAAAATTACGCCAAGATCTGTCATTACTGACCCATTCGTGCAGCCAAGTACGTGCATCTCCTTTCAAACAACCGGCCACTCGATACAGACATTCATAATCATCCCAACCGTTCGAGAGCCTTGCTCGCTCAACCTCCTTACACCAATCATCTATGTCATGTATGGATGGATCGAAACTTGACACAAAATAATTTTTCGTATTTGATTTTAAATTCCTGATCGCGTCTATGAAATCGTGAGTGATGCTGGAGGTAGTAGGCAAGCTCTCGACCGGCTCAGGCTCCGCAGATACGACACCAATATTACGAACGGGTAAATCTGTGCGGTTCGTCGGTACCCGCACAGTCAGACATTTCGCTATTATTACGCACGTTCGAAGGCATGGGACGCGGATTAGACGCACTTGTGACGTTATTCCGCAAAATAGAACGCGTGGACGCACTGGGCATTGCGTCGGAATCGGAACGTACACTACCGGCGCGCACCAACGTGCTCGGACCCGCATGTCCCAACGAATTGATTTCACTATTAACGTTACGAGAAGCCGTTTCACCAACGCCGTTTTCTAACGCGCCTACTCGTGACAAAATTGAATTTAACGTTGCGTACAGCATATCGAAACGTGGACTACGCGTACGTGAACGTGCCCGTGAACGGTCGCGCGAATGATCCCTACGACGATCCCGTGAACGATCCCTATGACGTTCTCGCGAACGGCCTCGCGAATTCGTTGATAGTCGATCACGCGATCGACCACGCTTTTTATCGCGTCGACGTGTCTTGCCTTTCGAGCATTGTTCATGATCCGACATGATGGTACACAGAAAAAAAATATGAAAACAAATAAAAATTTTCAAGATTCAAAAATTAATCGTTATTTTGTTCCAATCGTTGAATAAACAATCAAACAGGCTGATAAATGTGGGCTTGAATATGAATCCCACTTCTGATATAAGCTATGAGAAGTAGGTTTCAATAAAAAAAAACAATTACCGGATACCTAGCTTTAATTACTTTCAAAATAACAAATCAAATTAACAAAATTTAAGTTAATGGAACAAAATAACGGAATAAAAGAAAAACAATATCGCTCACAAGACACGTCGAATACGATGTTCACCTCAGGACCGCCGCTGCTCGAATGAAAACGAACAACCGTCGCGCATCCCTTATATAGGGGCTGCCACTACCCCATAATTTTAATAAGCGTCTATGCTAATAATATAATCTATATTTTGAAAAAAAATGTGGGCTCTGTCTACCCCAAAAGAGATATGGGTGTGATTATACATATTATTATGTATGTATATCCTATATAAATCGGTTGAATAGTTTATGCGATAAAAATATTTTCTATTCATAACAAACAATATTATCTATGATGACTTGCTTTAGGAAAGATTTAGGCTAATAAAGTTAGAATTCTCTTTGTATATGATGGGCTATCAACTTGCCACTATTTGAATCTCAATTCTATCATAACTTTTACAGTTAAATGTGACCTACAGTCTTTTCAAAACTGTTAGCTCTGTCTACCCCTGATTAATGGTTACTAACATAGTTTATCCATTGTCAAAGACAACGACCAGGGTTGAAGACTTTTTTATGTTCAACCCACAATGTTTCTCCTAATGGATGTCGTAAAAGGCGACTAAGGGATAGACTTACAAACTTGGGATTCTTTTTTAGGCGATGGGCTAGCAACCTGTCACTATTTGAATCTCAATTCTATCATTAAGCCAAATAGTTGAACGTGGCCATTCAGTCTTTTCAAGACTGTTGGCTCTGTCTACCCCGCAAGGGATATAGACGTGACCATATGTATGTATGTGTATGTACCTACAATGTTTCATACAAGAAGAACAACATCCAATGACCTCCCCCTTAATCACCTCTTACAATGCCTGCAGGATATTGGGTGGTGTTATTCTACTCTGTCAGCACCACAAAACGGGTTTGATCCCCGACCAGGCTAACATGGAAAAATAGTGTTTTTCAGGTTGACCTGGGTGGGATTTATTAAAAATTATAGTATCGTTAGGTTAGTACTTATCCTGCGACACAAGTTTACCACTAACTATGGGGCTAGCTCATTCTGTATGGTTTATCCCTTCTTATTTAAATCAATAATAAAAAAAAGATATTTTCAGGTACCTTCTGTTAATGCTTTGCTTTGATTTTGATTTTTCGAAAGCTTGTATTTTAAATAATTCCTCACTCAATCCATCTGATAGACGTTGAGCATGTTCAAAAGAATCTGGAATAAATGTTTCATTATCTGAATTCGCAGTCACATCATCTACGTATTGCGGCGTCTGTAAAAAAAACACAAGTTTAGAATAACATCAAATCAATCTTATATCTATAAAAAACAATTAAATATATAAAACAACTTACCATTGTTTAAATACTTATATTTATAGGAAGCAACATCCTGTGGTGTAGACTTTGCGCTAGATGGTACAAAATGTCATACAGTTTGCGCGCTGCACAACTAATATTACAAGCAAAAATGCATGCGCAGCGCGATTTTGGCTTTCACAAAATGTTTTGTGTCATAATCGTTCGCTCACAAATAATAATTTAATTTTCTTCATTGCCCGACTATTTAAACAGAAAATATCACTTGCTCATCAAAAAAATTGGTCAAGCGTAGGTTGATTCTGAATTTAATTATTGATAATCAATATCTTAGACTAATGTGAACCTTAACAACTAACGGTGAAGGTATATATTTTTTTAATACTTGATAAAAAAGTTAGGTTAACATTAAATAAAAATACGTAGTTCAAACCGATACATGTATTAATATTTTAATTTTTATAATTCAAGTACTAAGTAAAGATGATAACAGAGTCAACTATCAATCTATTTTTTAAAATACTTATCTCCAACATTTGGTTTGAAGATAAAATCGAATCATATTGTAAGCAGAATATATAAATTCCAAATCCAGAAACTTAAATGTGAAAAAAAAAATTATATCTTAATTCAGTTGTGATCGAACCCGAGACCAAAAGTTACGGTCAGACTTGTTAACCACTATGTCACGGGGGTCATCATTGCATTCGAATATGATGACTACATAATTAACTGTACAAGAATAATATTTTATATCAGGAATCGTGTGGTGCTGACAGAGTAGAATAACACCACCCAATATCTGCCTGCAGGCATTGTAAGAGGTGATTAAGGGGGAGGTCATTGGATGTTGTTCTTCTTGTATGAAACATTGTAGGTACATACACATACATACATATGGTCACGTCTATATCCCTTGCGGGGTAGACAGAGCCAACAGTCTTGAAAAGACTGAATGGCCACGTTCAACTATTTGGCTTAATGATAGAATTGAGATTCAAATAGTGACAGGTTGCTAGCCCATCGCCTAAAAAAGAATCCCAAGTTTGTAAGTCTATCCCTTAGTCGCCTTTTACGACATCCATTAGGAGAAACATTGTGGGTTGAACATAAAAAAGTCTTCAACCCTGGTCGTTGTCTTTGACAATGGATAAACTATGTTAGTAACCATTAATCAGGGGTAGACAGAGCTAACAGTTTTGAAAAGACTGTAGGTCACATTTAACTGTAAAAGTTATGATAGAATTGAGATTCAAATAGTGGCAAGTTGATAGCCCATCATATACAAAGAGAATTCTAACTTTATTAGCCTAAATCTTTCCTAAAGCAAGTCATCATAGATAATATTGTTTGTTATGAATAGAAAATATTTTTATCGCATAAACTATTCAACCGATTTATATAGGATATACATACATAATAATATGTATAATCACACCCATATCTCTTTTGGGGTAGACAGAGCCCACATTTTTTTTCAAAATATAGATTATATAATTTATGAGAACGATGGAGACATAGGATTTATAATGATTACCATACCCCATTCAAAATCAATATTAATTAGATTAAAATGAAGAAATTCATGAATAAGGTTTTAATGTTATGGATTATATGGATGGATGGACTATTTCTCTAATGAGAAATAGTATATAATTATATAATCTATATTTTGAAAAAAAATGTGGGCTCTGTCTACCCCAAAAGAGATATGGGTGTGATTATACATATTATTATGTATGTATATCCTATATAAATCGGTTGAATAGTTTATGCGATAAAAATATTTTTTATTCATAACAAACAATATTATCTATGATGACTTGCTTTAGGAAAGAAATAGGCTAATAAAGTTAGAATTCTCTTTGTATATGATGGGCTATCAACTTGCCACTATTTGAATCTCAATTCTATCATAACTTTTACAGTTAAATGTGACCTACAGTCTTTTCAAAACTGTTAGCTCTGTCTACCCCTGATTAATGGTTACTAACATAGTTTATCCATTGTCAAAGACAACGACCAGGGTTGAAGACTTTTTTATGTTCAACCCACAATGTTTCTCCTAATGGATGTCGTAAAAGGCGACTAAGAGATAGACTTACAAACTTGGGATTCTTTTTTAGGCGATGGGCTAGCAACCTGTCACTATTTGAATCTCAATTCTATCATTAAGCCAAATAGTTGAACGTGGCCATTCAGTCTTTTCAAGACTGTTGGCTCTGTCTACCCCGCAAGGGATATAGACGTGACCATATGTATGTATGTGTATGTACCTACAATGTTTCATACAAGAAGAACAACATCCAATGACCTCCCCCTTAATCACCTCTTACAATGCCTGCAGGCAGATATTGGGTGGTGTTATTCTACTCTGTCAGCACCACACGATTCCTGATATAAAATATTATTCTTGTACAGTTAATTATGTAGTCATCATATTCGAATGCAATGATGACCCCCGTGACATAGTGGTTAACAAGTCTGACCGTAACTTTTGGTCTCGGGTTCGATCACAACTGAATTAAGATATAATTTTTTTTTCACATTTAAGTTTCTGGATTTGGAATTTATATATTCTGCTTACAATATGATTCGATTTTATCTTCAAACCAAATGTTGGAGATAAGTATTTTAAAAAATAGATTGATAGTTGACTCTGTTATCATCTTTACTTAGTACTTGAATTATAAAAATTAAAATATTAATACATGTATCGGTTTGAACTACGTATTTTTATTTAATGTAAACCTAACTTTTTTATCAAGTATTAAAAAAATATATACCTTCACCGTTAGTTGTTAAGGTTCACATTAGTCTAAGATATTGATTATCAATAATTAAATTCAGAATCAACCTACGCTTGACCAATTTTTTTGATGAGCAAGTGATATTTTCTGTTTAAATAGTCGGGCAATGAAGAAAATTAAATTATTATTTGTGAGCGAACGATTATGACACAAAACATTTTGTGAAAGCCAAAATCGCGCTGCGCATGCATTTTTGCTTGTAATATTAGTTGTGCAGCGCGCAAACTGTATGACATTTTGTACCATCTAGCGCAAAGTCTACACCACAGGATGTTGCTTCCTATAAATATAAGTATTTAAACAATGGTAAGTTGTTTTATATATTTAATTGTTTTTTATAGATATAAGATTGATTTGATGTTATTCTAAACTTGTGTTTTTTTTACAGACGCCGCAATACGTAGATGATGTGACTGCGAATTCAGATAATGAAACATTTATTCCAGATTCTTTTGAACATGCTCAACGTCTATCAGATGGATTGAGTGAGGAATTATTTAAAATACAAGCTTTCGAAAAATCAAAATCAAAGCAAAGCATGAACAGAAGGTACCTGAAAATTTCTTTCTTTATTATTGATTTAAATAAGAAGGGATAAACCATACAGATTGAGCTAGCCCCATAGTTAGTGGTAAACTTGTGTCGCAGGATAAGTACTAACCTAACGATACTATAATTTTTAATAAATCCCACCCAGGTCAACCTGAAAAACACTATTTTTCCATGTTAGCCTGGTCGGGGATCAAACCAGTTTTATTAGAATTATTGTTATGTGTATTTTTATTTTTTGTTACAGACAACAGGATGCGATAGATCTTTCCAGATAGTGAAACATTAATACCAGAGTCATTTCAATGTCTTCGAGATTCGTTTGGAATCTCCGAAGAACTTTTCAAGATACAGTCGTCCCACCGAACCATCAAAATTAAGTACTCATACACGGAAAATGAAGTTAAAGGGGGTCGCAATAAGGTAGATTTTTCCAAAAAGATTGTCACATCACATGTTCCCCGTCAATCGTTTGTGATAAAAAGTGCTCCCGACAAAGGTCTTAAGACTGATCAAGATTCAAGTGCTTGACTTAGAGTGTAATCAAGTGACGGTTTTCAGGACGATAGGGTCTTATTGAGCTCTCAATATGTAGTAAAAGATGGTGGTGATGAAATTATGGACCAGACTGAAAAAAATATTAGAAATATTAAAAAAAAATTGTAACTATAGTTATACTAATTGGTTTTAAAATTATATATTAAAATGTATCTATGTACAATTAATGTAATTTCCTTTATCAGTTTTTATGTCATTGTGTTATTTTTTTACAGATTTGTGTTATTTGCCTAGTATCAATAAACGTAAAATTTAAAAGATATGTGCCTTTATTTTATAGTTTAATTAGGAACCATAACCTAAATAATAATAATCAGAACACAGTATATTTTTTTCAGTAAATATTTTTACTATTCGAAAAATGTTATTATAATTGAAATAAAGAATTAAACACAAAATTGTCTTGACACCACTTTTTTAAACAGAGTGCATTTATCAAAGCACACGTTTTTTATGATGAACACAATTTAACACCTAATTATTCTCCTTACAATAATCCTCATATAATTTAAGTAATTTAGGACAACCCTTTTCACCCAGTTCTATAATTTCACAATTGTTGCATAACTCTTGAATCCATACAATCTTCTCATTTCCTTTAACTAAGACATTTTTACTTTTTAAATATGGAATTATAACTCGCCGGAATGCTCGATAACCGATAAACCCTTCATACCAATGTAGTCCTCGATTATTTTCTAACCATCGAACTCGCTTTTTTTCTTCATCAGAAAGAGTTTTAAAAGAATAAGGTGCTTTAACCAAGAAAGTTTGTGTGTATTCCATAGTTGCAATAGAAAATTCCTTAACAATAAAATTATTTTTCAAATCCTTAAACCCTTAATCTATGATTATTGTATTAGCATTCATGATAACTTCTTTACAATATTGCTCAATGGCTTGTATTCAAATATGCAATCGTTCAGTATCAGATAATATGCAGCCGTTTGATCGGGTATGTCTTGGTCAGATTCGAATTCAACTCTCACATCAATTGATCCCTTTAACATTTCATGCTGTCGTGAACAGTCTATAACAAATAATAATAATATAATATATAATATATAATATATAATATATAATATATAATATATAATATATAATATATAATATATAATATATAATATATAATATATAATATATAATATATAATATATAATATATAATATATAATAATAATAATAATAAATATTATAAAGCTGAAGAGTTTGTTTTGTTTGTTTGTTTGTTTGTTTAAACGCGCTAATCTCAGAAACTACTGATCCGATTTGAATAATTCTTTCACTGTTAGATAGTCTATTTATCGAGGAAGGCTATAGGCTACATTTTATCCCGGATTTCCTACGGGAAACGTCAACAATGCAGGTGAAAGTTGAACGAGTCGGCCATTTGCGAGCTTTCCACGCGAACGCTGCGCAAACCAACAAAGATATAGTAAAACAATGTACTAAAGATGTGAAGTACTCATTTTTTGCCACAAAAAAGTCCGCGAGAGCATATATCTATCTCTTAAGGTTTACTTACAATAACCACTTTTATGTTCATTTTTTAAGATTATTTTTTCATTATAAACATAAGTTATTTTGAAACCAATTTTCTTTAATTCAGTATTAATCCTTATACAAATAAATATGTTTATTATTTTCGGTTTTTCATGTAGATTAAAATTGCCATTTACAGTATATAAATCAGACGAATAGGTTTTGAGATATAGTCGT
Organism: Amyelois transitella; assembly: GCF_032362555.1. Lineage (NCBI taxonomy): Eukaryota > Metazoa > Arthropoda > Insecta > Lepidoptera > Pyralidae > Amyelois > Amyelois transitella. The sequence goes on from NC_083536.1 coordinate 9,049,960, forward strand.
TATAAGCAATTTGCAGCGAAACATTTAATACGGCGAACCAGCGTTCTTTCTAATACGCGTGACTGCCTGACGCCCTGCTCTATCCTACTTCCTACATACCTATAGATAGGTACTGTTTTTACCTCTTACCTACTTTTAAACTGATTATGTCTATCTTTTAAGATTGTTGTTGATTATGAGTATTTCATTGTAAACACAACTGTCTTTGATATCACTTAATTTCAATGAACATCTTAGAAGATATTACTATTTTAAAGTAAAGTAAAGTATCAGCCTGTAAGATCCCACTACAGGGCAAAGGCCTCTCATCTCACTATACGGTCTCCGTTCCGTCACGGGTAATGATGTGGCCCAAGTCGTCGCCAAGTCGCATAACAATTAGCAGCTATACCTAATTGATAAAGCCGAGGAGGATGTTTGTAAAAATAAATATGATGCCCAAAATTACTATTCCACGCGGACGAAGTCGCGGGCACAGCTAGTAACAAATAACGGAGCTATGTCTCTAAATTCTTTTAATCCCATCAACGGCTCCGCTCGGCGACTATGATAAGACTGATGAAATCTTGCGTATTGTTCATATATTAATGAATATCTGTTGTCGGAGAAACTAATATTTAAACCTTCATACGGATTATGAAGAATTTAGAAATACTCTCACGTCTCGAATATGACAATGGTCGAACTCTGCCATCGACATTGTTGCATTACTTTTACGGTTTGTTTGTAAAGCAATAATAACAAATCTTGGTTTCTCCAACTGTGATGAAGTTTTAATGGACCAAGTATGTTTCCTGGTTTTGGGTAACAATGGGTACTCATACAAATCCCAGTTACGAAACGCTAAGGTTATCGCTCGATCTTTTTCTAAATGTTTAAGTAAATTAATTCTTTCACGGTCCGACACTCGAACATGAGGAACTCGCCAAACTACTTTATTTATAATTATATCTTCGACAATTTCTCCAGAACTTAGTAATAAGGAATTGAGATTTGTATTACTTCTCAATAGTACTAATTCATGTTTACAGTTCATTATGATTTTTTCATAATCTTCTGCAAAACCTAATATTTTATTTAACGGTATATACACAGAAAATCCTCCATCGGTGGTAATGCCTGAAGGAGACCAACCCCAAACTTTTGCGCTTTTGGATTCATTGAATGAATGAATGAATGAATGAATGAATGAATGAATGAATGAAAAATTATTTATTCAAGTAACCAGACTCATTATGTTAGTATACTTATAACTATGTTAGTAGGCATAAATAAAAATAAAAATTAAAATAAAATTAAAATTCTACAATTAATTAATTACTGCGCAGACCACTCCTGCACTGTCCCCCCAGATACAGTACAGCAGTGGTTTACGTAGACGCAATCCAGCCTGGCTGCAATCATGCGCAGGATACTGTTGTCGCTCTCCCGCACCCTGCGCACCAGGGACGCACACCGCTTGCGCATCACAGTGTAAAAACAATTTACGCGGGCATCTGCAAACATCCCTGAAGCGCTGCAGAAGCGAGGTAGCCCCAGCAGCATCCTAAAAGCGTTATTGTACTGTACACGAAAGGCATTGTAAGCTTTTTGAGTATATTTTGCCCACAGACTACACGTGTAAAATGAAGAGCAAAAAGCTTTAAATAGGGTAATTTTAACCTCCCCAGAACAACGTGCAAATCTGCGAGCAACCATGTTCGCTCTCACTGACAATGCCCTCCGCTCCCTCTCAATGTCTTCATCGTCCTTGAGGTCAGGAGTCAACATATGACCCAAATATTTAAATTTATTTACACTCTGGAGTGCAGTATTATTAATAAAAACGGGTGGAGAGCTTGCATACTGTTTCCTCCTGTCCCCAAAGACCATGACTTGACTTTTTTTGACATTATATATCAAACCATGTGAGAGGGCGTACGCTTTGCATGTGGCAACCAGCGTTCGCAGCCCGCAGACAGACGCACTCAGCAGCGCCATGTCGTCCGCGTAACTGATGTTATTGACGCACACTCCGTCTATGTGACAACCAACACTAGCGCCGCTGAGCATTTCTATCAGGTCGTTGATATATAGATTGAAGAGCGTAGCTGAGGTCAACCCCCCCTGCCTCACACCACACTCCAACCCATATGATCTAGACAGGACCCCGTCCCATCGCACATTGTTGACCTGGTTTGAATACCAAAATTTCAAGATATTGATAAATTCAACTGGCAAGTTGGTCCTTTCAAGTTTCTTCCATAGGATGTCGTAAGAAACCAGGTCAAAAGCGGTCGACAGGTCGAGGAAGCAACCGAAAACTGGCGTTTTGCGCTCTGCATAGTAGGTGATGACGTGCTTAAGGCACAGTACTGCACTCTCAGTTGATAAATTAGGTTTAAACCCAAACTGATTATCGTGCAGTTTTACACATTTGTTTAACCGGATATTAAGCACGCCATCAAATACCTTTGATATAACCGTGGCCAACGAAATAGGCCTGTAATTACATTTATCCCCGAGATCGCCTGTCTTATTTTTCACTATAGGTACTACTATTGTACGAATCATTTCCTGAGGCATGTACCCATGACCCAAGCAAAAATTAAATAGTAAAAATAGAACTCGCGGCAAATGCGGACCCGCAAATTTGAGATGCTCAATGCTGAGCCCGTCGCGGCCAGGTGATTTACCCCGAGACATCGATTTTACCAACAGAGCTATATCCTTAACTGAAAAAGACAGTTCCCTTTTCACGTCGGGCGCAACATTCAGTATCGACTGTGAAGGGCCGAGAGGCGACTTAATAGTAAAATGATCAACAAAAAGATCAGCAATACTCGCGTGATCACTAACACCGCCAACGCTCACGGGCTGATTCGGTTTACATTGCAAGCGGTTCGTATTTTTCCAAAATGAACGGAAGTCCTTCTTGGAATGGTAGGAGGCCAGGATGTCCATTTTTATCTGAGTCTCATGGTCCTGGCACCACTTTAAACGAGACTTAAATACTTTGCGAGATTCACACAATTCTTTGTATGCAATACCGTACTTAGGTTTTCCCAGCAAAACCCACGTTTGGAATTTTAACCGAGCCAGCCCGTGAGCCTCAGCCACATGCCTATTCCAGCCCACAAAAAACTTTTTGGCAGGTTTTTTTTCCTTCCAGGACAATGAAGCCGAGTCTTTAAGGGCCTGCACAATATTATTATAGAACCTATCAATTACAATTTTATGACTAGAATTCTGACACATTCTGTCACTACATTCAAGCAGCTCGGAAGGAAGGTCAATTAGCTTCAACCTATTATGGCATTCATTCTGATACAAGTCAATTTGTGCAGGTGTGCGTTCACCCCAGACAACATTATTATGTAATAAAATATTAGAACATCTAAAAGGTAAAACGACATCTAGATTGCATTCTATTACGAGCGGGTAGTGATCCGACCAAAAAACGTCACAAATAACAAAAACATTCTGAACAGACTTTAAAGCTGCTTTCGTCACCATACAGTGGTCAAGCCACCTCCTAGCACCGTTTATGTCACTGACATAGGTGTATGTATCAGAAGATATACCAAGAATGTCAAAGTCCACACAAGACCATTCCTGGTCTGTAGAAAAGTTTATTAATTCATGATAAAACTGTTCATGTGGATGGGCATTATAATCACCTAATATGTAAGCACAGTCTACGCTACAGCTGTCTATTATAGCACTTACCGAACTTAAAATATCCGTGAAGTCAGCTAAGTTTACCAACTCGTCCGTAGGCATATATACACTGAACACAAGAAATGACCTTTCCTTTATTACTACTTTTATAGCACAAATACGCGGATTATTACACTGCACAACGACTACATTATCGAACACTTTGCGATCCCACAGGAGAGCCACACCGCCGTAGGGTCGACCCCGGAGCGGGCCTGACGACGTGTCCATTGCAGATACTCCAGTGTAGCTAAAGTCGCTATTTATTGTATTCAAAAATAACAATTCCTCAGTGAATAACCACGTTTCTTGTAAAGCTACAATTTGTTGTGTCTTACAAAGATCACGAATACTATCTAACGAACGTTTCACATTCTTACAGTTGAATGTAACAAACTTGTATGTATCCATATTAATTATTTTGATGGGCCGCCTTTTTCATCAGAAGTTACATTACGCTTCAGTTTAAAATTTATGAAACGACGAAAAATTATTCCTTCGGGCCATATCTTCTCATCAAGGAATAACGTTAGTTTGTTACAAGGCACGAAAAATTTATATGCTTTGTAGTCACATTGTCGCCTAATTTCAATCTTTTCCAGTTGAACAGTTTCCCCTGTCATCTTAAGAATGTACTTTTCTATATCAGATTGACAAGTATCCTGATGAACGTTCGTTATAAAGACGGGAACCTTTCGTACCGCCGCTCTAAACATTTCGCCAGTTTCAACTACAACGGTGCCGGACTTGCCTTCAACACGGATTTTCGATCTAGTTTTCTTTTTCCGGACAACAGACCACTCATTGTTCGACTTCATTGATGCCTGAGCGTATGTCTCATTAGTAGTTGACAACACGCCGCCGCCGCCAGTCAGCTGATCGGTTGTCAGCTGAGGTAGGTCGATAACACTACGCTGCGAGTGTGAATCATCGTTCGCTTCATCGGTCGGAGCGCGCTCAGATAACGGTTTTGAAGCCGATGCTAATTTTGTATCGAGCGGTACGCGGTTCCTACCCTCTGATTGTTCTTTATTGATGCTTCTATAATGCAAACTATAATCATTTGAGCAGCTGCGATTATTATCGTCATTGATAACACACGATTCATCAAAAAGAGACAAACCTTCCGGTCCACTGTCACGATATGCACCTCTCTTCATGTTTACTTTAGCAGCTGAGAAAGGTGGCGATACAGTTTTGTAGCTAATACAATCTTTTTTCACGCATTCAAGTTGCTCAACGGTCACATACGAAGACTGTATTTGCTTAATATCCGCTTGTAAAACTGCTATGTCTTTTAAAAGCTTAGAGACATCCAAGTGGTCAAGGGTTATTGGCGGTAACTTCTCCAGGTTCCGGGCTACAAAGATCGGCAAGGCATCTGGTTCAGTCACTTTTAAAAAGTGCAACATATCATAAACCAGTCGATCTTCTTTTCCTTTTCCTTTCCGAATAATTTTACGCACATCTGATGGCACAGATTCAAAGAGCAAACGGTGGGACTTTTGAATATCCTCGCTGGAGAACGTTGCTGTACAAATTCTGACCAGAGTCTCTTCATCGGCACTGGACAACTTCGCTCTGAGATAAGCTAATAGCTCATCAATAACAATGTTACAGCTAACACATTTCACGGTACACGACATTTTTACGACACGTAATTTCGCATCCGATAAAACGCACGGCACTGGAGGCTGCGCGCGCGCGACTGATTATTCTCATATAGATAGACTCATTTTCATTCAATGATAGATAAGATTTAATTGTTGTGGTAATACCTGCATTTTTAACCTTATCTTTTTCTATCCCATTTAGTTCATATCTTATATATTGAAATAGAAATAGTACAGGGTTGTTTACGAAATGCACACTCGGCACTTTTTCTTTGCTAGCGTTATTTTGTTTATACACATCGACTCTGCCCTCAATATACAAACAGCTGAGTGCAGGCAACACATACAAGTCTTGTTGATTAATCGGTATCCGTATTTCATCATTTTTGTTAAAACTTGATACATAAGGCTTGTACGAATGATATTCAAAACTTTCTATGCTATTGTCGTAAGACGCGGGTTGGCATATATTTAAAATGTTCATATTAACAAACCTAGTAGCCTTAAAAAGTCTTTATTTTTGTTTGTTAGTTTTTTTTTTAAATCGCAGCGATGTTTCTTTGTGAGGTGATCCTTTAGGACTGAGTCTTTTTATAGGAGTGAAGGTGTTTTTATGAAAATTTAACATTTTGGTTTAAAGTGCAAATACAACTGTACTTCTTCACCGCGTAAGTTAATTTGCTTGTTTTCTGCGTCTAACAACCTTATATTGAGTGAATTTATTGAGCTCTGATTGACAGGAAAGTAAATTAAATTCTTAGGTATTTCAATAATTCTGTAACCAGGGGTACGTTAGGCACAAATTCATAAATAATATGGCTTGCTTTTCCGTTTACAAATGATCCGCTGATAACATCACATTCGATGCGTACGATAGTTGTAGCTAAAATGCTGACAGGATGCTGAGATTCTGCACTTATATTAGCTTTGATTGATTCTCCATTAAATCCTAATATTTTTCCGATTGAATTATTTTTATTAAAGTGTACATCTTTGGAACAAAAAATTCTTGTTTTTAACGTATTATTATTACAACTCAATTTCAACGCTGCATTCTTTATATTACTTTTCAGATAATCACAAATATCTTGAAACTCATACGATCCTTCAGGAATTTCAATAACTTCATCTTTTCCAAAGTAAAATTTGTTATTTTTTGCGTCTATGTTAGGTATAGAATTAAATGTAGAAAAATACAAAAGCCCACATTCGTACTCTCCATTCAGTTGTAATGTAGGGGAATAGTTAGTTGTTAAAAATTCTCCTCTGCCTGTTATTGACACAGTGAAAGACATTATTATACTGATACAAATATATTTTTATTATATTATTTATACAAATGATGTTTCCAAAATTCTTTTAAAAACTTTAAAAAAAGGTGTCCACAGTTTATAGTACCATAAGATTGATATTGCAAATAATTATAATTTATATTTATTTATTTATTTATATATTTATGTACAACAAGAAAAATTAGCAAAAAACTTAAAATAAAGAGAAATTCAGTACAAGGGCACTACTTATTTCTAGAGAAATTTCTTCCAGCAGGCCCACGACAGGAAAGTGTAAAGAAAGGCATTGGCTTGTGTACATACCTAATATTTAATATATAAACTTACATAAACTTACTGATATTAATAGACCTAAAACATATTATCATAAAGTTATAAATATCAAATAAATATATTAAATAAATAAACATACATGAATACAATATAATATAATATAAATACAATATAAATGAATAGTGGATGCATCACGACGACAACGACAGGTAGTGTTCTCTCACTCCTCTCTTAAAACCTGATAAGGATTTACTATCACGTACGTCTGGCGGCAAACAATTCCACAATTTGACAGCCTGGACAGAAAACGAGTGGCTGTATGCAGCAGTACTATGCTGTGGCAATTCCAGTAGGAGTCTGCGGTGCGATCTACAAGGCGCGTCAAGTGGGTTTTTGTAAGAAAATCTTTCACGCAGGTAGGACGGGTAAGAAGGGTTATGGAGAATGTTGTATAGGAGATTAAGAATTCTGGCGTTACGCCGGTAGCGGATAGGAAGCCATTTAAGTTGTTTTCGGAATTCAGACACATGGTCAAACTTTTTCAGGCCAAATATGAAGCGGATGCACAAATTTTGCAAACGTTCAAGTTTGTTCAACAAATCCTCGGTCACATCCAGAAAACAGACGTCAGCGTAGTCCAGAAGAGGCAAAATAAGGGAATGGCAAAGCGAAATTTTGGTCTGAATCGGTAAAAAGTTTTGAAGGCATTTTAGAGAGTGAAGGGAGTAATGCATTTTTCGACTTGTTTCAGCAATGTGTGAATTCCATGTTAAGGTGGAGTCTAATAAAACACCCAGGTTTTTTGCATTATTGGTGTATGCAATCGGTGTCCCGTCAATGTGTAAAGGAGAAAGTGTGGATAAGTCAACGTTTCTACGCATATAGTGACTGCCAATGATTAAAGCTTGCGACTTTAAAGGATTGACTTTAAGACCGAAAGACTCCGCCCACTTACTAACGCTAGAGAGGTCATTGTTCATGGCGTCGATGGCAGCATTAACGTCTGATAAAGGGAAATGTCGGTAGAGCTGCAAATCATCAGCATATAAATGGAAGTTACAGGAAAGAATATGAGTGACACAATTTATGAAAACGGAAAAGAGTAAAGGAGAGAGGACGCCGCCCTGTGGGACACCTGCCCTAAGATCACACCACTCAGAGAGGGTTTCACCAAGGCGAACACACTGCTTGCGACCGCGAAGATAGGAAGAAAACCAAGCTAGGGCTGATGAAGACACGTTTATAGAATGAAGGATTTCTAATAGACAGTCGAAATCGACTGAGTTAAATGCGCTGCTGAAATCAAGAAGGACAAGTAAAGTCAAAGATTGGTTTTCAATAGCCCATCGAATATCATCGGTCACCTTAACCAAAGCAGTAACAGTACTGTGCCCTGGTCGAAAACCAGATTGAAATAAATTCAAAATATTGTTACTATACAGAAAAGAGGAAAGTTGGTTGTGTACTATTACTTCTAAGATTTTGGATAAATATGCTAGGATCGAAATGGGTCTGAGATCAGAAGGAGAAGTAGGATTTTTAGTTTTAGGTAAGGGTATTACGTGTGCAAATTTCCAAGATTGTGGAAATATGCCAGTGGTGAGAGAGAAGTTAAATATATGCGTTAGAACCGGAAGAATGATTGGAAGAAGTAAATTAATCATTTTTGAGGATATTGAGTCATTACCTACTGCATTAGACTTAACATGCGCTATGGCTCTCTTGACCTCCTCGTCCCCGACAGCCACAAAAACAAACTGGGGGTAAGAAGGAAGCGGGAGACAGGATAGTTTGGATAAGGTGTTTGCTTTAGTGCTAGGAGAAATAATCACGGGTGGTAAGGAAAAATGTGTATTAATTATGGCTGAGTCAATGTTAGTAATACAAGAAATTGAGGGAGATTTACCAATTCCAACAGACTTTAGAAATCTCCAAGACTCTGCCGGAGTCCGGCCGACAAGGGAATCGTGGAAATAATTTCTCTTAGCATCCCTACACATGCGACTGCAACGATTACGAAGCACCTTAAAAATAGCCAAGTTACGCTCCGTTGGGCAACGCTTGAATCTACGCTTTGCTTTGTCTCTACGAGCCATAGTCTCTTTGATAAGGGGTGTGAGCCATGGGGCGGGATTGCGTTTCATTTTCACTCTCCTAAGGGGAGCATGCTTATCAAAAACTGATAGTATTATATCATTTAAAATGCTTACTTTACTATCGACATTATCCGCTTTAAAAACTGGCGACCAATCGATGCTATCGGAATCCTTATGAAACGTTTTCAGATCAATTTTATAAAAATTGCGACGGAAAGAATATTCGGGTTTACGTTTTGGCGGGCGAACACAATACGAAAGATATAATAAATCATGGTGCGAAAACGGGGCATCTAGCTGACCGTGGGTAGTTACAAGATCAGGGGAGGATACGATCATGAGGTCGAGGAGTGAAGGAACGCAATTTGGTACATGATGGGTCGAGGAAGTAGATAATATATGCAAATTGAAAGAGTTTATTAATTGTTGCAATTTTAATGTGCGTGAATCGTTCTTAATGAGGCATGTATTAAAGTCGCCCATTAATATTACATGATCGTAACTAGGACAGAAATTGTTAAGTAATCCGTCTAAGGAATCAAAGTAGTCAATACGTAAATTGGGGCTATAATAAACTGCCAGAAGAATTTTAGTATGGTGGAGAGAAATTTCTAAAAAGAGATGTTCTGGAGACCCATCCACATAAGTAGGCGGTGAAGTGCTAACTACCTTATATGGGATTTTGTTACGGATGTAGATCGCAACACCCCCGCAGCCCTTGCCGACTCTGTCGTTTCTTATTAATATAAAACCGGGAATGATGAAATGGGAAGATGGAAGAGAAGGTTTTAGGAATGTTTCAGATATAAGCAAGGCATCAAGGTGAGCACTATCAATTGACGCTAGAAGATCAGCATAATGGCCAGGCACACTTTGAGCATTAATGTGAGCGAGATTAAGGTTATGAGGAAACTTTGTAAAGGCTGAGGCAAGAAAGTCATGTAATGTTAAATCAGAAGACGCAGATGAATCATTGTCACCATCCAAACTATAGAAGTCGCTACGAGACGAGCAAGAGAGATAACTATCATCATCATCATCAAGAGTGTCATCCATTTATATAAAATAAACTTAAATATAAACTAAATAAAATATAAATTATACTGTAGAAAATAACATAAACAGAAATAAAAACAACAAACAATTATGCTTCAAGATAGTCTGCCAATACCACCATGCACCCACTGAGGAGAGACTGCAAGAAATTTCGCATTTACATCCACATAAACTTTCGATTTGATTCGATAGGAAAGAAGAGCGATAGGAAACCTGATAAAACTAACTTGTCGGTATATATAAAAAAAAAAAAAAAAAAGTAACAGATGACATGCGATTGGCAATAAGTGTCAATGTCAAACGGGAAATTAAGAATAAATCTTTCACTGTCATTTATCAAAAGTTTTTGCGGAAATTGAGTTAAATTGAAAGAAGTGTTCAGAGTTTTTACAAAAAAAATTAATAATATACCCACAAACAGTTATTTACAGAAGGTGAAGGTACTATCACAAGGAAATCACGATTACATAATGGTTGCCGAGACAACGTTCAACGATGCCGAGATTTCTGGCGGGTTTGTCTCTTTGGAGCAGATTCTTGGGTTCCACTGGGGCCAGGAATATCGGAACACACCGGATGAATAGAGATAAGCCGGGTTACCTCGGCAACAGTCTCGACCTTGCTTCTTGTTTTGTCTGGTAGCAAAACTACAATTTTTCCTTCTGATGACCAGCAATTCTTGACACCAAAATGATTACGGGCCATAGTAAACGCTCGATGCCTAGGCCTAGTCAGGAATTCGGAGATGGTAATGCCAGTGCCTTTCAGAGATGTTTTGTTGTCCCAAACATGACTACGGTGTTCCAATGTGGTGAATCTAACCAATACTGGACGATGTTTGGAACTAGAGGCAGTTCCCAGACGATGGCAGACTTGCAGACTGTTACTTGGCACATCAGATAAGTTCATCTGAGAACAAATAATTCTATGGACCTCATCGTGCAACTTCTCATTCTGTTTCTCACTAAGGCCATGGAGTAAAAGTACTTTTCTGCGCATGGCCATTTCATGTCGGTCTTGCCCTGTTGTCAATAGTTCAAGTTGGGACTTTATTTTGGAAAAGGCTTGCCAAATGAAGGTCTTGAACTCAGAGTACTCACGCGATAAGGAAGCCAAGTCTTTATGCACTGCGGGTCCACCAACTGAAGCCTTCGCAAGCTTCTGATCATATAGCTCCATCCGGGAGAGAAACATCTTTTGCAAGTCCTCCAAGTTATTTGCAAGTTGTGTGTCCATTATGCTTGTAAAAAAATTGGTTGTGAAATACGGTGATAGTGGGAGAATTGGAAATAATTAAATATGCAGTGAGAGCAGGTGAGCCAGGCAGACAATTTACCTAGTTTTGAGTCTGAATTGTAAACTTTTACTAATTTTTAACATAAAAAAATTTATAGTTAATGGACTTAAATAATTTACTAGTTCCAATGGTGGTTTTAAATCACCAAAACTATCAAAATATTTACAGTAATTAATATATTTAACGTAGGCTACCCAATGTGTTCCAGGATTGTCAGAACTATCTAAATTTAATATAGCACACTCAATTTTTTTTTGGTTTCCGAGGAAGAGTATCTCTCATATACACTCCGCGAAAGTAAGGAATATCAATAGCATGTTCCATTATATCTAAATTGGTTAGTGCTCGTCTGGGTAGCCGCTTTTTCAGTTTTTTGAAGGACTTAGATATAATCCTGCTCCCTTTTTATATGGTTTTATATACAAAGCCTTTCCTAAAGCAACAGATTCCATCATCTTGTTATGTCGTTTAGACTCTTCAAAGTTTTTCTGAGCTACTTTGTTATCATTTTCATATTCATTATCTACACCACTATTGCCAGCCGCTCGTGATCCTAACAACAATTTTAATCGTTCTACCAGTTCGTTGGGATCATCCCAATAAACATAATCAGTATATTTTTTTACTTTTTTCAGAAGTGGAATACCTTTTCCTTAAGGGAGACTTTCTACACTTGAAGTCATATTTTTTGAAAATTTAAATAAAGGCTTAATGACATTAATGTATTTAAAACCTTTGTTACTGTTTATAGGTTTAGATGACTCATAATTACGTCGATGTGCATTAGTATCAATTAGTAACAATTTATAATTTTGCAAGTCCTCCTCTCTGACTTTTTCTAGATCAGGTTTCCTTTTAAATAGTAACTCTCGTAAACCATCTGTCTTCTTTAAAATTCGAGTTCCTATTTTCAGAATGTTATCATTATCGAAAACACGAATATTGCCAAGCATTAGTTTTCCCCGCTCATGCCTAACTCCAAAAGGTATAGCATCCATTACTTCTGATGATGTAGACCACGACAAAGTTTGACGATTACCTGGAGAAGACGCAATAGATTTGAACGAACCTTCACTGACATTATGATCTTCAGAAGGTGTGGAAATTAAAGTTTTGTTGTAATTATTAGGAAAGTCGCTTTCAGAAACAGTGTCATTCGATTCTTCATTGGATGATAGACGATGTACTTTCATTTTTACATTTTTCCCCAACAGAGGTGACGTAATTATTTTCATTCTCAACCCACTTGTCATTATTTTTATTGGCTATCAAATTAAGCGGATCAACAATAGGTTTGAAAATTTTCTCCAGTGCCATATTATTTACGTTTTTTGTATCGTTAATCATCCCCACTTTTCTTTTAACATACATACATACATACATAAAATCATCCCTCTCGCCTCTTTCCCGGAGGGGTAGGCAGAGACTACCTCTTTCCACTTGCCACGATCTCTGCATACTTCTTTCGCTTCGTCCACATTCATAACTCTCTTCATACAAGCTCGGCGGTTTCGGGTACTTTTGACCTGACCCTTTACCAGCAGGCTTACTCTCGACTCGCAATGCCAATATCCAATGCCAATCTCAATGCAAGAAACGTCATTTGGCACTCTTGAATTTCACACTAGCGCCACATTGGGGCGAAATCGGGCGGATATTGAGTGAACTAATTAATATTGAGAATGTGTTCTGGAACTTGAGAATTCGGTACTCTTGAAGTCATTTTGACAGCTCGACATTGCGTTGAACTTGTGTTATTCTTGGATATTTATTGTGATAATCACAATAAGGAAATAGTAACTTTGTGAAAATTGCATATACATTTTACTTGTAAAAAAGTGCATACAATGGCTCGTTTGGTGTTGCAAAGTGTAATTTTCAGTGATGCCTGTAGAAAGGATTTGCGACAAACGCGTAATTTGCGTAGGATTGCTCGGTACGCCGATAAAGCACTTGCTATGAGTGATGACGAATTTAAGCGAAATTATCGTGTCACCAAGGCATTGTTCCATTATTTATATCAAGAGCTAAAACCCTTGATGCAAGCTCCTAAAAGAAGAAGTGATATCAGTACAAAATACAAGGTAATTTTGTTTTAAATTATGTGAGTAGGTACTTTGTGTTAGTTTGTGATACAAACAAGTTTGCAAAGGTACCTAATTGCTTAAATAATTGGTTTTGGTCTACAGATACTAGTAGCACTTTCATTCTATGCAACTGGCAGCTACCAACGCCTAGTAGGATGTTCACTAGGTACTCCCATGTCGCAGCAATCAGTATCTCGGGCATTGAGGGATGTGACAGCAGCATTGAATGACCCGACAATCCTGCATAAATACATAAAATTTCCTCAAACTGTTCCAGAACGCAATTTATTAAAAGAAGGTATGTAAATTGTGTTTAAGACATGACCATTTATTTTATTTGGCAGATAAATGTGTGTTAATATCTGTGTTTGTTGTAGGTTTTATGAAAAATTTCGCATTCCTGGAGTAATAGGATGCATAGATGGAACCCATGTGGCAATAGTACGTCCTGCTGAAAATTAAGAAAGATATTTTAACAGAAAACATTACCATTCAAGAAATGTATTAATAGTATGTATCCCTTTTATACATTCAGTCAGAAAAGTATCGGGAATGGATTATCTATTTATGGTTCCAAATTCAAATTTTTGTTTTTTTTGTTGTTGTTAGATTGGCACAACTGTTTTCCATTTTGGCGCGGAGTTTGAGTTGCATCTGTTGTTTACATTAAATACAGTGCTATTTTTAGTTATATCATATCTAGTGTGTATTGCTAATTTCATAATGGATAAAAACATCGAACAAAGAGTTTGTCTTAAATTTTGCATTGCCAATGGAATATCGTGTTCGGAGTCACTGAAAATGTTACAGAAGGCTTACGGTGAATCGACTTTATCAAAAACTCGTGCTTATGAGTGGTACAAAGCGTTCAAAAGCGGTCGAGATGTGATGGAAGATTTGCCTCGCTCTGGTAGGCCATCAACGTCTGCAACTGAAGTTAACATCGCAAAAGTGAAGGAAATAGTGACTGAAAATCCTCATTCAACTTTGAGAGAGATAGCCACCGAACTTTCTGTATCTCACGAGTCGATCCGTACCATTTTAACTAATAATTTGGGTATGAAACATGTTGCCGCTCGGCTAGTCCCAAAAGACCTGAATTTTTTTCAAAAACTCAATCGCATGAGAGTCGCTGAGGACATGCTAGAACGAGTCAATTCCGACCCAACATTCATGAAAAGCATTGTTACTCGTGACGAGACGTGGGTTTACGAGTTTGACATGCAAACTAGTCGACAAGCTTCGGAGTGGCGCCTTCCAACTGAACCGAAACCGAAAAAACCACGCCAAAGTCGTTCAAAAGTCAAAGTCATGTTGACTGTTTTCTTTGACTATCGCGGTGTTGTGCACTCGAAATTCTTGCCGGAAGGTCAAACGGTAAATAAGGAATATTATTTGAGTGTTATGCGGCGTTTAAGAGAGCAAATCCGACGAAAAAGGCCAGATTTGTGGAAAGAAAATTCTTGGATTTTGCACCATGATAATGCCTTCGCACAAGGCCATCATTGTGAACGAATTTTTAACCAAACACTCAACAAATACCATCGAGCAACCACCATATTCACCAGATATGGCTCCAGCCGACTTTTTTCTTTTTCCTAAACTCAAATTACCACTTCGTGGCACCCGTTTTCAATCGGTAGAAGACATAAAAGAGAATTCGCGGCGAGAACTGACCTCAATTCCGGAAACAGCGTTTAAAAAATGTTTTGATGATTGGATTATTCGTTGGCGTAAGTGTATCGTTTCTAAAGGAGCATATTTTGAAGGGGATTAAATAAATTTGGATGAATAACAAACAGTTTGTGTATTATTGATCTTTTCCTGCTACTTTCTTGACAGAGTAGTATGTTTATTACATAAATTCATAATAAGCTTATTTTATATTACAACTACTATATGTAGTGGTAATATAAAATACTAGCTGACCCGGCAAACGCTGTTTTGCCAATTATTTTTATATATTATATATTATTACGGAACCCTATTTTTTTCCAAAATAAAATATAGTCTATGTTACTTGTGGATAATGTAGCTTTCGAATGGTGAAAGAATTTTTAAAATCAGTCCAGTAGTTTTTGAGCCTATTCATTACAACCAAACAAACAAAGTTTTCCTCTTTATAATATTAGTGTAGATAAATTAATAAATTAATATAAAATAAAAATACTATATTTATTTATTTTTAATTTATTTTTGTTACAGATCTGTGACGCGGACTTAAATATATTAAGTGTAGATGCAGCATTTGGAGGTGCATCACATATAGTAGATAGTTTTATCTGTCCAATGCTTCGGGTACAACAGCGGCAGAGGTGGAAGGCAGCTCTACCATAGATAATCTAGATGTTGGCAGGTCTATCATGGCTAAAACTGCATCAGACGTGGATGGCAAGATGGAGGGGCTAGACTGTAACAGGAAAAATAAATAAAATTATTATAAAATCACTTAACTGAATTGTATTGATGAATGTCATTTTTATTTTTTAGTTCAGAGTTTAATTTTGTTAATGTTATTTTACTGATCATAGACTTAATTCATGTAATTTTAACTGTACACTATTATTTTATTAAGCGTGTTAAAATAATCTATAGTGAATGCTTAATATAATGTTTGTAAGTTAATTGACGTTGTTGTAGAAATGCAGCAGTGAAGCACCGCTTCTTCTTCACTTGCGCTTTGGAGGCGGTAGTAAACTTAGTTTTAAGTAAATTCTTGGTTTCTGAATAAACAAATTTAATTTAACTTTTCATATTATTTTACTTACATTACTTTGGGGAGAGGGGTCTACTGCTATTCCCCTTGTGCCCGTGGCAAATGAGTCCCCACCCATGACTGCCACTAGACGCTGTTCCAGCAACGACAGCTCTGGCACCACATCTATGCCACCTCTGGTGCGCCTCATGGACTGAGCCCTTTGTTGGCAGACCTTATTAAGGGATGATTTTATTTCAGTCCAATACTGAAATGCATGAAAAGGAAATCATTATGATTTAGTATATATGCATGTAACTAATATAATAAATCTGTTTTAATGCTAGCTTACCTTAGCCCCAGCCTGCCCATCTTTGATAATCCCACCCAAGGCGTTAGTGGACTCAGCGAACTCCTGCCACTTTTTTCGAGTTTCCTGTTTGGCCTGCTGCGTAAGCAGAAGGCCTCGAGCAATTCCTGGATTTTTCTCCAGGAACTCCACTAACGCTGCCATTTGGTATTGTGTGGGTCTGTTTGCCATTTCTGTAATAGTATGATACAGCATTACTAATATTTTTTTGCTTGAAGATCACTTGTGTACTAGTGACAATCGTTTTATAATAAATAAAAGTATCAAAAACTTTAATAAGTGAAAAAATTACTTACCTTATGAGCGCCAAACTAAAACTTCTAAACCACAGTTTTAAACAGTGTTGCCAACGACGTATCAAGCTCCCCACTAAAATCGACCTCTAAAACCACTAGAAATCCACTAAAAAAAGTCGGACCATCAAAAAAAAACACTAAATTTTCCATTAACTTTATTTCTGTTGTGTCGAAATTAGCATGAATGATGTCGCTGTTGGCGGATTAAGCGGCAAATATTAGATATTCAAATTAATCAGAATAAATAAATTGTTATAAGTTTAGTTACAATTAAATAAAAATAAATGATGTTTAAAATAAATGTTTAAAACAATTCGTTACGATCATAAATTATAGTAAGTGGTTGACAATAAAAAGTAACAAAGCCCATTTGTTGTCGAATTCTCAGAGACATAAAGTATGAAATGAAATGTTGTGGTTTCTGGCCTGGATGCCGGTCCTCCTGAGCGTTGTACTCACTACTAAATTGAAGGTTGGCAAATTATTGATTGATAAGTCTAGAAATTGAACTCCAACAACGATACGACTGGATTTTATAGGCGTTATTCCAACAATTTAAAAAAAAAAAACAAAATTCTTAAATTCCACTAGATAAATCCACTAGCCACTAAAACTCATATATGTCCGCTAAAAGGCAAGTCAAAACCACCAGATTTAGTGGAAATTCCACTAAGTTGGCAACACTGGTTTTAAAATGTTATTTTATTGTTTTGTTTATTGTGAACTTTACATATAGGCACAGGAAAATACTCATACAGCCAAATACGCCGTTTGAAACATTTAATTTGATTATTTTTTGCCTTAAAGTTATTTATTAGTAAGAAATAAGCATTGTTAATAAAAATATCATTTAAAATTAATTATTTACTTGAAAATTACTTAAATTTAATATTGTTTATCAAAGTTTTCATTCATTAATTCGTTCTATTTCTGTCGTAGACATGGTGATGTATGTCACTGTCATATTGACGTATAGTGGAATTGCCAAGGAAAACACAATAATGACACAATCGCAATACCAACTCAATCTCAAGATTAATGATTTCAAGAGTACCAAACTAAATTGCGATTGGAATTGGATTGCGACAGAATTGAGATTGAGATTGAGTTCGAGAGTAAGCCTGCAGGACGTCCTTAATTTGATCAAGATACGTTCGTCTAGGTCTTCCCACTCCGACCTTTCCCTCCACACTCTCCTTGTATATCTGCTTAGTCAACCTGCTTTCATTCATCCTCTCCACATGACCGAACCATCTTAACATACCCTTTTCTATTCCTGTAACTACATCTTCTTTCACATCACAACATTCCCTTATCACGCTGTTCCTTATCCTGTCACTCAATTTCACACCCATCATACTCCTTAACGCTCTCATTTCCACTGCATTTATTCTGCTTTCATGCTTCTTTTGCCATACCCAACTTTCACTCCCATACATTAATGTCGGGACCAACACGCCCCTGTGCACAGCCAGTCGAGCCTTTTTGGATAGTTTCTGACTGCTCATAAAGGCATGCAAAGCTCCATTCACCATGTTCCCCGCGTTCACTCTCCTTTCAATATCACTATCATACTTGCCATCTGATGTAAACTTTGATCCTAGATATACAAACTCTTTCACTTGCTCCACTTTTTCTCCTCCAATCAAAATATTACATGCTGTCATTTCTTTCTCCATTTCAAAAACCAGTGTTTTAATTTTACTTACGTTCACTTTCATTCCCTTCTCCTTTAAAGCCTCATGCATACAGTTTACCATCTCCTGTAACTCCTCCGCCGATGACGCCAGTATAACCTGATCGTCGGCATAGAGCAGACATTTGACGAGTAACTCATTCATCCTTAATCCACTTTCAGACTCTTTCAAATCTGTCAAACAGCTATCCATAAATAGGTTGAACAGCCACGGTGACGCAACACATCCTTGCCTAACGCCTTTCTCAATCTTAAACCACTCAGTGTGCGCTCCGTTTATCCTGACACAAGCACTCGAATCCTCATATAAGGATTTCAGTGCTCGTATTAAGAGACTGCTCACCCCATGCATAGAAAGTGCTGACCACAATTCATTCCTCTCAACTCTGTCATAGGCCTTTTCCAGATCTACGAATGTGCAATAGACTTTTTGACTCTTGGCCAAAAACTTTTCGGCTATGCACCGCAAGGAAAAGACCTGATCAGTACATCCCATTCCCTTTCGAAATCCCGCTTGAGCATCCCATATTTTGTCATCAGTTTCATTCCTGACTCTATTAATCAATACCTTAGCATACAATTTGCCGACGACGCTAAGCAGGCTTATACCACGATAATTTTTGCAGTCCAGCTGTGACCCTTTTCCTTTGTAAAGTGGCACGATAACAGCCTTACACCAATCTTTTGGTACTCGGCCGCTTCTCCAACACAAATTGAAAAGGCAGTACAACTGACTAGCTACTACGCCTTTTCCTGCTTTAAGCATCTCGACCGACACTCTATCACACCCAGCAGCCTTTCCCGCTTTCATACTCTTAAGTGCTTCCACAATTTCTTTTAACAGCTGCTGCTGACTTAACTATTTGTTTTTTAAATGTTTTTTCCATTTTACTGCTTGATATTGTGTTCAGTCGCAGATCACACTTTAAAGTGACCCTACATTATCACTACATATATTAAGTATGTTAATCTAAAACTATAAAAGTGTCAAATGCTGACCTATAACATCCTTTGTTTTTATCACAATCCTTATTAATAACAAGATAACTAAAAGGCTTTTTCCAAACTTTTGAACACATTTCACGAAATTGATTCCATGACATATCAGACCCAACATGCTCATCATAAACATGTTTCAAATTAATGTCATCTTGTTTGAATAATACAATCAAATTGGAATTGTCTCTCACTAGTTGTTTAGGTATTTTTGTATATGTTTGATTAATATAAAAACAATCAATTTTCTTATGTCGACCCATAGCAAAATAATCTCTAATGCTGTTCTGATTTTCGCAAGCTACATCATCAAATATTATAATAGAATCAGGTAGCGCTTCGTGAGGACTCAAAATTTCACAATTGTGATTGTATTTATGAAAGGTTGTACCAGAAACCATGTTCATAACTTTCTCTAAAAATAAGTATTTTGCTTGATATAAAGATTTTGAATAAATATATAAGTTACAAAATCGCGGACCATCTGTATGTAACAATAAACTTATTGCTAAGTTGGTTTTTCCACAATTTGATGGACCACAAACGATACAACGTATTGTGTTCGGCAGAAGGTTTCCGTGTCGTTTTGGTTCTTGTGATGAAGCAGGACAAATACAATCTAATTTTAGCGAGTCTTTTTGTTTCACAAATTTCATTTCAAATTATTAGCATATGCTTAAACTCGTCTGCAGTACTCAACGAATTTGAGCGAAATGAATTTACGTTTAACGAATAAACACGTTTTATAATTTAACATGTAAAATCTTGTTGGTAGAACAGGAATCAGGAAAGTACAACAAAATAATGTTTGATGGTTAGAATGAATCATGTGTAAAAAGTGTGTTCGGTGTGTGATCTTTCCACGAGCTCGCGGGTGATTCTTATCAATTTTATAATTGATTCAGGTGAGTGCATTCGACTAATGTTTTGTGTTTAGAATGAATCGAATTTTGTTTATTGGGAATTCTGGGACACAAAAGTGTCCCAGAATTCCCAAATTTGGAAAAATACCCTCATCAATACATTCATTAAATATAAAAGCTAGATCAGATGCAATAATGTCTATGATTTGACTTATGATACTAACAGACATACCTCAATGGTCTTCAGACTTTTTCAAATTAAGTTGTTTGAACGCCTTTAATATATTATCAGAGTTAACATATTTAAATTTAAAGACAGATTTTTTGGGAGTTGTGGTTTCAGCGCGCAATGTACAAGAGTCAACGTCAGAAGTTAGCTCCACAGGGATTTTTGCAAAGAAATTATCAAAAGCATTTACTATGTCCTGAGTTTCAGAAATACTTTTGTTACCGGATGATATTTGTTTAATACTGTCTCTATCTTTGATTTTGCCAGATTCTTTATTAATAATGTTCCATGTTTCTGGAGGTGATCTGGTTGGTGCGTTGTTTATTTTACTACTTATGTGAAAAGACTTGGCTTGCCTGCAAACTTTTTTAAATAATTTTGAATATTTTTTGACATATTCTACAAAACTAGGGTCAAAATTGTATTGTTTCTGGGCATATAAGTCATATAACTTATTCCTACTCTTGTGAATACCTAATGTAGCCCATTCACTGAACTGTAATCTATTACGAATATTGACTTGTTTCTGCTTGAACCTTTTTGAGTATTCAGCAGAAATCATATTAAATAAATTGTTATAATGTTCATTAGGATTATTTCCAGAATATGTTAAAGTATTTAATTGATTTGCAATGTTTATTTTAAATTTTCTTATGTTTTTGGAAGAAAGAGTTCTACACATAATTTTATCATTATTTAAATTGTTTAAGGACTCTTTCTCAAAGGTAACATATTGACCGGTGTGATCCGAGGGCAATTTGTGAATAATTGATTTCCGTACGAATATAAAGATTATTACAAAAAAAATTATCCAGACACTTGGCAGATGTAGATGTTATTCGGGTTGGTTCAAAAAAAATATACTCTAAATTATAAGATTTAAACAAATTAATAAATTGTATACTAGCAGTTGATTTAACTAAAATGTCAATGTTAAAATCACCACAAATAATTAATTTTTTATTACATTTTGAGGTAACATGTAACACTTGATCCATTATTTTTAAAAATTGTTTAAATTCACTGTTTGGGGGTGTACAGTACACACAAACAATTATATGATGATCTAGCTCGGCACAGGTCACTTCGGCACACCGCTCAACCGAAAGTCTGGTTATGTCTGTTCGCTCTTTACAGCGAAGACCGCATTTGATAAATATCATAGACCCACCTCTAATTGCAGACTTTCTGTTTAAGCAGCTCACAATATTATAATTGTTTAGGCTGAACATCATCTCCCCCTCCATGAGCCAATGCTCAGTCAAACATAAAATGTCCACATTTAATTCTTCTAAAACTAGTTGTACTTCTAATTCTTTGCCGGGAAGACCTTGTATATTTTGATGGATAATTCTTAACCCTCGAGGGTTTCCCGTTGTCTGAGTGTGCAGTTTAAATTAACTGTCAAGTCAACAAAGTTACCATCACACAGAGTTGGCAATTCTGTAGTCAACTTATAATTAATATTTCGCTTACAATGTAAACTCGTCCAAAAATTAATATTACTAGCTACCAATGTAGTAATTTTGTTCTTATGGTATCTGGATAGAAATATTCTATCATTGGTCTTAAAACAATCACCTATGAAATTGTTTGTGTCAAAAAACATTTGTCACTGTGACGACATGTCAACGAATGCATAAAATTATTGAGTAGGTGAATGTTTTTATTAAGTTTTGGAGACTGGCAACTCATATATGGAATAGCACACAAAATTATTTGGTTAACTTTTAATTTATTCAAAGATTCAAAACAGTTAATTATATCTTTCCTGCCAATTTTAAAACTATCACCAATTAATATTACTATGGTGGATTTATTATTTAAATTTACATTATTAATTCTCTCAATAATTTGGGTAAAAGATGCATTTGGCATGCAGTAATTTATAAAAGACTGATTTAGGGTATCACAAAAATATTTACCCATATTGCTACCAATATCGTCTGAAAATAGCACTGTATTATAATTATAATGAGGTTTACAGGGTTCAGAGTTGGAATAAGTATCAAGCAAATTACCGGCACTGGGAGTGGGTGAAAGCTTTTTATTCCCCTTCTTTAAGAATAGATTATTTTTCTACCTTTGAGTCGCTTCTGGAATCGGTTTGTTCAGACTATGCTCATCATCTGATCCTTGGGGATTTTAACACGTGCCTTTTGAAGGGAAATTCTAGAACTTCTAAATTACTTAATATTGTCAAGTCGGTTAATTTTTCTATTCTCCCATCTGGGCCAACACACTTCACAGAACATGGACCTACCTTACTTGACTTGATAATCACCTCCTCAGAAAAGCTTGTCGCCAGTCATGGTCAAATACCGGCCCCGGGGTTTTCTAATAATGACTTAATTTATGTCTCTTACAAGCTTCTGTATACTCTCATTCCCTTGTATTCGGTGATATCAATACTAACCTCTTACTCGACACCTCTTCTTCTTGTAAACTTCGTGATATTGTTGACTCCTTCAATCTTTCGGTTCTTCCTTTTAATGACACTCACATCAATAAGGACTCCCCTGACACCTGGCTTGACCACATATTTACCTCATCACTCGATAATATCATGCTTCATGGTCAGCATCCTGCTCCAGCATTTTCTCGACATGATATCATCTACGCTTCTTACAAGATTCACACCACTATGATTAAGGCAAAGTCAGTTTTAATGCGCAACTTTGCTGGGCTGGATATTGAAGCGCTGCTTACTGATGCTGCTGGCACTGACTGGGATGCCATATTAGCTGCTGATACCGTGGAATACAAGGTTAGCCTTCTAAATAACTCAATTGTTTCTCTTTTTGATTGTCATGCTCCATTCCGTCGTGTAAAAATTAAACGACCTCCTTGTCCGTGGATGACCAGGGGAGTGCGCATGGCCATGGCAAAACGTAATCGAGCGTTCTTAAAATTTAAACGTGATCGTTCTGATGACAATTGGGATATATTTAAGAGGGCACGAAATCTTTGTAATCGTATGGTGAGGTCCGCGAAACGTCGATATTTCCATGAAAGCATATCGAATTCTTCTCCTGCTGATGTGTGGAAGTTCCTTAAATGCCAAGGTGTAGGTAAGGGTAATTCCAAGGTATTCAATTCCTCCTTTTCTCTAGATGAGATAAATGATCATTTTACTTCCACTACTTCTCTGGATCCTTCCTCTAGGTTGCAAACTATTTCCTATTTAAACTCCTTACCTTGTTTGCTACCTGACACGTTTACCTTTTCTACAGTGACCATTGAAGACGTAAAAAAAATTGTCCTTTCAATAAAAACAAAAGCCATGGGGATCGATGGAATTAATCTCCGCATGATTCTTCTTCTTTTGGACTTCATTCTTCCGGATCTCACTCACATCATTAACTATTCCCTTAGTTCAGGTGTATTCCCTTCCTTAAGGCGGAAGGCATTTGTGATTCTTCTACCTAAAACTAACAATCCTGGCAGTTTAAATCATTATCGTCCTATATCTATTCTTCCATTTTTCTCTAAAATTCTTGAAGCAGTAGTGTATTCTCAACTATCCTCTCTTGTTCTTCAAATGGACTGCTCAGTGAATTTCAATCGGGATTCCGCCCGGGATACAGCACGGGTACTGCGTTGTTGAAGGTGACTGAGGACATCAGAAATGGCATGGAGCACGGCAAGGTGACCATCTTTGTACTTATTAATTTCTCCAATGCTTTTAATACGGTAGATTACGATGTTCTCCTTGCTTTACTTGCTCGCCTTAATATCTCTCCAGTGGTTCTCGATTGGTTCGCCTCTTATCTTTGTGGCCGACAGCAAGCAGTCTGTGTTGAGCAAAATATCTCAAGTTGGCGTGACCTTGTTTCTGGCGTTCCCCAAGGTGGTATATTGTCCCCTCTCCTGTTCTCCATCTTCATCAACTCTCTTACTTTACTCCTTTCTTCTTCTTTTCATCTATACGCAGACGACCTGCAACTCTACCACTCATGCGATTGTGAGTGTATTGACTCCTCGGTTGCGCTCATTAACAGGGATCTTAGCATTATTGCAGACTGGTCGACTAAGTACGGAGTAGTTGTAAACCCGGGTAAATGCCAGGCTATAATTATAGGAAGCTCCCGACAAATTTATCTATAATCCCGTTTTTTCCAATCCCAATTTATAATTTATAATCCCGTTAAATTTAATGATGCTACGATCCCTTACTGCCCCAGCGTAAAAGACCGTGGACTGCAGATCGATTCAACTTTTAGCTGGGTTCCTCATGTCACTGAGGTCTGCCGTAAAGTAACTGGTATGCTTCGTTCTCTTTATAGACTAAAGAACTTCCTTCCTCTGAGAACCAAAATCTCCCTCGTCCAATCCTTAGTCATTCCTACTATAGATTATGCCGACGTGTGTTACTGCGATCTTACTCAAGTCCTTCTTATTAAACTCAACAGATTAGCCAACAACTATTCGCTTTATTTTTAATATCCGTAAATACGATCATTTTTCTTCTTTTCGTTCGCAGTTATCATGGCTTCCTATTCCTGAACGTCGTCGCAAAGCCAGAATTCTTTGTTTGTTGTACTCTCTACTCAATGATGCTCACTCTCCTCTTTACTTAAAATCTAAATTCCCGCTTCTGAGTTCCGCCCATTCCCGTTCTCTACGCTCTGCAGACAACCTGACTCTGCGTACTCCTCTGTTCCGGTCTACTTTTTTGGAGAAATCTTTCCAGGTTCAGGCTGTGAGGCTCTGGAATGCTCTTCCTGAAATGATTAGGAGAGCTCCTAGTCGCTCTGCGTTCAAACATGCTGTGAAGGGGTTCTTTCTTCGGCAGATTAATGATGGGTCATCCTAATTATATATTCTTGGAAATAAGACCAGAAGTGATTTTTTTAAAAAGACAATTTTAATAAACTAAAGGAATTAAACAATTTCTTACAAAACAAGTTAAGTTTAACCAAGACAATTACTTTTTAAAAACTACCCGACCAAATTACTATGTTTCTTTCAAAACGATTTAATAACCATAATAACGACTTCTAGATCAAAATAGACATAACTCATTAATTAATCGTGAATCGCAACGTGTTTAAAATCAAAATCTAAACGGACAGAGTAACGACCGCGCGAGACGAGTGTTGCTCAGCGACTGCGTGCGGCGCCGACGATACGCCACCCTTTATAGTCACTTTTGGTCTCTCATCCAATACGGCCTTTCCTGACAGGAGTCTGTCCTCGGGCTCCCTTCTCAAGCTTCTTCATCCAAGATTGGCATGGAGGGGTCCTCGCTGCCAGACGGTGTGCTGAGCGGCGTAGGAGATCCTTGCGCCAACCTCTGTGTCCCGTATGTACTAGGTTGGGGTTCATCAGCATCGGGTACCGCAGACTCCTCGCTCTCGTGGTCTGCCTCTGCACAGACGAAAACAACAGCACAAAAACATGTTCCTTTTTTTAAACATCTAAAAATAATAAGTAGCTGCAATACTATAAACTCCCAACCTATGCACAATGGATATAAAACAAACTGATATCTGTACTGATCACCCGGGGCAGTTCCCGTCGGGGGAGTGCCGCCTCACGACTCGCTAGAGATCTACGCGCACTTACGTGAGACATAACTTTGCGTGTGTGAATCAGTTCCACATAAAAGCATGTTTCAACCCAAACCATCAACATGAATCATTAAATCATCATTTTTAATTAATAATAGGCAGTATAGTCAAAACAATAGTTAACACAACACAACACATTGACACAACTTGTCAGAGGCCACCGCATGGCCCTGCAAGTACCAGAGCTCCAGGACCACATGTCTGAGCGACTCCAAGACAGTGTCCGAGCTCAAAAACCAAGCATGTTCCTTAAACCAGAATATCCATTCCAGGAATTAAAGACAGCATTCCAGGACACTGAACACACTTTATTCTGGAAATGCTATCCGTCAGCCTAGATAGCTTATCTAAGTACACGGACTTCAAGAAAGAGGCTATCCAGACAGCAAGATAAACACAACCATCCATTGCACTCACTACATGGAGCACAAACATTGTTACCTACCCAAAACGATAACTAAATAAACGCTTTCTAAAATCACTGATCTTTAAAACAGACAGAGGCCCCGGCACAGGCTTGTCTCCAAAAAAAATAATATTTCACACAAGATCTATGGTAAGCCGAAATAATTAAATTCACTCACCGCTAAATAAAGCAGAACAGACATCAGGAGTCCATTCTCCGTGCCACGGCATCATATATTGTCTGCGTCGACTTGCCATATGAGCCGGCCAACAGCTGGAGCTCGTAGTGCCCTTGAGGCAGGATCTTCACCACACGATAAGGCCCTCGCATGCAGAAGTCCAACTTCCCCGTTGCTTGAGCCTGTTTTCTCACAAAAACAAATGAGTTTAATTCAAAGCCACGAGGTGCTTTGCGACCTTTATTCACATACTTATCTTGAGCCTCCTGGTTTGAGCGAAGACGTTCAGACACTCGTTGACGACTCATCTCCCTTAGAGCTTCCCTGTTTGGACTGGAACCCTCAATAGCCACATCACTTCGGATGAGTGGCGTTGCCGCATCAATACCAACCTTATCGTGACTCGGCCTTACCTGACCTTCACTAATTGTCCGTCCCAGGTATTCTATTTCTGTTGC
The DNA here is from genome assembly GCF_032362555.1 of Amyelois transitella. Taxonomy (NCBI): domain Eukaryota; kingdom Metazoa; phylum Arthropoda; class Insecta; order Lepidoptera; family Pyralidae; genus Amyelois; species Amyelois transitella. The sequence goes on from NC_083536.1 coordinate 9,077,133, forward strand.
GAAAACGAACACTTCAAGTTTATCAAAAAAACCGGCGTTTGTTAACGTTTCAAGAACATTCCGCAGTAAAATAAGACCTTGAACTACTGTCATGTCCGATTTACATTCAACTCGCGTAAGCCGCTGATAGTTCTTGGTACGAACATACCTAACACCATCCCTATTTAAAACATCTGTGCCCAATATAACCGGAGTGTTCATGTATTGAGACGGCACAATAAATAAATCTACCTCGAGAGTCAAGCCATCAAACTCAATTGGTAACCGGACATAAGATGTACTTTCTACCTCCTGACTACCCAATCCTTTTAATATTCTAAATGCAGGTTTAACCGAACAGTTAAAATGCTTCAACAAAGATGATGACATGAGCGATATAGTCGAACCACTATCTATCAAAATATCTACAGGAACATTTTGGATAACCGCCACTACGACGTCGCTTTTTGTAGAAGTAACCAAAGCATATCAAAAATTTACCGTATCCTTGTTCGTTGCTTCAGACCTCTGTTTGGCCAAACAAGTTTCAACACTATGACCGGATTTCTTACAGAACGAACAGGGTTCAGACCTAGTCGGCACAAAAGTAGGTTTTGAAGACGGGCTCGTGGTAGCAGTCAGTTTACCTGATCCGTTTTAGAACGCTTAAAACAATTAGCCTGTCTGTGTCCTAGCTGACCACACGAAAAGCATTTAATATCACTATTACTTCTTTTCCGTGATGAATCCGTAGTTTGCTTATTCTGGGTGGCATTAAATGAAACTGATCGAGAGGAACTCTTTGTTAAACTAACCGGCTTAACATAAATCGAGAAAAATTCTATCAAGTCATTTGGCATCAGTTCCGCATTAGTTGCCGCTGCGCGAATATTGGGGTTGCTAATTCCGCGTATAATTATGGCTGAAATTAACTCATCACTAAGGCCTCGCACAATACGTAAGCGAAGTAAAGCACGACGCGCATAATCCGCATATGTAGGGTACTTACCAGTTGGTATTAATGACCTCAGCTAAAATATTCGCGATATCAGGTGTTTTTGGGCATAACGGCTTGAATTCTTTTTTGAACTTTGTCCAGGAACGGTCACTTGATACCCACTCGTTTAACAACGAGCGTGCATCACCTTTAAGGCAATTACCGATACGCGAAAGGCATAGTCACTCCATTTATTACATGATTTTGCGCGATCTACCTCCGCACATCAATCGTCAAAATTATGTAAATTTGGATCGAAATTGGAAATATAAAAATGTTGACTCGACCTACCCGCATAGTTAATAGAAAGAATCGCGTCTACAATGCGGTCCATAACAGATGAATGTTCCAGCGTCGATCGAGTGGTATTCGAAATACGTCCTGAATGACGTGGCGATCTAGTTCCAGAACGTGGACGACGATCATGATTGTCGGTGAGCGTCATTCGCCAATCCCGTGATTGTCTCCTACTTCTATCGCGAGGAGGCGACGGTTCCCTATCTCATGTTCGCGACACACGTCTGCTTGGTGAAACTAACATACGCGTGGACCGAGTTGGCGATGGCCGCCGTTTACGTGAACGTAACGGTGGTACGGAAGGTGTTCGCTGGGATCGCGAAGAAACCCTAACCTGATCTTCTAATGCTTTGAGACGGGTCAATAAAGTTTCCATCTCGGAAGATCGATCACGGTACCTATCATGCCGGCTGTGACTATTGCGTCGATCACGGTCATGACGCGGGCTACGACTATCACGACAACGACTCACATTACGATCAGACCCGTGTTCTGGCATTCTAACAAACAACGATTCAAACAAAAGCCAATAATTTAAACACTTGTACAAAAAAATACACCACACAAAAAATGTAAAAAGTAAGTCACAAAAATAAATCACCAATAAGTAATAACAAAAAAAGACTTACCGAAAACGACGACAACAGCATACATACAAAACAATCGCACTCGTTATGATAAATACCGTGTAGGGTAGATTAATAGTTGTAAAAACAAAACGAACTAAAACCAGTGAAATAAATTATGTGGGCTAGAGAGATCTATTCCACTTCTGATCTTGGAAATAAGACCAGAAGTGATTTTTTTAAAAAGACAATTTTAATAATCTAAAGGAATTAAACAATTTCTTACAAATCAAGTTAAGTTTAACCAAGACAATTACTTTTTAAAAACTACCCGACCAAATTACTATGTTTCTTACAAAACGATTTAATAACCAAAATAACGACTTCTAGATCAAAATAGACATAACTCATTAATTAATTAGCGACAAAACTAAATAATTAACAAAATAATGAAAACAATAACGCAACGTGTTTAAAATGAAAATCTAAACGGACAGAGTAACGACCGCGCGAGACGAGTGTTGCTCAGCGACTGCGTGCGGCGCCGACGATACGCCACCCTTTATAGTCACTTTTGGTCTCTCATCAAATTCAAAAAATTCAAAATTCAAAAAATATTTATTGTGGTACACAGGTATAAAAGATATAAAAATGATAAACATGTAAGGTGTCACTGTGGCCTGTCTATAATAGACGTACAATAATTAAGGTACTTAGTCGCTAAGTTCAAAAAAACAAAAAAATACCAATTGCTTCCAAACCATTAAAAAAGAAAGAAAAAAAAAACACACAAATATATCCCAAAGCAATTCGTCAAAGTGGCTAATTCCAGTCCTTTAAATCGTCATTTAGAAAGTCATTTATATTATAATAGCATCTGTCTGTCAAAAATGATTTCAATTTATTTTTAAATGTCACAAAATCGAGAATTTTAATATTGTCGGGTATTTTATTAAAAATTATGGGAGCCATTCCGATAACATTTTTATTCATCATGGCAGTTTTAAATCCACCAGTTACCAACTTATATTTGTGTTGGGGTCTGATGTGATCTACCCTCATCCTAATTGCGGAAAGTTTTTTGAATAAATTCGAATTCAATTTCACAAAAATACATAATTCTAATATAAAAATACATGGAAGTGTCAATAATTTCAGTGATTTAAATATCGGTACACAACTGACTGTACTTTGCAAATTGCACATCGATCTTAAACACCTTTTTTGTGCCTTAAAAAATAACGCCGTATCGTAAATGAGGTGTAACTAAACCATGGTAAGCAGTTAATACCACTTCAATGTTAACTTTTTTTGACAATTTGAACAAAGCATATACTGCTTTATAAAGTTTTTTGCATACTTGCTCAGTGTGAGAGGACCATGTTAATTTGCTGTCAATCGAAAGTCCTAGAAATTTTGTTGATTGTACCTCCTCCAGCCTGTAGCCATTATAATTTATATTCAGATTAGGTGGTAATTTTCTTTGATGAAACTGCATTAATTTAGTTTTTTGCAAATAAATTTTTAGATTGTTTGAGTCTAAGCACATTATAATATCATTTAAAACTGTATTTATGTCACATTCGTATTCATTCGTATCGTCACATTTGATTATGGCCGTACTGTCGTCAGCAAATAAAACCATTTTATGTCGTATATGGGGTCCAAGGGGGAGTCAAGCGTAACCTAAGCGTTCGTCAAGAAAACGCTCTAAGCCTCTGACATTCCAACTCCACTCTCACCTTCACGCGGTGGACCCTGTTAAGTTGAGCAACCCTGCCAAAGATTGGGTACCAATCCCAGTGGGAGGCAGGGTCAACGAACAGAGAGAGACAGGGGGGACCAGTAGGGCAAGTTTTTGGCTTACTGGTCTAGTAACCTTTAGAGATGGAAGTGTTACTTGGGCAGGTAGCGGAAGAGCCGACAAATAAGGCCAACGGTAGCGCCCACAGTCCTAGTCAGCTGGACTACATCTCACTCACCGGGACGTCCTGGGCAGGCGGGTGAGTTAAAAGCCTAAACCCTTCAAACTCAAAATGGAAGTACAGACACAGAAATGGCCCCGAGTTCCCAGCGGAGAGGCGACACTCAGCAAAGGCAGGAGCATGAGTTCTTGCCAGTCCAGGGGTGCTAAGAATCCCTGGGAGTATTCAAACTGCCGAAAGAAAAACAAAAATATCGACAAAGGAACCAAACTATATATCGGAACATACAATGCAAGGACCTTGAACACCGAAGGAAGTATGGAGGAATTGCACCAAGAACTAGACAAGATAAACTGGCATATCCTAGGTCTGTCAGAGGTCAGGCGACCGGGCGAAGAATGTTTAAAACTAAAAGCAGGACATACCCTCTACTATCGAGGCAGAGACAATGGGAAGAAAGAACACGGCGTAGGGATTTTGATACACAAAAGTCTTGAGGAACAGATAGTATCAACAGGATCAACATCCGAAAGAGTAGTGTATGTTATTATGAGCCTATCCAAGAAAATCACCATCAAGTTGGTGCAAGTCTACCACCTAAATTGTTTGCGCTGGTTGTCGAGGACGTATTTAAAAAACTGAATTGGCAAAAACGAGGTATTTCCATATCAGGTGCACGTTTAACCAACCTTCGATTCGCGGACGACATAGTCTTATTTGCTGACAACCCTACTGAACTACAAGAGATGATCGAGGACCTACACAACACATCATTACGAGTAGGACTGGAGATGAACCTCGATAAGACCAAAGTTATGACATCCGAACAACAAAACAACATCAGGATTGAAGTAGGAGGGACAGAAATTGAGCAAGTCCAAAAGTATGTGTACTTGGGTCAAGAAATTAAAATAGGCAAAGAGAACCAGTGTAACGAAATCGACAGACGAATAAGACTGGGGTGGGCAGCCTACTCCAAGCTTGAATATGTTTTTAACATGAACCTGACGTCACGACAAAAAGCCCAAATTTTCGACCAGTGCATACTACCCGTCCTGACATATGGCGCCGAAACCTGGGTGACTACCCAAGAAGTGATACACAAGCTTGGGGTGGCACAAAGGCATATGGAGCGGAAAATTGTAGGCGTCTGTCTGAAAGACCGTGTGACCAATAAGGACCTAAGACGGCGCAGCAAAGTCACGGATGTTGGCAGAAGAGTTGCGAAGCTCAAGTGGGAGTGGGCTGGTCATATTGCCAGGAAGTCTGAATCTTGGTGCAAAAGATTGCTAGACTGGAGACCTTGGGACCAAAAGCGACCCAGGGGAAGGCCACAAATGAGATGGAAAGACGACATCAAGCAGGTGGCGGGCAGCAATTGGACTCTTACTGCCCAAAATAGAGAAGAATGGAAGGAGATGAAGGAGGCCTACATCAGAATGCTGATAGAAGAAGGCTAAGAAGAAGAAGAAGAAGATGTCGTATATATTTTGGAAGATCATTGATATAAATTAGAAACAGCAGTGGCCCCAGTACGCTTCCTTGAGGTACTCCGAATCTATTTATTCTAGATTCAGATCTGTGAACCTCTTCATTCTTTGATTTTGAACATAAACTTTTTACTTCTACATATTGACTCCTATTTAGAAGGTATGATTTAATTAAATTTAAAACATTTCCTCTAATACCATAAATACTCATTTTATTCAATAATCTTTTGTGATTGACATAATCAAATGCTTGTGTCATATCTGTATATAGTGCACACACGGGTGTCTTATTATCTACGTTTCTCATAACAATGTCAAATAAATCATAAATTGCCATATTAATTGTTCTATTTTTCCTAAATCCCTGTTGTTCGTCACATAAAATGTTATATTTTGTCAAGTAATTAAAAATAGATTCAAATAAATACTTTTCAAAAATTTTTGTGAAAATTGAACCCAAAGCTATTGGTATAAAATTAGACATGTCTTTTTTGTCTCCTTTTTTATGTAGTGGTTTTATAACCGTAGTTTTCAAGCTATTTGGGTAGATTCCAGCAGTGATGCACAAATTTATTAAATGACATAAATGCCCCGATATATCATCACAAACAAATTTTATAACTTTTGTAGAAATATTATCATAACCTGTGCTAGTTTTATTTTTAAGTGATTTTATAATTTTAACAACATCCTCAGTCAGTATAGGCATCAGAAACATAGTTTGTGGCTGTAACGGTAAATCCACTCTGTCACTTAACATGTTTGATGATTTTTCTATTTTATCAATAAAATGTGTATTAAAAGCATTTGCAATTGTTTTTGGGTCTGAAATTACTTCTCCATTTTTTTCGATTTTTGTAATATATTCATTATTTTTATTTCTGTCGTTTATAATTTGCCAAGCTGCTTTTGATTTATTTTGTGATTTGGAGATATAATGTGTCCAATCCAATAATATTTTATGTATGTATATGTATTTATAGTGTATATTATGTATCTTGTATGTATTTACGATTTTTTTTTGTAAAGTATGTATTTTGTCAGTATGCATGTGCACTTTATCGCACCACCAACTTAAAGAGAATGCCAAACGGCATTAAGTCCGCCTTTTGTACATTTTTGTTTTTGTGCAATAAAGTTTAAATAAATAAATAAGCTTAGAGTTTCCAAAATAAAGCCTACAATCCTCCAACTGCGCTGCTTCCAAAAATAGACCACAAGGCCTTAATAACTGACGCCTCTAAAATTGACTGGTCTATGGTGACTGCAGCGAATACAGTCGATGAGAAAATTTCTCTGTTTAATAATAAAATCTTGGCTCTGTATGATGCGCATGCTCCAGTGAGAGCAGTCAAAACAAAGCGTCCTTTCGCACCGTGGATTACTAATGCAGTTCGTATAAGCATGTGACGACGGAACAATTATTCTCCCTGTCATCACGCACATTTTAAATACCAGCTTTATAGAACATCGTTTTCCTACCTCATGGCTTACGACTTTTGTTCGTCCTCTCCCGAAGATTCCTGATCCTATCCGTTTAAATGATGTGCGTCCCATTTCCATCCTTCCCTTTCTGTCTAAAATCCTCGAAGCATCTGTCTTTAATCAGTTTTTAAAACACTTATTGACAACAATCTTCTCAATCGATATCAGTCTGGTTTTAGGCCGGGACACAGCAGAATTACTGCACTGCTTCGTGTTACTGATGACATAAGAAAGGGTATGGAAAACCAATAAGTTACCATATTGGTGTTAATTGATTTTAGTAACGCGTTTAATACTGTCGATATTGATATTTTAGATAGATAGATAGATAGATAAAACTCTTTATTGCACCATAAGAGTAAAACATACAAAACAACACAAAGCAGATGTAGATGGTACAAAGGCGGACTTATCGCTAAAGCAATCTCTTCCAGTCAACCTTTGGGTGGAAGGAAATCAAACAGGAGATTGGCGTTGGCGCAGAGCAAGATAAATAAATGTTTGAACATAATAAAATACATACATAATATATATCTATATATAATACATATAAATACATACAAATACGCATAAATACAGATAAATACATAATAATAACATATACTTAGGATAGAGTAGAAAGATAATGAGACCTAACGAGATTTTTGAAACTATTAATAGTCTGGGCTTTCCTGATATCTACAGGGAGAGCATTCCATAGACGGACAGCTTGTACAGTAAAAGAGTGGGAGTAAAAATTGGTATTGGATGTCGGTAGTCTTAGTCGTAGGGTAACCGTGCTACGCAGACTGCGGGTGGCGCCTTGGGCATCGCTATAAAAATTGAAGCGCTCCTTTAAATAAGATGGAGAAAACGGATTAAATAAGACCGAATAGAACATTGTCACAATATGCAAATTGCGACGGAGTCGGATAGGAAGCCACTTCAGCTGCGAACGGAAAGAAGAAACGTGATCATATTTGCGAAGCCCAAATATGAAACGTATAGAAAGATTTTTAAGACGCTCGAGTTTATTTAACTGTTCCTCAGTGACATCGAGATAAGCAGTATCAGCGTAATCAAGAAGAGGGAAAAGAAGAGATTGTGTCAGCGCAATTTTAGTATCAATAGGTAGAAAATTACGTAACCTTCTAAGCGAGCTGAATGCTAAGAACATTTTCCTGCTCACGTCATTAATATGATGCGACCATGACAAAGTTTTGTCGAATATTAAACCCAATTTTTTTACCTTGTCACTAAAAGGAATTACCACATTATTTTTTTTTATTTTTTTATTTTTTTTTTTGTTTGGTTCACAAAACTGACATGACACAGTAACAAAACAAAACATAAAAGTACAAAATACACGTACAAAAGTGGCAAGTCTTCTAGATGTGAACACATCGTGCATACAAAAATACAAATTTCTGTTAAAAATTACAGATACTAAAAAAAAATTTTAAATTAGGTTTGCTTAATCAATTACTGACATTTAGCTAGCATTATGCTTTTAATTGAATTTATAGATGCACTAAATATATCAAACTGAGAAGAGACTTTATTGAATTCAGTGCACATGCGATTTATCGGCGAATATTCCAAATATAGAGTACGAGTGACTGGGACATGGAAGGTTTTTCTGTTATGAAGTCGACTACTCTGACGTGGAATAGATACGGAAATCTTACGGAGTAAGCTAGGACTGTCAATAATTCCCATCACTAATTTACGCAAAAACAGAAGATCGGCAACATTTCTTCTCTGATCCAATGGAATTACACCAAAATACTTTAGTCTAGAATCATACGACTCTAATTTACGGCATAAATTTTTAGCAAACGTAAGATGGTATAAAAATCTTTTTTGGATTCTCTCCAAACGTTTTGAATGTACCTGAAAAAAGGGGTTCCAGATTATACTACAATATTCCAGAAGTGACCTTACAAAACAGTTAAATAATAGAATAGTAATTTCTGGCTCATTGAAAAATTTTGATTTGCGTATTATAAATCCAGCTAGTTTCGCACCTTTCTTTGCAATATGATCAATATGTTCTCTAAAATCAAGGTTGCTATCCATTATTACACCAAGGTCACGTGTTTTAGAGACCTTTCTTAAACGAACATTATTGATGAAATAGTCAGAATTAAAACTAGTTTTTTTTCGTGTAAACTTTATATGAAAGCATTTCGCTTCGTTAAGGACCATTTCATTTTGAACACACCAGTTGCTAATTTTATTAATGTCATTTTGTAACTGAACAATATCATCGTTGTTGCGAATAATACGATACACTTTGAGATCATCAGCAAACAGTTGGTAACTTGATGATATTGCTTTACCAATGTCGTTAACGAAAACAAGGAAGAACAAAGGTCCAAGATGGGAGCCCTGCGGTACACCTGATAGTACACCCAAGCCGATTTAAAACCTCTTATTGTAACCAACTGAGATCGGTTCCTTAGGTACGACTTACACCATCTAAGCAATGACCCACAAATTCCCGCGTGACCCAGTTTCTGAATTAATAAAGAGTGATCAACCACATCGAATGCCTTTGAAAAATCAGTATAGATGGCATCAACCTCAACTTTATCCTCCAAAGCATCATAGATGTCACAGACATAATCAAGAAGGTTCGAAGCGGTTGACCGACCCTGTAGAAATCCGTGCTGATGCGTGTCGATAATAGGTTTGACATGTGACATAATTTTAACCTGGACCAAGGATTCAAATAACTTAGGAAATGCAGACAGAATCGAAATAGGTCTAAAATTACGAATATTACAATTGTCTCCTTGTTTGTGTATGGGAATGACGTATGCAGTCTTCCACTGAGTGGGAAAGACGCCCCTATGAAGTGACTTATTAAAAGTAAGATATAGGGGCTTAACTAGCTCCACTGCACAATTTTTGAGAAATATAGGAGGAATAGAATCAGGCCCTGGTCCTTTATTGATATCAATTGATTGAAGTGATTTCAAGATTTCTTCTTCCGAAAGATGAAAATAACCAAGACATGAATAACACGATGGTGAATCTAACGCAAGGGATGGAGAAGATTGCTTTTGCTTATATACAGAATGAAAATAATCTGAGAAAAGGTCACAAATCTCTTTGCCGCCATGGGCAATATGGTCATCCAAAAACATTTCATCCGGAATGTCGCTGCTATTAGATCGGGTAGATTTTATGAATGTCCAGAAGTACTTTGGATCATTTTTGATGAAATTCTTTGAGTCAGATTTTAGTTTATTAACACAATCTTGGAGCAGTTTATCACACCGGGCACGCAGTATTTGATACGAAAGCAAGTCTCGGGGGTTAGAATATTTTTTGTATTTGCGGTGAAATTTCGCCTTTTCTTTTAATGCATTTATAAGTGAGCAACTAAACCAGCTTGGATAGCCACTACTGCCTTTGAAGTAAATAGGTACATGCTTCACGATTATAGAGTTTATGATGGTGTAAAATTGATCTACCATTTCATCGACTTTAATATTTGATCTGAATACATTGTCCCAATCGATCTGTTCCAACTCATCTTTAATCTTGGAGTAATCTGCTTTGGAAAAATTTAAAGATTTTACTTTATTAATTTTAGGAGGTCTGCAAGCAGGCAACTTAAATGAAACATTTAATGTGGGATGATTTGAATCCTCTGGAACTAACGGTTTACTACTACGTGATACCTTAAAGGAGTTAGCTGAATTGGTGATAATCAAGTCTAAAATACGGTCCCTTACGTTTAATATAGGATTTAATTGAAAAAGACCATTAAATGCGAGACTATCAATCAATAGGTTGTTTGTTTGATCCGACGTGATTTCGGGTAATAAAAAGTCGGAAGAAGGATTTGGTGACCAATTTATGCTAGGCCGATTGAAATCGCCTGCCAGTAACAATATAGAGTTTTGGGGCAGTTTATGCTGGATGACATTAGTTAAATTTGACATTGCATCTTTCATTTCAATGAAAGAAACTGGCGAAGGAAGATAAACTGTGCCTATGCAGATGGGAATAGTTGAACTGCCTCGCCGCACCCTAACAACTATCCACAAATCTTCGTCTGAAGATTCCCATTGAAGTTTACGAACGGGTGCATATTTTTTAAGGACAGCTATAATTACGCCCCCACCTTCATCCTTTTCAGAAGCTGACGAGTTACGATCACGCCTGAAGATTGTGTATCTATTATCAATTATTTCATGAGAAAAAACCGAATCATTTAGCCATGTCTCAGTCAAACAAATAATATCAGCCTCCTGCAAAAGTGCATTTCTCAAAACTATCTCAGTTTTAGTTTTAAGTCCTCTTACGTTTTGATACACTATATTAAGATTTAAAGATTTAAATAAAACCATAAATACTACAAACGAGAAACAATAGCAAAAATCAGATTATTGAACAAAATTTTCCAAGATTACAAGCTATTCAGGAAATCCTAGTCCTTGACAACAAAGCTTTTTGAGGCCGGATCTTTCCTCATGAACACCCTTCCGTTTCGAACCCACACGAACTGGAAATTCTTGTCTTTAGCGGCTTTCCGAGCAGCGGCGTGAAGCTGCTTGTTAGTCGGCGTCAAATGTTCGCATACGTAAATGGGTTGTTTATCCTTATCGGCTAAACCCAAATGAGCAGAATTTAATTTGTCGCTTTGGTGAGTCCTGTTGAAGGTTTTTACCGCTGCGAGTAAAGAATCCCGAATCAATGGGCTCGAAAGCTTCACAATTATTGACTTAGGACGTTTCGTGTCTTTATTAATTTTAGCTACTCGGTGATAATTTAGGATCTCGTGCTCACGAAGAGGGTGACCAACGGTGCCTGCAAGCTGATTTATTACAGATTTCAGGTTTTCCGCCGAGTGTTCAGGCACGCACTGAATTTCTAAATTATTGTCCCGAGATAGTTGCTCAAACTGATTTAGTTTAGAACCAAGATCCTCGACTTGCGCCTGCAGAATACCTAAGTCCGACCGCAGTTCTTTATTTTCTGACCTCAATTCTTCGCAGTCTTTGGATTTCTGTTCAAGAGCTTCCTGGAGTTGATCGTACCTGTCTGACATATATTGTATGCTAGTGGTTAATTCCTGCAGTTTTGCGCGTGTATCAGCGCTATCAGCGGCAAAATCACGAATGATGTCCTTTCGCTGACGAGACAAGGCTTCTTCGAGACTTCTGTCAAAGTAACTTTTTAAGTCTGCAATATTGCTGATATCTGATGAATCGCCAGCATGCGAGGACGTCGCAGATGGAGAAAGAGTATCTGAAATATCACCTCGCCGATCAATTGACTTGCATTCAGTACACTTCCATGAACACTTGTAGGCCTTAGATTCCTTTGCAAAATTCTCTGGAGAAATATCCAGACACTGATAGTGATAGGTAGCGGCACATTTAGAACAGCCCTTGACATCTGTAGCCTTTATCTGTTTTTTACATTTCCTGCAGATAGACATATTTTCAACTCCCGATAAAGTAGGGAAATTTTCTAATACGGGTAACACTAAGTAAATGTCAGATTCAAATTAGATATGTCAATTGAAGTTGACAGCTGTCAATTGAGTTTGGCAGTTCAGTTATTAGCCCAAATGTGGGTAGTTATTGACAACTTTATATTGAGGGTACAAAAATACTACTTATCTTGGTAGTATTTAGTATGATTCCGTCGATGAAATCCTTGGATAACACTTAGGCAGCTATCAAACGTGTAGAACTAACTTTTAGTAATGTTTTCAGAGGAACCACAACTATTTTACAACAAAAAATATAAAAAATATCGGGCGTACACTATTACACAGAAATTCGGCAGGGTTGCCAGGAAAAAGGGTTTAAAAAAAAATTATCAAAATTAAGAGGAGGCACTAATCTCCAATCAATACGAGAAACAAAATAAGGGCTACCGATTATGATTGCCTGCGTTTTAGACGGATTCACCTTAATTCCAAAAGGTCTGCTCCAGTCAGATATTCGCATCAAATCACCATTATTAGAGGAAATCGCGGAAGGTAAATCAGCTAATGGAGAGTGACAATAAATTTGCAGATCATCCGCATATAGATGGTAGGAAGACCGAAGGTTATCAGTGATACGGTTAATAAAAAGTGCGAACAACAAAGGAGAGAGCACACCGCCTTGAGGTACCCCAGCCGAGATGTGACACCATGATGATAGATTATCATCAATACGGATGCACTGCTGACGGCCACTGAGGTACGAACTGAACCAAATAATTACCGATGGAGATATGTTCACAGTGCGCATCAAACTGAGTAGAACATCATGATCGACAGTATTGAATGCATTTGTAAAATCAAGCAACGTGAGGATGGTCAACTGCGAATTGTCCATGGCAAGTCGTATGTCGTCACCGATAGTGATAAGTACAGAGGTGGTACTGTGCCCTGCACGAAATCCTGATTGGGAGGGATTAAGGATGTGATTTTGTCGAAGAAAATAATTTAATTGTGACTGAACTAAGCGTTCAAGGATTTTTGATAAAAATGGTAGAACAGATATAGGACGGTAATCGGAAAAGGACGATGGGGTGGGTTTTTTGGGTAAAGGAGTAATAAACGCATTTTTTCAAATAAAGGGAAAGCAACCAGTGGAAAGGGAGTTATTGAAGATTTGGGTTAAAGTGGGGAGGATAATGTCAAGTATGGGCAGAACCATTTTACGGCTCATCTCATCAGCCCCTACAGCATTCGAGGTTACAGCAAGAACGCACTTTTGAACATCACATTCGGTAATTAAATTAAACGAAAAAGGAGGATAGTCGGGAGGTGGAAAAGAATTAAGGTGGTTTAATATGGAACTTTTATCATTGCCATCAAAATTACAAGAAGAAGAGAAATGCCTATTGAGGCCATTAATATTAAGAGATTTGGAAACACTGTGGTTTCTCTTTCCTACTCCCAAAGATTTTAAAAACCTCCAGACTCTGCCTGGATCACCATTTTGAACAGACTTGTGAATGTGACGGCGTTGGGCCTCCCTACACATCTTGTTACAAGCGTTACGAACTTCTATATATTTGTCACGATATCTGACTGGATCAGACTTAAACCTAGTCTTAGCAGCGTGTTTTTTAGCAATACAAGCCCTAATGCTATCTGTCAACCATGGAGCAGGAAAGTGCTTCACCCTTACAGGTCGAATAGGAGCGTGTTTGTTGTAAATGCCTATAACTAGGTCATTAAATTTATTGACTTGATCATTGACGGAGTCAGTATCAAACACTGAATCCCAATTACTTTCTATGGCATCATGACGCAACATATCAAGGTTAATGGCATTAAAATTACGCTGCAGAAGAATTTTGGATTTCGGTTTCGGAGGTTTAATTTTGATAGAAAGATATAAAAGGTCATGGTAGGAGAATATATCCGCATTGCATTGACCATGTTTGGATACAAGCTCAGGAGAGGACACAAGAATGAGATCGAGAAGAGAAGGAACGCGACCGGGAAAATGATGCGTAGGAAGGAGTGGAAGAATGGTCAGATTACAAGCATCAGTAATGGAAGATAGGGAATTTGCACGGTTATCGCAACGGTGCGGAGATATCCGACTGGTGTGATCTGAAAGCCGGCGTACCGCAAAGCGGCATTTTATCTCCTATCCTTTTTTCTATTTTTATTAATCTTCTCTCGTCTCAAATAACATGCTCTTATCACTTTTATGCACTTGCAGCTTTATACACATACTTAAATAGACGACATAGATAGTTCAATTTCCATATTAAACCACAATTTAAACACTATACTAGGTGGTCTAAAAACTGTAGTAGTCTAAAAAGGTTGTAGTGGGAAGTGCCTTTCAAATAAATAATTAAGACCTCAATAGTACGCCGCCGCTGATGTTCGACGGCACTCCGATACCTTTTAGTCCTACTGTCAAAGACCTCGACAGAAGAGCTCGAAGAGAACTCGAAGAACAACTTAATAAGCTTGAACGTCTTCTCAATAACTGTATCAGATTTATATTCTGTCTTCGTAAGTATGACCATGTCTCTGAATTCCGTTCTCAGCTTAAGTGGCTGCCCATCCCACAACGTAGGAATCTTCATATTCTCTGTCAACTTTATTAATATTCCCCTAGCTCCAGATTATCTTAGATCCGAATTTCAACTTTTAAGTTCCACCCATGAAAGAATCCTACGTTCCTCTAACAGGTTGACCCTTGCAACATCTTTTCACCGTACAGGTTTCTGTTCAAATTCTTTCGCTGCTACAGCTGTTAGACTTTGGAATGCACTTCCCGATTCCGTTCAAGCTTCTCCGAGCCGCGCCAGTTTTAAGTCGCACGGGGTCCAGTTGTTTCTGACTCAGTCATGAGAGAGTAAATAATCTCTGTGTGTAATCTGCTGCAAATATATATATATATATATATGTATGTGTAGTGTAGTTTATATATATATATATATATATATATATATATTCTATATATATATATATATATAATAATATATATATTCTTCAGTCGCTCGCGTGCATTGACCGGACGCAGACACATCTAAACAAATCGTTACGTTCCTCGTCAAAATTTATAAGGCTACCCACGTATTAAAAAAAAAAAAAAAATGGTGAAGTGCTCCAAATGTGCAAAATTAGTGAATAAAAAAGCCCCTGGGCTTCAGTGCAATAAGTGCAGTAAGTGGTTACATGCTTCATGTGCGTCAATATCTACTGAGCAACTCAATACAATTTACTCCACGGATTCTGTGGACTGGAAATGTAAACAATGCGCAGGCTCAAGTAAACCAAGACGCGTTTCATGTATTTTACCAGATGCCGATGATGGAGATGATAACACCGACAATGAATACACTGGACCATCATGCACTGACACTACCACCAATAAAATATTACGTGAAATCCGCGCAGAGGTAAAAGAAGTGATCAGACAAGAACTACAACGGACATTACAATTTTATTCGGATAAAATTGATGAATACGAAGCAAAGATGCAACTACAAGAAAAACACATGAAATCGCTTGAGAATCAGTGCACCGACTTACGAAATAACTTTAAAAATGTCAACCTTAAGTACGAAATACTAGAAAACAAACTTAATAACCTAGAGCAGACTCAGCTATCTAATCATCTAGAAATATGCGGTATAAAAGAAAATCAGAAGGAAAATGTTGAAGACGTTGTGCAGAAAATTGCTATAACCATTAACCAAAACCCTGATGACATCGTAAAAACTTATAGGAAAAAACCTAAACCCAATTCTTCCAATAGAAAGATACAGCCTACGATTGCAGTAATCCTTCGGGAGGGTTCCCGAGATTCATGGCTGGATGCAGCAAAAACTACTGATATCTCCGGAGCGAGTGTGGGCCAGGATGACAGTGATAAAATCTACCTGCGAGAATGCCTCACGTCAGCTACTGCCTTTCTACTCTGGAAAACGAAACAAGAATTAAAGGGACTGTATAAATACATATGGTGTAAGAATGGTAATATTCTGGTACGGAAAGCTGATAAGGAAAAAATTCTATCGATACGATCGATGCAAGATGTTCAAAACGCAAAGTCATTCCATCGCAGTGAGTAACTTCACTTTACATTTATTTATTATCTGAATTTATAATTAGTGTGTACACAATTAGTTTTCAAAATTCACTCATTTGATTAACAATCCTAATTTTATTGAAACAAATTGTTCGAATTGGGATGATTTTGCAAAAATCGTGCCTTCGTCGGCGAACTCACTTATATTTTTTCATCTCAATATAAGATCCGCCAAAAAACACTTTGCTGAACTAGAAAACATAGTTTTAAATTCGAAACACACTATCCATGTTATCGTACTAACTGAGGTTAACCTAAAAGATATCCAAGTTTCTATGTTTAACCTTCCTAACTATACATTATACTCAGAAGTACGAGTGGCTAATAGGGGCGGAGGGATACTGCTGTATGTACACAAAGCAATTACATTTGATAGATATAATATAAGTACATCTGAATTTGAATGCTTAACTGGCAAAATTAGTATAAATAATTTTAATCTCAATATTTGTGCTGTATACCGACCCCCTAAAACTTCAAAATATAGATTTACAACGGAACTATGTACATTGTTGAATAATTGCTCGCAAAAGGAAAATTATCTAATAATAGGCGATATGAATGTTGATATAAAGAAAAGTAACATAGATAGCAATCGTTATTTGGATTCTTTGTGCGCTTTAGGTTTCAACAGTGGCGTAAACTCATACACACGGATAGAAACGCTAAAGTATAAAAATCGAACCATAGTCACAAAATCATGCATAGACCATGTGTTTGTGAGGTGCACTGACTCGCGTGATTTATACACTACGGTTGTAAACACTCCACTGGCCGATCATTACATAACCGGTTTTGCCATCTCGGGCGTTATCAGGACGAGTGAGTCACCTAGTAATAAGCAAGTTTTATATAAAATAGACAATAATAAACTACACTGTGAACTCGGAAGCGTAGATTGGAAATTGCCCTTGCAATTCAACAACCCGAATGATATTGTAAACTACATTTATAACAACATTCATAATGAATATAGTAGTTGTAAATATATTGTTAAAAATGATGGGAGTAGTAAACGTAAGGAGTGTACATGGGCTAACAATAAGTTAAATAAAATGTGTGAAAAGCGTGATGAATTATTCTCTATTTGGCTTAAAGATAAAAATAAATTAAAAATAGACTTTTATATAACATTTACAGAAATAAAACTAACAAATACGCTAATTACCTTAAAAATAAAGAAATTTATTCCAATATCAGCAAAAATTTTAAAAATAGTAAAAAAGTATGGGATATTATAAATAAACTCACTGGTCGAATAACAAGCCGCATCGACGATATATTAATCAAAAATTTCAAATTAAACCCAATAACAGTAGCAAATAATTTTGCCAATGAATTTGAAAATAATACTAAGGCAATATGCAACTTCTGTGATCAACCGATATTGGATAGAAAATCTTATGAGATAATTCCTGACAGGACACTTAGACTTCAGCGCGCGCGGGAGGAAACGGTTGCATCTATCATCAAACAACTGAATGACAACAAGAGTCCTGGCTACGACGGTATTCGAGTTAAAGACATCAAGATTCTTTCTGATCATTTTGTCCCGGTAATAACGCACCTTATAAATTGCTGCCTTGATACGGAAATTTACCCAGATCTCCTTAAAATAGGAATCATTAGACCCATATATAAAAAAGGGAAACATAATGAATACAACAATTATCGACCAATCACAATTTTGTCTTGCCTAGATAAAATTGTGGAACGCTACTTAGGTGACCAATTAAGTAATTATTTACAATCAAATAGCATAATTAGTATAAATCAATACGGTTTTCAAAAATATAAAGGTACTGTTACGGGGTCCGAAAAATGTCTCTTTTTAAAAAAAGAAATTTATAATTAAACTGTTTATTTTGAGAACAAAATACAAAGAATAGAAATTAAATTATGAAATTGTATATGGAAAGAATGTCGAGAACGGACTGACTCAATCAAATCATGCTAAAACAAATGTGTAGTAATAACTAGGTCGCTGATGCAGTGAATATGCGTCAGCGATATTATTTTATAACATTTAGGGGTAAATGCTATCGTAACACCCCCCCCGTTAAGATCGAACATCACCTGAAGGGATGAGAGATTACAATTAGAGGCTCATGACATTCTTTCAAAATACAGACTTAAGTCTACTTAAGTATATTTATTCTAAGTATTTAATATTACATTACAATTAATTTAATAATAAGGTTTATAACTTTATATAAGCTTTTTTTTTATATATATATATAGGATAAAGTATAGGATGAGTTTTAATACACTCTTAATGAAGTCTAAGATTAGAATTTGCATAAGAAATTCGATAAAAGTTATTAAGTAAGTAATATAATAAATCAGTAGTAACTATAATTGAAGTGTTATCAGTAAGTATTTTTTTTTATTTACTTAATCTAAGATATTCCTTTTTGTAGGTATTGGTAAAGATCTCACAGATTCTTTATCTGATGAGTCTGAGGTATACTCAGGTCTAGGTGAAATATCTTTTATTGACTTAACACTTCTCTTGGTTTTCTTATTATGACATTGGTTATAAATATTAATGCAACAACCCGAGCTTTGAGAACATATGTATTTTCTACTTTTATATAATAGGTATAACAATATTATAGTTGTAATTACATAAATCAGTGAGATATAATGAGTGCTATACTTTTCTAAATGAGTGGGTTGTTGGACTTTATTCAGTTCTTTCTCAAATTCATTTAGATGTAAACTAGCTTGTAGCAGAGAATCAAGGTTATTTACTTCATTAAGTTTTACAAACGGTAGCTTAGAAATAGAAGTGTTTATCTTATTAGAGACGCAACAGTCGTCATTGACAATATTATAACTAGATATAGAAATAGATATGTTAGAGGTTAATGTATCAGTAGCACTAAAAGATAAAGTTTTATAAAAAGCTTGACATGTTTTGGGTAGATGTAAAATACCAGTTCCGAACAAGATTTCGTCTACGTTAGAATAAGGCTTTTCACACGTTATATGTCCTTTACCCGGTTCTGATTGCACGAAGATCCACCTGTCGTTAGTTATCTTCTGGAAGAAGTCTATAGAGCCGTGTAAGAGTTTTGTTTGGCACGATTTGGGTAACTTTTGAACTACGTCGGTTAACAGTACTGTCTCACACACTGGGTTGGCTATAGACGAGTAAACGTTTTTTAACGCACATACGTAACACTGGTTTTGTATCACTTTACACTCTTTAACATCATCAAATTGTGAGTAAAATAATCTATCTACAGTTATTGCCAAATATGGTTTATTAGGTGCAATTAGAACATAAGTATCAGGAGTCTGGCTGTTATAGGGGGTAGGTAAAGGGATAGAATGAAATAAATTATATGTTTGAGGCAAAACGAGAGGAACTTTTACTACAATAATTAACTTATTATCATGGAGATAACATATGATATCAGATACATTAATTAGCTCATGAACGTTTTGCAGAGTCAAAGATACTGGCAACTCGGAATGTTTAGGTATATTGTTTTTATATAGCTCAAGTTCTTCATAAAGTCGCTGTGGACTGAGTACAGTCGGGTGCAAAATATTCATTTTACTAAATAATATTGCGTTATTCAGGTCATCGATATCGAAAGATAGAGACATTATTATACCTTCTAGCGAATGAAGTAGCAGAGATAATTGAGACTTCATTTCTAATTTATCGTTTGAATTTGTGAGAGTTTCAAAGGCTTTTTCTATGATGTTTAAGTTATGGTTTAGTCGACTCTCGTTTTCTTTTATTTTTGACATTGTACTATTGAATGTAGATACTGTTGATTTTATGACGTGGATATTATCTTGCATAAGATGTGCTAACTGTTTTTCGCTCGACTGTACTTGATTTATTGCGTCGGTGTATATAATTGCGTCACTAGCATCTAATGTTCCGAAGAAAGTTTTTAATATCGAGCCTCCTAAATCAACTAATCCGCGTTTAGAACGTTTTGTTTGTTGCACTTGTACTAAATAAGATATTGAAGAAAACTTTTTTACGTTGTTAGCATGTTGGGACTCTAGAGAATTAAGAGAGTTAGTACAGTCTGATTGGATTTTCGATGATGACTGAGAAGAGACACAATATTTAGAAATTCTTTCAAATAGGTATTCCACGTTATCTAAATGAGGTTGAATATGAGACAAGTCGATGTACGTTACAACATTCCAACTATCGTGGATAAACTTAACATCTAGAGATTGATCGAAATAAATTCCTGGACTGCTGGTTATCTGCGTTATATACGTGCTCCCGTTCACTGTCGCGGCAAATCTGTGGACAATGAGACATACACTAGGAGGCGGGTTTTATTTCATCATAATGATAACGAACGTGTCTTCTATTTATAACTACAGTGACGGTGTGATTACCGTTTATTTTTATTATTTTATAAGGGCCTTTCCACACGGGTGAGAGAGCTTTATTTTGTTTATGGTGACATCTTATGTAAACCATATCACCCGCACTATATGTTATTGGTTTAGAGTGGGAATCGTAATATCGTTTCGACCTTTCTTTTGAATTTTGAATATTTGTTATAGCCTTTTGACGGCTGTAATAGAGCCTGTGGTTTAATGCTCGAATATAGTCAGTGTATGTACTGTTTTCGAGCCGATCTATGGATTGAGGTATATACGGTTTAAAACCCAATAAGAGTTCAAGTGGAGGGTAGCCCGTTGTGGAATGGACATTCGAGTTATAAGCTAACATTGCAGTATTTAAGTATAAGTCCCAGGTATGGGAATTTTCTTCAATATACGATCTAAGGTATTCTTTTAAGGTCGAATGGCTTCGTTCAAGTGCCCCGCAAGTTTGGGGATGGTGTGCGGCTGCGAATATATGTTTTATGCCAAAAAGACGTTCTAATTGTTTTAGTACATCGGAACAGAAATTTGTTCCTTGGTCAGTGACAATAATTCTAGGAATGCCAAGGTGAGAAATAAAATGAACTAACCGTTGAGCGGTTTCTTGGGCAGAGCAAGTCAACATGGGATAAGCCTGGGAATATTTGGTTAAGTCATCTTGGAATGTTAAGATAAATTTGTATTTGTCGAAAGTAGTTTCAGGTAGTGGTCCTACTACGTCAAGAAATATTTTTTCTAAAGGTTTATTAGCGGTAGAGGTAATAATCATAGGGGCTTTGTTAGTTTGTCGCAATGGTTTGTTTATTTGACATGACTTGCAGGCTTTCACATAGTTTTCTATGTCTTGGCGCATGTTTTTCCACCAGTATATTGTTTTAAGTTGGTCATACATACGTGTTATGCCGGGGTGTCCGGCGGAGGGAGAATCATGATGGTCCTTGAGTATTTTTGGTACTTCGACAGGTGTGGGAAAAGATATGTTATTGTGATATACGTGTATTTTGACACCTGTGTTATGGAATAGGAAAGATAGCATATTATAAATTTTAAGAAAGGAAATTTTATTAAATGGGTCATTAAAATCTGAGATTGCAAATTCTTTTTCTTCAGAGTACCAGGTGGTTATCATATCTCTGTAGTCTCTGAGCATATTAAATATGTTTTTATATGATATTTCATCATAATGATGTACTCGTAAAAATAAATGGGTATACACATGTTTGTCGTTTTTGGTACTGTAAAAAGTGTATAATTCGCGTTCTACGTCGCGTATGTCGGTTACATCATCATTTTTAGATAGTTCTATGATTTCAGAGCAGTATGGAATGGAATCGTCTAAATCAATGGCAGAGGGGTAAGTTATCATTTTACATTTGGTTTTGAGTAAGGATTCGTTATGTTCTTCTATTATTGTATCGTAAATAGTGTTGGATTGTTGACTAATTTGTAAGTATTTTTCATAAGTTTCAGATGATACGGAGGGAATTTCGGGATCAACAGCAAGGACAGGGTTGCGGGAAAGAGAGTCGGCGTTACAGTTCATCTTGCCTTTTTTGTATATGATTTCGTAATCATATTCCTCTAGTTTAAGGCGCCAACGGACAAGCTTAGAACTTGGATCTTTGCAATTAAACAGCCACTGCAAGGGTCTGTGGTCTGTTACTATTTGGAATTTGTGACCGTAGAGGTATGGGCGGAAGACTTTAGTACCAAACAATATGGCAAGGCATTCTTTTTCAGTTGTCGAATAATTTCCTTCAGCTTTATTAAGAGTTCGGGAAGCAAAAGCGATAGGGAGATCTTTATTAATTTCTCCTTGCGATAAGATGGCTGAAACAGCGTAATTAGAGGCATCAGTGGTAAGTATGAAGGGCTTAGTAAAGTCTGGATATTGAAGAATCGGTGCAGTAGTTATTTTGTTTTTAAGAATATCGAATGCATTTTGTTGTTTGGATAGCCAGATGAACTTAACATCCTTTTTTAGAAGGTTTGTTAAGGGCTTAGTGATATGTGAGAAATTTTCGATGAATCTACGATAATAACCGACTAGGCCTAGGAAAGACTTAATATCACGGGGACTTTTGGGAATTGGAAATTTTTGAACGCATTCAACTTTCTTGGGATCGGGTTTCACTCCTTTATCAGAAATGATATGGCCTAGGTATTGAACTTCTTTTCTGAGAAATTCACTCTTATCGGGTTGAAGTTTTAAGTTGTGTTCTCGTAATTTAGAGAAAACGAGCTTTAATTTTTGGATGTGAGATTCAAGGTCATGGCTAAAAATTACAATATCATCCATATAAGTGAAACAGTGAATTCCTTGTAATCCTGAAAGTATGACGTTCATTAACCTCTGAAAGGTAGAAGGGGCGTTACGAAGCCCAAAGGGCATTCTGTTAAATTGGTAATGTCCTGGTTGACCGGAAACGCCCGGAACACTAAAAGCAGTTTTCTCAGCATCAGATTTATGCATCCTGACCTGATGAAAGGAAGAAGCTAAGTCGAGGGTTGTGAAGTATTTACTATGACCCAACTGGTCTAGGATGTCGGTTATATTTGGAATGGGGTAAGCATCTCCTATAGTAATTTCATTGAGTTTACGGTAATCAATAACAATGCGCCACTTCGGTTTTCCTGAGGCGTCTTGTTTTTTTGGTACTACCCAAATAGGGGCAGACCACGGGGAAACAGAGGGTGAGATTATATCCTGATCTAACATGTTCTTAATCTGACGGCTTACTTCCTCTTTATGGCATTCAGGGAAACGGTAACTTTTTACATGGATGGGACTTTCGGTGGTGGTACGGATTTCGTGTTGAATTGTTTTTGCAAAAGACAAACGATCTCCTTCGAGATAAAAAATATCATGGAATTCGGAACAAAGATTACGTAAAGATTTTTCTTCCTCTTCGTTCATGTGTTCGCAACGAAGCGCGGACTGAACTAATTTTTCTCGTTCTAAACCAGAAAGAATTTCAGTTGTGTGGTTTACGAACTCTATATCTTTTGCAACTCCTTGTTTAGGACACTCTAATATATAAGAAACGGGTTCTAAGGTAAATTTAACGGGTCTAAGTATTACTTTATTTTCTGATGTATTTAGAACGGATAGTGTGACTTTACCATTTGGTTTTACCTTAGTAAGACATTTAGAGAAATATAAATTAGGATATTCTTTAATTAATGAAGTAAGGATTAAACCTTGTTCTAACTCAGGGTTAGTGACAAAACATTCGACCAGCATTTCGGTTCGTGGAGGAATAACGTAAATAGGTTCAGTGGTCTTGAGTTTAAAATACAATTCGGGTTCGGAGGAGAAATATAATTTAGATTCCTTATATGATATGGTTGCTCCGTTAGATGACAAGAAGTTTGAGCCGATTATGCCATCATAAGTGAGATTTACATTGTTAACTACATGGAAATAAAATGGGAAAGATACATTAGCATTTAATTTCAGAGATAACATAATTTTTCCTTTCGTCTCGGAATGAGAACTTATATCATTGATGCCTTTAAACTTAACTACACTAGGTTCGATGTTAGAAAGGTTGGATAAACTAGTTTCTTTAACCATGCATATTGAACTACCTGAGTCTACGAGAAGATTAAGAGGTTTATCGGAATGAGACGTATAGACTTCTATATAAGGGAGAAATGTTTTGTTGATCTGGGATATATCGTAGACCATTGGGCAGTCTTCTGGGATATTTAAAAATTCGTCAAATAAATTTTCAGGGGTCGTAGAGAGAGGGTTAGTATTAAGATCATTTTGTTTGGAAATAGGAAAGCTTGTAATAGGTTTAGAAATATAATTTATATTAGATTTAGTAGATACAGGGGACTTAGACATATAATTAATGTTAGATTCAGTGGATACAGAGGATTTGGACATAGAATTAGATACAGTGGGCTTAGAGATGGAATTAGTATTAGATTCAGAGGATTTCGAAGAGTTATTGTCACTGCCAATGGCACATCTGTGTGAAATAGAAAACAGCGACGACCTTTTATGATGATCGTTACCAATGGGCTTAATTGCCGAAGTAGAAGATAACGATAGATTAGATACAGCGGATTTTGAGTTTGAAGTAGTATTTAATTTTGTATGATACATGCCTACTTTTTCCGATTTACGCCGGCATGAATACGCAAACCGAGGATTTAGTTTAAATTATCGTTATTTTCAACTTCTTCATGGCACTGTGGCTCCGATATTTCTACTCGGTTATCAATGAAATTTTGCTGATATGTAGTATTTGGACGAAAATTATTTTGTCTAGAGTTATTATACTGTCTTTTACGACATTGAGAAATATCGTGGCCAAAGTGTTTACAATATCTACACACAATAGGTGTGGAATTAAATTTCGATGTAGACGGAAAGTTATTATTTGTAGCGTGTGCCGGAATTTGAGAAACTTGAGCGCGAGGCGCATCACGTTTCGCTTTGGTATAACATTCCGATTCCGAGTGACCTGATTTGTTGCAATATCTACATGTTTTATTACGGATATTACTATGACTGGAAAATGATTTATTTAAGTTCAAAATTTTTTCCTCTTCAATAGCTAGGTTAATTGCTAAATTTAGATTTTTAGGATTACGACACCTGACAATGTTACTAAGGGCAGGTTGAAGCCCTAAAGTGAAAGTGTACATAGCAAGGTCTTCGGTCATAGCAATGCGACCAGCTATCTCTTTTTTCAAACTTTCAGAGTTGTGTATCTCTGACTGCAAGCTCGTGAGGCAACTTTCGATACGCAACGCATATTGGGCAACAGTCTCATTAGGTTGTTGTTTACAAGACTGTAGCTCTAAGAGTAAATGATTGTAATGTTTACGTTCGCCAAAATTTTGTCTTAGAAAGCCTTTTAATTCATCAAAATTTTCAAATATTTTGTTAGAGCAAGCGATCTGAGCTTTGCCTTCTAACTTAGAAATTATATATTTTAAAAGCAAATCCTTCTGAGGGTTACTGGCTAACTGTAACGCATTTTGACAGTTAGTCAGAAAGGCAGTGAGTGTTTCACGTTCGCCTTTATAAGAATTAATAAAGTTACATAATACTTGGATTGGGAATTCGGAAATGCAGCCAGAGTTTCCTTCAGACTTAGTAGACATTGTTAAATAAAAAGGAAAACAAAAACACAGGAAAAAAAAAGAAAAAAAAAAATATTATTGGCAATAACAAAAAAAAAAAAAAATAATTTTACTCACAATGCCGCTATCAGGACACACGATTTCATCAGGAACTTGTTGAGGTCACGACGATGAGGATCACGTATCACCACTCTTCGGGAACGCGCTGAAGGTAGCTCGCTTGACGAATAGTGTGTCTATTGGCAGGCTCACTTAGTTAAGTAAGGCTTACTGTCGCAACAGGATACAGGACTGTCCAAACTGGAGACGATAAGACCGTGTAGTCTTCGTTCTTCAGTATTTTAATTACGCCACGCCAATTATGCCACGGAGTCCGAAAGATGCGTAGCAAATATTTTGGAACACCCGCGATGGATTGCTAGCGGAGCATATATCGATAGAGCCGAAAGAGTCGATAGAGACAAGATTATAACCTTTGAACAGGATTTCCCGGGAGCTCCACGCTAGCAATCCCACTTCTGACACCACTGTTACGGGGTCCGAAAAATGTCTCTTTTTAAAAAAAGAAATTTATAATTAAACTGTTTATTTTGAGAACAAAATACAAAGAATAGAAATTAAATTATGAAATTGTATATGGAAAGAATGTCGAGAACGGACTGACTCAATCAAATCATGCTAAAACAAATGTGTAGTAATAACTAGGTCGCTGATGCAGTGAATATGCGTCAGCGATATTATTTTATAACATTTAGGGGTAAATGCTATCGTAACAGTACCTCTCAACTCTTAAATAAATTCTCGAATGAAGTGAACAATTATTTAAATAAAAAAATGCATGTACTGGTTCTCTTTGTAGACTTTAGCAAAGCTTTTGATATGCTAAAATACGACACTCTATATGAGAAATTATCACAAAATGGAATACAAGGACCATTATTAAACTTGATAAAAAACTATCACAGCAATAGATACACTGCCGTCAAAGTCCAAGAGCAACTCAGTGTTAAGATCTTGACCACTAAAGGCACGGCGCAAGGTTCAATAATTGGTCCAACTGAATACCTCTTGTATGTAAATGATATGTGTAATGTCATAGGGTCGGGATCGATGTACCAATTTGCTGATGATACATGTCTTCTAGTGGCCAATAAGGACATTACTCAAGCCGAAAACATCTTACAACAAAATTTTACTAGTATGTGTAAATGGGCACACGATCTTGGCCTTGTAATTAACGCTCAAAAAACAAAAATAGTTCACATCCGCTCATCACATAATAGAGTAACAACTGTACCAGCTATCAAAGCCCATGAACACGCTTGCTTACACTCTAATAACTCATCTGGTTGCCAATGTCCCTTCCTGGAAGTAGTGGATAATCATAAATACGTTGGTCTTCTGATCGATAGTAGATTTTGCTGGGGACCGCATAAAGATCATGTTTGTAACAAGTTAAGGTCAGTAATTAGCAAACTTTACTTACTTAAATATAAATTACCTTTTAAAATACTGAGATTATTGTACCTCGCCTTGGCGGACTCAGTTATAGGCTACGGCCTAAGTAGTTATGGAAGGACATATTCTACATACATTGATTCCATTTATAAATTACAATTAAAAATGTTAAAAATAATTATTCCATATAGTATATATTAAAAAAACTAAACAAGGTTGATAAAGAGTTATTTAAATATTGCAATGTAATGAGTGTATATGATAAAATTAAGTACTTAACTTTAACTGAATCATGTCAAAAAAATTGTCTAGAAGAAAAACAACGACCTTCCCACCTAAGGACACCTTGTTACAGGAAAAAATATAATATACCCAAATATAATAACTTGTATGGAACTAGAGTACCAACATACATGGTACCTTATTATTTGAACGAACTTCCTTCAGAACTTCAGGAGTTGTATACTAAGGATTTTAAAAAGTTTAAATTAAAGTTTAAAATATATCTAAATTGTAAATGTAACAGCGACTCACCGAACATAGATAAACCCTGCGAGGTTTGCATGGTTCGGTAGCTATGTTTTGTATGTGTTATAAGAATACTGAATAAATGATTTAAAAAAAAAAAAAAAAAAATATATATTATATTTATACATTTTTATTATCACCCACACAAAGGTTCTCTGCTTAACCCAATGGTAGACTGTTAGATAATGCTATTAGCATTAAGTCCGCCTATTGTACTTTACAAATTGTAATTGTTACAATAAAGAAAAAATAAATAAATATAAAAAATCCTAAAGTGATTGTCTATCACCATCTTAGAGATCTTTTTTATATTAATAATGTACAAACCAATGTTTCTGCACTAAGAGAATTAGCTGACAATATATCAAAAAATCTTAGCATATTAAAATCTTTAATGTCCCTGCTCAAGATTAGGATCTTTTAGTAATATTTTTCCTGTCAGCTAAATTAGATCAACATATGCAAAGAAAATGGGAGAAAAAATGTAAAACTCGTGAACTTGCATTACAGGAGTTCAAAACCTTCCTGCAGAGTCAAGCTGACCTTCAGGAAATACTGAGACAGGCCGGGACCAGCTCCAGTGGGCCGCCATCCTCGACAGCCTCGCGGAAGGTTCTCGTAGCTACGTCTGCTCCTGGTTCTCATCCTGCATCTCATTATAAAATAACATACATACGGTAAAACACCCAATCATCGACACTTTAACGCACGAACTCTAGTATTTTTACAATATTTGTTTTATTTTTATTATTTTATCATATTTTGAAGTTTTCAGTAAAATTTTAGGGTATTTTGCATGATATATTAAAGTAGAAATGAATGTGATATAAAAATTTACAAGATATACCAATATAGAAATATGGTATTTTTGGCCTAATATTCGACTGCAGAAATCCAATTAGCGACAACCGGTTTTCGACATGTTCCAATAATCGAGATCTAGTCTAAATCGACATGTTCTATTTATGGACACCCAATATTTAACGGTCCATTAATCGTGCACCCAGCCTAAAATTTTCAAATGGTAGCTTTAAACAGAAAAAAGTTATGAGCAATAAACCTTACTCACCTCCTTAGTGATTTCACTAATAAAACTGGCTTTCCGTTAAAAACTTCTGCCGGTCGATATTTAAAGCTACATACATACATACATATGGTCACGTCCATATCCCTTACGAGGTAGACAGAGCCAACAGTCTTGAAAAGACTGAATGGCCACGTTCAGCTATTTGGCTTAATGATAGAATTGAGATTCAAATAGTGACAGGTTGCTGGCCTGTCGCCTAAAAATAAGAATCCCAAGTTTGTAAGCCTATCCCTTAGTCGCCTTTTACGACATCCATGGGAAAGATATGGAGTGGTCCTATTCTTTTTTGGTATTGGTGCCGGAAACCACACGGCACCAATACCAAAAAGCCACATATTTAAAGCTCCACCATTTTTTATCAAAATAACCGAATGTAGAAAGTGACACTTGCAATGAGAGCTGGATGAACCTTGTGTATAACCTATGCTTCGTTTACGTTCAAATACACAACATTAGTATATCCTTTTTTTATTTTACTTTTTATGTGTCGATCATTGGTGGTCTGTTGGACATTGGGTACTTTACGCTACATACATACATAAAATCACGCCACTTTCCCGGAGGGGTAGGCAGAGACTACCTCTTTCCACTTGCCACGATCCCTGCATACTTCCTTTGCTTCATCCACATTCATAACTCTCTTCATGCAAGCTCGGCGGTTTCGGGTACTTTTGACCTGACCTTTTACCAGGACGTCCTTAATTTGATCAAGATATGTTCGTCTAGATCTTCCCACCCCGACCTTTCCCTCCACACTCTCCATGTATATCTGCTTAGTCAACCTGTTTTCATTCATCCTCTCCACATGACCGAACCATCTCAACATACCCTTTTCTATTCCTGTCTCTACATCTTCTTTCACATCACAACATTCCCTTATCACGCTGTTCCTTATCCGGTCACTCAATTTCACACCCAACATACTCCTTAACGCTCTCATTTCCACTGCATTTATTCTGCTTTCGTGCTTCTTTTGCCATACCCAACTTTCACTCCCATACATTAATGTCGGGACCAACACGCCCCTGTGCACAGCCAGTCGAGCCTTTTTGGATAGTTTCTGACTGCTCATAAAGGCATGCAAAGCTCCATTCACCATGTTCCCCGCGTTCACTCTCCTTTCAATATCACTATCACACTTGCCATCTGATGTAAACTTTGATCCTAGATATACAAACTCTTTCACTTGCTCAACTTTTTCTCTTCCAATCAAAATATTACATGCTGTCATTTCTTTCTCCATTTCAAAAACCAGTGTTTTAGTTTTACTTACGTTCACTTTCATTCCTTTCTCTTTTAAAGCTTCATGCATACAGTTCACCATCTCCTGTAACTCCTCCGCTGATGACGCCAGTATAACCTGATCGTCGGCATAGAGCAGACATTTGACGAGTAACTCATTCATCCTTAATCCACTTTCAGACTCTTTCAAATCTGTCAAACAACTATCCATAAATAGGTTGAACAGCCACGGTGACGCAACACATCCTTGCCTAACGCCTTTCTCAATCTTAAACCACTCAGTGTGCGCTCCGTTTATCCTGACACAAGCACTCGAATCCTCATATAAGGATTTCAGTGCTCGTATTAAGAGACTGCTCACCCCATGCATAGAAAGTGCTGACCACAATTCATTCCTCGCAACTCTGTCATAGGCCTTTTCCAAATCCACGAATGTGCAATAGACTTTTTGTCTCTTGGCCAAAAACTTTTCGGCTATGCACCGCAAAGAAAAGACCTGATCAGTACATCCCATTCCCTTTCGAAATCCCGCTTGAGCATCCCATATTTTGTCATCAGTTTCATTCCTGACTCTATTAATCAATACCTTAGCATACAATTTGCCGACGACGCTAAGCAGGCTTATACCACGATAATTTTTGCAGTCCAGTTGTGACCCTTTTCCTTTGTAAAGTGGCACGATAACAGCCTTACACCAATCTTTTGGTACTCGGCCGCTTCTCCAACACAAATTGAAAATGCAGTACAACTGTCTAGCTACGACGCCTTTTCCTGCTTTTAGCATCTCGACCGACACTCTATCATATCCAGCAGCCTTACCCGCTTTCATACTCTTAAGTGCTTCCACAATTTCAAACATTTCAATTTCGCCTTCCATCTCATTCTCTCTTAAAATAACATTTGGTATTTATAACCGCCGTAGTCAATGCCCTAGTTGCAAGAAAAGTCACTATCTTAATCGATGTCCTAAATTCTTGGCTCTAAATCCACAATCACGCATTCTTGTAGTTAATAAACTAAATCTATGTCAAAACTGCCTAGGTTCTAATCAAATCTTACCTAATTGCAAGGCTTCTTACTGTAGAACTTGCCAACGTAAACACCACACTCTTCTTCATATAATACCTAACAATACTCAAAGGCCTATTCTTACCAATATCAATACTAATTCTAATTCACAATAACCTACTTCAGCTTTGTCAACTTTACCCAACCCCGAACCGAGATTCGAAAACCAATCTGTCAACCTATTATCTAACCAAGTAGTAAATACAACAATGGGTATAGTTAACAATAGCTTACCAACACAATTAAAGCCTGTTAGTTCGTTCCACTGCATTAGTCACTGTACGAAATTTAACCAACTTCACAAAATAAAAGTACTTTTAGACTCACTCTCAATCAAATTATATCACAACTAGTGCATTTAATAAATTAAATTTATCAACGCAAACAATAAATATGGAAGTTATTGGGTTCAACGAGAACAAAACAAAAATTAACCAATTATGCAATTTTGAAATTAATTCTATAGACAATACCTACCTATTCAACTAATTTATCATGTTTTATCGTACCTACTATTTGCACTTTGCCATCTTACTTACCTTCTCAATCAATTGACATCCCAAACCGACTTACATTAGCAGATACTAGTTATTATGGTGTGCGATGGTGGTGAAGTCGATATTATAATAGGAGCCGAGCTCTTTTACTAACTTCTCTGTATTGGTCAGCACCGCTTTGGTGAAGGGTTGCCAATCTTACAGAGAACTAGACTAGGATGGGTAGTTAGCTGCGCGCGGCACGTTCTAGTGACCGCTCGTATTATCTATCGCGTTATCTGTCCGCTAATTGTCATGTACAAATTGTCTTCGTCTACCCTCAATTACAATGAGTGAAATAAGTAAAGGCAACTCCTTTCAAATACAAAAAGTGATGACGAAGAACATCAGTGTCAGCAGCAGACTAACGATTTTGACTGGGACAACACAGGAATAGAACTACCGCAGTAAACCGAACGTTTAGCAGAAAAAAAGGCTGAGGAACAGCAGTGAAGAAATTATAGACGACGAGGATTTCATTACAGTGGGAAGAAGTACGAAGAAATAAGCAAGAAGCTATTCAAAGGTCAGTGACAAAGATAATCAAAACATGAGAAATACGAGTATGAGTGATGATGAAATAAACTTCGAGGTTTGGGTTAATTCAATACAACCTTTACCGAAACAAGTTGCTTTAGCAAAGCTTTTGAACGCTGAAAACATAACAGAAGTACTGAGGATCAATTATAAGGGTCCCTATAAAGTATTAAGTAATTAAATTTGAAAAAAAAAGAAGAGGCA
Organism: Amyelois transitella; assembly: GCF_032362555.1. Lineage (NCBI taxonomy): Eukaryota > Metazoa > Arthropoda > Insecta > Lepidoptera > Pyralidae > Amyelois > Amyelois transitella. The sequence continues at coordinate 9,109,569 of NC_083536.1, forward strand.
GATAAGTTGCTTAACTCTGCAAAAATTAAAGATATGGGTTGTAAATGCCAATCGACAGAAGAAATTCGTTTCTCCTATGGAATAGTGAAACACATAGATAGCGATTTGAAAGAAGAAGAAATGAGTGAGATATTCAAATGTCAGAACAAAATACTATCAGTTAAAGAGACTAACAGGTGACGGACAATGGGTGGATTCTAAGACTATACGTATATGCTTTCAGAGTTCCACCTTACCCCCGTATATTAATGGATACGGTTATAGGTTTAAGGTGGAGCCCTATACATACCCAGTCACACAATGTTCTGGGTGCTGGAAATATGGGCATTTAGTACGTTTTTGCCCTACGAAGAAAATTATGTGCCCTAAGTGTGGGAATGAACATGTAAATTGTGAGACTAATAAATACTCATATATAAATTGTAATGGGAATCACATGGCCCTTGACAAATCTTGCCCAGTATTTACAAAAGAAAAAGAGATAAGGAAAATTATGAGCTCTGAAAATTGCTCATATCGGAAGACCTTTGAAAAGTTTGAAGAAAAGAAACGACATTCTATTAATAAATCACATAATGAGTGACGTAAATGATATGGAAAATGAGTCTACAAAACATGTTAGCACAGAACCAACATATAGAGATATAGTTATGACCAAAGCAATAATACACAGAGAAAACTCACATATAAACGATCGCAGAACAATGGAAACAACGGAAATAACAGGTGATAACAAAACAAAAATACCAAGAACAGGAAGAAAGAAAAGAAGAGAAATCAACGGGACTCAGACATGAACGATTACTCGCAAACATTAAATAATAATAGTGAGGAAAGACTACTGGACGAAGAAAAACAAAACAAGGAACAAACCAAATAATCTACTATTTAAAGTATATTCAACAGAACTAAAAATATTGTATTCAGCAAGAACGATTTTCAAGGGAAAGTCAAAGAAATTGTGAATTTAATAATAGAAAAATTTACAAAACTAGTTGGTAAATTAATAGAAAAGGGAAATATTTACAACAAGTTAATGTCATTTACTTATGGATAGAAGTCTTAACACGTCTTCGCTGAACTTGTTACAGTGGAACTCACAAAGCCTAAGACCGAAACTCAACGAGTTTTCTTGCCTTCTTCACCAGGTGAAAATACACATAGCGATCTTAAGTGAAACCTGGCTAGAACCGGAGTCACCACTCAGGATTAGTGAGTACAATATCCATAGAGCCGATAGGCCTGATGATGATTACGGCGGCGTTGCTGTCGTAAGTCACAAATCCATCAAATCAAACTTGTTAGTTGCACATTAATAACACAGGTATACAATTAGTCCATATTAAGTTGCTTTACTGTAATAACATTGAAAACATTGTATCGGTTTACTGTCCATCTCCAATTAGTACTACCCAGTCAGATTGGGACGAAATATTTACTAAGTTCCCTAGAAAATCTTTTATTGCTGGCTACTTCAATATATTGCTATCAATAACGGCGCAGCCACTAGAATTAGTGAACAATCAGGTCCAATAAACTTCTCCAGATATCACATTTGTCTCTTCTGATGTCGCCATACATTTCAACTGGCAGGTAACGGCAGAATGTCTAGGTAGCGATCATATGATTATCAAATACAGCGACAGTGATTTCGGTAAATGTACCTTTATACACAAACGTAATTTTAAAAAAGCAGATTGGGCACAATACCAGTACCTTGTAGAAAACCAGTTGAAAACATCGGACGTTAACGTCACAGTCAATGTTCAATCTCTATACGATAACTTTGTTAGCTGTCTTAATACCGCAGCGGATGCTAGTATTCCTAACTAAAAGGTTCCTCATGACCCCACAAGAAAATTTAAGCCCAAACCTTATTGGTCCCCCATAATATCTAAAGCAGTCGCAACACGTATAGAGCAAGAGCCCGTGAACGCCAGACATACCTTATTTTGTAAAAGCTGAAAGTTTCTGTAAATATGCCTCTAGTACAGGTAGGAACGATCCCCACCTATGATACTCAGGCAGTGGTTGCTTTGGCAGGTAGCAGGTAATAAAGGTATACTTTTTTAAACCTGTAATTCATTAATTTGTAAAGCTCAATTTTTTGATATTTTATCCGTAATAATACACAAACTCGCGTTACTCATTGCCAGACACCTACTATAGTTGCAACCCCTTGCCAGACACCCCTAAACTATAATATTTTGTAACTCTACTTACGTCATTTTGTAAAATCTGAATTTAATACATATTTTTTGGGGAATTATTCAAACAACGTTTCTGTAGTAGCCAGACATTTTTGAAGGTTCTATTATCCTGCCAGACGCATTGGAGTGAGCAAAAGATGCAAGAGTGCGGAGTATATGTAGTAACTGGAGCGAGTGGAACAGAGTGGGTATCATTCAGCGGACGGTTATACACGCATAGTAAACGTTGTAATATTAATTTGTGCTCGTTGTAAAATAAATTTGATCCAGTTTTAATAGTGCTATCATGAGTGACGAAAAAGAAGACGGAGTTTGCTTTGTCTGTAAAAAAAGTAGTGAAGATCTAAGAATATTTTACGAGGAGACTTTCAAAAAATATCAGACTATATTAAAATTACGAAAAATACATAACCTCAAATATAAAGAGATTATTTGAGAAAATGAACTTCATATAACTTAAAAATAATATGAATTAATTGTTTCGTTTTTTCACAGTATTAATATTTTGTTATACAGGATGGCATTTAAAACAACTGCATCCTTTTAAACATACACTACACCCATGTTTCTGAGCTGTTTGAGCCTATTTTTATTTAAATTAAATGTCATCATTTTCACATTTAAAAAACCCTCAAAAACTACGTCACACGCTTTATTAAAGACCAATACTACAAAAATAAATTAAAACTAAACATGTAAATAAATGTCTGAAAAATAAATTATTTTTCTAGTATCAAGATCAAGTAAAATACAGAGTTGTCGAGATCGCTCAGCTAAATGAATTGTATCGTTGACCTCTGAATCTTACGCGTCGCTTTTCCGCCGGCTGGGGTAATATTACGTATTTAGGATCGTGGATTTTGATACTTTTATTTTTTTTCGTACTTTCTGAAATATGAATCGATATTTTTCTTTTGACGTTTTTAAATATCCTTTAGATGAGTACACTTAACAGTTAAATTTATGCAGTTGAATGTTCATTAAGAATTATACAGGGTGACTTTTAAGTCACCCTGTATAATTCTTAATGAACATTGTTTCAAAATTTTGTATGTAATGCTTTTATTTAAAATTTTTTTTTGATAAATTAGAAAAAGAGACCGCAAAATAAACGACAGCTGATGCGCGCAAGAAACCGAACGCTCAGTCCCACTCGCTCCAGTTACTACATATACTCCGCACTCTTGCATCCTTTGCTCACTCCAATGCGTCTGGCAGGATAATAGAACCTTCAAAAATGTCTGGCTACTACAGAAACGTTGTTTGAATAATTCTCCAAAAAATATGTATTAAATTCGGATTTTACAAAATGACGTAAGTAGAGTTACAAAATATTATAGTTTAGGGGTGTCTGGCAAGGGGTTGCAACCATAGTAGGTGTCTGGCAATGAGTAACGCGAGTTTGTGTATTATTACGGATAAAATATCAAAAAATTGAGCTTTACAAATTAATGAATTTCAGGTTGAAAAAAGTATCCCTTTATTACCTGCTAACTGCCAAAGCAACCACTGCCTGAGTATCATAGGTGGGGATCGTTCCTACCTGTACTAGAGGCATATTCACGGAAACTTTCAGCTTTTACAAAATAAGGTATGTCTGGCGTTCATGGGCTCTTGGACTAGTAGATTGTATCTGAAAATATTTTTAAGAAACCCCACTCCGCTTAATTACAGTAAATCCAAGTTGCCAAAAACTTATAAGATAAGCTGGGTGCGCGGTGCGCTTCTTAACGTACCGGACGTGTTAGTGAAGCTCGTGTGTTTATAATTTTTAAATGTGGTGTTTCCTGAAAGTTGAGTAGTTGAAGTTCGATAACCAGATTTCTAACTTTATAATTGTGTGTTCCGTATTTATTTCGTATATTTATTTATTTATTAATGGAAGTCTTACAGTCTAATTTATATGATATACTAGCTATTGCCCGCGACTTCGTACGCGTGGAGGAGTCGCAAATCCCACAGGAATTATAGTCTATGTGGCATTTATGAAAAGTACCCGACGACATTCTCCAGACTGTTCTTAGTCCACGCAAATAATAAACCTTGCAAGCCACGCCTCTCTTCCTCGCAGCGTCATGTTTTGCACATCATGCGCCGCGGGTGAATTTTTTATCGGTGTTATTTTAAATTGTTATATTTTCTAAGATGTCCATTGAAATTAAGTGATATAAAAGACAATTTTGTTCACAATTAAGTATTTTTAACCAACAATACATTTATTTGGATAAAGATTAATATTATTAGGTTTAAACAACTCTTAACAAATAATGCATTAATTTCGACCAAATTTGATAATCATAAAAACGGTTCTAGTGAGTTAATCTTAAAAGATAGACATATATTGTGGAGGACATTTTTTAGATAATTTCAAGATGAATAATTCTTTCATACATATATTTTTGGTATCTTGAACCGTTTTCGCAGCGCACGTAACGGAAGCCCTCAAGGATGAATAATTTGCCTGTTTTTTTTTTCACATTTTCATTTATTTCTTCTCTCCTAGTAGTTGCAGCGTGATGTTATATAGCCTAAAGCCTACCTCGATAAATGGTCTATTCAGCACAAAAATATTTTTTTAATTTGAAAAAGTTGTTCTTGAGATAAGCACGTTCAAATAAACAAACAAACTCTTCAAGTTTATAATATTAGTATAGATTTAGCAAACGAAGCGAAGCTAGCTATTTAAACGAAACAACCAATGAAATGAACGAACAAATTTATTAAATAGTAAACAAAACCAAATGAGATAGTTAACTTGCGCGAGCGGAATCAATGAAACCTCTTATGAGCTGGTGAGAAAATATTCATAACATACATATTATCACGTCTATATCCATTGCGGGTTAGACAGAGCCAACAGTCTTTAAAAGACTGATAGGCCACGTTCAGCTATTCATAACGCGATTTAAAATACACGCAGGCGCCATCTAGTGATTATGTTCAAAAGTTTTAAAACAGTATTTCTTTGCTTTTTAATTATTTTTTTTACTTTTACTTTTTACTAATCACTAATATAAATCCAAAATTTTATGGCGCATACTTCAAAAACGACGAAGTTTCATACAAACTTGCAACCCCTATTTCACCATTGGGAAAGAATTTTTAAAATTCCTTTCTTAGCAGACGTCTCCAAGTCATAATCTACCATCCTGCCATCTTGTATCTCCATTGATTGTAAATTCACTCCGCGCATTTAGCGCCATCTATGAAAGACTGCACAGGTTTTTCGCTAATTCCACGGGAACGATTGTTGTTTTCATAATGAAAGGTACCCTATGTCCTCCTCCATACTATGAACTATACTTATATATGCGAAATTTCAAGAAGATTGGTTGTGTAGATATCGCGTGAAAAGAAAACAAACAAACAAACTTACTTTCGCATTTTTAATATTAGTTAGGATAAAATGCTATTTTTTAAATCATTTTTTTAATAATCAAAATAAATATAATAATTAATTATTTATAGCTTTTAATATCGATTGAAAAATGACGAAGTTCCAAACAAACTTGCACCCCCTATTTCATCCCCTTGGGATAGAATTTCAGGATAAAAAGTAGCCTATATTCTAATCCAGGTTACTAACTATATCTGTGTCGAATTTCGTTCAGATCCGTTCGATAGATTTTGCGTGATGCGCGTACAAACATACAGACAGACAGACGGACAGACAGACAGACAGACAGACAGACAGACAAAAATTCTAAAAAAAATTGATTTGGCTTCTATTGACCCTAAAAAGACCCCTTATATTTTTTTTTCTTAAATATCTTTAATGTACAGACACAGTTCAGTTACAGTTTTATTATATGTATGGATGGATAAGTAATAATAATATAATGCGATTGCTAATTACAAGACTTCACAAGTAGAATTGCAACCATGGAAAGATTTACACAAAAACTGCGTCATGACGTATGTACATAGATAATTGTATAAATGAACATATAGTAAAAGAACAGATAAAAGCAATATACTTATTAAATATCATTAAAAAAGAATCCACTCAGTAAACAACTAACTGTTTTTTACTACTGTGGAATAGGTCGAGCCGATGGGAGTATTTATTGAAGTGCTTAGCAGCACGTACAGAGAAGGAGTTCTGTCTATATTTAGTCCTACTAAATGGAACGCGAAGTAGCGGTCGTTGTCTATAATGAAATAAATCAGTTCTAAGTTGTATTTTGGAGAGGAGCTCCGGGCAGTCCACTGAGCCTTTGGCTATTCCAATCAAGAAACCGACATCATTGATTACACGTCTGATTTCAAGTGGAAGGAAGTGATAACGTCTACATCTTTGTTCATAACCGTGTGAACTAGTTCGGGCCTTGTAGTCCAAGTATCTCAAAAATTTCTTTTGGATACCCTCAATGCGATCTTTATATGCGTTATATTGAGGGTTCCACACCTGCGAGGCATATTCGAGGTGACTTCGGACAAAAGAACAATATAGCACTTTAATACATTTAATATCATGAAAGTCTGAACAGACTCTTATAATAAATCCAAGTGCTTAAGATGCTTTAGACACTATGTAATCCACGTGTTCGTCAAACAGTAATTTGCTATCGAATTTTACACCTAAGTCGGTAATAGCATTGACTTTTGTAATTTTAGTATTATTTAATATATAACCAATATCTAAAATTGTTCACTTCCTAGTGAATGAGATATAAAAACATTTTGATATGTTAAGGTCCAATTTATTTTCTTTACAAAAAATCTTTACAAATTATGATTGGATGAAACTGGTTGTGTAAAGTGGAAAACATTTAATACAAATTCAATGAACAAAGTGTATATGCAGTGACGGTGAGGAAGATGAAAGATAAATCATCACTGAAATCATCAAGTGACGCATAAACTTGCAGTGAACGTTTAGTATAACATTGAAACTTTCGTCACTTTTAATTAACCGCAGTTGGCTGTGCGGAGAGGTGCACGGCTGAGACGTGCGTAATTGATCACCGGTTCAAATCCAGCTCGAGTCTCTTAAAATAAAATAATAAAGGAAAAAATAAATTATTTTTTCCTTTCTTATTTTATTTTTATCTCATTCACGACTTACTCTGTTCGTTTTCAAGTTTTGTTACTCAAAATGGAGATCAATAATAATTGTGCCGGCTGCCTAAAACCGATTGAAAAGGGCCAATTCTTAATATGCTGTTCTTGTAAGAAGAAATCGGAGCAGCGTTTCTATAATACTCTGACACACGAGCACAGAGCATCCTGGAAATGTCCATTGTGCATATGCAAGCTGCCCAGGTCGGATAACACTAATACACCCGTTCGAGGTTCGGAAAATGGTGTGACGCAGCGTCGCGGGGCAGCGGTAGACAGTCCTCGGGAGCGGCCGGCGATGCTGCCTATATCATCTGACCTCAACAACACAGCTCTTAATGATACACTGGACATCGCAGATACCCAGATGTTGTTCCTCGAGCTTCGTCAATTTCGGGAGGAGTACAGGGAGGATAGGAGTATTGATAGGGCTCATATGTGGACGCTAGCGGAGTCTCTGGACAGGATTACGATGAGACTTGATGAGAGTGATAAGAAAGTTGAACAACTACAAGTGCGTGTACCTTTGTCGACGTGTTACGTGTGGGTTCTCCCGCAGTGACTCTGGACGTCGCTGCGACAACTTCGCCGCCACGCCCCAGACCGATTGTCGTATGGCTAGCACGTCGAGAACTCCGAGATCAGTTGCTGAAGGCAGCACGTGTTCGCCGTGGCGCCACTACCGAAGGGACGGGCCTTTCTTCCCCCCGCGCAGATTTTACGTCAATGAGCGCCTGACTAAATTAAACAGGCAATTATTTCGACGAGCGCGTGAGTTGGCGACTTTGCATAAATGGCGTTACGTCTGGATTCGAGATGCCGAATCTACGTACGGCAGTATCAATCACCGGATGTGCCGCGGCATCGTCTGCGCAATGAACAGGATATCATGCGGGTTTTTGGGCTGGAAACAATTCGCGCTACTGAAAGCACATAAACGGGGCTTCGACTACTTCCTTGCCTCAATTTATCTGTCTTGTTCGTTTAACTTTCCCCATTATTGCTGGATGTTTGTGTTATATTTTATTTATATTGTTTTTGACATACTTCCAGTTGCTGGTTTGGTTGTGCTTAACACTTACCGGAGTATGGCGTTCTCGTTCACTCATCCATCTTTATGTACTATGAAGGAATTGTTTTCCATGTTAACAATCACTGCTTTTAGTGAGGACTTTTTCTTTGAATATGCCTTGTTATTAACATTTAATTGCTGCTGCTCTTTTATATCAATTTCTTCACGATTTTGTCAGTGCTTCGTCCAGAATGATAATGTCATCCTACATCTATTTGTCTTCATATTGTTGTTTTTCTGGATAGTCACTCTGTGTTTTGCAGTAATACAAAAATGTGGAACAACATACACGACACGACAACTTACCATTATGTACTCTTGTTCTTTACATAATACAATATAATTTCACACATTCGCACAACAATTGTCTTATCATATATATTTTAAATTTCTACTATTGGAAGTCAATTCTCATTCCCTGCTTCACTACTGTCTTCCTCCTTTGCACCTTTAATCTTATTTGTCGTCACAGTAATGACACACAAAACTAGATATTTTGGTCTTAGACTTTTTAATGCTGGTTCTTTGAATACTAAACAAGATGACTTCCTAATGGCTATGGCCCGTTATCAGGCTGAAATAGTTGCAATTAATGAAACTTGGTTGCCTTCGGGACATGAAGAGCGGGCGTCTGCTCCACCTGGTTACCGGTTTCTCACCTCTCTGCGTCCTAATCACTTGTGTGGCGGTCGTGGTGGTAGGGTTGGTTTCTACGTGAAGCGTGGACTACGTGTCCGCGTCGTCAAGCATCCTGAGGCAGACATAGAACAGATGTGGTTGTCCACGCGAGTAAATGGGTATTCAATCGCAGTCGGCACTGCATATAGATCTCAGCGGGTGAAGGTCGACATGTTTATTGATGCTCTGACTGAGTCGACTGTATTTTTCTCTGATCACGATTTTGTTGTATTCCTTGGTGACGTTAACATTGACATGTTAAATCCGGCAGAGGATAAAACATTGAAATTCCTAAATTATTTGGATTGTATGGACCTTAACCAAGTAGTCACTGAACCTACTCACTTCACTTCGCACTCTGCAAAACTTATTGATGTGGTCTGCACAAATGCCCCTACTCGTAAAGTTTCAGTTACTAATATAACTAGTTGTGTGGGTGGTCATCGAGTGATCAACGTCGAGGTGCTTTTGAAAAAGGCTAAAGTACCCTCAAAATATATTTATTATCGGCCCTTGAAAAAAAATCGATATGAATGAATTTAATGGTGACTTGGCTTTAATAGATTGGACATCTCTATCTGATATAGCTGATATCGAGGCTTTGGTCGACAAATTCAGTAGAATTGTGCTTGAGATCTTTGATAAACATGCTCCAGTAAAGAAAACAAAAATTGTTCATGGTCACTCTCTCCCTTGGGTAATGGATACCTGTAGGCTTATGATAGATCTACGTGATGAGGCCCTCAAAAATTTAGGAAATCCAAATCTGACGCTGATAGAAAACAATATATTGAATTTAAAAAACTGCAGGCTTACTCTCGACTCACAATGCCAACATACAATGCCAATTTCAATGCAAGAAACGTCATTTGGCACTCTTGAATTCCACACTAGCGCCACATTGGGGCGAAATCGGGCGGATATTGAGTGAACTAATTAATATTGAGATTGTGTTCTGGAACTTCGAATTCGTTACTCTTGAAGCCATTTTGACAGCTCGACATTGCGTTGAACTTGTGATAGTCTTGGATATTTATTGTGATAATCACAATAAGGAAATAGTAACTTTGTGAAAATTGCGTATACATTTTACTTGTAAAAAAGTGCATACAATAGCTCGTTTGGTATTGCAAAGTGTAATTTTCAGTGATGCCTGTAGAAAGGATTTGCGAGGAACGCGTAATTTGCGTAGGATTGCTCGGTACGCCAATAAAACACTTGCTATGAGTGATGACGAATTTAAGCAAAATTATCGTGTCACCAAGGCATTGTTCCATTATTAATATCAAGAGCTAAAACCCTTGATGCAAGCGCCTAAAAGAAGAAGTGATATCAGTACAAAATACAAGGTAATTTTGTTTTAAATTATGTGAGTACTAACTAACACAAGTTTGTGATACAAACAAGTTTGCAAAAGTACCTAATTGCTTAATTAATTGGTTTTGGTCTACAGATACTAGTAGCACTTTCATTCTTTGCAACTGGCAGCTGCCAACGCCTAGCAAGATGTTCACTAGGTACTCCCATGTTGCAGCAATCAGTATCTCGATTGAGGGATGTGACAGCAGCATTGAATCACCCGACAATCCTGCATAAATACATAAAATTTCCTCAAACCGTTCCAGAACGCAATGATATTAAAAGAAGGTATGTAAATTGTGTTTAAGACATGACAATTTATTTTATTTGGTAGATAAATGTGTGTTAATATGTGTGTTTGTTGTAGGTTTTATGAAAAAAATTTTAATTCTGGAGTAGTAGGATGCATAGATGGCAACCCATGTGGCAATAGTACATCCTGCTGAAAATGAAGAAAGATATTTTAACAGAAAACATTTCCATTCAAGAAATGTATTAATAGTATGTATTATAGCGCTGGCGAGATTGAGAAGTAAAAGCCAACTACGGGATAACAACTTTACTTCGGTAACTTATAAAAAGAAATAACAAAACTCGCTCGCTAATAAGAGGTGCACACCGCACCGGTCCGCGCGTTGTTTAAAGACTGACTTGTTCAATGAGGCGCACGGGCGGTCCTCGACGCGGGCGCTGGGAACGGCGTGGTATGGACGAGGGGGGCGCAGGGTGACGCGATGTCTCCCCGGAAGGGCCTACAATGTTGCCCGCTATATCCTCCCCCTCCAAGTTACATGGTCGACCCGACTGTGACTTGGCTAGTCTACCGCGATGGCGCTGATGCGCAATAACAGGAGATTTACCCACGTAACGCGTTAAGGCGCTGGCATCTCCGGTATCAATGTGGTGAACAGCAAACTGAGTGGGTCCTCCCCCTGGAGTGAAAATGTCCTCATTGACATTCAGAAGGTTGGACAGCTGCTGTCGTTCGTCCTTACCTAAGTGGAATCCTTCATCCTCGTGAAGACCCACAGACGAGCAATGCAAAGGTTCGTATGACCTTACACCATTAGGTTCAAAGACGATGGGCTGAGAGACCCTATCGTGGTTCATAAACCATATACCGCGAGAAAAATCTAATACCATGCCAGCGTCCTGAATAAAATTCATTCCCAACAAACTTTCAGTAGCATTGGGCAACATTATAAACATAACATCTAAAGAGACATCGCGCACCCTAACCCTAACTTGCGTACGTTCAACAATTTGCGCAACTGCCCGCCCGTCCGCGTATTTAAGCTCAGTAAATACATTTTCAAACTTATGGCTATACTTAACTAAATGAGCTCTAAGACTAACACTGCCTATACAATGTTTAGCACCTGTGTCTATTGTAGTATAGGTATCACTTAAGATATAATAAATTAAATATTAAAGACATTGGTTATATTATGATGTCATAGTTTGGAATGCATGCAAGTCCTTATAAGGCATAGTTGATAAAACATTATTGTTTATATTTAAGATCCGTACATCGGAATGTTAGGTACTCTTTTGAGGCACCGCTATTTGAATTAATATTTTATTTTATTATTAAATGTAAACATCCAACCACCCACTTAGGAGGGTGACGTGTATTACTAGTATATAAGTTCCCTTATAATCAAATAAAAGTTAGTTACAACACAGCTCGTACTTGTTTTACTTGTGTCCCGATCACCCATCAACACATGGCGACCCTGCCAGTGCGCGCGCGTCCAGTTACTTAGCTCGAATCTGAGAGGACCTTCCAAATATAGTATACGACTAAATTCCAATCTATCTCGATATGTAAATTACGATGGGGAATCATCAAACTGCTCCAGTCCCGCCTGCCTCTAGCACACCTCCCGAGATTTATACTCAATTGGGAAAAAACAATTTAATTGAGCAACATTATTTAAGCCAAGGACTTAATAATATAAATTTATACCTCTGTATTGTGGTAGTTGCTGGATTTCTAATTATCATTTTTGTATTGATTCGTTATATCAATACCTGTTTAAACAAAAGAATTGAGAAACGTGCACAGGGAGAAATATTTAAACAACAAGTAAGAAACTAAAATGGAAAGATACATTAAGGCCGTAGAAGAAGAAATAAAGATATTGTGTGAGTCGTATAATCTCTTTTGTCAAGGCACAAACGTTACCAAGGAAGAAGGGCGCACAGCGATAGTAACATATGTGGAAGGACAAAAAGGTCACTATCGGTGGAGTCCCGAGAATATGACAGCAAAAATATTTGCGGATATTTCTAGACTATTGGACGTAGAGTTTGAAGATGGGACTAAAGGTATAGCCCAGATGTCCGTAATCTACGAGGGAAAGTTATTATTTATATGGAAAATCGTGTGGGAAAGAGACAGCACATATGCTGAGTGGTGAAAAGTGTTAAAGTGCGTGTGAAAAGTGCACCTATGGACTCTAGGTGATATAAATTGTAAGTATATTAACTAGCCTTTATATTCATTAATTATGTTCTTATATTATGTATCATCAATTTACTTTATAAAAGTGAGTAAGATCTATGGCAGATATAGAACAGTTAATTGAAGGGTTAAAAGATATTAGAACGTATTTAATTAAATTGGGACCAGCACGACGTAAAACTCAGAATTTAGAGATAAAAATTAAAGACGTGGAACAAAATTATTTAAAATTTAATGAATTAATTAAAAATTATAGTGATCTTATAAAATCTGGTACTATTGACGAAAAAGTAGTAAAAAACATTAATAAAGTAAGTGCAATATACATAGATTTATATGATAACATTAAAAATTTATTTACTGAAAAGAATCAAGAAGACATGGAAACTTTTAATATTAAAACAGCTTTAGGATTAATACCTGTAATGACAGAGGATGAAAAAGCTATTCAACAATTAATTGATAATATTGAGTACTATAGCTCAATGTTAACTAAACCGGAGTGTATATCAAAATTGATACAATTTATTTTAAAAAGCAGGTTAACACAATCCGCGAAACTAAAACTAAATAATGACTATCCTACTATTGTCGCATTGTTGAATGATATGAAGAGTAATTTACTTGCAAAAAAAAGTGCTAACGCAGTACAAACAAAATTACATAACGCAAGACAAAATAGTGTATCTATTTCCGAATTTGGACAAGAATTATCAGAACTTTTCGTTAAATTAACAATTGCACAAGCCAATGGTAATTCCGATGACTATAAAACATTAAGAGCAATTAATGAGAAAATGGCAATTAAAAAATTTGCTGATGGGTTGCGAAATCGTAGGATTAGCACCATAATCGCAGCTAGAAATTTTGACTCCCTTAAAGATGCCATTCAGGCAGCAGTAGATGAAGAAACAACTGCACCAGGAGCACCTGAAGGTGTAAGTTTATTCTATCGTAATAACACACATAGAGGAACCTATCGTCATGCAGTAGGCAATAATCAACAGAGAGGTAATTTCAGGGGAAATTATTATAAGACATTCAATACTACTACAAATCGAAATAACAGTAATAATATGCGCTATAACCAGAAATTTCAACGAGGTTATAACGCATCAAAAAGTTTCCGGGGAAGAAATACTTCAAGTGGATACAATAGAGGTATTAATAGAGGTATCAATAGATATCAAAACAATAGGAGCAATCATCAAAATACATATAAAAATACGGGAAATATTAACATGCTTAGTAGTACATCAGGTAATATAAATAGTGAAGAGAATTTACAACTTGATGAGTTTTTTCGTGAATAATAATCACATATTTACAGTCGGCAATTCAATGACTATAGAGTTATATTGTAATGGTAACTTAAACACTTGGTTGATTGACTCAGGAGCCACGATATCAGCAATTAAATATGAATATATTAAGAAACATAACATAAAAATGCATTTTAGTGATTTACAAATCTGTGGAATTGGAGGTAATATAAAAGCAATAGGATATACTTATTTACGATTACAATTAGGGAATGACGTTATTACTCAAAAGGTTTATGTTTTCAATTCCTTACCATGTATTACAACAGGCATTCTTGGACATGATTTCTTATACAAAAATAAAGCCATACTTAATTATGAAACAGATACAATTTCGATTGCATTGAATAATCGCAAATTAATAACGTTAAAATTAAAGAATAAGTCATGTTACACATTAACACCACGTTCAGAATCTATTGTATATGTGAGATGTAACATAAATAAAGATTGTGTAGTTTGTGCTAAAGAATTAAATGAAGGAGTATTTATCGCTAGCACTATTGCCAAACCTATTGATGGAAAAATACCTATCTTAATTTTAAATACTACGAATAAAGAAATAAAATTAGACAAAATAAATACCACAGTACACGACCTTGATGATTACAATTATTGCAAATTCGAAAAACCTAATGAAATTAATGCTGATAGAGTTAAAACGTTGTTTACTCAGTTGAATTTCAATCATTTAAATACGGAAGAAAAAAAGGAATTAAATAAAATATGTGCCAAATACGCCGATGTTTTTCAATTACCAAATGATAAATTAACCGTCACAACATTATGTAAACAGTCGATACAATTAAAACCAAATATTGATCCAGTATATACAAAAAATTATAGGTTGCCACAAACACAAAAAAAAGAATTAGATAAACAAATAGATAAAATGTTAAAGGATGGAATAATAGAACCAACAAGAAGTGAATGGTCTAGTCCCGTATTATTAGTACCAAAGAAAGTTGATCCATCGGGCGAAAAGAAATGGCGCCTTGTTATTGATTACAGAAAACTTAATGACAGGATCCAGGATGATAAATTCCCTCTGCCTAACATAACCGAAATATTAGATTCCTTATCTGGTTCTATTTATTTCAGTCATTTAGATCTTTTTTCTGGTTATTACCAACAGGAACTCGAAAAAGAATCAAGAAAATTTACAGCGTTTTGCTCAGGCCAGTATCAAATGACTCGATTACCTATGGGTCTAAAAATTAGCCCAGGTGCATTTAGCAGAATGATAACATTAGCTATGTCAGGTTTAACGTACGAAAAATGCTTCGTGTATTTAGATGATATAGTGGTTTTCGGCCGAAATTTAGAAAATCATAATAGTAATTTAATAAGTGTTCTTGAAAGATTAAGAAAAGTTAACTTGAAATTAAATCCAGTAAAATGCGAGTTCCTAAAGAAGGAACTACTATACTTAGGTCATGTAGTAACAGCTGAAGGAATTTTACCAGATCCAGGCAAAATAGAAGCGATTCGTAATTACCCAACACCAAACAACGAAAAAGAGGTAAAAAGTTTTGTTGCTTTGGCAAATTATTACAGGAAATTTATACCCAAGTTCGCAGAAAAGGCTTACCCATTAACCCAGTTAAGTAAAAAAAATATTAAATTTCATTGGGACAAGAATTGCCAAAATGCTTTTTGTAGTTTAAAGAAAGCAATAAGTTCCCCGCCGGTATTGCAATATCCAAATTTCAGTGAAAACAACGAATTTATTTTACAAACAGATGCATCAGGATATGCTATAGGTGCGGTTCTTTCAAATAATGACGATCGCCCAATAGCTTTTGCAAGCCGAAGTTTAAATAAATCTGAACTAAATTATGCTACCATAGAAAAACTGAATATCACATATCATAAGCACTTTACCACGTTCACCATAAATTTCTATTTCTAACAAAGGTCGCACTCGCGAATCTATATTAACACTATTTGCAGAAACAGATTGAAAAGAAGTTGATACGGACGGAACCGGTTCTGTCTTTTTACAAGTCGAGCAGTTGGATCGGATCACGCCAGGCGCACCGCACCCGAAACACGTGATAGTTGAGACGCGTGGTTCTCCATCAGTGCCAAGTTTCTGTTTGGCTAACTTTTCACAGGCATATTTCAGATGACCATACTTTTTACAGTAATTACAGTGTGGCCGAGCTTTATTCTTATAAGATACTGTCGACTGCGAAGCCGTCGGAGAAATGGGTACAGTAGTAGGCTTTGCCGTCGAACATAACGGTTTAAGATCGCTGGTCGATGTTCGGCTTTCATCCAAAATATCTTCAACACGACGGGCCATAGTAATAAGCTCAGCGAAGGTAGAAAATTCCAAACGCGAAACCTTTTCACGAATACGTCGATGTAGCAAACCGTACGTCATATCTAATTGCACGGTCATCGACAGGGAATGAAGGGGTAACTGTGACATTAATGCCCTGATGTGACATATGAAAAGGTCTGTAGCTTCGTTACTACGCTGTTCCCTTTCAAATATTTTCCGATAAACTTTGTGCGGGGGCAACCTTGGTCCAAACGTCTGTTTGAGTGCTTCGATGGCGGCAGACCAGGTTGGGGTATGATCCTTCACACCCTGCCACCATGTCGCAGCCAACCCGGTGAGTAACATAGGCAAGCCACGCAAGGCGTTTTCGTCGCTTACTCCAACACAATCTTTATAGACCTCTATGGCGTCTACAAAAGATTCCACGTTGCTAGACTTCTCGCCGTCGAATCGTGCTGTGCATTTTGCGAAATTACCATGTAAGGAACTATTTACAGTTGGTGGGCCATTTACCCTTTCCATTAAAAATCTCAGCTGCTCGGTTGTTATCATGATCGGAGCAAGCGGAGGCAATGGAACAGCCTCCGGCGCAGGTGCAGGTGGTCGTACAGCCTCCGGAGTGGGTGGCGGCGACGCCACCACATTAGCTTGGGCAGCGTCCGCCGACGAACTCTCTGCGCGAGATCTCGTAAGCACCATGGTAACACGATGAAGCAATACGTGTATGTCGAAATAAGAGTTCACGAAAGTCCAGACGCACTATCACAACGTTCACCAGTCTTTATAAATAATGTCCAACACACACAATAGTTGTATAAAAAGTCTTAAAAAGTCAGGCCGCGTAAAAAAAAGTCGTAAGTATTGTAGTACCTACACATGTATCGCAAAACAAAACAGTAACACTGTCGCGATAGGTTCCCAAACGGTTTTCTTTTTTTGGGTACACTAAAACTTTTTGGTAAGTTTTTGTTCACTGCAGGTAGGTAAAGTCTCAACACAAAAGAGTATTTAGGTACGTTAACTGTTCACGTACCCAAACAACGGTTCTTTTTTTTATGGTACACGAAACTATTTTTGGTAAGTTTTTGTATTATTAAAACGGTATTTAGGTTCGTAAACTGTCCACTATCGTGGGAACAAACAGACACGCTGTCACGATAGGTACACAAAACAGTTTAGATACATAACCTAAATAAATTATGCTGTTCGCGGAATATAACAGACACTTCTGTCGCGAAACTATGTCCAGCTTTTGAGTCTTCGTGACTACGTGACAAACGGCGTTCTTCCGTCGTAGAACACAACAACACACGCGAATAACTAAAAGAGCACACGGCCCCACGTTGGGCGCCAATATAGCGCTGGCGAGATTGAGAAGTAAAAGCCAACTACGGGATAACAACTTTACTTCGGTAACTTATAAAAAGAAATAACAAAACTCGCTCGCTAATAAGAGGTGCACACCGCACCGGTCCGCGCGTTGTTTAAAGACTGACTTGTTCAATGAGGCGCACGGGCGGTCCTCGACGCGGGCGCTGGGAACGGCGTGGTATGGACGAGGGGGGCGCAGGGTGACGCGATGTCTCCCCGGAAGGGCCTACAATGTTGCCCGCTATATCATCCCTTTTATATGTTTATTACATAAATTCATAATAAGCTTATTTTATATTACCACTACATATATCGCTCGCCTAGTAAAAGAGGGGCACAATTCGAAAAATGCGATTTTTGGAAATAGTGTGATAAAGATTTGACTTACGCCGATTTTTTTTTTAATTCTTATTAACTTCATCATTTTTAACGCTAGAGTTTTGAAATTTTGTATACATTATTGCAGGTAAGTTTACAACAAAATCATAAGCTAAATTTTTTAACATATTTAAATTTAAGTAAAATATAGCTAAATAAAAAATAACTTGCTAATTTAGGCCTTTATTATGCTTAATGTCTGTATTTATTTAAGGCAAATTTGGAATTACGCCTTTTTAAGATAATAGTTTAAAACATTTAAAGGTACTATTTCAAAATAAGACTTTACTACTCATAGATCCTAACATTAAATAAGTTTAAATGCCATATTTTTTACAAAAATTTAAAGTTTCAAAAATTTAACTCATCCAAAAAAAAAGAACAATAATGCGTCAACTTCTTTATTTCTTACAAAATGAAAAAGAATATTTAAAAAAGCGAATACTTTTGCATATAAAATAAAAAAATATCTAAAAACCAAATAAACTCTTAAGAAACAAAAAACAATAACTTCTCTTAATCTTAAACACGACTTTTATTTATGGTTGAACAGTCTGTGCTCTTAATATAATCAGTCTCAAAAATTAAAATTGTTTAGTCTTACATCTCACTATAACACCAATCAGTCTTTTTTTATTATAACATAAAATATATTTTTATTAAATAATTGTATTTATCCTTTTCAGACATATTTATTGCAAACACATCTCAGATTTTTAAGCACTCATTGAACATTAATGTTATTCCGACTTTCATCTCACAACACAAATTAAATTTTCTTCTTTATAATAATACTATTATTCACTTACACTTATCCAACTATTGTACCTATTCTTTTCAGACTTATTGTAATCACATCATAGAAACATTATAAAAAATTAGTATTTGGTATTCTTACTAACATAGAACTTTATAAAAATAATAATAAAAAAACGAAAAACTTAACTAATAAATCAAAAGTTACAATAACATAGATTCATAATAACTGGCATGGTATGGGTCAATTAATCTTTTGGAAATCAATTCCTGCAAGTCTTTCTTTTTACTTATACTTAATGCAAATGGTGCTGTGTAAGCCTTCCGGATTGTGATTTCAGTTGCATCTAACATTCTCTTTCTTTTATTTCTTACATTTATTTCTTTGAATTCATCTCTGTAAGATAATTTATAGTAAAAAGAAAATGTGTTCTGTTTATTGAATTGCATAACTTTGATGCTGTTCCATATAACACTATTTTTTTCTTCATCTACGTTAAAATTGTAGCCCCATTTTTCCTGCAAGTCCTTTAGATCATAAAAAAAGTCATATGTCAAAGTATGTACAGAAAAAGGCTTTCCATTTTTTCTTGCTCTACGAATAGCATCTATGTACTGAATTGGTGTATAGATAGGACCAGATTTTAAATCTTTAGCTATCTGTTTCTGTATCAGGCTATGCACATTGTCGGCTTCATTTTGAGTGTGACCTTTTATGAGATACTTGTGAGTTATTGTTTTTAAGTTTTTGATTTTAGTGACTGCATACATGTATAATGCGGCAAGAAACTTGTTTTTATTTTGCCCGGTGGCATTGTCAGATATAAAGATAACATTTATTTCACGATCACCTGCATTTTCAGTAACTCTCTTTAAATAATCTAGAATGCAGCTTCCTATCTCCACAGCACCTCGCCTTCCTTGTGTCTCATCCCAAAAATAACAATGCACGTCCCCATAGCTTTTATAATCCTCACCAGAGTCATTTTTTCTCAATTGTCCCAGTTCTGTCATTGTAAAATTGTAGCTGTTCAATTTTGATTTGTAGTAAATGGAAGATGTGTCGCCATTTGGGCTTTGCATAATTGCCTGAACGTCAAAACAAACGCATATGTTACATTCATCGACATTATTTCGGTCATTTTTTTTCTTTACTCTACTTAGTCTTTTTTCTTCAAGATGAGTATCATATTTTTCTTGAAGTTCATCTTTTTGATCACCCGAAGAATTAGAGTACTGCAAACAAAGATCGCATTGATCTTTTTTGGGTTGGTAGAATGAAATATTAAATTGGGTAGTAAACACTTCATAGAAAGTATGAAATTTGCCAGCTTGTTTGCCTTTTTCTTTTTGCAGCTCTTGGAAATCTCTAAACAGGTCAGCGATACTTTTGCCACCATCAATGTATTCTCTAGATGTAGATGCTCGTAAATAATGTGACTCAATCCGAGGTATGGAATCAATAAATTGTGTGATGTCATTCTTTAAATCTTCACCTACTGTTTTATGATTTTTATGTTTTCCTCTTTTATCTTCTCCAACAAAACCACTATTTAAGTTTTTTTCTCTGACAGTTCGAATCATTTTAGTGGATATTCCAAGTGTGTTTTGAAAAAACGTTTTACAAACTTTAATTTTGTCTCCATTATCATTAAAATAAAAGGCACTGTTTGGTTGTCGCGGATTTTCTGCATTTGTGTATTTATATTTAGGTGTAACAGAAGACATGCTTGATAAAATAAACATACGTTGGAGTTGAAGGCTTCCTAATGCCCAGAAGGATTTAAAATATTCAATTCTTTTACTACCATTAATTTTTTCACTACATTTTAATCTACATTTTTGAGTACATGGTGGCTTCATTTCCCGAGCAAGAACTTGTTTTTTGGTATTAGTAGATGTGTATGCTTCTCCTAAGTTTCGTTTGATCTTTTGCTGATTCTGCTTCCACCTGGTAGGGTCGGCTTTACGTTTTCTTGTTAATTTCTTAGATGTGGACACTTCAGCTATGGTTTCTGTTGCAGAAGACAAAGATGTGGTGCTTGATAAACGTGGTCTACTTCCTTGGTTATAGGTTGGATCATTGTCGCTAAGATCAACCTCACTTTCTCCAGAATTTATCGGTGAAACATGATAATTTACTACAGGGACTCGACGTGCAGGCGTAGTTTCAATATTATTTAAAATTGAAGGTGAATCTGATATCTGAATTTCAGGTTGTTTGTCTTGAGGTGTTACAGATTTTTCTCTATTTATTGGTGTAACACTACGGGATGATGAACTACTACTACTACTACTGCTACTTCTACTGCTACTGGAACTAGACGACGAGCTGGAACTAGTAGAAGATGCTCTTGATCTCATAGATGTAGATACATTAGTTAAGGTGGTGTCAGTTACGAGAATATTGGAGGTAGTATCAGAGTTATTGAATTTTTCAAGACTATTAGATATTGTGCCGTCATGTTTTGGCGGACTACATGAAGGAATATTCTCTTTTTCAATAATATCCTGAGTTAATATCTGAAAAAAAAGAGATAGTGATTGCAGCATATCACTCAAGGCATAGTTCTATTAGGTTCAGAACTATTTAAAAGTAGCATTCACGTAAAAATTCGCATCAAAATCAGTCTCTTAAAAACAGATAGGTGAATCTATGTTTAACAAATAGGTGTATCCATTTCAACCCAATAAGGATAACAAAATTAAAAATAAGCAAAATCCTACTACTATTATAAAGGCGAAAGTTTGTATGGATGTATGGATGTTTGTTACTCTTTCACGCAAAAACTACTAAACCGATTACCATGAAATTTGGTATGTAGGTAGCTGAAGACCCAGAATAACACATAGGCTACTTTTTATCCCAGAGTTCCCGCGGGATTGATAGGGTTTCCATGCGGACGAAGTCGCGGGCGGCCTCTAGTATATAATAAATAATAATACCTAATAATTTTAAATCCAACCTTACCTTTTCAACCTGTAGTTCTTTGTATGATTGAGGCGGTGGAATCGACGAATTTAGCATGTTCAAAATTTTTTGTGAACGCGACGACATTTCTTAAAATATTCTGAAAATAATCATAGTTAATTTACTGAAAAAATCCAAAAATATCTTCAATATTTATTATTTAGTTAATTCAATAATAGTAAATTAAGGAATAGTGATCATTTTAAATTTAAATTAAAAATGAAATAGAAACTAGAAATTATATTAAAAAATTATAAGGAATATTAATTCTGAGTACCCAACTTTGAAATTATTTAAAGAAAATGTACCATATAAAGACATAAATTTAAATCTGATCCTAATTAATTCCTACAATTTAGTGGTACAAGGTATCATTCAGATATATTTACGAAAAATATTTTATAAGTTTGTATAGTAAGGGATTAATTTGAAATAACTCCACAAATCGAAAACTATTTTGGTACGAAATGGATCTTAATCGAAATGAGCCTTTTTAGTACAAACAGTATTTGTAGTACTTACCAGATTATTTATGATAGACGGGCCTAAATCGAAATCGGCTTCCACGCGCGGCGTCCTGCTTCCACAAATACTGGCGCCTTACTAAATGGGCCTCTTTCGCGGGAAGAAGGGCGGGAGGAAATCCTCCGTGTGAAAGAGACACAAATACAGCGCTCGTTTGATTTGAGCCTTTATTCTTTTTTTATTAAATTGTGGTGCTAGAACTGTTTGTTTTGGGCCGATTTAGCACAAAAAGTCGAAAACGGAAAATTTTGAATTGTGCCCCTCTATTACTAGGAGAGCGATATTATTTATTTATTTTTAACTAGCTTTCCGCCCGCGGCTTCGCCCACGTGTAATTCGGTTATATAAACAGGCTCCATCTTTTTCTATATCTACCACAGCATGAGGAATATAATTCCCATTAACAAACAAAATTTCTTGAACCATTTTAATTAGAAAATTTTTAACTAAAACTATATCTATGGAAATTAACTAAGACTAATAAAGTAACAAAGAAATGAATAAAAAATGAAAAATATATTAAAAAATCAACTCACACTATAAAACTTATCCAACACTAACTAAATATACTATCAAAAATATCAAATCTAATCAACAAATCAAAAATTAACTGAAATAGAGAGTAAAATAAGTTAAATAAGTCAAGTTAAAAGTTCGAATCTAAGGTCTGCCGCGCCGATGGATGCATGGCTAGGGGCGAGCCTAGTCTCGAGCGTGCCACTTCCGCCATGGGGTTGGGCGACCCCCAGGTAATGGCTAGCCTTACCCTGGCATGCGGGGCTCTGCTGGGGCGGACAAAATTTTTCCCTAGCGTCTCGTGGGAATCGCATTATGAACCTTAAAAAGCATATAAATGGCGGCGATGGTGTCCGCACCCCATCACGTCTCGTTCCCGGCGGGAGCGGTATGCGGTCTGCTGAAAGCCGCTTTGCGACGATGAATGTAAGAGGAGGAATGAAGGATAAGATTGAGGAAGTATGCCAGATGATGGATGAAAGACGTTTGGATGTGTTGTGCGTGAATGAAACGAAGCGGAAAGGATGCGACGCGACGCAGCACGGCCCTTACACGGCGTATTGGTCTGGAATTTCCAGTACCAGCCGAGGCTGTCAAGGGGTCGGTCTAATTCTTTCTGCACGAATGGCTGAGTGCGTGAATGAGTATGAGTGTGTCAGCCCTCGTCTTCTATGGATTAGGCTGAAAGTTGGAATCACTCGGATCTTCGTTCTAGGTGTTTATGCACCTTGGGATGTGGGTTCGAGGGGTACAACATCAGCAAAAAGCGAAAACGAGGAGTTCTGGAATAGTGTAAGAGAAGTATTGAAAGTTACCAAGCCAAATGAGAAGATTATTATGTTAGGTGATTTTAATGGATGGGTGGGTGTAAAGCGTGATGGATATGAAAAGGTGCTTGGTGCGTTTGGTGACGAAAAGGTGAATGATAATGGAAGAAGTGTATTAGAAATTTGTCTAGAGTGGGATCTTTTTGTGTCGAACTCAATGTTTCAACATAAAGAGATCCACACCTACACAAGAGTGGAAGGTATTTTAAAAAGTATGATAGACTTTGTGATTGTAGATGAAAGATTGAAGAACAAAGTGCTGGATACCCGTGCATATCGCGGTGCTGGCATTGACTCGGACCATTTACTGGTGATATCCCGGATAAGGGGTATCTTCAATCGCTGGCGGCACAGGGTAAGGGAGCAAACCAGCGCTTTGGAAAGAGTAAAAGTAGAAAATTTGCAAGATATGGATGTAGGTAAGAAGTATATTAATAGACTGAAGGATGAATTTGAAGATTTAGAGGAAATGAGCGATATTGAAGATGGATGGAAGGAATTTAAAGAAAGAATTGTGAAAGTAGCTGTTGAAGTGTGTGGTGTAAGTAGAAGAAGGAAAGGAAAAAATCACAAAAATGCGTGGATGAGTAAAGATGTGCAAGAACTTGTGCGATTAAAGAAGAAAGCATGGCTGGATTTGTTAGCAGCAAAAGCTAACTTAAGAATGCAAGAGGTTATAGATGAAGATGTGAATGAAGCACGTAAGGAATATAAGAAAATGAAAGATTTGGTTAAGAAAGCTGTGATTAGAAAGAAAGAAGAGTATAAAGAGGATTTTGATAAAAGGATATCAGAAGACTTTCAGTCAAATCTGAAAGTATTCTGGAAATCCGTAAGGTCAGCCCGAGGAAATACTATAACCAGAGAGTTGACTAGGATCAGATGCCAGGATGGTAGCGTTGTGAAAGGAGAAGAATGTGTACTAAAGATATGGAAGGACTATTTTGAAAGTTTATTTGAAAAAAAGGAAGGAAATAAGAAAGATTTCTGCTATAGCGAAGAAAAAGAGAATGAGATGGAAGGCGAAATTGAAATGTTCGAAATTGTGGAAGCACTTAAGAGTATGAAAGCGGGAAAGGCTGCTGGGTGTGATAGAGTGTCGGTCGAGATGCTTAAAGCAGGAAAAGGCGTAGTAGCTAGTCAGTTGTACTGCCTTTTCAATTTGTGTTGGAGAAGCGGCCGAATACCAAAAGATTGGTGTAAGGCTGTTATCGTGCCACTTTACAAAGGAAAAGGGTCACAGCTGGACTGCAAAAATTATCGTGGTATAAGCCTGCTTAGCGTCGTCGGCAAATTGTATGCTAAGGTATTGATTAATAGAGTCAGGAATGAAACTGATGACAAAATATGGGATGCTCAAGCGGGATTTCGAAAGGGAATGGGATGTACTGATCAGGTCTTTTCCTTGCGGTGCATAGCCGAAAAGTTTTTGGCCAAGAGTCAAAAAGTCTATTGCACATTCGTAGATCTGGAAAAGGCCTATGACAGAGTTGAGAGGAATGAATTGTGGTCAGCACTTTCTATGCATGGGGTGAGCAGTCTCTTAATACGAGCACTGAAATCCTTATATGAGGATTCGAGTGCTTGTGTCAGGATAAACGGAGCGCACACTGAGTGGTTTAAGATTGAGAAAGGCGTTAGGCAAGGATGTGTTGCGTCACCGTGGCTGTTCAACCTATTTATGGATAGCTGTTTGACAGATTTGAAAGAGTCTAAAAGTGGATTAAGGATGAATGAGTTACTCGTCAAATGTCTGCTCTATGCCGACGATCAGGTTATACTGGCGTCATCAGCGGAGGAGTTACAGGAGATGGTAAACTGTATGCATGAAGCTTTAAAAGAGAAAGGAATGAAAGTGAACGTAAGTAAAACTAAAACACTGGTTTTTGAAATGGAGAAAGAAATGACAGCATGTAATATTTTGATTGGAGGAGAAAAAGTGGAGCAAGTGAAAGAGTTTGTATATCTAGGATCAAAGTTTACATCAGATGGCAAGTATGATAGTGATATTGAAAGGAGAGTGAACGCGGGGAACATGGTGAATGGAGCTTTGCATGCCTTTATGAGCAGTCAGAAACTATCCAAAAAGGCTCGACTGGCTGTGCACAGGGGCGTGTTGGTTCCGACATTAATGTATGGGAGTGAAAGTTGGGTATGGCAAAAGAAGCATGAAAGCAGAATAAATGCAGTGGAAATGAGAGCGTTAAGGAGTATGATGGGTGTGAAATTGAGTGACAGGATAAGGAACAGCGTGATAAGGGAATGTTGTGATGTGAAAGAAGATGTAGTTACAGGAATAGAAAAGGGTATGTTAAGATGGTTCGGTCATGTGGAGAGGATGAATGAAAGCAGGTTGACTAAGCAGATATACAAGGAGAGTGTGGAGGGAAAGGTCGGAGTGGGAAGACCTAGACGAACGTATCTTGATCAAATTAAGGACGTCCTGGTAAAGGGTCAGGTCAAAAGTACCCGAAACCGCCGAGCTTGTATGAAGAGAGTTATGAATGTGGACGAAGCGAAAGAAGTATGCAGAGATCGTGGCAAGTGGAAAGAGGTAGTCTCTGCCTACCCCTCCGGGAAAGAGGCGTGATTTTATGTATGTATGTATGTATGTAAAAGTTCGAATCAAACGAATAATAATTTCATTTCAAATCAAAATATTTGTAGTGTGTAATATGTAGTTTCGCGTATGTCCGCTAGGGGCGCTGCTAAAATTACACGATAAATTAAAATATTTTACGCTTCCTAGCTAAATGACGGTAACGAAACCATAGCGCGATCTATCTCGATGCCAACGCCATCTATCGAGCATCGAGACAACTCGTGATAGTTAATAGAAAATAAAATTCGGGTGTTTTATTTATGCATACCGATTACGCCGAGATTTATGGACCGATTTACGTGATTCTTTTTTTGTTCGGTAGAGTATACTTTCAAGTTGGTCCCGTTGTTACCTAGTCAGGATCTGATGATGGTATTCCAGGGAAATCAAGGGCAAACCTCAAATTTACAGGCAATTACGTTTTTGACAATTTTATAGATCTGTTTAAGTATTTGCGTCTGATAGTCATCATCCCATGTGAATGAGCTGATGATGGAAGGTACAACTCCTCAACGGTTAGGAGTTGAAAGAAAATTCTTACGAAGTTATACGTACATGTGAGGCTATTAGGTTGACCTGATAATAAAAAGTAAATCTCATTAACGTTAAGAATTTAGGTGAAAATGGATGCGGACAAATTTCGTAGCTGTTTGTATGGGTAGTGTTAACACAAAATAGGGATTAAAAGGCGTGATGTTATTAATGTTATGCATGTATGTACATAATTATGTATGTTATTATGTATGTTAAAGAGGCGACTGAAAGTTGTCATACAAAGTCTTTTTTTTTAAGGATGGGAAATTGTTGGTATATATACTCTGTACATTTGTATTGGCAACACTGTCTGTTTTACACTGTTAGTTAATTAAGAGTCTAATGGCGGATGGCCTGTAGTAAGTTGATTGTCTTAACTTTTTCTTTATTAAAATGAGAACTAAAATAATAGTTATTCCATTATTTTAACATGGTAGCAGAGCGTAGTTTAAAAGTTTTGTTGAAAAGAAGTTCAAAAGTTTTGTTGAAAAGTGTGATTAAAAGTTTCGAAAAACGCCAAACAAAATGGCAGCTAAAAATATTGATATAAACATTCCAATCTTCGACGGTACAGATTATAGCAATTGGAAAATACGAATATTAAAATTTCTGCAGTTCAAAAAGTGCAAGGATGTTGTAATGAGAGCGAAAATTGCAACCGACAAGGATGATTGGGACGACAAAGATGTCCAAGCAACAAACTATATTTATAGTGCAATAACCAACAAACAGTTGGAATATATAAGTGAACTTGATTCAGCCTACGAAATAATACAGAAATTCGACGAAATGTATCTGAAGAAATCAACAGCGTTGCAAATAGTATGTCGACATAACCTTGAAAGTGTCAAATTGAAAAATTATTCTGAAGTGTCGCTATTTTTCGATAACTTTGAAAAAGCTGTAAATGAGCTAAAACAAGCTGGTGCAACGGTATCAGAAACAGAAAAACTAAATTATATGTTAAAGGCACTACCAGCAAGTCTCAGTTACATAGGTGATTTAATTGATGTCCTGCCAGCGGGTGAAAGAACAGTTGACTATCTCAAAAGTAAAATAAAATTGAAAAGTACGGAAAATATGAGTGAAACGTCAAATGATACATCAAATGTTTTTAAAGCAGACACAAAGCCATCATATAATTGTTATACCTGTGGAAAACCTGGCCACCTGAAAAGATACTGTAAATCTAGAAATGTAAACAGTGGTCGAGGGCATAGTTTTTCAAATAATAGAGGACGTGGTTTCACTAATAATAGAGGAGGTGGTTTCACTATTTATAGAGGACGTGGTCTCTATAATAACAGAGGACAAGGTTCAGGAAATGATCACCAAAATAATCAAGATAGTCAAGGTAACAGTTTTCATACTACTATTGTAAATAATACTTACACAATGGAGGAGAATGACAAGTCAAAGAAAGGTCAAATAAATTGGTTACTAGACAGTGGATGCACAGACCATATTATTAATACTGATGAATACTTTAATTGCTGCGAGATATTAAATAAACCTGTTAAAGTTAAAAATTGGTGATGGAACAATATTAGAAGCTACAAAAATTGGTAATATTAAAACTTATTTCTTAGTCTATGGACAAAAATCTGAAGTGACTCTGACAAATGTTTTTTTTGTAAAAGAAATGAAGGCAAATCTATTGAGTTATTCCAAAATTACTGACAAACATTCAATCTGTTCAAGTGGGAGATTGTCAAAAATTTATAACAATTATGGAAAGGTTATGGCCATTGCAATTAAGGATGAGAGACTGTATAAGATGACAAGTTACATGTACGAAGAAATATTGCAAGCAAATATGAGTATAAAGGAAAAACTACATCGCACTATGGGCCATATTAATTTTAAAAATTTGGAAATAATGTGTAAAAATGAGTCATTAGAAGGATTACCTAAAAGTATTGAATATGAATATTTAAAATGTGCAATATGTATTGAAAATAAAATGCATAACTTACCATTTCAAAATAATCGACGAAAAGCAGAGAACATATTAGAGATAGTACATACAGATTTAAATGGGCCACATCAGACTACAGGATATAATGGAGAAAAATATTTTTTAAGCTTTATTGATGATTACAGCAAATTAACCAAAGTTTATTGTATCAGATCAAAGGATGAGGTGTATGACTACTTGGTGCAATATGTAAATGAGGTACAGAACTTGACAGGAAAAAGGATAAAAGAACTCAGATGTGACAATGGGAAGGAATATATAAATGAAAGAGTTTTTCAGTTCGCAAAAAAGAAAGGAATAGTTATAAAACCCTGTCCAGCATATGTTCATCAATTAAATGGAACAGCAGAGAGATATAATCGCACATTAATGGATATGGGTAGATGTCTTTTATCAGAAGCAAAGGTAGAAAGAAGATATTGGCCAGAAGTAATTAAAGCAGCGGCTTATCTTAAGAACAGAACTTTGACTAATACTATTGAGAGGAAAACACCGTATGAATTATTTTTCAAAAGAAAGCCATCTGTCCAAAATTTAAAATTGTATGGAAGTAGAGTTTTTGTAAGGATTCCCGAACAACTGAGAAAGTCTAAATGGGATAAGAAAGCCGAAGTTGGAGTTTTACTTGGCTATACTGATACTGGGTACAGAGTGTTAATTAACAACAGAGTTATTATTACTAGAAATTGTGATATAATTGAAGAAGATGTTAAACTGTGTGGTTATGAAAGTGAGGAAGAAAATAATACTGATTATAAACTAAAAGAAAAGGCAAAGGAAGATAATATAAAAAATACAATAAAATACCCTGACAATGACGAGACAAGTGTAGCAGGAAGTGAAGATGAAGAACAAAATAGAAGATCAAGAAGACAAGTCAAACCTCCACTTCGTTTTGATGAAGAATTCGGTTATTACTGCATATCCTGTAACTACTGCGATGCATCGGTTCCAACTAATTTTCAGGAGGCGACTACATGTAATGAAGCAATGAAATGGAAAGAAGCAATGAATAGAGAAATGGACAGTTTAGTCAAAAATAACACATGGACTCTAGTTAACAAACCTCTCAAGGACAAAAAGGTAATTGATGTGAAGTGGGTTTATAAAAGGAAGAGTGAAAATGAATACAAAGCAAGGTTAGTCGTAAGAGGTTTTCAACAAAAAAATTGTATTGATAATACTTATTCTCCTGTTGCTAAAATGCCGACACTTAAATTACTATTATCTTATTGTTGTCAAAATTCCTTAGTTATACATCAAATGGATGTTGAAACAGCATTCCTCAATGGTAAAGTATTATCTGAAGTTTACGTAAAGCAACCAATCGGATATGAAAATGGAACTGATAAAGTTTATAAATTAAATAAAGCATTGTATGGTTTAAAAGAAAGTCCTCGTGCTTGGTATGAATGTTTTAATGATTTCTTGACTAATTATGGTTTTCGTAGAAGTAAATATGACTATTGTTTGTATGTTAAAAGGGAGAACAACTTAAATGTTTATATTCTTTTATTTGTTGATGACTTATTAATATGTTGTGAAAATGTAAAAGTAATTGAGGATATAAAAACTAAATTGTCTGAAAGGTTTAAAATGAAGGATATGGATAAAGTGAAAAACTATATTGGTATTGAGATTGAATATATGTATAATGAAAATAATATCCTAACGTTGAGTCAGAAATCATATATTGAGTCTTTAGCTAAACGATATAATATTGAAAATGCAAAATTGTTTAAAACTCCTATGGAAATAAACTTAAAATTGGAACAATCTGATATTAATGAGGATGTAAAATATAGAAATTTGATTGGTGCCCTTTTATATATTAGTTCAGGTACTAGACCCGATATATCTTACAGTGTGAATTACTTAAGCCGATTTCAAAATTGTTACAATGAAACTCATTTTAAGTATGCTTTGAGAGTTTTGAAGTATTTGTATTTGACAAAAGATCTAAAATTAACATATTGTAATAACAGTAATGCTGATACTCTGGATTGTTTTGTGGATGCTGATTGGGCAGGAGATATTTTGGATAGAAAATCTACTACAGGATTTGTCATTAGATTGTTTGGAAACATTATCAACTGGAAATCAAAGAAACAAAGCAGTGTAACAAAGTCTTCTACATTTGCTGAATATGTAGCTTTATCAGAAGCAGTAACAGAATTAAAATTTCTTATTTGTTTAATAAATGATGTGTTTGGTAAAGTTTGTAAACCAGTTAAAATTTATGAAGATAATTCAGGAGCTGTTGCTATTTCTAAATATGGAAACTTTACAAAGAATTCTAAGCATATTGAAGTTCACTATCATTTTATACATGAAAATGTTAAGCAAGGAAATGTTGAAGTAGTAAAAATAGAGTCAGAAAACAATATTGCTGATATATTAACAAAAGCTCTTGGAAATGTTAAGTTTACTAAATTTAGAGACATGTTAAATTTAAAAGAAGTCAAGATTGTACTTGATAATGAATAAATGCAGAAAGAAGTTTTGTTGAAATGGTTTCCAATATAAATGTAAGGAGGCGTGTTGGTATATATACTCTGTACATTTGTATTGGCAACACTGTCTGTTTTACACTGTTAGTTAATTAAGAGTCTAATGGCGGATGGCCTGTAGTAAGTTGATTGTCTTAACTTTTTCTTTATTAAAATGAGAACTAAAATAATAGTTATTCCATTATTTTAACAGAAATCATCAAATGACCTCTCCCGCTCTGGGTGGAACGGAAGGGAGTGTCAGACTTTTACTGACTAAAACCCACCTCGTTCCTTCAGTTGCCCTTTGCGTTCCGGGGCCACGGTATCTCGTTAGAACTTTCCCGCAGCCCCGGCTCAGTTTATCCCGTTTCCCCCCCTTGGGGGTTGACATTTCAAAAATCCCTTCTTAGTGCTCACTTATGTTACTAAAGGAACCTCTGTTCAAAATCTCAGACTCCTATACCGAGCGGTTTCGGCTGTGCGTTAATAAATCAGTCACCCAATCGCACCCCCTAAATCACGATTGGAGGGTAGTTTGAAAAAACTTATAATGTCAAACATATTTACTTGCCTATGTACGTGTTCATGCCAAGTTTCAAGTTTATAAACCCAAGGAATAAGATTTTTCATAGAAACGTTTTTACCCCTTTTCCCCCCCTTGGGGGTTGAATTTCCAAAAATCCTTTCTTAGTGCGCCCCTACATATCCCAAGGAACCTACATTCCAAATTTCAGCTGTCTACGACCAGTAGTTTCGACTGTGCGTTGTCTGTCAGTCAGTCACTCAGTAACGGAAGAGTTTTATATATATAGATAGATTTTCCTATTATCAAATTTAATTTCATCAATATTTTCTTTAAAATTACATCTACCTTAATTAAAATACACTAAAAATAAGTAAAAAATGAAATAAATTTATTGAATGCACATAGTGTAATTGTAATATTTAATTTTTAAGGTCAAATTCGGTGTATCTTGTAAAAAGATAGTGTTCAAAGTTTACGTTCTGTGGGTAACTGTTGCCGGTTTTATTTTACAACTTTTACAAGGTATGAACTGTACAATAGTTAATTTTCCTCACGAATTTATATCAATCACCGCGTCCTTGTGCACTGTTTTGCGTAATTTTTATTAAATATCTTACGAAATCACTTATTTCCTATACCGAATTTGACGTTTGTTTACTTTTGAATTGGGTTAGGTTTTAGTACGGTAGTCGGTTTTGCTGGTATTATTTTACACACATCAAACTATCATTGTCTTCCTTATACTTATAACATCTTATTTTGTAAAATATGTCGTCCTCAACCCGTGCTGTGACCGCTCGTCAGCTGGAAATGCAACTGAAGGAAGCCTTAGTTCAACTCAAGGCTGAGAAAAAGGACAATATGAGCGTTTTACCTTACAATAAAACGCTTATTAAATACTTACCTATTCGAAGCCTATAAATAAATGAGAGTGGCACTTCCGTTTCCGTATTCTGTCGTGTTTCCGGCTTGATTTACCGATATTTACCCCCTCCTTTCCCACCGCCACAGGCAGGCCACGTATTAGGTTGTGCGTGGCTCTTGCCTCATTGTGTCTCGTTTATGAGCCAGGCAGGTATTATTGTATAGGCTTCGAATAGGTAAGTATTTAATAAGCGTTTTATTGTAAGGTAAAACGCTCATATTAAACACTGTACGCTATTCGAAGCCTATAAATAAATGAGAGACGTGTTTGTTATCGCCTGGCGGTGGAAAGCGCCAATGTGATGTCGTTGTAATTGACGAGAACACACTGGAAATGCTATTTCTGAGAAGATAGGCTGTATGATAGAGGGGAAGTTAAAGTAAATAATTGCAAAAATATCATTTATTTTATATAGGTATATATAAGTCTTGACTTAAGTATAATCATTCAAAGTTCTATTTTCTCAAACAAAACTAAAACAATATTACTACGTATGCGTAGTGTAAATTAAAACATGTTAACTTTCATATTCATTCATTTTAATTAGCAAGTGCTGCTAGACTGGATTAAATAAAATGCTAATATTATTTCTATTTTCATTATATAGATTGTTTTGCATAATCTCACGACGATAAAATTGGCGAAAAGTTTCTGCTGACCGCCAATTTCCTTGAGCTAGAATTGAATCTAAAGGAAAGTTATCCACCCAATTCTTAGAAGCTACTGCTGCTCGGACGCTACCAGGAGTAGCTTTAATACCAGCTTCATTGAGTAAGGCTTTTACCCAGCCTCCGATCACGGTGCGAGAGGCAGGTTTAGGGTCACCTCTTACTGTTAAGAATAGAGCATTGCGTAATCTTTGACTACATTCTAGTCTCCTTGATTGGGACGCATTTACTAATTGTTTTATCCAATAAACAGGGTCTAATAACTGACAATTTTCATTTGCAATAATTTTCCAGCCAGACTGTCTATAATCACAGGAATCAGTTTTTGACCCAAAGCGCGGCCAAAGGATTATGCAGTTTTCTTTTATAATCATGTGCTGGGGTGTGACATCGAGCAGGGTCAAATCATGTACACGCCTTCCAGAACAAAGCAATAATAAAATAGCAGTTAGCTGGGATATTCTGAACAAACTACTGTTTTCTTTTTGACAGTTAGACAAATAGCTTAATAAATGGGAAACATCCCATATAGGTGGTTTTCCTGGAACTGGTGATTTTAAAGAAATTGCCTTCAAAGCGTGTTTGACTAATATATGAGAACTCAAACATGATGAATTAGTATTACTGAGTGTAGCTACTACGGACTTATGCAAGAGTATAGTTTTATAAGACAGACCCTCTTTTTGAGATAAATCAATCAAGTAGCGTGCTAAGTCTGATCCTTGTGGATCATTACGGTTAACATGATTTTGCTCTGCCCAACGAACCCATCGCATCCATGCAGACTTGTAAGTTTTTAAAGTTGATTGTCGCCATCCAGATTTTAGCATATGTTTTTGTTCTTCGGTCCAATCAGTTAGGTCACTGGCCCACCCCCACATTTCCAAACTTCTAGAATTATCGATTTGATGTTCGGTGGTGGCCGGTTGGTAGTCGCATCGATAAGGACCTCGTGCAGTTCCGAAATTGTATGTGGTGGTGCTACTGCTCTTTTCTCGAGGTCTGTGCGCCAAAATACTTGTTCCCAACGTGGAACCACTATTAAAAATATGCCCTTTGCTTGGTTCATGTGTAGTAATACTCGAGGTACTAGGCACGGTGGTGGAAATACCCAAGCTAATTGGTAGTTCCAATTCCGGCTGAGAGCATCGTGGTAGACAGCTTGGCGATCCCAAAGGTCGATTGATACATAATCCGGAACTACGTGGGCTATCTGGGATGCAAATAAATCTATTGAAGGTATTCCCCATTTTTCGAATACCACTTGAGTCGCTATTGGCAAGAGATGCCACTGAGGAGGGCGGCGCTGCCTGGAAAGGTGATCTGCTTCGGAATTGTACATTCCCGGTAGATGGTAGATTCTTAGATGAGCCTGGTAAGAATCTAACAGTGAGAATATCTGAAAAGTCAGATCTAGAAGTGGCATCGATCGAGTTCCTCCTTCGTTCCGTAAGTAGGCTACCACAGTGCGATTGTCGCTTTGAATAAGAAGAGAGGTATTTGCCAGCTGTAATCGATGCCCTTGTTGTAGTACTTTCAATATAGTCAACAGTTCTTTTTGATTGCTGTGCAGCATTTTTTCGGATGTAGTCCAATTTCCGGTCAACTCTTTGTTGTTCAGTTTCGCACCCCACGCTATGTCGGAAGCGTCGGTAGTCAGAAAATGAGTAGGTGCGGGTACTCTCAGCAATGACTTCGTGTGACAGTTTTCTAGCCACCACGCCAACTCGTTTTTCGCCTCCCAGGTGATTTGGAAAAATGACTTGCCTTTCTTTGATACAACGGAATTTAACAGAAGTTGAAGGTGCCGATAATGTAGTCGACCCCTTGGAACTACGAAGCTGGCAAAATTTAGCATACCTATAAGGCTTTGTAACTGTTTCAATCCGATTTTCTTGGCTCCAAGCAATGTTTTCACTACTGAAACGATTTTCTGTATTTTTTTGTCTGGAAGGGCTTTTTGGTTTCCCAAGGGATCCCATAAAATTCCCAAGTATTCTATTTGTCGTTGAGGCGTAACAATTGATTTTTCCATATTTACTTTCCAACCTAGTCGCTCTAACATTTTGATGACTGTCAAAGCTTGATCTTCCAGAATATTCCGATCCCGATGTGCTAAAAGATAATCGTCTAAATATACTAGAAGCCTGATGCCCTTTTCTCGAAGGATCTGAGCAATCCAATTTGTTATAGTCGCAAACACCTTCGGTGCCGAACTTAATCCAAATGGTAGACACGTCATTTGTAGCAATTCTCCTTTGAAAAGCAACCTTAGGAAGCAACGATGTCTCTCTGCTACGGGCACGTGAAAGTAGGCTTGACTTAAATCTATTTTCACTAACCAGTCCTCGTTTTGCAAGAAGTCGGGTACGCTGTGAATGTTTATCAGTCGAAAATGTTGCATGTGAACATACTGGTTGAGCCTTTTTAGATTGAATATTGGTCGAGAAGAACCGTCGCTTTTGGGTACAAGAAATAGGGTTGATAAAAAGCTTGGACTTCGAACAGCCATCTCCAGTACTCCCTGGTGTTTTAAGTTTTGTATTACCTTTGACATTTCCGGAGAATAGGGGATTTGTAATGCAGTGCCCTGTTCTGGAACTATAAGAGGAGGTTTCCTTACGAAGGGAATGAGATATCCCTGAATTATTTTTAGAATGTATGCCGGTGCATTCATGTCCCGCCATTGTTGGCAGTAATACTGGAGTTGGCCGGCTTGAAAATTCCTGAAGTCAGGATCGCCTCCGTTTGTCACGGGATTTTCCTCTCCATGCAGGTGATGCGGCTCGTTTTGACGTTCGTCTGTCATTTGTTTTTTCAGCACGTCCCGAGCGGCCACGAAATGACTGCGAAGCATTTGACATGCCCTGATGTTCGCGTTCTTGCGCAGAACGGTATTCATAATGTTCATCTTGGGCAGATGAATATTTTCTATAACTACCCCCTTGCGCAGGTGGGCGATATTTTGTATTATGGCCTTGCGCAGGCTTGTTTCTAGACCCCTGTGCGGGATGACGACATATATTATGTGGACCTGCTTGCACAGAAGGTTTGTTGGCTTTCGGCTTCATCCAGAAAATTTTCCTTATTCCGCCATATTTGTCCAACACTGATGTAAACGTCTGCTCTTCAAATAAATGGGAACAAGATGGTGGAATCTTCCTCAGAGCTGTTTTAACTAAGGGATCTTTAACGTACTTTAAAATGGAGTCGCGCCTTTGTTGGATCGTGTCAGCTCTATGTCCACATACTAACTGCATAGCGTCTGAAGACACCTTGTGAAAATCACCTTTCAAGAAAATATCTTCCATCTTGTTCTTTATGTCTAAATAAGTTATCATTTCCGATTCCTGGGACCACTTAAGAAAATCTCGTATGCCACATTCCAGAGTTTCTTTTTGTTTTAGTAATGTATATGTTAGGGTAGCATAACTTTTTTCAATGAAGGAATAACTTTTAGCCGTGTCAAATGATTTAATTTCATCATTTACTTCTAATTCAATAAATCCCGGGGAGTGACTATAAGTTTTCTGAACCTCAGAGTAACGGACGTCACTCCAAGTAGAGTCACCAAAACGTTGAAGACTATTTATTGCGGTGATATATTCAGCGGAAGCTTTTGCAATAGTTGGTTCTTTAAGACTAGTGTCTAAACAAATGCTAAAACTTTGTTCATTTGTAACCTTAATAGGAGACACCGCACTGGGAGACGTAATATTTATCGCTGGACTGAATAAATCACCACTAATATTAGCTTCAATAAAATTATCGTTCTCTAAAGCAACATAATTTGGGGTAGATTGACATTGTTGATGGAAAACTTGATTACGTAATTCACTTACTTCTTTTGATAGCTTTTTAAGCAGCCTGGTTGATCTCCTGTCTTTTTTATACTTCTTACGATTCCGTCTCTTGGATGATGAATCCGAATCACTGCTTGATGAACTATTGCTGGAACTATCACTTTTTCGGTTATCGTTCTCACCATCGTCTTTACTATTAGCATTATTCATGTTAAATCTACAATTCACAATAAAAATATAAATCGGTAGCCGGTAGTATTAAAAAATCGTATTATCGTAAAAGCATCAAATAGTAATAAAAGGTAGCCGCAGGAAAAATATTATTCTACCCTTTTGCCAGAGGGTAAAAAAGTACCTGTTTACAAATACCTTTTGTAGTCTTCTTACATAAAACTTAGTAAGAAAATATAAATTACCTGAACGAAGCAGCAGCTCAAGCAAACATTAATAATAAAAATTTGGTAGGTATCTTACCAAAATTCCAGTAATTATGAAATTGTTTTTTTTTTTTTTTTTTACGACTACGTATCTGTACGAAAAAATATCTGAAAATTATTTCTTTGACTTACAAAGAATACAACCGTCTTGGACGGGGAAACAGACGCCAATGAGGCAAGAGCCACGCACAACCTAATACGTGGCCTGCCTGTGGCGGTGGGAAAGGAGGGGGTAAATATCGGTAAATCAAGCCGGAAACACGACAGAATACGGAAACGGAAGTGCCACTCTCATTTATTTATAGGCTTCGAATAGCGTACAGTGTTTAATGAGCAATTATTACTGGAAAGGGAAGACAATGAACGTGAATATGAATTGATGCGAAATAAAAATCTAAAGCTCGAACAACATCTTGCTGAGAGTCTTAATAATTGTGATGACTTAACCGGGCAGCTTAACCGACTTAATTTAGTGGTAGATTCTTTCCGCCAATGCAGTATTACGTATGAGCAGACACTCAGACGTGTTACTGAATTAGAAAGGGAGCTGAGTGAGGCATATGAGCTGATAAATAGACACGAGCAAGATGCCCAGTCGCATCAGTCAAAGGAGGTGTCCAGCCTCTTTGATGAGCTCATTGAAAGTAGACTTATGTCACCCTCAGTTGATTCCTCAATTATTGATCTCACTAGTGACACTTCTTATGATAATATGTATAAAAACAAACCAAAACTTGATATGAGCCATAATAAATTTAAAAAATACCTAAAACTCTCTAAAAAAATTAGGAAATGTAAATATCAATTAAAAAATAATAACATAAAGAAATCATGCTTAATAAAAAGCAGTTCATTGAACTGTAGGTTACATAGGGAAATCAGCTCTTGCAATCAAAAAATGGTAGAAAATCAAGAGGCATGTGAGGTTGTTAGAATCAGATTGGAGACTCATGTCATAAAATTACAGGATGACTATTCTAAACTGTTTAATAAATATGATAAACAAAGACAGCAAAATACTGAGCATCTGTTGGCTGTAGAAAAGTTGATTCATGACAGTACATATAACCAGGAGACTCTTGAATTCTTATCAAAAGAATGTACCTGCGGGCAATTCAACAAGCCCGATATCAATGATTCTACCTTGCTTTCACCCACTCCCAGTGCCGGTAATTTGCTTGATACTTATTCCAACTCTGAACCCTGTAAACCTCATTATAATTATAATACAGTGCTATTTTCAGACGGTATTGGTAGCAATATGGGTAAATATTTTTGTGATACCCTAAATCAGTCTTTTATAAATTACTGCATGCCAAATGCATCTTTTACCCAAATTATTGAGAGAATTAATAATGTAAATTTAAATAATAAATCCACCATAGTAATATTTATTGGTGATAGTTTTAAAATTGGCAGGAAAGATATAATTAACTGTTTTGAATCTTTGAATAAATTAAAAGTTAACCAAATAATTTTGTGTGCTATTCCATATATGAGTTGCCAGTCTCCAAAACTTAATAAAAACATTCACCTACTCAATAATTTTATGCATTCGTTGACATGTCGTCACAGTGACAAATTTGTGTTTTTTGACACAAACAATTTCATAGGTGATTGTTTTAAGACCAATGATAGAATATTTCTATCCAGATACCATAAGAACAAAATTGCTACATTGGTAGCTAGTAATATTAATTTTTGGACGAGTTTACATTGGAAGCAAAATATTAATTATAAGTTGACTACAGAATTGCCAACTCTGTGTGATGGTAACTCTGTTGACTTGACAGTTAATTTAAACTGCACACTCAGACAACGGGAAACCCTCGAGGGTTAAGAATTATCCATCAAAATATACAAGGTCTTCCCGGCAAAGAATTAGAAGTACAACTAGTTTTAGAAGAATTAAATGTGGACATTTTATGTTTGACTGAGCATTGGCTCATGGAGGGGGAGATGATGTTCAGCCTAAACAATTATAATATTGTGAGCTGCTTAAACAGAAAGTCTGCAATTAGAGGTGGGTCTATGATATTTATCAAATGCGGTCTTCGCTGTAAAGAGCGAACAGACATAACCAGACTTTCGGTTGAGCGGTCTGCCGTAGTGACCTGTGCCGAGCTAGATCATCATATAATTGTTTGTGTGTACAGTCCCCAAAACAGTGAATTTAAACAATTTTTAAAAATAATGGATCAAGGTTACATGTTACCTCAAAATGTAATAAAAAATTAATTATTTGTGGTGATTTTAACATTGACATTTTAGTTAAATCAACTGCTAGTATACAATTTATTAATTTGTTTAAATCTTATAATTTAGAGTATATTTTTTTTGAACCAACCCGAATAACATCTACATCTGCCAAGTGTCTGGATAATTTTTTTTGTAATAATCTTTATATACATACATACATATGGTCACGTCTATATCCCTTGTGGGGGTAGACAGAGCCAACAGTCTTGAAAAGACTGAATGGCCACGTTCAGCTATTTGGCTTAACGATAGAATTGAGATTCAACTAGTGACAGGTTGCTAGCCCATCGCCTAAAAAAGAATCCCAAGTTTGTAAGCCTATCCCTTTATCTTTATATACGTACGGAAATCAATTATTCACAAATTGCCCTCGGATCACACCGGTCAATATGTTACCTTTGAGAAAGAGTCCTTAAACAATTTAAATAATGATAAAATTATGTGTAGAACTCTTTCTTCCAAAAACATAAGAAAATTTAAAATAAACATTGCAAATCAATTAAATACTTTAACATATTCTGGAAATAATCCTAATGAACATTATAACAATTTATTTAATATGATTTCTGCTGAATACTCAAAAAGGTTCAAGCAGAAACAAGTCAATATTCGTAATAGATTACAGTTCAGTGAATGGGCTACATTAGGTATTCACAAGAGTAGGAATAAGTTATATGACTTATATGCCCAGAAACAATACAATTTTGACCCTAGTTTTGTAGAATATGTCAAAAAATATTCAAAATTATTTAAAAAAGTTTGCAGGCAAGCCAAGTCTTTTCACATAAGTAGTAAAATAAACAACGCACCAACCAGATCACCTCCAGAAACATGGAACATTATTAATAAAGGATCTGGCAAAATCAAAGATAGAGACAGTATTAAACAAATATCATCCGGTAACAAAAGTATTTCTGAAACTCAGGACATAGTAAATGCTTTTGATAATTTCTTTGCAAAAATCCCTGTGGAGCTAACTTCTGACGTTGACTCTTGTCCATTGTGCGCTGAAACCCTAGTTAATAATAACACAACTCCCATAAAATCTGTCTTTAAATTTAAATATGTTAACTCTGATAATATATTAAAGGCGTTCAAACAACTTAATTTGAAAAAGTCTGAAGACCATTGGGGTATGTCTGTTAGTATCATAAGTCAAATCATAGATATTATTGCATCTGATCTAGCTTTTATATTTAATGAATGTATTGATGAGGGTATTTTCCCAAATTTAATGAAATGTAGCAAATTAATACCTTTATTCAAAAAAGGGGAGAAAACAGTCCTTGGCAATTATAGACCTATTTCTATATTGCCAGTTTTGAGCAAGGTGTTTGAGAAGATGATGCTTAATCAAATGCAACAATATTTTAAAATCAATAACATTTTCCATTCCCAACAATATGGGTTCACTGCCGGGAAGTCCACCACTGATGCGGGAGTAGCACTTGTTACTCAAATCTATGACGCGTGGGAGAGTTCACAGGATTCAGTTGGAGTCTTTTGCGATCTCTCTAAAGCATTTGATTGCGTAGATCATCAGACACTTTTGCGTAAACTTCGTCAATATGGGTTTGACCACAAATCAACTAAACTAATGGCATCCTATTTGACTGATAGGCTTCAAACTGTAGATATTAATGGAGTAAAGTCAAGCGGATCAAGCGTCTCAGTGGGTGTTCCTCAGGGCTAAATTTTAGGACCATTCCTCTTCTTGGTATATGTCAATGACCTGCCTTTTATGGTGGAAAAACAGGCGGGTATAGTGCTGTTTGCCGATGACACTTCTTTAATAATTAAATTAGATCGCCATAGCGAAAATGTAAGTTCGGTTAATAATATACTGACGGCCATATCTATGTGGCTCTCAACCAACAATCTGCTTTTAAATGCTAATAAGACCCAATGCATTAAATTTACCCTTCCAAACGTAAGGCAGGCCAATACTGACATAATACTGGAAGGCCAGAAATTAGAATTTGTTGAAAATACAAAGTTTTTAGGAATTATAATTGATGCAAAGCTACAGTGGGGTGCTCATATTTCTAAACTATCCAATAGACTTAGCTTTGCCGCTTATGCTGTTAGGAGGATCCGACAATTGACAGATGTAGCTACAGCTAGGCTTGTTTATTTCAGCTATTTTCATAGCTTGTTATATTATGGTTTATTTTTATGGGGTAGCGCGGCTGATATACAAACTATTTTTATAATTCAGAAAAGGGCCGTTCGCGCAATTTACGGCTTAGGACCAAAAGACTCGTAAAGACAACTCTTTAAGAAAATAAACATACCTACAGTAGCGTCCCAGTACATTTTTGATCTTATAATGTATGTTAGGAAAAATACCTCTTTTTTCAAAAAGTTAGTGCCACAACTGATAGAAATTTACGTAATAAACATAAATCCGGCTGGCGGGTTTGGCGAGAACTTTTGCTTTAGTTCGTCAAACTAAATACACCCTTATATTAATGGTTAGTTTGTAAGAACCATATATATATATTGTGTTTATTTATTATGCAGCAACAGCAACATTCAATTAACAATAATGACTCCTTATGCACTGCAGAGGACTCTGGTTCCTCCAGTTTTGCCTCTCATGGCTCTTCAGGGACACTGGGAGAATTTGTCAGGGACGCCTTCCACCGCTTTTCTCAAAATTTCAATGTGTGCCACATAAATGCACAGAGCATTCCCGCTCATTACTCTGACCTCGTTGAAGCTTTTTCTTTTAATGAACTGAGTGCAGTACTTGTCTCAGAAACCTGGTTTAAGCCTAGTCTACCTTCTACTAGCTACTCGCTGCCTGGATTCGTACTGATACGAAATGATCGTGTTGATAAGGGGTCGGGAGGTGTTGCTATATATTTGCGTAGTGACATTCCTTACCGCGTAATCTCCATGTCACCTTCTGAATATTCAGCTTTAATGGAGTATATCTTGTTAGAGGTCACAGTTAAGGGTTGTAAATCTATTCTTGGCATCTTTTATTCCCCTTCTTTAAAGATAGATTATTTTTCTACCTTTGAGTCGCTTCTGGAATCGGTTTGTTCAGACTATGCACATCATCTGATCCTTGGGGATTTTAACACGTGCCTTTTGAAGGGAAATTCTAGAACTTCTAAATTACTAAATATTGTCAAGTCGGTTAATTTTTCTATTCTCCCATCTGGGCCAACACACTTCAAAGAACATGGACCTACCTTGCTTGACTTGATAATAACTTCCTCAGAAAAGCTTGTCGCCAGTCATGGTCAAATACCGGCCCCGGGATTTTCTCATCATGACTTAATTTATGTCTCTTACAAGCTTAGAGTTCCCAAAATAAAGCCTAAAATCCTCCAACTGCGTTGCTTCTCAAAAATAGACCACAGGGCCTTAATAACTGACGCCTCTAAAATTGACTGGTCTCCGGTGACTGCAGCGAATACAGTGGATGAGAAAATTTCTCTGTTTAATAATAAAATCTTGGCTCTGTATGATGCGCATGCTCCAGTGAGAGCAGTCAAAATAAAGCGTCCTCCCGCACCGTGGATAACTAATGCAGTTCGTATAGCCATGAGACGACGGAACAATGCTTTTCGTAGATTTAAACGGGAACGCAGTAGTGAAAATTGGTTATTGTATAAAGCTGCAAGGAATCGATGCAACCAATTTTGTAGAAACGCTAAACGCCGCTATTTCACTGAACACATCGAAAATGTTTCTTCTGCTAATCTCTGGAAATTTCTCAATTCTCAGGGCATAGGCAAAATAAAAAATGAATCTTCAAAAATACCTTTTTCCTTGAATGCTCTCAACAATCATTTTACAACTGTCCCACTCTTGGATCGCACAGTTAAAAACTGTACTATTTCTTATATTTTAGATTTGCCTGTCCTGATGGTAGTTTATTCGAATTTTCCACAGTCACCGAGGACGATGTCTCAAAAACCATCCGATCCATAACTTCTAATGCTGTTGGGCCAGATGAAATTAGTCGCGTGATGTTGATCCCAATTCTCAGCTTTATTCTCCCTGTCATCACGCACATTATAAATACCAGCTTCATAGAACATCGTTTTCCTACCTCATGGCTTAATGCTTTTGTTCGTCCTCTCCCCAAGATTCCTGATCCTATCCGTTTAAATGATGTGCGTCCCATTTCCATCCTTCCCTTTCTGTCTAAAATCCTCGAAGCATCTGTCTTTAATCAGTTTTTAAAACACTTGATTGACAACAATCTTCTCAATCGATATCAGTCTGGTTTTAGGCCCGGACACAGTACAACTACTGCACTGCTTCGTGTTACTGATGACATAAGAAAGGGGATGGAAAACCAAAAAGTTACCATATTGGTGTTAATTGATTTTAGTAACGCG
This sequence comes from Amyelois transitella, assembly GCF_032362555.1. Classification (NCBI taxonomy): domain Eukaryota; kingdom Metazoa; phylum Arthropoda; class Insecta; order Lepidoptera; family Pyralidae; genus Amyelois; species Amyelois transitella. The sequence continues at coordinate 9,153,957 of NC_083536.1, forward strand.
TTTAATACTGTCGATATTGATATTTTATTAACTATTCTAACCCGTTGCAACGTATCCCCTTCAGTGATTGATTGGTTCTCGAGTTATCTTCGCGGTCGTCGGCAGCGGGTTCGCAACGGTGCGGAGACATCCGACTGGTGTGATCTGAAAGCCGGCGTACCGCAAGGCGGCATTTTATCTCCTATCCTTTTTTCTATTTTTATTAATCTTCTCTCGTCTCATATAACATGCTCTTATCATTTTTATGCAGATGACTTGCAGCTTTATACACATACTAATATAGACGACATAGATAGTTCAATTTCCATATTAAATCACAATTTAAACACTATACTAGGGTGGTCTAAAAACTTTGGGATTCACGTTAATGTAAAAAAGTGTCAGGCGGTTGTAGTGGGAAGTGCCTATCAAATAAATAATTTAGACCTCAATAGTACGCCGCCTCTGATGTTCGACAGCACTCCGATACCTTTTAGTCCGACTGTCAAAGACCTCGGTCTTCTTATTGATTCATACCTTTGCTGGAACCCATATGTCGTTGAGCTCAGTCGAAAGGTCTACGGGTCCCTACATTACCTGCAACGTCTTAAACATTTTCTTCCCGTCAAAACTAAGGTAATGCTGGCGCAAACACTTGTTATACCCATTATTGATTATGCTGATGTGTGTTGTTTGGATCTAACTGAAGAACAACTTAATAAGCTTGAACGTCTTCTCAATAACTGCATCAGATTTATTTTCTGTCTTCGTAAGTATGACCATGTCTCTGAATTCCGTTCTCAGCTTAAGTGGCTGCCCATCCGACAACGTAGGAATCTTCATATTCTTTGTCAACTTTATAATATTCTTAATAATCCCCTAGCTCCAGATTATCTTAGATCCGAATTTCAACTTTTAAATTCCACCCATGAAAGAATCCTACGTTCCTCTAACAGGTTGACCCTTGCAACACCTTTTCACCGTACAGGTTTCTATTCAAATTCTTTCGCTGCTACAGCTGTCAGACTTTGGAATGCACTTCCCGATTCCGTTCAAGCTTCTCTGAGCCGCGCCAGTTTTAAGTCGCACGTGGTCCAGTTGTTTCTGACTCAGTCATGAGAGAGTAAATAATCTCTGTATGTAATCTGCTGCAAATATATATATGTATATATATATTTATATATGTATGTATGTGTAGTGTAGTTTATGGGTATATATATGTATATATTAAGTATAGGTTTATAGTATAAATGGTATAGTAAGTATGTTTATTATAAATTTTTATTATCACCCACACAAAGGTTCTCTGCTTAACCCAATGGTAGACTGTTAGATAATGCTATTAGCATTAAGTCCGCCTATTGTACTTTACAAATTGTAATTGTTACAATAAAGAATAAATAAATAAATAAATAAATAAATTAGTCATGCCGTTTCATAGGCTTAGCAAAGTCAGTAAATCATTTATGGGGAACTGTATACGATTTTATAATAGGTTGCCGGAGTCTGTTCTTGATATGCCCAACCGAAAATTCAAAGACTATGTAAAGAAAGTACTTTGTGAGAAGGCTTATTATAGGACTGATGATTGCCTTAATGATAAAAGCATCTGGGTCGAGCTTGGCACAGGAACCTCGTAATTAATTGTAGTTTGATTTGAACTTAAATCAAAATTTCAGTACACTCTGTACATAAATCTTTTTAAAATTGGCAGTCCATACAGTATATATTTATATATATATATATATTATGGACTGCCAATTTTAAAAAGATTTATGTACAGAGTGTACTGAAATTTACTATATATATTTCTTTTTTCAATATTAAATCTCATAAATATATAAAATTAAACAATGTATTCTCTCGTCCACATTCTATTCTAAGTATAATTTAATATTGTGAAGTTGACGTTGTTGAAGAAAATGCTGCAGTGCAGTTTGTTACCGCTTCTTCTGCACTGACGCCTTGGAAGCGACAATTATTAAGCGATATATAGTATCCTATAATAATGAATAAAAAATTTTAATTTTGAATTTTTACCAGTTTCCTTTTATATAACATTCCAGTGTGAGGTTCGCGTGTAGGGTGGCTAAGTGATACAACGAGTGTTGAGTTAATACTGACATTTATTCAATAGCCTCATCTTATAAATAGGTTACATTCATAATCTTAGCTCCACTACATCTCCTTCCCAAGGAGAAATTAAAATAAAAAAATAAGATTTATTTTAATTTTAAGGTTACATAAAGATTAAATTCATGTAAAATTTTATATATGGTTATTATTTGATACACATAACAGTTAAGTACAACATATTTTTATATCTGTCTTACCATTAATATTTACTTCTACATTCGGTGATACATCTCTTATGACTAAGTACGGACCTGAATATAAATCTGACAGCTTATTACCAGTTTCATTTTTAATTAGAATTAGATCATTGGGCTTATAAAACACTGGGTTTATATGACTATCATATTTATTTTTTCTGAATAATTTACTTTCTAATAAGTTCTTACGCGCTTCAGCTTGGGATACTTGGAGTCTGTATTTTAATTCATGGGGGTAGCTATCGTGATTATATAAGGGTTGAATAGCTTTTGTTAAGTTATTCGGCAAATTACATTTTCTACCGTAAACAAGTTCGAAGGGAGAAAATTTAGTTGACCTATGTACTGAAGTGTTGTACGCAAAGCACCAATATGGAAGCCATGTGCTCCACAGTTCGGGCTTACCTTCAGCTTGGATGCGTAGAAATACTCCTAGATGCTTATGGGAGTTCTCCAGGGCGCCTACGCTCTAGTGATGATAGGCTGTGGAGTTTAATTTATTTATATTAAGTAATATACATACCTCTTTGAATATGTCGGACATAAACTCTGTACCCCTATCTGTAGCTATCTCTGTAGGAATGCCATGCTGTAAAATAAAATTATTTACGAAGCTGCGCGCCACTTCTGTTGATGATTTAGTATGTAACGGAAACGCACATACATATTTTGTTAGTTCGGATTGAAGAGTCAGAACATACGAATAGTCATAGCTGTCTCTATCCAAGGGTCCTACAAGGTCTAGAAAAATTTTTTCGAATGCCGAGTGTGCACTCGAGGTGATGGCCATTGGCTCTTTCACCTGGACTGTGTATTTTTGTTTCTGGCACTTTGGACATTTCGTTACAAAGTTTCTGACATCAGTCTCCATAGAAGGCCAGAAATAGTAACTTTTAATATTATTTAACATTCTTCTAATGCCCGCGTGGCCACTCGTGGGCAATAGATGGAAATCGTTAAGTATGACCCTCTTGTCATCTTTGTTATCTATTCTTTCGACGTCTTTTAATATACATAACCTGGGCCCTTTATAGTTTATATTTTTTTTATTTCACTCGCTAGTTTATATACAAATTCTTCAGTATATTTATTCTTTATAAAATATATTTCGCTTATATTTATTTGTTTTGCGAAATTACACAGCTCTCGCACAAATTCGTCTCGCGTAACTTGTGTTCGAGAAGCTGGATTTATAAAAATTATATTTTCTTGTAATACGTATATAAGTATCTTACTTTCACATGTTATCTTATTCTGTTTTCTTAATTTATTCAAATTACTGTCTATAAATCTGAGTTCTGTTGCGTCCTTCGGCTTAATATTAATTTCCACGATTTTCGGTTGATCAGGCCGATCGTCTGTAGAAATAATATCTTCGTCAGAGGAAGCATCATTTATACATAACTTCTTTGTCTGAGCTCGTGTCATCACCAACAAATTATCACTCATCTCTTTCAGTTCTTCCGAAGTCATTTTTATCCTAGATAATGCGTCTGCAGCCGCATTCTCCTTCCCCTTCAAATATTCAACTACATAATCATACTCCTCTAAAACCAATCTAAACTTAAACAACCTGCTAGAGGGATCTTTTAAATTGAACAAATAAACGAGTGGCTTGTGATCGGTAAGTATTTTAAATCTTCGTCCGTAAAGGTATGGACGAAAATTTTTTACTGCCCAAACCACGGCAAGCAATTCCTTCTCAATAGTCGGGTAGTTTTTCTCTGCCTTATTCAATAATTCAAAAAAAATTCAAAATTCAAAATTTTTTATTCATTATTATAGGATACTATTATATCGCTTAATAATTGTCGTATGGTTTAACAACTTGGTTGACGTCAAATAAATTACTTAAAAATTAAGTTTACTGCCGCTTCCAAGGCGTCAGTGCAGAAGAAGCGGTAACAAACTGCACTGCAGCATTTTCTTCAACAACGTCAACTTCACAATATTAAATTATACTTAGAATAGAATGTGGACGGGAGAATACATTGTTCACGGGAGATTTATATATTTATGAGATTTAATATTGAAAAAAGAAATATATATATATATATATATTATATATATATATATATATATATATAATATATTTATATATATATATATATAGATATATATATATATAATATATATTATATATATATATATATAAATATATATATATATATAAAATATATATATATATATATATATATATATATATTTTATGGATTGCCAATTTTAAAAAGATTTATGTACAGAGTGTACTGAAATTTTGATTTAAGTTCAAATTAAACTACAATTAATTACGAGGTTCCTGTGCCAAGCTCGAGCCAGATGTTTTTATCATTAAGGTAATCATCAGTCCTATAATAAGCCTTCTCACAAAGTACTTTCTTTACATACTTTTTGAATTTTCGGTTGGGCATATCAAGAACAGACTCCGGCAACCTATTATAAAATCGTATACAGTTCGCCATAAATGATGACTTTGCTAAGCCTATGAAACGGCATGACTAATTTATGTTTGTTTCCGTATATAAAGATTATTGCAAAAAAAATTATCCAGACACTTGGCAGATGTAGATGTTATTCGGGTTGGTTCGAAAAAAACATACTCTAAATTATAAGATTTAAACAAATTAATAAATTGTATACTAGCAGTTGATTTAACTAAAATGTCAATGTTAAAATCACCACAAATAATTAATTTTTTATTACATTTTGAGGTAACATGAGGTATTGAGATTTCTACTAGCGAAAGCTATTGGTCGTCTATCGTTGTTACATAAAACAGTGCCTAAAGCATATCCTGAGGCATCCGTCTGTAATATGAACTCGTTATTTTCTGAAAAATCGGGATATTGAAGTATGGGGGTTGTCGTCATACAGTTTTTCAAAGTTTCAAAAGCTTTCTGGCACTCACTATCCCAAACAAATTTTGTATTTTTCTTACATAACAGATTTAAAGGATAAGATATTTGTGCAAATTTATCAATAAATTTTCTATAGTAGTTAGCGAATGCGACGAATCGTCTTGTTTCATCGGCATTTTTTTGGTACGGGATAACTTTTAATAATTTAATTTTTTTCTGGGTCTGGCAATACACCGTCACTCGATACGATATGTCCTAGATACAATAATTCTTTTTTTAGAAAATTACATTTAGCGGGATTTAATTTTAAGTTTGCGTGCCTCAGTCTATCGAAAACAAGTAAAAGATTTTTATTATGATCAATTAAATTTTTTCCCATTATTATCAAATCGTCAAGGTATACTAAACATTTTTCGTAAGATAAACCTGCCATTGCCATGGTCATCATACGAGAAAATGAACTGGGACTGGTTTTCAATCCCATGGGCATTCTCCGCATTTGAAATTGAGAGCCTGCGCAAAAAGATGTAAATTTTCTACTGTCTTTCTCAAGATCCACATTAAAAAATCCTTGATTTAAGTCTAAATGACTGAAATATATACAGCCGTTAAGCGAATCTAATATTTCCGTTATATTTGGAAGTGGAAATTTATCATCTTGGATACAGTTGTTCAATTTCCGATAGTCTATGACCAAGCGCCACTTCTTTTCCCCACTTGAGTCAGATTTTTTAGGGACCAGCAAAACTGGACTGGACCACTCGCTACTGCAAGGTTCTATAATGCCTTGCTCCAATAAATCATTAACTTGTTTTTTTTGGCTAGGCTAGGCTTTGTATACACTGGAGTAACACCGGGTTTTAAAGTTATTTTATGTTCGTATAATTTAGTCGTAGTCAATTTATCGCCTGAAAGAAAATATCGGAATATTTAGCACAAATTGATTCAATTGAGTTGCGCTCTTCTTTATTCAAGTTATTAAGATTTATCGCGTTTAATAATTTTTTAACACGTTCCGCTTTAGTACTAGTTTCCTGAAATATACACATCTCGTAATCACTGGCTTTAAGTAAGGTGGGAAATACTTCTTTTAAATTTAAATCCGATTCAGTAGTGTTTAAAATGCGAATAGGTATTTTTCCATTAGTAGGTTTTACTAAAGAACTCGCAATAAAGATCCCATCTTGCAGTTCTGTCGCACTAACCACACATTCCTCAGTTTCACACGTATCGATAAAATGTATAGACTCAGATCTTGAAGGAACAGAAATATTTGTGTTGTACATAATTATAGGTAATGATAAATTAATGTTGTTATTCAACAATAGTAAGGTACGATTACCGAAATTCAATACCGATTTATACTTGCTTAAAAAGTCTTGTCTTAGAATTCCATGCGCTGTAAATGGCAAGTTATCAAAAACATAGAACTTGTGTGTCAGTGTTTGGTTTCCAATTTGCAACTGCAAGAATGCGTATCCAATTGATTGAATCTTGCCTCCAATTCCGTTGACTAAGATATTCTCGTTATGGATTGGAATATTTTGTTCCAAAACATGTTTATGTTTGATTGCAGAAATGGAAGCTCCGGTATCAAGTAATAAAAGATATGGATAAGAAGTTCGTGACTGAATAATAACATAACATACATTTTTATTATTAAAAGACAAAATATAATTTTTAGTCACGAAAAAAGTTTAAAGAAGAATCATTAACTATTTCTGATTCCTGGCTAGGTTGCGAATCTGACAAAATATGTATGCGCTGGTTATTTGGGTACTGCTTCCTGTAGGAAAAATTGTTATTGTTGTACCTACCTCTACCTCTGTGAAATGACCTGGGTGTTGACCTGACATGCTGGGCACCTCTCGAGTACTGTCCATCACGTTGGGGTTGTCGCCCCGGTTGGGAGCCCCATGACCTGCCTGTCAAGTACCGACCTCTTCCTGCAACGCGGCGAAAGGGTCTGCCTCTAAAATTCATAGTTAAAATATCATTTGACGGTGGAGATGATGCAACCTCCTCGTCGACTGCCGCCTGAACAGCGTCCTTAAGGGATGAATAATTTCTCGCTGTAATGATGGTGCTGAGCCTGCGATTCCGTAATCCGTCGGAAAAACATTTAACTGCCTGCTTTTCATTGAGTGGCTTTAAAACTTCAAATTTTGAATCATTGCCTTCGGATTGCGCAGTCGTCAGCTGGACAAACATTTCAGTGATTTCCTTCCCGAAATCGTCAACTGATAAGTTATTTTGTCTAAAAGTTTGTAACTTGCGCTGAATAGCGGAGGCCGATTTTTTCGGTAATAAATGCAATTTTAAATCAGCAATAAAATCATCAAAACTGCTATATGTTTTGGATAGTTTTAGTTTAGATGCTTGAGAAAGCCTGTTTTTTAATACAAAATTCATCAATTTAATGTGGGAAGACTCCTCCAATTCAGACCTATAATATTCTATCCCATCTATCAACTGTCTTATACTGGATTCATCGTCAGAAGAAACTGGTAATAAGTGTAAAGCCGTTTTTAAATCGAATTTAGAGGTTCCTGCCATATTTGAGACTTTAGGTATTTCACAATCTTTTTCAGAACACAAGTCTAATATTTGATCATATAAATTATTAAATTCACAACAAAGTTCCTCTATTTGGGTACATACACTACTCTCAAGTGTGCTTTTTAACCCAGAATATTTATTTAAAAATGTATTGTACTCTTCTACTAATTCGTCAGCCTCTTTTATCTTTGACACAATGATATGGCCTTTTCTACGACTTGGGCCTATTTTAATAAGATATTTTCTTATTTGTTGAAGGCTGGAATACAATAATCTTAAATTGTCTAATTCTGCCATAAAAAATATTTAAAAATATTACAATACATACCCTTAACTGCTTATATAACTATACCGCGATTATATATTATTTTTTTTATATACGAGTAGATACATTACACACGCAAAACACGAATACGCGCACTTTATTCACTGTTTCACCACTTTTATACCATCTCGTCTTCTTCTTTCTTTCCCGCTAGGCTACGTCTATCAGCCAGTCTCGTCCTCTGCCGGAATAATGATCTCCTCACAGCATCTCGATTTAACTCATTGAGAATTAATCTCTTGTGGTATTTTCGATATATTTTGAAAATGCAGTAAATAAAAGTCAGGGCAGCTAGAGACAACAAAATGAGCAGTATAATATTCGTTGCGCTCATATGAAATGCCAATTGCCGAATATCTGCATTGTTTGCACCTGCTGCTGCGTTTTGAGCAAGGATGACCTCTTCCTTAGTGTTTGTAGAGCCCATTATCATATATAAATTAAAAAAAATAAGTGAATAATTCGGCACAATTAGAACACCGCACGGGGATAGGCAAAGTCCACGAATACACATTGTGAATGTAATGTTCACTTCCAGTCCCTATATGGTTAAAGGAATTTAAACACTGTCACGGTCGCCATGTGAGGTTCGGGTGTAGGGTGGCTAAGTGATACAACGAGTGTTGAGTTAATACTGACATTTATTCAATAGCCTCATCTTATAAATATGTTACATTCATAATCTTAGCTCCACTACACCAGGTTTCCTTTGTTTTATTGGGAGCATTACTTATTTTGTGTTTAATGTACAAAGATTTTGCTTGTACATAGATATACTTTTTTGAAAATTTTCAAATCGATACTGTTTTTGGGCATATAAATCGTACAAAGTCTTTCTACTTTTGTAGATGCCAACAGTAGCCCATTCATTGAATTTAAAGTTATTATCGCATTTCCATTTCTTTTGTATAAATGTTTTAGAGTACGCGTCTGAAATCGTTGTAAATAACTTATTATAATGACCATTAGGATCGCTGCCCGTGTAAGTTACTGCGCAAATCCTATTTTCTAAAGAACTTTAGGTCTGCCCTTAATTGATTCATCTCATGTACTATTTTTAGTGGTAAAGGTAACAAATTTATCACAGTGATCAGAGGGTAATTTACTCAATACTTTTTTATTATTTGGTTTTTGTTCACTAAAAACATTACATTTAGCAGATGTGGCAGTGAAGCAGGTTGGTTCCAAGAACGCATTATCTTGGTTAAAATATTTAAATAGGTTAAGGACCTGTGTTGTCACTGTGAAGCTAACTAATTGGTCGATGTTAAAATCACCGCAAACAATTACTTTCTTATTACTTTTTGCAGCTACTCTTAGAACTTATTCCATTAAATTCAGGAAATTCATAATATTACTATTGGGTGGACTATAAATACAAATAATAATGTGTTCCACAAACTCGGTACAAGATACCTCAACACAGCGCTCAAGGGAAAGTCTGACTATGTCGTGGCGCTTCTTAAAGCGATGACCATTCTTTACATATATTACACAACCTTATTGCCGACCCTGTCCTGAAGCAGCTCACCGCATCAAAATTGTTAAGACTGGGCATCAGCTCACTCTCCAGGATCCAATGCTCAATCAAACGCACCATATTTACATCCATTTTTTCATTAAATAGATCAATAATAAGTTTTTGCCAGGAAGGCCCTGTATATTTTGGTGTACAATTTTTAATTCATTTGTCCATCCTGTTATCCTAGGGTAAGGTTTAAACCACATGTTGCGTCCATCATCATCATCAATCATCAAATTTTTGTTATGATGATTCTGTGAACGCAACATATGGTTTAAACTAAACCCTAGGATAACAGGAAGGACTTTCATTATTCTTCTTCTTCTTAATATACCCCATTTTTGTAGAATATGTCAAAAATTATTTAAAAAAGTTGGCAGGCAAGCCAAGTCTTTTCACATTAGTAGAAAAATAAACAACGCACCAAATAAAATTAAAGAAACATGGAACGTTTTTAATAAAGAATCTGGCATAATCAAAGTTAGAGACAGTATTAACCAAATAGCATCCGGTAGCAAAAATATTTTTGAAACTAGTACTGGACATAGTAAATGCTTTTGATAATTTCTTAACAAAAATCCCTGTAGAGCTAACTTCTGACGTTTACTCTAGTCCAGTCTTTCCCAAAGTGGGCGATAACGCTCCCTTGTGGGCGCTGCAGGTCTCAAGGGGGGGTAAGAGACCCAGAAAGAAAATGGGGGCGTTGTGTAGAGGCGGGGGGAAGTGATTTGTTATTTTATTTAGCTAGGAGGCCTCTTAAACAACGACGAGTCTCGTTTGGACATCGGACGAAGACGGTCGTGCCGAACACAATAGATCCCATCACATCTGTTGACCACTCGCACCGCCTAAACGTCACCCGGGCCGAGCCTCATACGATAAGTTTAGTCGCGAAATTAAGAGACTTTTTTAGTTTTAGATTCCTTAAACCATACATAGTGCAAATTGTGTCGTGTTTTCAAGTGTTTTGTGTTGGTGCAGCGTAACAATTGCGATATTTATATGTGCTCGTGCTGCAGAAAACCCGGTGAGATCGTTTCTATATACTTTAACACCTGCGGTACCAGAGCTCCCAAGAAAGAAAACTATGATAAGAATACGTCATTTTAACCCAAACAGAACAGTCCCTACATTCAATTATTTATAACTAATAAAATTAAAAGTAAATACCAATTCTGCTAACAATTTGTCAACAATATATGGCAAGCTCAATTCTGTGTAAAAGTTAAATGACACAAATCAAGTAAACAACACAATAGGGCCTAAGAAACTTCAAACATTTAAACACATCGAGATCAATCCAATAACAACCCCAACTACATTTTAAACTATAACAACAAATAACATCATTAAATTCACGTAGGTTTTCTTTAACAACCACTAACACCCCAGTATCGTAGCTCCCGCTATTATTATCAAAAAAGGTCAAACATCTCAAAGCCAATTAATATACCAAACCATATGAACCAGCTAATGTAAGTAATTCATATATGTTAACAAAATTAAGGAACCTCAATGACCAGACCTAATAAACCTTGTCCATTTAACAATTATTCTATCTTCAAAATACACAAAAACTCTAAAAAAGAGAAAAAACCTAAACAGGGCCATCCGTAATAAATAAATAAAACCATCGGCGTCAATGACAGCGCAACACTATAAAATAATCCTCCTACAAAACTTTCTCGAAAGTCAATGCCGAACATGTGCGAGCATTGCGCAATAAACAAAAATTTTAAAAAGAAATAACAAAAAGAGGGACCCTAAAGAAACAACAATTTCAATGAATCCGACAATAAAAGCCAAAGAACGCACATCTGGCCAAAACGTATTACCAACCTAAAAAACAAAACCCTGCAAATACACATACTAAACCATAAACTATTATAATACTTAATAATGAACCATTCTCTCCACAGCGATTCTAGATATTAAGTTCTTTTTACAGCTAAAAATACATTGCAAGAACAAACACAAAAATCATATCGATAAAGGAAATAATTCGAGATGGCAACTGCATATACAGAGCAATCACTCAAAAGCAAAGCTTACCAAATAAATGACTTATTAGGCCTAACATTCGATCACTGTGCGATTCGTCGAGACCTTGCAAAATATACGGAAGAAAACCAACACGACAAAAAACATACGCCAAGAAATTATAAGCAACCTGAACCATCAAACAGATATTTCAGATTTAGAAACACAAATCAAGAAATACACAAAATCCCAATTCACGGAAGGCGTATGAGGTGGAACCGACATTCTAATAGCTGCCGCCGAATACGACATCATCCACGTCAAAGTATTTCTCGGCACCCTCTTAACCTCCTGAGTTCCAAACATATTTTTTTTTAAATTATGTTTTAAGACTTTGAGAATGTATTCATTGGGTGATATCATATATAGGAAAAATGAGGAAAAAATTTTTTTTTTCTTGAAAACGGATTTTCACTATGTTCTACATATAGGACATCAGATAATTACCATCATGAGCTATGTATAGGACATATATGGGGAACATTCTACGTTATTTTTATTTTCAATAAAACAAAGACACTTTTTCACCAAGTAATAGTTTAATATATTATTAGACTCAAAATCAACAAAAACATATTCTTACCACTACTAATAAATCTTGATAAACCAAATATCTTTTAAAAGAAAAAAATGAGATTGACGATTTTGTTGATGGCATCCATTAAGCACACGATCAAACAGCGGTTGAATTTTCCAAATCTTTTGTATTTTTTGTTCCGGCGTCACATCAGGGTCATAAACACATTTTAGTCTTAGTCTGATAAAAAAGAATCTATTACGAGTCATAGCTTTTACAATCACAGGATTTTTCCATTTTTCAGACCAATAATAGGAAATTTTTGGATACTATAAGGCTGACATGATCATTGTAATTCCAATATACACTTTAAGTTCTTTTAGAGTCAACCCCATCGATTTTCCAGTTTCTAAAACATGTGTTCTGTTGGTACAGTCTACGATTGTGTTCAGAATATCGTCATCTATATATTGATCATAAAATTGGTGCCATTCCCAATTTTCAGTATATTTATTTATATATGATGGCTGCATCAAATCGTTTATAACTGTATCCAACTTCTCATGTATCCAAGTATCTTGAACGTCAGTATTATTTTGCCTATTTCTTATAGCGATTTGTCGTGTAGACACGGATTGCGACCTGGCGGCTCGACCACGGTTGCGACAACGAGATGTTCCTCTGGCTCTTCCTCTTGGTCTTGCTTGTGTGGACGATACTTCTGCCAAGCTATTCAAATCATCCGAAAACGCTGGTGAAGCTGTTTGAGGAGTAAATATACTGGTGTCATCATCTGAGCTACTGGAATCACTATTGCGACGATCTTGCTTTGTCTCTTCTAAATTTGGTGGCAGAAACTCAGGATCTCCATCTGAATCGTCTCCGGAAAAGTCAAACTCGGATTCATTTAAAATGCCATCGATTTCTTGCTCAGATAAACCTTAAAAATAAACAAAAGTCTTACAGCCTACATAAAGGACATTGGAAGACAGAGTCTGAAAATAAATGTAAAGTTCCAATGTACTTCGCAGAGGACATAAAAAAATACATCAAGGTCACAAACACCTAATAAGTTTTTAATAAAAAATAATGTAGTATTTTATTTGATTGAAACCTAAATTTGTCTTTTGTAGTAAAATACAGCATAAATAATTCACCCTTGCAAAAGATGATAGAGGATTTACTTACCCTTGCGCAGCCGCACATCAACATGTCTATCTCCCGACGCCATTTTTAGAAAAAATGACGAATGTTATTTGACTTTTAATTTTTTTTCATAAATATAAAAGATTGCCATATCTCGTTGAAAAAAAAGTACAGAGCTACCAGTGAAAATCAAAGCGTAAAATTTTTAAATTTTTAACGTTCTATGTAAAGAACAGATGTACTCAAGAGGTTAAAAGAAATAGCAGAGTTTAATCTTCAAAGAAAACCACTACGATTGTTTCGAACACCATATGGGCGCAATGGGCCCAATCATAACTCAAGACACACTAAGCTCTAACGATCACACGCCGATGGATGCCGCCCAGACGAGACAGGCCACAGACTTATTCGTCCCAGGCGACCGAACCTAAACCACGACCAGATCGATAATAATAATCTCAACATAGCAACATGGAATGTAAGAGGCGCTACAACCCTAACTAAGAAATTGGACATCGACCAAACACTGGAAGATAAAGCAATGCCTATAGCCTGCCTTCAAGAAACGCACATAAAATCCGGCACCTATGAATCTAAACACTATAACTGGATTTTGAGCGGCAACAAAAGTAGCCGAGGGCTAGTCATCCTGACAAAGAAAAACTACAATATATCGACTGACTGGATGAAATCCAACATTAACAACATGGCAGCATTAATCAACGTCGGAAGCAAAACTAATCTACTCGTGATCACAAAACATTGATCAAACTCAACATCCGCAGTAACTAACGACCTCATACGAATCCGAAAACTCATAAGAGTATAGCCAAACAACTCCAACCTGATAATTCTAGGTGATTTCAACGCACATGCCGTAAACCAAGACACTAGAAAACAACGCGCCTTAAAGAGCATAGAGGAAAACCTCCACCACAAACACAAAAATACCACGGGAGAAATTCTAACAAACCTTATAACGATTGAACAACTTAGATTAAATACATTAATCGGCAGAGCAAGCTGCAAAACCACGTGGATCTCAGGCAATAAAATCAATGCTGGGATTTGGAAAAAATACGACATATTAGAATCAAAATTGAGTGCTAAATAAAATTAAGTACTAAGAACTGGAGAAGTCATATTGGAATCAAGGCTACGAGCTGGAGGAAATACTGAAAACCGATATATTTGAACTAATGCTGCGAATCTCAAAAAACATGACTTATTAAAATCAATGCCGCGAATTTGAGACAACACGACGTATTGAATTAAGGCTGTGAATTCGAGAAAACATGATGTATTGGAATTAATGCTGCGAACTGATAGATGTCATATTGGAATCAAAGCTGCGAACCTGAGACAACATGACGTATTGGAATCAAGACTACGAATTTGAGAAAACTTGATGGACTGGAATTAATGCTGCGAACTGATAGAGGTCATATTGCAATCAATACTGCAAACTGATAGAGGTCACATCGGAATTAATGCTGCGAACTGATAGAGATCATATTGGAATTAATGCTGCGAACTGATAGAGATCATATTGGAATTAATGCTGCGAACTGATAGAGGCCATATTGGAATCAATGCTGCGAACCTGAGAGAACACGACATATTAGAATCAAGACTACGAATTAGAGAAAACATGATGGATAGGAATTAATTCTGCGAACTGATAGAGGTCATATTGGAATCAATACCGTGAACCTGAGATAACATGACGTATTGAAATCAAGACTACGAATTTAAGAAAACATGATGGATAGGAATTAATTCTGCGAACTGATAGAGGTAATATTGCAATCAATGCTGCGAACTGATAGAGGTCTTATTGGAATCAATGCTGCGAACCTGAGGTAACATCACGTATTGGAAGCAAGACTACGAATTCGAGGAAACGTTATGTGAAGTGATAGAGGTCATATTGGAATTAATGCTGCGAAATGATAGAGGTCATATTGCAATCAATGCTGCGAACCTGAGAGAACACGACGTATTGGAATCAAGACTACGAATTAGAGAAAACAAGATGTATTGGAACTAATGATGCGAACATGATGTATTGGAAAGAAAGAGAAAACATGATTGGAATTAATGCTGCGAACTGATAGAGGTCATATTGGAATCATTGCTCCGAACCTGAGAGAACAGGGCGTATTGGAATCAAGACTACGAATTAGAGAAAACATGATGGATAGGAATTAATTCTGCGAACTGATAGAGGTCATATTGCAATCAATGCTGCGAACCTGAGAGAACACGACGTATTGGAATCAAGACTACGAATTAGAGAAAACATGATGTATTGGAATTAAAGCTGCGAACTGATAGAGGTCATATTGCAATCAATGCTGCGAACCTGAGAGAACACGACGTATTGGAATCAAGACTACGAATTAGAGAAAACATGATGTATTGGAATTAAAGCTGCGAACTGATAGAGGTCATATTGCAATCAATGCTGCGAACCTGAGAGAACACGACGTATTGGAATAAACGCTGCAAATTAGAGATATCACGACGCATAGAATCAATACTAAGAACCTGATGAAACACGGGCATAGGAGGCGAAAATGAGATCTGGAAAAACTAGAGTAAATAAAATCGGAATCTATGCTACGAACTGGAGAAACACGACGCATAAGGGCTAATGCTGCAACTGGAAGTGTACAAGAAACACGACACTTTAGAAACAACACTACAAACGAAACGTGTGACATCAATATCTCAAACTGGAAGTACTCACATTGGAAACAACGCGGCCAACTTGAGAGAAAGCCACAGGTTGAAGGCAAATTTGGATGACAAGAATAAAGATCTGAAACAGCCGACCGACCAACCACAAAAACCATCGAAACGGGGATAAAATTCCTACATAATAACGAAGGCCTAATGAAATCCTACACTACAAATTCTTTAGAATGGGCAGACATCGCGACTAATAACAAAAATCATCACAGCAGCACGAGATTCCTACGAAATAAATGAAACTGATAACGAACCGTTAAAACAAGAATTAGATACAAGGAAGAAGGAAACACGCAACACATCAACGCTCTCCTCCGTCGAAATACCCGTCTTCCTTAATTCCTATATTGGCTATAGGCTGTATAGTCGGTCGATTGTGGTCGACTGGTTGCGGTTGGTCGGCCTTCCTCTCCCATCCCTGAGCGTGTCACTCCCTATAAAATCTGTGCCCCCTGGTGTATCCAGCTAGACTGGGTCAGGCTTTGCTTGGCTGGGTGTGGTACCAATGTTCATGTTCATGTTCATGTTCAGGAGGCCTCTTAAACAACGACTTCAAGAGCTCTCGACTCACAACAACAACTTGTGAACATCAACTAATATGAATTAAAAGATTGCTCAAACTCGGTTCTATATTTCTCTTCGCGTAGCGTAGTATATAAACTACGTACGCCGTAGTTCATATATCTGTGCTATTTTATTGAATGTAGAAAAAATTAAAAGCATGTCAATCGGTCGCTCCGTTTCGTAATGAAAGTAGACACAAACAAACAAATGAAAAGGCAACAGACACACTTTCAATTCGGGTTATTTAACAAAAACGTGCATTCCTGTATCAATCGGCTGGTTTATTGAATACTTGTTCGGACTTGTTGAGTACCATTGAGCGTCGAATGAGATAAACGAGTTTATGCATGTTTTTTTATTCTTGTCGGTGCGTGTTGCCTAAGCATTCCTATATAAACAAAGTAATATTTATTTTATTTTCATTTGTGGTTTCGCGCGCAATAGATCAGTAGTACTTACGCCTCCTTTACACTACTCGCGAAGTTGAACGTATTTCTCAAAGCAAAACAATGTCGGAAGTAAAAAAGAAGAGACGGCAATACAGCGCGGAATATATCAAATTCGGATTTATTGAAAATCCCACAAACCTATCGTCGCCTTTGTGTCTTCTATGTCTAAAAACATTTTCGAATGAAGCAATGAAGCCTTCAAGGCTGCAAGATCATTTGAAGACCTAGAGAAGAAGCATAATACTCAGCCAAGTGTAGCAAAACTATTTTCGGCGGCTGCTAAGCAAGATGACGACGGACTTCGAGCTTCGTACAATATCTCTTTGTTAATTGCTCAAAAAGGCAAACCACATAACATCGGAAAAGAGTTAATATTTCCAGCAATAAATGAAGTAATAATTACTGTGCTTCATAAACCGGCCGCAGATATTATCCGAAAAATTCCTTTGAGTAATAATTCTGTGCAAAGACGAATTGATGAAATGGCTGAAAACATTGAAGAATCATTGTGCGATCACCTGAGGACAAGTCAATTCTCAATTCAGCTCGATGAGTCCACTTTACCAACTAATGAAGCATTGTTGTTGTCTTACGTGAGGTTTATTAAAGATAAGAAAATATGTGAAGAACTATTTATTATTTGCTAGAAATTTAAAGACCTATACAAAAGGTGAAACCATATTCAATACATTGGAAAATTTTAGCGATGAGAAAGGGATTCCTTTGAAAAATATTATTTCAGTTGCTACGGATGGCGCTCCGGCTATGACAGGGTGCCATAAAGGCTTCATAGCGTACTTAAAAAATAAAATTTCAGATGTCCTTGCTGTACATTGCGTTATTCATAGACAACATTTAGTAGCTAGAAACTTAAGTGAAAAACTATTTCAATCACTGCAATATGTCATCAAAGCAGTCAATAAAATCCGCAACAGCTCTTTGAATGATAGATTATTTCATCAGCTTTGTGTTACTAATGACGAGGATTTCAACCGTTTGTTGTTTCATACTGAAGTTCGTTGGCTATCAAGAGGCAATTGTCTGACTCGATTTTACAACCTGTTTGACTCTGTTATAGAGTTCTTGGAAACTAAAGATACAGAATTGAAAGACAAGCTCATAACATCAAAGAATGATATAGCTTACATGACAGACCTGTATAAATTGTTCAACGACATGAATCTCCAACTGCAAGGCGATAAACCAAATTTAATTAAAACAAAAAACGTCGTTGCTGCTTTCGCGGCCAAACTGCTTCTACACAAAAAGAATCTGGGCAGACGTGAGTTTCACAATTTCCCAAATTTATCAGTATCATGCAGTAACGACGAATTGTTTGCCTACTGCCAACATTTGGAAAACCTCCACATTGATTTCACCGAACGATACCAGGACATTTTGAACTTGGAAATACCAGACTGGGTGTTAGATCCGTTTTCACATGTCACCTCAGCTGGAAGAAGAGCTTATAGAATTGACAACAAACGAGGAAATAAAAATCAAGTTCAAAAATGGTTACCAAGAATTTTGGCTACAAAAACCGATCCCGCAATTGTACCCAGGATTGTGGTCAATCGTTTAACGATTCTTGATAGCATTCCCATCGTCATATTTGTGTGAACGTGGATTTAGTGCTATGACAACACTGCTTACTAAAAAGAGAAATCGTTTGCTTGTTACCGAACGTGGCGACTTGCGACTGTTCTTGAGTAAATTGGAACCTGATATTAACAAACTTATTAAACAGCATCAAATTCATCCATCACATTAGTTTTTATATAACGATTGATTATTTTAGTTATATCCATCCATACATATAATAAAACTGTAACTGAACTTTGTCTGTACATTGAAGATATTTAAGAAAAAAAATTATAAGGGGTCTTTTTAGGGTCAATAGAAACCAAAACAATGTTTTTTAGAATTTTTGTCTGTCTGTCTGTCTGTATGTTTGTACGTGCATCACGCAAAATCTACCGAACGGATCTGAACGAAATTCGGCACAGATATAGTTAGTAACCTGGATTAGAATATAGGCTACTTTTTATCTTGAAATTCTATCCCAAGGGGATAAAATAGGGGGTGCAAGTTTGTATGAAACGCCGTCATTTTATTGTTCGAATTGAAAATTTATTTTTGAGTTGAATAGACCATTTATCGAGAACGGCTTTAGGCTATATAATATCACGCTGCAACTATAAGGAGCAAAGAAATAATGGAAAATGTAAAAATTACGGGGAAAATTATTCATCCTTGAGGGCTTCAATGATGCCCAAAATAACTGTTCCACGCGGAAGAAGTTGCGGGCACAGCTAGTTTTTAATAAAAGATACTCTGTTTTAATACCATAATATTGCGTTTCAATAATCATTCTTATTGGCAGGTGGAGCCCGTAAGAGTTAACTTGAGACCTAAGCGCCGTTGTATGTTACCTACTGCGCTCAGGTTTTAAGTTGCGGGTTATAGTAAAAGTTTCGTTAAGAATTCTCCGTTACTATACATACATATACATTATATACATATATAGGTCACAATAATTAATTAAACTAATTTGAAGTTAAAGTGGTTTTTAAATAGGTGAAAAAATGGGGGTGCTAAAAAAATATTTATTCTCAAAGTGGGCAGTAGACAAAATAAGTTTGGGACTCTCTGCTCTAGTCCATTGCGCGTTGAAGCCCTACTTAATAATAACAAGACTCCCATCAAATCTGTCTTTAAATTTAAATATGTTAACTCTGATAATATATTAAAGGCGCTTAAACAACTTCATTTGAAAAAGTCTGAAGGGGTTTGTCTGGTAGTATTATAAGTCAAATCGCAATAGCGAAAATGTAACTTTGGTTAATAATATAATGTCGGCCATATCTATGTGGTTCTCAACCAACAATCTTCTTTTAAATGCTAATAAGACCCAATACATTAAATTTACCGACCAATACCGACATAATACTGGAAGGTCAGAAATTAGAATTTGTTGAAAATACAAAGTTTTTAGGAATTATAATTTAATAGATGCAAAGCTACAGTGGGGTGCTCATATTTCTAAACTTTCCAATAGACTTAGCTCTGCCGCTTATGCTGTTAGGTTGATCCGACAATTGACAGATGTTGCTACAGCTAGACTTGTTTATTTCAGCTATTTTCATAGCTTGTTATCTTATGGTTTATTTTTATGGGGTAGCGCCGCTGATATACAAACTACTTTTATAATTCAGAAAAAGGCCGTTCGCGCAATTTTCGGTTTAGGAACAAGAGACTCGTTAAGACAACTCTTTCTTTAAATAAATATATCTACAGTAGCGTCCCAGTACATATTTGATCTTATAATGTAAGTTAGGAAAAATATCTCTTTTTTTCAAAAAGTTAGTGCTACAACTGATAGAAATTTACGTAATAAACATAAATTAGTCATGCCGTATATGCCTAACCAATAATTCAAAGAGTATATAAAGAAAGTACTTTGTGAGAAGGCTTACTCATATTATAGGACTGATGATTACCTGAATGATAAAAAAATCTGGCTTGAGCTTGGCACAGGAACCTCGTAATGAATTGTAGTTTGATTTGAACCTAAATCAAAATTCAGTACACACTGTACATAAATCTATTTAAAATTAGCAATTCATTAAAGAATTTATATATTTTTTTATTTATTATTAAAATCTCATATAAATAAATTTATCTGAACACTGTATTCTCTTGTCCACATTCTATTCTAAATTTGGATATTTGTGAAGTTGACGTTGTTGAAGCAAATGCTGCAGTGCAGTTTGTTACCGCTTCTTCTGCACTGACGCCTTGGAAGCGGCAGTAAGCTTAGTTTTAATTAATTTATTTGACGTCAACCAATGTTTTTTATTTATTTATTTATTTAAACTTCATTGCACAAGATACAAACGTATAGCACAATTGGCGGACTTAATGCTAGAAGCATTATTTACCAGTCAACCATTGGGTCTTACAGAGAACTTCATGTGGGGTTAAACTAAATAAATATATTTATACCTACACAAAATATAAAATAAAATAATTATAATTACATACATAAAAACTACAATAGATAAACAATATACATAAATAAATAGGTGCAGCGATTAGCGAAATGAGTGAAAAGGCGATATTAAATACCCTCGCGACTCAAGAAAAACCCGTATACCCGCGACAATGTTGTGAAACCAAAAGATTTGAAAATGATTAAGCGATATGAAGGATCCTATAATAATCAATAAATATGTTGAATTTTTAATTTTGAATTGGTGTACGCAAAATAAACTGGATCCAATGAATAAAGTGGCGTAAAGAAATTGAAAATAAACTTATTCTTACGACCCAGATATAAGTAAACATCTATTACATACATACATCCTCTTTCGTCCAAGCTGCGTTACAAGGCAGACGTGCTACGCGCTTAAGCAACAAATATTTAAAGTTATATACGCTAATTACGCTCATAAATTGAATTACTATTAGTGTTATATTCCTATCTCCGAAACAAGTATATTTCCGCATCAAAATTAAATACTCGCGCAAGTGCGGAGCGTACTCCAAGGTCACGGCACGGAGCAGCGACGCGCGCAAGAGACGGACAATATTTTCATCACGCTCTGACTATCTACCTGGACTGACCGTGCGCCGGAGGGGAGTGCTACGCCACGAATAAAGATCGACTCGACACTTCATTCATCGCAATCACCGCAAGTATTGTACATACTATATAACTATACATACTTGCATCAAGCTACGCGCTACGCGCTTTATGTAAACAACCGCTCTGTTAAGCCGCTGAGAGTTGCGTGTGTTTTTGTCTATTAATCAGATCATGGATGGTGTACTGAATAAATCGGCATCGGACTCGAATTTATCTACATTAGAAACTATAAATGACATCACCCCTCCTAGTAGTTATGTCTCTCAACGGTCTAAACGCAGAAGAGAGTGTGATCACGACTCCGAATTAAAATTATTCAAAGAAGACTTGATGAATGTGATGAAGTCTCTAATGTCTGAGCAAGGAAAAGAAATCAAAAAAATTACTCCAGCGCTCATGGAGATAAAACAAACTAACTCTAATATCGAAAGCTCTATTAACTTTCTTACAGAGCAAAATAGAGAATTAAAAAATAAAATTGAACAATTAGAAATTCAGACAAAGAAGGACAAAGAGTATATAGTGATTTTGGAGGACAAAATTGAGGACATGCAGTTATTGAATAGGAAAGGAAATTTGGAAATTAAAAACGTTCCGAAGATGGAGAAAGAGACAAAAGAAGACCTAATAGACATGGTGAAACATCTTTCAAAAACGATTGATTGCGAAATCGACAAAAAAGATATATGCGATATTTACAGGGTAAAAAATAAAAAAGACAGTAAAGCAAACTCGCCCATCATCGTTGAAACTTCCTCTGCATTATTAAAGTCTTCAGTACTGAAAGCATGCAAAGCTTTCAATATACGGCACAAAGAAAAACTCTGTGGTAAACACGTGGGACTACGAAAAAACGAATATACGCCAGTATATGTCTCCGAGCAGCTGACGGCCAGGGGAGCCCGGCTTTACTTCCTCGCTCGTGACCTAACTAAGTCGAAGAAATACAAATATTGCTGGACTTCGTATGGGAAGGTGTACGTACGAAGGGATGACAACTCGCCAATTGTTTCTATTAAAACGGAGTCTCAGGTACAGAGTCTCATACAAGAGTCTTGACTATGTATTTGCATGTACATAAAAATAATATTGTCTTGCACGCCTCCTAGAACAAACTTAAAGTATTACTTAAATATATTTTTGTTGTATTTGTTCCCTGTATTTATCCTTACAATGAGACTCAAATTACTCTGTGAATACATACATTTATTATATTATTTCACGACACTTCGCCAGAATACTACAACTAGCCCTTTTCAACATAAATTAAATGAAATTAAAATGGATTTTTATAATCTTTGTCTATCTAATACTTATTTACACACCCCTATGACAAATTTTAAGCCTCAGAACTTGGTACAGATGTTAAGAATTAATAGTTATATCATCTGCTTATACCCACATTATGACACAATAAAATTATCTAAAAAAGCAAAAATTTTACTTTCTAACTTACACTTTAAAAATATCTACATACATTTTAGAATACTCAAATTAAAGATCGCAATAGGTTCAAGGACTCACATTATAATCTTAGACAAAAAAATATTATTTAATATAGACGTCGGATCAAATACCACAAATATATTCTTATTAATTTACAAATATGGATAATACCTTAGTAACTATGCATGAAATAGATAATTTAAATGTAGCAAGATCGGTTGCTTGTGATTTAGCAGAAATATCTACACATTGTCAAATAAAGAAAACGGATTTAACAATAATTGCGCAAAATATTTGTAGTGTCTATCATAATTTCGATGACTTCATTACCAACATTTCGACACTAACGTTTACAACTGATATTATAATTCTGACTGAATGCCGCCTTGATCCAAATAAACAAATTCCACAGCTTGACAATTACATATCTCTTTTCACTATGGCCCGGCTAAACCAGAATGATGGAGTGATTGTCTACGCAAAACGTACTTTAAAACCGAAAATTGAAGAAATTAAGCTTACCCATGCATCATGCTTACAAATCGATATTCCCAACCACACAATTCTGGGTATTTACCGTTCTCCGTCGATTTCAAACCCCGAAAATTTCATAAATTCACTCAGCTCTCACTTAAATAAAATTAAATCTTCCAACAATATTATTTTAGCTGGTAATATTAATATAAATATTCTACCCAAACCAAATGAAAAATTACACGAAATAAACAACAGGTTGTCTTACCTAAATATGCTTTCAAGTTATGGTTTACTACCGGGACACAATTTGCCTACACGTAAAAATAGTTGTTTAGACCACTTCTTTTTGAAAATTAATCACAAAAAACATTCGGCTTTCGTTGCTATCCTGAAAACTACAATAACTGACCACGACACTACTTTCTTATCTATTACTAAAACTAAAAATGAAATATCTTTACCTAAAACTAAGACTAAAACTGATTTTGAAAAATCACGTAATCATCTTATTAGCAAAAACTTAACTGAATTATTACTTTGTACAGACCCCAATAGAATTACAAATAATCTTATATCTATTATAAATGAATCATTAAAGGAAAATTCTATAATAGTAAAAATTCCAAAATGTCAACGGACAGTCAAACCGTGGATGACCAGAGGTATATTAAATTGCATTAAAAATAGAAACAAATTGCAAAAACAATTACGAAACGATCCCGATAATGCTATCAATAAAATTACATTTACTAGATATAGAAATTTTTTGAATAATCTGATTAAAAAAACTAAAAGAAATTATGAACGTAGTCTAATTAAAAGAACAATGAATAATAATAAATTACTATGGAAGAATATAAAAACATTGACATATAAAAACAAAAACAATAGCTCTAACCTTGAATTAATTGAAATAAAATCTACTCCACTCGAATCAGCTAATTACATAAACAACTACTTTACGAATATTGGTGAAAATCTTGCGAATAATATTAAATCTACACTAACAGAAAATGATACCAACCAATATCTACATGACCTACCAACTCAATCACAATCTTTTGTTCTGTTAAATGCAGATGTTGATGAGGTTAACGCAATCATAAATAATTTAAAAATAGATAGTGCTCCTGGATGGGATAATATTCCTACTAGGTACATAAAATATATAAAAAATGATATAATTCCTATTATAACCCATCTTGCGAATGTCTGTTTTGATGCAGGTACTTTCCCATCTCTACTTAAAAGGTCTGTTGTCACTCCAGTTCATAAAGGTGGAAATGGAGAAGACGTCAACAATTATAGACCAATCTCAATTATTACTGTATTGGCTAAAATATTAGAAAAACTTTTGAATAGTAGACTTTTAAATTATTTGGAAAATAATAACATCTTATCAACCTCACAATTTGGATTTAGAAAGGGTTTGTCGACTGAAGATGCTGTAACTTCCTTAACTTCAACTATTGTCAACAACTTAGATAAAGGCAGAAAATGTGCTACCTGTTTTGTAGACCTCAAAAAAGCTTTTGACACAGTCTCCATTTCCATCCTTCTGCGTAAGCTGGAAAAAATTGGTATTAGAGGAAAACAGCTGGCATTATTTACTGACTATCTCACAGGACGAACGCAGAGACTCAAATTAGATGACACCCTTAGCGACAGTGCAGAAGTATCTTATGGCGTGCCCCAAGGTAGCGTGCTCGGTCCTACCCTCTTCCTCATCTACATCGACGATTTGTGCAACATGTCTCTCAAGAATGCCAAAATTGTTACTTACGCAGATGACACCGCAATCGTTTTCGATGGTTCAAATTGGGATGAAGTTAGGAAAATCGCCGAGGAGGGTATGGCCCGGCTCGCGGACTGGCTTAGGCATAATTTACTTACCCTCAACATTGACAAAACAAACTACATCTGCTTCTCCATAAACTCCACAACTCAGCCTAACCACAACTTTGTCATAAAAATTCACTCATGTGGCAACGTAACAAATTGTAATTGCAGCTGTCCTCCTATTACTAAATAAATAAATAAAATAAATAAATATATACGGGACAAATTACACTGATTGAGTTAGCCTCGAAGTAAGTTCGAGACTTGTGTTACGAGATACTAACTCAACGATACTATATTTTATAATAAATACTTATATAGATAAACATCCAAGACCCAGGCCAATCAGAAAAAGTTCTTTTCTCATCATGCCCTGGCCGGGATTCGAACCCGGGACCTCCGGTGTCACAGACAAGCGTACTACCGCTGAGCCACAGAGGCCGTCTAAACTAAAGTAAGTAGTGTAAAATATTTAGGTATTATGATAGATGAGAGACTGTCTTGGTATCCTCAAATCGAGCAAGTGACGGAAAGAGTTCGGAAATTCATATGGATGTTCAAAGCCTTACGGCATATTTTACCAAAAAAACTTCTGAATGAAACCTACATTGCCTTGGTACAGTCAATAATTAGTTACTGTATTCGAGTTTGGGGTGGTGCTTTGAAAACCCGTTTTCTGGAGGTGGAGCGAGCACAAAGAACCCTACTAAAAGTTAATTATTTTAAAATGCGAACCTTTTCCACGACTGAATTGTACAACATTTGTGATCTTTTAACTGTAAGGAAGCTATACATTTATTATCTGGTATTAAACAAACACAAAAACTTACCTTACTTACCGATTATTGAAGGGCGTAGAAACAGGAGACGTGATGTTGCTTGTGCTCCTTTTGTACTGACACAATTTGCAAGAGTCCAACTTGAAACACGAGCTGCACGTATTTATAATAGACTAAATAACATACTTCATATATATGAAAAACCATATCATGAGTGCAAAAATATTCTAATTTCTTGGCTTAAATCTAAATCTTATGTAGAAATAGAAACTTTTATGAGTAATCCTCCCTCATAGATTTCACCCAAACACATCATCAATTTACCCTATTATACTACATATATACTTTTATATTATATTTATGTATATACGTAAATTCTATTAATTATTAATTAATCAAATAAATCAATCTTTTTAAGCGTTTACTCGGTTGCACTCTCAGTACCAACCGAGGAAATAGGTTCCGCTGATAGAACCATTCTAGTGGTTCTAATATAAATCTATTATTGTATAATCATAATTTTTGTGTTAGTAAATTATGAAATTATTGTATATATCCAAATTAAATTATTGTATCTCAAATATTTAGAATTGTATTAGTTATTTATTGCATGGTTAATATAGTAAAATGAAATGATAATAATTGGAGTGTAATAGATTTTATATTTTGTATTTAGAATTATATGGAATGTAAGAGCGGAGTTCTCCTGGCACAAGCATATTTTTGCTTAAAAGGAGGCTCCAGTAACTAGCACTATTATTGTAATCTCTAGATACTGAATAAACAAAATTTTTATTTTTTTTATTTTTTATTACATAAAATCTGAAAAAAACTAAAAAAAATACCTCTTTCCACTTGCCACGATCTCTGCATACTTCCTTCGCTTCATCCACATTCATAACTCTTTTCATGCAAGCTCGGCGGTTTCGGGTACTCTTGAACTTCTGGGTTATTTTTGACGCGGTCGAGATACGATCATAATCGAGACGACATCGAGAATCAGTAATTTAGTAATCTGGAATAGTGATGGGTAATTTTCCGAAAAATTTCAAAGCTTGGAAAATTTTCAATAAATTTTTCTGAAAATGTTTAATTTTGAAAATATGGATGTGGATGGAAATATATTTATTTTCATATTAATCAGTTTCATTGAAATAGTAAACATAAAATATGGTTCATATTAAGTAGAAATTAAAAAGCTTGAATGGTTTAACATGCTGTTTAAAAAAATAGAGTGCAAAGTTATATTAATACTACGGATACATGTATTGAAATAACAATTTGAATTAGTTTAGAAATAATAACGTTATTATCGTACTAAAAGAACGTTCACACGCGGCAGACGTTACAGGAGCTGTGAAAATAACTTCAGCCACACACTTTCTTAGTTTCGTGCATTTACATATGCCTTGCCACCAAGAAAGTGGGGTGACATTATTTATTGACGACCACACAAACCGGTTGCTCCAAAAGTTCGATTTTGACTTAAAATCGGATACTTCCGCCATTATATTTTCGATATTTATGTAAGTTGCTAATTCATCGATAAAATTCAGTGCTGCAGCATCTTTTCACTACTTAAATTATCACCACAGTTCTTGGGATCTAGCAAACATGCAGCAAAATGGTTTTAAGACTGTTCCTTTTCTGGATTAAAATTTTTTAAGCAGACTTTGCTTTTCATCTTCATTGAGAATATTGGTGTGAGCCAAAATTTTTGTAAGTTTTAATTTTAAGGTATTCCACACAGGAACTGTTTTCTGAATTAAACAATCGTTACCTTCTAGTTGGAAGATGCTAACAGAGATTGGTTCTACAATTGCAGCAACTTCGTTTGTCATTGTCCAAAAACTTTCATCTAACAAATTTGATTTGTTTCTGACGATAACTGTATTCGTTCATGTACTGCCAACGTTTGCATTGCTGGATTGACAAATTTCCACATTGCAGCGTTTTGTGTACACTGCTCCATCTAGTTTTGACTGGAAGCTTCAATTTTAGGTTGTATGTAGTTCTTTTCAATTAAAATTTTCGTAAAAAGCGACGAGAGAACTTCGTTAAAATGACTATATTTTATTTCCTTCTTAATTACATTAATTTTTAGAACGTCATCTGTCAATAAATTCAATGTATGTGCTGTGCAACGCAATGTTATTATATGTGGATATAAGTCTTTTACATTCAACAGGGCCCTTTGAACATTATTTGCGTTATCACCAATTAACACGAAGAACTTTACGGGGCCAATATGATTCATCACTCTGAAAAACTCTGTGGTCAATTACTCTGATGTATGACGATTATCAAGCGTGTTTACAAAGTCTACAAGTAAAGGAACAGGTGTGGAGATTAAGAAATTTATAATACCTTCATTTTTTTATATTGGACCAGCCATCTAGCTGAAGATGCAGTGTCGAAAGAGATTTCAAACTAATATCTTGACTTTTTTTCATTTCTTCATAAATGTTATCCACGTATGTTGTTAAAGTTTTTCGTATTGATAATGTGTAGGATGGCGCTAAAGCAGAAAATACTTTTTTCCATAATGCATGTTCTCCCTAAGAGATAGGAGATCCAGATACTGTAGTTGCTAAGGCTATCAATTTATCGATGTCTTTTTTATTCATGAAACAATCGGCTACTGAAGACACGACGGAAGAAATAGAAGGTGAATTTACGAACGAATCAGCTTCTTTTGTCAAGCTAACATTTAAAATTTTCACATCTTGTGGACATTTCGTACAATTTGCAATATGAGACCACATACGAGTAGCATTCGCATGTCGAAACATTTTCTTACAATATTTACAATTGACACTATTATTCCGTTTTTCAAACGAATTCCTCACTTGAGTATCCTTATTACGACCCATTTTTGTCCCAAACTTGCAAGAATTAAGTCTTCAGAAAGAAATATTATAACACAACACTTCGTTATAACGTATAATATATGATCAAACGAACTTCTCAAGTGAAGTTCGATCGATATTATATGAGTCGCTTCATTCGAAGATATAAGATATTCACAACGTAGTCCCTTCAACCTACAAGGTAGCATCGCACGATTTTTAAAGAAAGAATCGATTATTTTTTACCAAATCGATGCATTCGTTCTCCTTCAATCATTCGCCGTTCGCTCACACCGGACATCTACATTCAGTCAGAAAAGTATCGGGAATGGATTATTTATTTATGGTTCCAAATTCAAATTTTTGTTTTTTTTTGTTGTTGTTAGATTGGCACAACTGTTTTCCATTTTGGCGCGGAGTTTGAGTTGCATCTGTTGTTTACATTAAATACAGTGCTATTTTTAGTTATATCATATCTAGTGTGTATTGCTAATTTCATAATGGATAAAAACATCGAACAAAGAGTTTGTCTTAAATTTTGC
This sequence comes from Amyelois transitella, assembly GCF_032362555.1. Taxonomy (NCBI): domain Eukaryota; kingdom Metazoa; phylum Arthropoda; class Insecta; order Lepidoptera; family Pyralidae; genus Amyelois; species Amyelois transitella. The sequence goes on from NC_083536.1 coordinate 9,183,583, forward strand.
ATTGCCAATGGAATATCGTGTTCGGAGTCACTGAAAATGTTACAGAAGGCTTACGGTGAATCGACTTTATCAAAAACTCGTGCTTATGAGTGGTACAAAGCGTTCAAAAGCGGTCGAGATGTGATGGAAGATTTGCCTCGCTCTGGTAGGCCATCAACGTCTGCAACTGAAGTTAACATCGCAAAAGTAAAGGAAATAGTGACTGAAAATCCTCATTCAACTTTGAGAGAGATAGCCACCGAACTTTCTGTATCTCACGAGTCGATCCGTACCATTTTAACTAATAATTTGGGTATGAAACATGTTGCCGCTCGGCTAGTCCCAAAAGACCTAATTTTTTTTAAAAACTCAATCGCATGAGAGTCGCTGAGGACATGCTAGAACGAGTCAATTCCGACCCAACATTCATGAAACGCATTGTTACTGGTGACGAGACGTGGGTTTACAAGTTTGACATGCAAACTAGTCAACAAGCTTCGGAGTGGCGCCTTCCAACTGAACCGAAACCGAAAAAACCACGCCAAAGTCGTTTAAAAGTCAAAGTCATGTTGACTGTTTTCTTTGACTATCGCGGTGTTGTGCACTCGGAATTCTTGCCGGAAGGTCAAACGGTAAATAAGGAATATTATTTGAGTGTTATGCGGCGTTTAAGAGAGCAAATCCGACGAAAAAGGCCAGATTTGTGGAAAGAAAATTCTTGGATTTTGCACCATGATAATGCACCTTCGCACAAGGCCATCATTGTGAACGAATTTTTAACCAAACACTCAACAAATACCATCGAGCAACCACCATATTCACCAGATATGGCTCCAGCCGACTTTTTTCTTTTTCCTAAACTCAAATTACCACTTCGTGGCACCCGTTTTCAATCGGTAGAAGACATAAAAGAGAATTCGCGGCGAGAACTGACCTCAATTCCGGAAACAGCGTTTAAAAAATGTTTTGATGATTGGATTATTCGTTGGCGTAAGTGTATCGTTTCTAAAGGAGCATATTTTGAAGGTGATAAAATAAATTTGGATGAATAACAAACAGTTTGTGTATTATTGATCTTTTCCTGCTACTTTCTTGACAGAGTAGTATAATTCATTTTCTTTAGAGAGATACCGCAGAACTTTCAGATGGGGCTTAAGGGAGGGTGGGTTCTTATATCTTCGAATGAAGCGACTCATATAATATCGATCGAACTTCACTTGAGAAGTTCGTTTGATCATATATTATATTTCGTCGCTTCATTCTCGATATAAGATATTCACAACGTAGATGTTTAGAGATGAAAGTTTTGCGTTAAAAATAATTGATAATCAAATTAATGGTTTTATTGAAAAACTAAACACGTATAAACTTCTTAATTTAGCATGAACAGATAAATTATATATCACTCTAGATTTGAGTGTGGCAAACCAAATACTGATCTGGCGAAACGGTCTTCATCGAGCACTATTCTATTATAAAATTTAGCGAATGTGCACAATGTGTGGGACCAGCCTGCGGCCTTCCGGATGGCCTCGACTGAGACGCCCGCCGCGCCCGCCGCCGACGTGGCAGCGTGGCGGGTGCTGTGCGCTTTGAAAACGGACGCATCCACGCCACTCTCCGACAAAACGGTTTTAATCCACCTGCTGATGGTTTGCGGTGATGCAGTTTTATATGGTTTTTTGTAAGTTAATAGTAGACTATTATTCTCGCCCCGAATATCCTTGGTTCTAAATAAATAAGCATCAAGAGTTGTGGCAGGGCAAATGTTCAAGTTTTCTCTAAAATAAGGGAGAAAGAGCACCGGTTGTTCTCTACCAGGGCCTGAGGTTTTAATTGAATTTGTAATTTTAATATGAATACCCATTAAGCTTTTAGAAATATTATCAACTTTAATCAAAGACAAAGTTTGTACTCTGTGCGCAGTGCACAAAGCTAGTAAAATTACTAACTTCTTTGTTAGTTTCTCCATTTCAATTTCTTCATGAGGAACCCAGTTTGCGACACAAGAGATAACTATTTGTGGATCCCACGTGGAATTATATCTTGACGCCGTAGGTTTTAATTTATAAACACCTTTTAATAAGCGCTTAACTCGCTCATCCGTTCCTACATCACTCTTTAGTAAAGAGAGGGCAGAGCGATGACTATTGAGTGTACCGTACCTAGCTCCCTTATTGAACTGCTCTGTAAGGAATAATATGACGGCTTCATTTGAACCATTGAAAGGATCAATATTGTTTGTTAAACAAAATTCCCACCACAACTTGAGAGATGAACCGTATTGTTTTACCGTATTGTCGGAAAGCGACGCGAGTATCAACTCTACTGACGCGGCTGGGGTTCCTTGCTGGATGAAGGCCGTCCGCAGAGCTTCGCGACACCCAGGGTAAGTCGCTTGTACATTGGATGATGATCTCTGAAAGGAGATTGTAAAAGATGTTTATGAGGCTCTAGTAATAAAATATCTCTTTTTAATATTTTTTGAAGCATGGGGAACCATGCCTGTGACGGCCAGTATGGAAACACAAGAATCCCTTCAGCCTCATCATCGATGAACTTTCTTATACATTTCAGTAACAACGCAAAAGGTGGGAAAGCGTAAAAATAGTAATTACTCCAATCGATAGTGAAAGCATCTACGGTCATTGCATCGGGATCTTGTTTCCATGAAACATATAGATCAGATTTGGCATTGGAGCGGGATGCAAATAAATCTATTTCGGGTTCACCAAATGCCTCTGTTATTTGACCGAAGGCTGACGTCGAGAGTTCCCATTCGATATCAGGGTTGATTCGACGGGATTCCTCATCAGCCTCTTTGTTGTCTCTGGTATTTATATAAGAGGCAAACAACCAAATATTTCGTGTCTCGCACCATTGCCAAATTTGCCTGGATATGTTGCTCAGATGAGGGTATTGGATACCACCCATTCTCTATGGCTAAAGACATGTCGTGTCTTTCTTCCGGTAGTATATGACTAACGGGTGCAGAGTCCTGTGTTACTAAATTCTGAAAAGGAACATCAAGGCCATCACGAATCCATTTCAAAATCTGGGGATTATCGGTTATTTTCTGCCAACAGTGGTAGAATAGGTGTATGCGGCCAGCGTGTACCTGCGCTACTGTTGCCGTGTCTGTCCGCGTGTCTGCGGCTTGCTGGTGGCCTTGGCCGCAGTCGCGGGAGCTGATGACGGCGGCTTCCTTGGCGCCGGATTTTTCTTGGCTCATCCCCGGCCGCCCTTCGGGTAGCGGGGAGGCGCTGACCAGTTTCCCCGTGGTGGAGCCGGACGGGAAGATGTAGACGCCGAAGGTTGTAACGGTCCAAGATATTTGCACACGTTATTTCATTCTCAAATATTATATCACAAATATATTTTAATATTTAAATCAATTTTATAATAAATTTAATTCAAATAGCTGAACGTGGCCGTTCGGTCCTTTCGGGACTGTTGGCTCTGTCAGGCCGCAAGGGATGTGGACGTGACCATATGTATGTATATTTAATTCCGCCGTGCAAGGACAAAGGGCTTGCTTGACAAAAACGTGTGAAACGCTAATTGGTTAATAAGTTGGTGGCGTCTTAGTTAGGGTCACGCCCATATTTTAACAAAAACAAATTGGAAGTTTGCTAAAGGATCATTCGATTCGGAGTCGGGATGAGGCAGGGTCAGAGAGTCGATCTCAATCGGCCTATGAGTATCGGTTAGGGGTCGGGGATGCTGAATCCGTGGGGTTCAGTCGCGAACGGTAGAAACAGACGGAATCTGGCCAGATAACGGGGTAGACAAGCCTAAAACGCGATAGGTTTGCGCACGCGCGGGAATCGATTTCGATATTAACTTAAATTAATATAATTTTATTCGATAAGTGATGAGTGAAGTGGTTCCTGGGAGGCGGTTCCTGGAAACGGGTGAAAGAATTCCATTATTTTTATTTTATTATTTACTAGCTTATGCCCGCGGCTTCGCCCGCGCAAATGTATTTATATTATAAGGATACGCCATAAAATTTCACCCATTTTTTTATCCAGTATCGTGCGGGGCTGTTTTATGTTTATATTTGGTTTAAATTCATATGGCTTCTCCCGTCTTGTCCCGTCTCTTCTCGTTCTGTTCCGTCCCGTCCCAACCTGTTGTGTCCCGTCCTGCCCCGTCCAGTCCTATCCTGTCCCATCCCATCCTATTTAGTGCCATCCTGCTTTCCGCAACTGATACGTATTTTTTACTAACCAATATTTAAGACTTCTCGCCCTTCGACACCTATCACTATCAAAAATATCAAATCTAATCAACAAATCAAAAATTAACTGAAATAGAGAGTAAAATAAGTTAAATAAGTCAAGTTAAAAGTTAATGAATCAAACAAATAATAATTTCAAATCAAAATATTTGTAGTGTGTAATATGTAGTTTCGCGTATGTCCGCTAGGGGCGCTGCTAAAATTACACGATAAATTAAAATATTTTACGCTACCTAGCTAAATGACGGTAACGAAACCATAGCGCGATCTATCTCGATGCCAACGCCATCTATCGAGCATCGAGACAACTCGTGATAGTTAATAGAAAATAAAATTCGGGTGTTTTATTTATGCATACCGATTACGCCGCGATTTATGGACCGATTTACGTGATTCTTTTTTTGTTCGGTAGAGTATACTTTCAAGTTGGTCCCGTTGTTACCTAGTCAGGATCTGATGATGGTATTCCAGGGAAATCAAGGGCAAACCTCAAATTTACAGGCAATTACGTTTTTGACAATTTCATAGATCTGTTTAAGTATTTGCGTCTGATAGTCATCATCCCATGTGAATGAGCTGATGATGGAAGGTACAACTCCTCAACGGTTAGGAGTTGAAAGAAAATTCTTACGAAGTTATACGTACATGTGAGGCTATTAGGTTGACCTGATAATAAAAAGTAAATCTCATTAACGTTAAGAATTTAGGTGAAAATGGACGCGGACAAATTTCGTAGCTGTTTGTATGGGTAGTGTTAACACATAATAGGGATTTAAAGGCGTGATGTTATTAATGTTATGCATGTATGTACATAATTATGTATGTTATTATGTATGTTAAAGAGACGACTGAAAGTTGTCATATTCAAATTCAAATTCAAATTCAAAAATATTTATTGTGGTACACAGGTATAAAAGATATAAAAATGATAAACATGTAAGGTGTCACTGTGGCCTGTCTATAATAGACGTACAATAATTAAGGTACTTAGTCTCTAAATTAAAAAAAAAACAAAAAAAACTAATTGCTTCCAAACCATAAAAAAAGAAAAAAAAAACACATACAAATATATCCCAAAGTAATTCGTCAAAGTGGCTAATTCCAGTCCTTTAAATCGTCATTTAGAAAGTCATTTATATTATAATAGCATCTGTCTGTCAAAAATGATTTCAATTTATTTTTAAATGTCACAATATCGAGAATTTTAATGTTGTCGGGTATTTTATTAAAAATTATGGGAGCCATTCTGATAACATTTTTATTCATCATGGCAGTTTTAAATCCACCAGTTACCAACTTATATTTGTATTGGGGTCTGATGTGATCTACCCTCATCCTAATGTCGGAAAGTTTTTTAAATAAATTCGAATTCAATTTCACAAAAATACATAATTCTAATCCATATCCATACATATAATAAAACTGTAACTGAAATTTGTCTGTACATTGAAGATATTTAAGAAAAAAAAATATAAGGGGTCTTTCTAGGGTCAATAGAAGTCAAAACAATTTTTTTTAGAATTTTTGTCTGTCTGTCTGTCTGTCTGTCTGTCCGTCTGTCTGTCTGTATGTTTGTACGCGCATCACGCAAAATCTACCGAACGGATTTGAACGAAATTCGGCACAGATATAGCTATTAACCTGGATTAGAATATAGGCTACTTTTTATCCTGAAATTCTATCCCAAGGGGATGAATTAGGGGGTGCAAGTTTGTATGGAACATCGTCATTTTTGAATCGATATAAAAAGCTATAAATAATTAATCCATACATATAATAAAACTGTAACTGAAATTTGTCTGTACATTGAAGATATTTAAGAAAAAAAAATATAAGGGATCTTTCTAGGGTCAATAGAAGTCAAAACAATTTTTTTTAGAATTTTTGTCTGTCTGTCTGTCTGTCTGTCTGTCCGTCTGTCTGTCTGTATGTTTGTACGCGCATCACGCAAAATCTACCGAACGGATTTGAACGAAATTCGGCACAGATATAGCTATTAACCTGGATTAGAATATAGGCTACTTTTTATCCTGAAATTCTATCCCAAGGGGATGAATTAGGGGGTGCAAGTTTGTATGGAACATCGTCATTTTTGAATCGATATAAAAAGCTATAAATAATTAATTATCATATTTATAATGATGATTAAAAAAATAGCATTTTATTGATTTAATTCATTATGCTTTGTTTTTTGATTAAGTTCCCGTGGTTTAGACATTTATTTTTTTCCCCACCCGATACGAGATGGCGCCTCATGAGAATTTAAGAAATAACACGATTGTAGCCGTTGGCAAAATTTTCAATTTATTAGAAATTCTTTTTTTCATTGATTTAGTTTCGCCAGTACTTACCGTTTCACCACATCTTTGAGAAGATTTTTTTTTATGTAGGTAGTTTGACGCGCCCCGCATCGGCGACAATGCATCGCTCAAGATTAATAACACACAATGTAGTAACGCCAATACTTACCGTTTCACCATTGATTTAGTTCCCGTGGTTTAGATATTTATTTTTTGACTACCCGATACGAGATGGCGCCACATGAGAATTAAAAGTATTATTATAGTTTACAAAAAAAAGGGCAATTCGAGCTATCTACGGCTTAAAACAAATAGATTCACTTAGAGATTTTTTCAAAACCCTTAATATTTTAACATTGCCCTCACAATACATTTTCGCTTCATAACAATATTATAGAAGCTAAAATTCTTACTGGTTGTGCAGCTGGTGAAATTGTTTTTATACCACGCATTCCCCTCATTCCCAACAACTTTCCATTTCAATTTAAGCGTGTTCAGCTTACAATGGCTATATGTTTCGCGATGACAATTAACAAATTGCAAGGTCAAACGCTTGGAGCAGCCGGAGTCGACCTCAGGACGAATTGCTTCTCACACGGACAGCTCTACGTCGCTTTCCGCGGGTCACCAGCTGTGACAGGGCAAATAGCAAATGGGCAAGATAGCAAATGTTGTATACAAAGAGATACTTTAACTTTCCATTATTATAATTTCCTTTTTTTGTCTTTAGAATTTATTTGTTTTTTAACAGCTGCGCCCCCGGCAAAGTCCCGGGGACTTTTGTAAGAAAAATAAACTATGTTCTATTCCAGGCATTATTCTTCCCGTGTACGTAAGTTTCATCAAAATCCATCCAGTAGAATTTTCGTGATTGAATAGCATCCTCAAACACGCACTCACGTAGGTACATCAATTTTTTTGCATAATCTATACTAATATTATAAAGCTGAAGAATTTGTTTGTTTGTTTGAACGCGCTAATCTCAGGAATTACTGGTTCGAATTAAAAAATTCTTTTTGTGTCTAATAGAGCATTTATCGAGGAAGACTTTAGGCTATATATTATCACGCTGCAACTATTAGGAGCGAAGAAATAATGAAAAATGTGAAAAAAACGGGAAAAATTATTCCTCCTTCAGGGCTTCAATGATGCACAAAATAACTATTTCACGCGGACGAAGTCGCGGGCACAGCTAGTATAAAAATACATGGAAATGTCAATAATTTCAGTGATTTAAATATCGGTACACAACTGTCTGTACTTTGCAAATTGCACATCGATCTTAAACACCTTTTTTGTGCCTTAAAAACTTTGTCATTACCACTCGAGTTACCCCAAAAAATAACGCCGTATCGTAAATGAGGTGTAACTAAACCATGGTAAGCAGTTAATACCACTTCAATGTTTACTTTTTTTGACAATTTGAACAAAGCATGTACTGCTTTATAAAGTTTTTTGCATACTTGCTCAGTGTGAGAGGACCATGTTAATTTGCTGTCAATCGAAAGTCCTAGAAATTTTGTTGTTTGTACCTCCTCCAGCCTGTAGCCATTATAATTTATATTCAGATTAGGTGGTAATTTTCTTTGATGAAACTGCATTAATTTAGTTTTTTGCAAATTAATTTTTAGATTGTTTGAGTCTAACCACATTATAATATCATTTAAAACTTTATTTATGTCACATTCGTATTCATTCGTATTGTCACATTTGATTGTGGCCGTACTGTCGTCAGCAAATAAAACCATTTTATGTCGTATATATTTTGGAAGATCATTGATATAAATTAGAAACAGCAGTGGCCCCAGTACGCTTCCTTGAGGTACTCCGAATCTATTTATTCTAGATTCAGATCTGTGAACCTCTTCATTCTTTGATTTTGAACATAAACTATTTACTTCTACATATTGACTCCTATTAAGAAGGTATGATTCAATACTATATATTCTTAATATAATATTCATACAAAGTCTTTTTTTTTAAGGATGGGAAATCATCAAATGACCTCTCCCGCTCTGGGTGGAACGGAAGGGAGTGTCAGACTTTTACTGACTAAAACCCACCTCGTTCCTTCAGTTGCCCTTTGCGTTCCGGGGCCACGGTATCTCGTTAGAACTTTCCCGCAGCCCCGGCTCAGTTTATCCCGTTTCCCCCCCTTGGGGGTTGACATTTCAAAAATCCCTTCTTAGTGCTCACTTATGTTACTAAAGGAACCTCTGTTCAAAATCTCAGACTCCTATACTGAGCGGTTTCGGCTGTGCGTTAATAAATCAGTCACCCAATCGCACCCCCTAAATCACGATTGGAGGGTAGTTTGAAAAAACTTATAATGTCAAACATATTTACTTGCCTATGTACGTGTTCATGCCAAGTTTCAAATTTATAAACCCAAGGAATAAGATTTTTCATAGAAACGTTTTTACCCCTTTTCCCCCCCTTGGGGGTTGAATTTCCAAAAATCCTTTCTTAGTGCTCCCCTACATATCCCAAGGAACCTACATTCCAAATTTCAGCTGTCTACGACCAGTAGTTTCGACTGTGCGTTGTCTGTCAGTCAGTCACTCAGTAACGGAAGAGTTTTATATATATAGATTTGAATTCGAATAATGAAATTGATATAACTATGTGTTGAATCTCTTGCTTGGGTTGAAAGTTGATCCAAAGTCAATAATATATTATCTACTGTGAAATTTGAATATTTCTGGCTTGCTTGGTCTTGGGTGAAATGTTCTTTGGAAAATTAATATTAATTAATTATTATTAAAAAGGATGATTTCCGGATTTTGAGAGCTATGATCTGATCTGATCAGTGAAACTGGTCGTCCGTAATTCTTCGAGGCAAAGCAGTGGAGTTGGACATAGATTTAGATTATACGCAATCAAGTCTAGAAAGTCTTTTATCTGTATTATTCTCATATGAGATCATCTCAGGGGAAACACCCTTACAACTTTTAGTGAATGAAATATTTTCACTTATTTTATACAACCTATGGTTTTATATGAGAAACATTCAGACACTTATCTACTTTTGTGATCATTTTGCCAAGATTAACCAAGTGAGGAAATACATTTATAACGTATGTTTAAATAAATAAAGCCATGAATGCTTTGGATATAACTATCAACTACTTATATTTACCACATAATCTTTAAATCATTAAAATGCAGGGTCTATTGAAGGCCGATTCTATAAATTACCTTCGTTTATTCGAATCCAAAATAAGTAATGAAAACTTATTGCAATAAGGTTATTATCTAATAATATATAATAAATATTCTAATATTTTATCTAATATTCGCATGTCTAGGAATTACACCTATTCTTGCTATTTATTATTATACCTAAAATGATTGACTACCCCTTTGGTGATTGACTGTATTGTGTATTCTCCTTCGGAGATTTGATATTACCTTTCCTGATGACATATCAAATATTAAATTAGTTAAATATATTAAATCAGCTCATTGCAATGTCAAGCTAATGCTGCATTGTAGAATAAGGTAATATCGCTTGGAGACATTTGGTCTCTCCTCTCGTCCCTTGACAGGACTTTGACTTACTTCGACAGTATCGACATATAAGACTTACAAGGTCTCATTGAATTTTATTGACTTGAGAAAATATGAATGAGCTAGGGGGGAGGATTACCCCGTCTGGTGACGCGATCCACCGGTAGCGACGGGGAGGGGTCGCTGCCTATACCCGAAAGCTCAAATGCTGGGAACATGTCATGCTGTATTTCATATTAATTTATATAAACGTATGCCTATACCTGAAAGCTCAAATGCTGATGTGACGTCATATCAGTACCTCAATATTTACCTAATATAGGTATGCCTATACTCGAAAGTTCAAATGCTCATTTAAATATCATACCATTCTGTAATTCCATACTTAATAAATTACCTATAACTAGAAGCTCGAGTGTTAAAGTCAAATACATATATGCTTTTCCAATCTGGATAAAAATATTGGAAAACTTGAATATTTAATTACTCTCTATTTATCTACATTATAAGTTCCTATTTATAATTTTAGTAATCAGACAGAGTTAGGTCATATAGGTTCACTAGGGTCGTTCTAGGATATGTAGACTTCGTAGAGTCTGAGGTTATATCGGCTATACAACCAGGGAAATACCACTAAGATCACGTGCTATTGGCCATATTAAGAAATCATATTAGGAAATAAGAAATACGGAAAGGTTAATTAAAAAGGGTCCTTAGGTTTTGCGTAATATTATTTATTACGTTGGTGTCGTAAAAAGAGCGTATTAAATTATGATAATATTTTAATTATTTATTTGTTAGGGCGTTGCAATTTGGTGTCGTTTGTGAATAAATAAATAATAAATAAATATTAAATATAAATAAATCGTTAGTAAATAAATAATAAATAATTTTAAATAATTTAATAATAGTAGAGGGGGGGGGGGGTCGTTACAATTTGGTGCCGTGACCAGGATGAAAAAAAAAAGTAGTGACCAGGATGAAAAAAAAAAGTAGTGACCAGGATATAAAAAAAACGTAGTGACTAGGATATAAAAAAAACGTAGTGACCAAGATATATAAAAACAGTAGTGACTAGAATATAATAAAACATAGTGAACAGGATATACATATAAAAACCGTAGTGACCAGGATATATAAAAAAAAAACGTAGTAACAAGGATATAGAAAATAGGTTATTTAATAAGAAATTTAGTTTTATTGAAAGTGTAACGTTTATACAGGTTTTTCTCAGATTTGTTTCCTAGATTGTTATAAAATAAATAATTTAGATATTGTTTTAAAACGCTTACAAGTTAAATATTATTTATTTTATTATTTTTATTTTAGCTTGATTTCTTATTTGGCCAATTAAAGTGGCCGATTACATTTAATATGTAAATCGGTCACAATTTGTTGCCGCGATGTGTGATGCTAAGTCTACATAAAATGTTTAATTTATCTTCTAATTTTAATAAACTAAACCTATTATTAATAATATCTAAAAACTATTTTATATTGCTCGTTATATAAAAAAAAAAACTTGTAGCTTTTAATAATTACTTATATTTTCGGGAGCGAAGTTTCGGTCAAGATTTTAGTTCATTTATTTCTCAGGAGTATGATTCTATGAATCGTTAATATTTAAGCAAGCTTGCAATTTGAAGCCATGCCTACGACGGGAACAAAGAAATAGTTCATGTGGGTCTTATCACATGGGAATGTTTATAAAAAACAATAGGTCTGTTCATGGGCCGGTTCTTAGATTACAGCGGGTTACAAAAACAGAGTCAAGTTGTACCTCGACATCTTTATGGTCACCTCTCAGCGTGTGAAATAAACAAAAAAGGGGCTGACTAAGTACTAGAGCTCACTTTTCGTGTTGACGTGTAGAAGTATAATAGTTTGACTAATTTATGACTACAAGTGTTCGTTAGAAAAATATGACGATAAGAAAGAATTGACGATCGATATGGGGTCGAAACAAAAAACTAAATTACGTAGCCCAAATCAATGTTGTAAGTGGAGTGCTTATTTATGACGTTGCACATGTTTTCTTCCGAAGTTAGGGTGACCAGATTTTAGGAAGAGAAAAAAATGTCATAGGTTTTGGAATCATTATTGAGATCATTTAAGTTTATTACGTAGATGATAATGATAGGAGGATAATAATTAGGTTTTACTTTTGATTTGGAAGATTTACCAAATAGTTAATAGAAAAAAAAAAAATTTTTTATACGACTGTACAATTTGGGGTCGCGGTGTTTATATTAATCAAATAAGTTACAAAAAAAATATTGAGAAAATTAAATTTAGTTTAGTTTTACTTACAGAGTTTAACAGTCAGATAGCTTGGGCACCCTATTATTTATTATTACGAGTAAGTTACTTGCATACGTCTCCGTTACGTCTGTCTCTTTGCGGGGTGGACGGAGTCAGCGATCTTGGACGAACTTAGAAGTTTCGTTTGGATGAAAAGTTAATAGTTTACCTGATCTTAATATTTTTTTTATTAATAAAAAGATTTTTGTTAATATAATAAGAAGAGTGGAGGTAGGTTATCTGCTCACCTTGGTACTTATGGGGTTACTAGCGCGGGGTCGGAAGATTTGGATACAGAAGTATATTTGTGATATACGGTTATTCGAATTTGTCGTTGCGGGGTGGACAGAGTCAGCATTCAGTTGTGCTACTACGGTTAAAAATACTTTTCTAGTAAAGAATTAATTTAATTGTACTTATAGATGGATGATTTTGTGTAAGAGTGGTTATGGTGAAGTCCAAGATGTTCTTCAAATCCTTGTATTTATAATACTATACTGGTGTGGGGTCGGGATTTTTACAGTCCTGTTATTCCATGCTGGAATGATAGTGTGGGGTCGGACATTAAGTGTTTCGTTCATCCTGGTGTTGAGATGATAACGTGGGGTCGGACATTATATGAACGATATTTGAGATTATAGATAAAGGTTATACGATTAATTTATTTTCTACACCCTGGTGTTGAAGTAGTTTCAGAGTTTGCTAACCTATTATAATAAAGAACAATGAGATTGGATGAATTTACGTAAAAAGTAGTTATTAATCTAGTAAAGTTATCAGGCGTCAATGGTTTTTACATATGATAATGATACAGTGTTTAATTTTAATTACTAAATATTAGGAAACTGCTCCATTTGTAAAAGGAAAAGTTTAATCAAATTTATTAGCGATTCATATCAGTATGAGTGTAATGTGAAAAAAAAATAATTCTCTATGTTGTGTTTATGTTTATCAATTGTACATATGACTAAATAATTAGGTAGTGAAAAGGAGTACGGTATGAATACGAAAGGGCAAAGCTAGAAATTTAAATAAATTTCTGTAAATTATTACAGATATATAAGTAACTCAAACTCGGTCGGTTACATAGGACGGCATGATTGAGAGAGAGAGATTTCTAAAGATGAGAGAGAGACTTCCGCAGATGAGAGAGAGACTTCCACAGATGAGAGAGAGTTGTAAATTGATCTAGGGAATGGTTATTATTCAAGAGTCAGTACTTGATCATAATAGTTTATCATACCAAGATGAGAGTTAATATTATCGAGTAGAGAGAGAAGCAGTAGAAAGCAAATGACAGGTTGAGAGAGATTGGTAGATACAGTATAGGTATTTTTACATAAGGAGTATTTAATTTAAGAATAAATTATGTGTTAGTTGTATACTTAATAATACCTAAGTAATGCCAATGCCAAATTCAGCTGTATTATTATATAAGTACTAGTCGTTTGATATTTAAATATCGAGTTCAGTTAGTTTTCACGTATGTTTCAATTTCGCCCTGCAGTCATTCTTATATCTATTGAAAAAAAATACTCGTAGGGTGTAATTCTAGCTGCCTCGTAAAGGATAAAGACGTGAATTATATTTGGACGTATGTATATGTGTTTTGGTTTTAACAATTTTAAGGTTATAATGGGTAAATTTATTATGAATAATTATATTTTGGTTTAGTACTATAGTGGTTAAATAGGACAAAGTGATTATGGAATGTGAAACGAATGGGGTCGTAAATGGGTGTACTTTTAATAAACTATGTGTGTAAGTGCGACTTAAACTTAATTTGATGAACTGGTGATGATACGAATATGTAGTTATTGAGGGAAAAATCAGTTACATCAATTATAGTAAAAGTCATATAAGGAGTTTGAATCTAGCAGAACACTGGAATCGATTTGGCAAGTTGCGTCAAGATATTCGTAGTTAAAGTAACTGTCGTTACAATTACAATAAGTGATTAGATGATTGTACATATCTAGTGTAGTCTTCTACATCCATACAAGCACGATAGTTGAAGTATTAGGAAAAGAAGTTATCTGACTGATTATTACAGGAGAAGAATAATAAATAAGTAATCTTTGTGAAGGTTTATCTTTTTGAAATATAGATTATTAATAAAGTCTGAAATACATTTAAAAAAAAAATATCTACCGACCGACGACATGATGGATTCATATTCATGCTAATAATAATAATATACCTATATCTATGGAATCAATGGGGTATCTATTTAAAAATCAACAGTTTATATGTAAAATTTAACATTAAAACCAAAAACGTATGTACCGATATTGTGTTTACATATGGAAAACAAATTAAAATTGTATCATACTGATATTTCAAAAAAGAACAGTAAAAGAAATGATAATCTTTTGAGATTGAAATAATTTAAGTTTGTAATAATGTTTGAAATAATTGAAGTAAAACAAAGTGTTGACAGATTTACTGGTTTGGTGGAGGGGTAATTAATTGAAACATTTTATAGTGGTTTTTATGTTGTAAATTTGTGTAAAATAATGTTTTATCGTAATCAGGTTATGGTTGTGACATATTCTCAAGTGGCGAATGGTGACTGATTTAAGGTGGTGTTAAGATTGAAAAAAATTTGAGAGGGCTTGGTTTATGTCACGTTGCTGAGCTTGATTACACCCATATTATTTACTCAAAGCAAAGAAGTACACTACACAATGAATTTGGTACAGTGGGAATTTGGAGTTAGGTTTACATAAAAATATATGCTTCAAAATAGAGGTATATATTACATCCCGGTGTTACAACAACTGTACGAAATTCCTCACTGCACAAAAAGCTAAGACGATAACTAGTACACTGCACATTCTCCAAGGAAGTGTTGGTGTTGCTCTAAAGTTTTGAGAAAACTTTTAGTACATGGGCACCTTTGTCTCACCGTTATATAGATTTGACCTTGATTCGTGGGAATGTTACGTAATCAATTCAGAAATAATCGGAAGATTGGATTAATCTGAGTGGATAACCATTACTACTAGAGTTGGCAGTCTCACACCCTGTTTCCTATCAAGATCATTGTCAAAATCTGGTTGATCGAGAATGGTCGTTCATTGCAAAAGTAAGAAGCTCAAAGCTTGCTTTGGTGATTTCTGATATTCCCTTGGTTGAAATACACCTCACACTGCTCTTTTCACCCACACTAGGGCATACACATTTCCTTGTGTTTGAGAAAATAATATTTTGTTGAATATTCTTCGGTAAGAAAAAAAAAGAAGAATATATATTATAATGACCTTATGTTCAAAACATTTGAGAATTGTGAGTGGTGAAAATTCTACTCCGGTTTCAAGGACGTTGCCTTTCCACCTGTGTATAATTTTGGGGTCGATTGTAACGGTCCAAGATATTTGCACACGTTATTTCATTCTCAAATATTATATCACAAATATATTTTAATATTTAAATCAATTTTATAATAAATTTAATTCAAATAGCTGAACGTGGCCGTTCGGTCCTTTCGGGACTGTTGGCTCTGTCAGGCCGCAAGGGATGTGGACGTGACCATATGTATGTATATTTAATTCCGCCGTGCAAGGACAAAGGGCTTGCTTGACAAAAACGTGTGAAACGCTAATTGGTTAATAAGTTGGTGGCGTCTTAGTTAGGGTCACGCCCATATTTTAACAAAAACAAATTGGAAGTTTGCTAAAGGATCATTCGATTCGGAGTCGGGATGAGGCAGGGTCAGAGAGTCGATCTCAGTCGGCCTATGAGTATCGGTTAGGGGTCGGGGATGCTGAATCCGTGGGGTTCAGTCGCGAACGGTAGAAACAGACGGAATCTGGCCAGATAACGGGGTAGACAAGCCTAAAACGCGATAGGTTTGCGCACGCGCGGGAATCGATTTCGATATTAACTTAAATTAATATAATTTTATTCGATAAGTGATGAGTGAAGTGGTTCCTGGGAGGCGGTTCCTGGAAACGGGTGAAAGAATTCCATTATTTTTATTTTATTATTTATTTGAATTCGAATAATGAAATTGATATAACTATGTGTTGAATCTCTTGCTTGGGTTGAAAGTTGATCCAAAGTCAATAATATATTATCTACTGTGAAATTTGAATATTTCTGGCTTGCTTGGTCTTGGGTGAAATGTTCTTTGGAAAATTAATATTAATTAATTATTATTAAAAAGGATGATTTCCGGATTTTGAGAGCTATGATCTGATCTGATCAGTGAAACTGGTCGTCCGTAATTCTTCGAGGCAAAGCAGTGGAGTTGGACATAGATTTAGATTATACGCAATCAAGTCTAGAAAGTCTTTTATCTGTATTATTCTCATATGAGATCATCTCAGGGGAAACACCCTTACAACTTTTAGTGAATGAAATATTTTCACTTATTTTATACAACCTATGGTTTTATATGAGAAACATTCAGACACTTATCTACTTTTGTGATCATTTTGCCAAGATTAACCAAGTGAGGAAATACATTTATAACGTATGTTTAAATAAATAAAGCCATGAATGCTTTGGATATAACTATCAACTACTTATATTTACCACATAATCTTTAAATCATTAAAATGCAGGGTCTATTGAAGGCCGATTCTATAAATTACCTTCGTTTATTCGAATCCAAAATAAGTAATGAAAACTTATTGCAATAAGGTTATTATCTAATAATATATAATAAATATTCTAATATTTTATCTAATATTCGCATGTCTAGGAATTACACCTATTCTTGCTATTTATTATTATACCTAAAATGATTGACTACCCCTTTGGTGATTGACTGTATTGTGTATTCTCCTTCGGAGATTTGATATTACCTTTCCTGATGACATATCAAATATTAAATTAGTTAAATATATTAAATCAGCTCATTGCAATGTCAAGCTAATGCTGCATTGTAGAATAAGGTAATATCGCTTGGAGACATTTGGTCTCTCCTCTCGTCCCTTGACAGGACTTTGACTTACTTCGACAGTATCGACATATAAGACTTACAAGGTCTCATTGAATTTTATTGACTTGAGAAAATATGAATGAGCTAGGGGGGAGGATTACCCCGTCTGGTGACGCGATCCACCGGTAGCGACGGGGAGGGGTCGCTGCCTATACCCGAAAGCTCAAATGCTGGGAACATGTCATGCTGTATTTCATATTAATTTATATAAACGTATGCCTATACCTGAAAGCTCAAATGCTGATGTGACGTCATATCAGTACCTCAATATTTACCTAATATAGGTATGCCTATACTCGAAAGTTCAAATGCTCATTTAAATATCATACCATTCTGTAATTCCATACTTAATAAATTACCTATAACTAGAAGCTCGAGTGTTAAAGTCAAATACATATATGCTTTTCCAATCTGGATAAAAATATTGGAAAACTTGAATATTTAATTACTCTCTATTTATCTACATTATAAGTTCCTATTTATAATTTTAGTAATCAGACAGAGTTAGGTCATATAGGTTCACTAGGGTCGTTCTAGGATATGTAGACTTCGTAGAGTCTGAGGTTATATCGGCTATACAACCAGGGAAATACCACTAAGATCACGTGCTATTGGCCATATTAAGAAATCATATTAGGAAATAAGAAATACGGAAAGGTTAATTAAAAAGGGTCCTTAGGTTTTGCGTAATATTATTTATTACGTTGGTGTCGTAAAAAGAGCGTATTAACACTAGAAGGGTCGGGGAAATTGCATACCTTCAAAGACCGCGACCGTCAAATTGACGGTATATGATAATAACGGAGAAAATATGATTGAAATATGTACCTATGTGTGTCATAAAAACAAAATTACGAATTTTAATTAATGCTTTTAATTAAATACTTTGATTAGTTACATAAAACATTTATTACAAATAATTTTTTTAAATACTTTTTTTACACATTGACCACAAACAGCTTTCTGGCAAATAGTACATAAGTCACAAGTGCGGTTCTTTTTACATTTTGAATTAATTTGACATTGTCGTCTTTTTTGTGATGTAGAAGGCTGTTCTTCTTCAATAGTTATGTTATCCAAACGTTGAAAAGCTGATGCACTTTGTTTTTTATTCACGTACTCTGCGCGAAGTTCACTTACAAGTTGTAGAATATAATTATGACGAGAAATGTTTTCACCTGTAACTTGGCGATAAATAATCCATGAATTTATGGCGGCCAAATCTAGAATATTATAGAAGACGTGGACTGGCCATCTTCGTGTTCCAGCTCTTACAGTATATTTTCGTGCCATTTGGTCAATTATATCCACGCCTACCTTAGTTTCGTTATAAAATTGTATAGTCTCCGGTAGTTTTTTTTTTGACTCAGCATCAATATGAATATTTTCGTGTAATGTACTCAATACAATTACATTTTTCCCAGGTTTACCTTGATAAATTGTTAGGGTTGTGTTTGTTGCCGATTTCAGTATAAAGGTTTCATATCTCTTTGTACGAATGTTTCTACAATTCGCTGGTACTTCTCGTCTTGCCCGTCTCATTGTTCCAACAATACTTGTACTTTCAGATCTAAGCTTTTCTGCCAATTTTAGAGATGTGAAAAAATTATCCGTTGTAACGTTCCGACCTTTTTTGAGGTAAGGTTGTAACAATTTCATAACAACATGTTCTGGTAACGACATATTACTTAGGCGCTCACTATCTTTTCCTAAATAAGGAAAACCCCCACACAGATATTTGCTCTCAACATCCACTAATAACCAAAACTTTATTCCAAATTTATCAGGCTTGTTCGCAATATATTGCAAAAAAGGGCAACGTGTTTTCGATGGAAATAACTGCTCATCAACAGTCATATTTTCACCAGGAATGTAACACATTTGGCAATTTTCTATAAAATTATTCCATATATCAGAAATCATTGCAAATTTGTCAGTAGATAAACGTGTATTACGCGTGCTTCTCAAATCAAATCGTAAATATTTTATTATTTCTTTGAATCTATTTTTACTCATAGTATTTTTGAAAACTGGCGGACCCCATTCTAAGGACCATAAAATGTCTAGGTCTAAATGGCTCATGTTGTAAGCTCCACGTGCATAAATCAGTCCAATGAAAGCATCTAATTCATCTAAAGAAATTTCCCACGATTCATCTTGACATTTGATACGTGCTTCAGTTTCAGTGCACAACTTTATGCGTCGTAATATAAATTCTTGAATAAAAAGACGCCAAGAAGTAATAACTTTTTTGGATTCTACATACCGCTTAGCATATGGAGTGGGACCTGGGTTTTCTCTCAGTACATTTTGCCGACTTCGACGGCCCGTCGTTCCAACACTAAAACTAGGAATACACGTCCATTCAGTGCCATCACTAGCCACTTGTCTCATACCTATTTCGGGTAATGATGACGTTCTGACTTGCCTCCCACCACGTGTTATACTTCCCGAATGCACTGCTCTTCCGCTGGATCCAGGTCTTCTGCCACGACTTCTACGTATACCACGTTCGCTGTGTAAATTACTGTCCTGCGTTTCACTGTCGAAATGACTTTCAGTTGGAATGTCGGCTTCTGAATCCTCAGATGTAGAACTTTCTTGGTCTAGCTGAAAGTCTTCATCTTCGTTATCACAATGCGTTACTGATAATTCATTGCCACTTTCATCACCTGAGTCATCTTCTTCAATATTACAAAGTTGCGATAACTCTCGTTCTATTTCTAAACTCGAGAGCTGTTTGGAACGCCGATTGGAACTCATTATAAAATAAACACACGACAATTCTCTTCAAATAATCAGTTGAAACTGTAAGTCATGTCAATAAACACAACATATAAATATATAGGTAAGATAAGAAGGTAGAAACAAAACTTTTGTTTATAACACTTCAAAGTATTCAAGTGCCGTCAAATTGACGGCGTCCGGTCTTATTAGGTATGAGTAAGCATACCCCGCATATCAATCATTATTTATTTATTTTTATTAAGTTAAAACTTATACAATCATAAGTTATGAAAAGTCATTAAATATGAATACAAACTGAAATACAGACAAAAAGTTATTAGCCATCAAAATTATTTTGCCGTCAAATTGACGGCCATGGCCCTTCTAGTGTTAAATTATGATAATATTTTAATTATTTATTTGTTAGGGCGTTGCAATTTGGTGTCGTTTGTGAATAAATAAATAATAAATAAATATTAAATATAAATAAATCGTTAGTAAATAAATAATAAATAATTTTAAATAATTTAATAATAGTAGAGGGGGGGGGGTCGTTACAAGGTGCAGGGTTTGGTGTAGTCTTCTTAATTTGAAAACCTTGCTTTTCTATAGTCTTCGAGGCTTTTATTTTTTCGGACAATTTGTTTCCGAACAGGGTCTCATCACGACGTGAATCTTGAACGACGTTCACAAAGCTTTTGTCTAAACTTGGGGTGATGAGCTTAATGCGAATTTGTGTTTCTGTATAGTGCAGGTCGCAAAGGTTAGTTTGATGTCGTTTTCGTTGCTCAAAATCAAATCCATTGCTCTGTTGACAGCGGTTACACCCGCGCCTAGCTGTTGCTGTGCACTGAGCACTTTCTTGTCCCGATTTCGGCTGCTCTCAGTTATCGCTGCAGATATCTCCGGATTGAGCTTGGGTGCTTGCAATAATGTACAATTTTGAGGCACCAAATATTCTTTTAATAATTTTTCCTTATCCTCCTTAGTGAGGCCCTTTTTTAACAAAGGGGTCCAGAGCTGTGCCAAATTTGCATGAATATTGTCCCCGTACTCGGGGCCGTCTTCTGTCTTGGCGCCGAGCGCCAGTAACACCTCGGGATCAAGCTCCGGGGCAGCGGCGTCGCCCTCAGTGGTTTCGCTCTCGTTGGGCCCTGCTCCCTCTCCCAGCGGCGGGACGCTTTCGACGGCCGCGTGAGGATGAGTATTTGGAGGGTCCGCTTGAGGTCTTTCCACAATGATCTCCGGCTCGGTGTCATCTATGACCACAAACATCGATTTTAGGTCGTTGCAATACCGTTAAATGACACACATAAGTACGAGTATATTACGTACTCATAAATACCCCTACGTATAAAGACACTTTTTTTTTTTTTTTTGTGGGTATATGCAAAATAATTAAATTGTTTTATATTGCACACTAGCTGTGCCCGCGACTTCGTCCGCGTGAAATAGTTATTTTGTGCATCATTGAAGCCCTGAAGGAGGAATAATTTTTCCCGTTTTTTTCACATTTTTCATTATTTCTTCGCTCCTAATAGTTGCAGCGTGATAATATATAGCCTAAAGTCTTCCTCGATAAATGCTCTATTAGACACAAAAAGAATTTTTTAATTCGAACCAGTAATTCCTGAGATTAGCGCGTTCAAACAAACAAACAAATTCTTCAGCTTTATAATATTAGTATAGATTATGCAAAAAAATTGATGTACCTACGTGAGTGCGTGTTTGAGGATGCTATTCAATCACGAAAATTCTACTGGATGGATTTTGATGAAACTTACGTACACGGGAAGAATAATGCCTGGAATAGAACATAGTTTATTTTTCTTACAAAAGTCCCCGGGACTTTGCCGGGGGCGCAGCTGTTAAAAAACAAATAAATTCTAAAGACAAAAAAAGGAAATTATAATAATGGAAAGTTAAAGTATCTCTTTGTATACAACATTTGCTATCTTGCCCATTTGCTATTTGCCCTGTCACAGCTGGTGACCCGCGGAAAGCGACGTAGAGCTGTCCGTGTGAGAAGCAATTCGTCCTGAGGTCGACTCCGGCTGCTCCAAGCGTTTGACCTTGCAATTTGTTAATTGTCATCGCGAAACATATAGCCATTGTAAGCTGAACACGCTTAAATTGAAATGGAAAGTTGTTGGGAATGAGGGGAATGCGTGGTATAAAAACAATTTCACCAGCTGCACAACCAGTAAGAATTTTAGCTTCTATAATATTGTTATGAAGCGAAAATGTATTGTGAGGGCAATGTTAAAATATTAAGGGTTTTGAAAAAATCTCTAAGTGAATCTATTTGTTTTAAGCCGTAGATAGCTCGAATTGCCCTTTTTTTTGTAAACTATAATAATACTTTTAATTCTCATGTGGCGCCATCTCGTATCGGGTAGTCAAAAAATAAATATCTAAACCACGGGAACTAAATCAATGGTGAAACGGTAAGTATTGGCGTTACTACATTGTGTGTTATTAATCTTGAGCGATGCATTGTCGCCGATGCGGGGCGCGTCAAACTACCTACATAAAAAAAAATCTTCTCAAAGATGTGGTGAAACGGTAAGTACTGGCGAAACTAAATCAATGAAAAAAAGAATTTCTAATAAATTGAAAATTTTGCCAACGGCTACAATCGTGTTATTTCTTAAATTCTCATGAGGCGCCATCTCGTATCGGGTGGGGAAAAAAATAAATGTCTAAACCACGGGAACTTAATCAAAAAACAAAGCATAATGAATTAAATCAATAAAATGCTATTTTTTTAATCATCATTATAAATATGATAATTAATTATTTATAGCTTTTTATATCGATTCAAAAATGACGATGTTCCATACAAACTTGCACCCCCTAATTCATCCCCTTGGGATAGAATTTCAGGATAAAAAGTAGCCTATATTCTAATCCAGGTTAATAGCTATATCTGTGCCGAATTTCGTTCAAATCCGTTCGGTAGATTTTGCGTGATGCGCGTACAAACATACAGACAGACAGACGGACAGACAGACAGACAGACAGACAGACAAAAATTCTAAAAAAAATTGTTTTGACTTCTATTGACCCTAGAAAGATCCCTTATATTTTTTTTTTTTAAATATCTTCAATGTACAGACAAATTTCAGTTACAGTTTTATTATATGTATGGATGTTTTACCGAGAATTATGAATTCTCAAGATACATGTTAGCAAAAGAAGGTAGATGAAAAATATTAAGGTTTTGCCTTCGTGTTGGTTCACGACCAATACCCGGGCATGACAGTGCCGATTTTTAACCTTCGTGTTGATTCTCGACCAACCCCCAGGCATGTTAGACACGTATTTATACCATCGTGTTGACTCACGGCCAACCCCCCGGTTGAAATGGGTATTTTTAAATGTTTTTCATTTAATTCACAACTAAAAAAAAAAACTTGTGCGATTAAAGAAGAAAGCATGGCTGGATTTGTTAGCAGCAAAAGCTAACTTAAGAATGCAAGAGGTTATAGATGAAGATGTGAATGAAGCACGTAAGGAATATAAGAAAATGAAAGATTTGGTTAAGAAAGCTGTGATTAGAAAGAAAGAAGAGTATAAAGAGGATTTTGATAAAAGGCTATCAGAAGACTTTCAGTCAAATCTGAAAGTATTCTGGAAATCCGTAAGGTCAGCCCGAGGAAATACTATAACCAGAGAGCTGACTAGGATCAGATGCCAGGATGGTAGCGTTGTGAAAGGAGAAGAATGTGTACTAAAGATATGGAAGGACTATTTTGAAAGTTTATTTGAAAAAAAGGAAGGAAATAAGAAAGATTTCTGCTATAGCGAAGAAAAAGAGAATGAGATGGAAGGCGAAATTGAAATGTTCGAAATTGTGGAAGCACTTAAGAGTATGAAAGCGGGAAAGGCTGCTGGGTGTGATAGAGTGTCGGTCGAGATGCTTAAAGCAGGAAAAGGCGTAGTAGCTAGTCAGTTGTACTGCCTTTTCAATTTGTGTTGGAGAAGCGGCCGAGTACCAAAAGATTGGTGTAAGGCTGTTATCGTGCCACTTTACAAAGGAAAAGGGTCACAGCTGGACTGCAAAAATTATCGTGGTATAAGCCTGCTTAGCGTCGTCGGCAAATTGTATGCTAAGGTATTGATTAATAGAGTCAGGAATGAAACTGATGACAAAATATGGGATGCTCAAGCGGGATTTCGAAAGGGAATGGGATGTACTGATCAGGTCTTTTCCTTGCGGTGCATAGCCGAAAAGTTTTTGGCCAAGAGTCAAAAAGTCTATTACACATTCGTAGATCTGGAAAAGGCCTATGACAGAGTTGAGAGGAATGAATTGTGGTCAGCACTTTCTATGCATGGGGTGAGCAGTCTCTTAATACGAGCACTGAAATCCTTATATGAGGATTCGAGTGCTTGTGTCAGGATAAACGGAGCGCACACTGAGTGGTTTAAGATTGAGAAAGGCGTTAGGCAAGGATGTGTTGCGTCACCGTGGCTGTTCAACCTATTTATGGATAGCTGTTTGACAGATTTGAAAGAGTCTAAAAGTGGATTAAGGATGAATGAGTTACTCGTCAAATGTCTGCTCTATGCCGACGATCAGGTTATACTGGCGTCATCAGCGGAGGAGTTACAGGAGATGGTAAACTGTATGCATGAAGCTTTAAAAGAGAAAGGAATGAAAGTGAACGTAAGTAAAACTAAAACACTGGTTTTTGAAATGGAGAAAGAAATGACAGCATGTAATATTTTGATTGGAGGAGAAAAAGTGGAGCAAGTGAAAGAGTTTGTATATCTAGGATCAAAGTTTACATCAGATGGCAAGTATGATAGTGATATTGAAAGGAGAGTGAACGCGGGGAACATGGTGAATGGAGCTTTGCATGCCTTTATGAGCAGTCAGAAACTATCCAAAAAGGCTCGACTGGCTGTGCACAGGGGCGTGTTGGTTCCGACATTAATGTATGGGAGTGAAAGTTGGGTATGGCAAAAGAAGCATGAAAGCAGAATAAATGCAGTGGAAATGAGAGCGTTAAGGAGTATGATGGGTGTGAAATTGAGTGACAGGATAAGGAACAGCGTGATAAGGGAATGTTGTGATGTGAAAGAAGATGTAGTTACAGGAATAGAAAAGGGTATGTTAAGATGGTTCGGTCATGTGGAGAGGATGAATGAAAGCAGGTTGACTAAGCAGATATACAAGGAGAGTGTGGAGGGAAAGGTCGGAGTGGGAAGACCTAGACGAACGTATCTTGATCAAATTAAGGACGTCCTGGTAAAGGGTCAGGTCAAAAGTACCCGAAACCGCCGAGCTTGTATGAAGAGAGTTATGAATGTGGACGAAGCGAAAGAAGTATGCAGAGATCGTGGCAAGTGGAAAGAGGTAGTCTCTGCCTACCCCTCCGGGAAAGAGGCGTGATTTTATGTATGTATGTAAAAAAAAAAAGTAGTAATGTAATGTATAATGTACTTACTGTGACTTTTTTCGGAGTCTGATGATTCTGAATCCGAAAATATTATTCGTCTTCGACGAGATGACTTCTGCTTTTCTTCCAATTTCCGTAATTTTCTCCTATAGTGTGAGATTTTTTCCGTCTGCACTACGCTTGGTCATTTTTCTTTGCTAACAAACTGTTGTAGGTAGTTTAAATTACGTTGACGGTAGGAGACGTGTGCTTGCTACCTCGCACGAAAAAGGAATGAATTATAGATGTCCGGTGTGAGCGAACGGCGAATGATTGAAGGAGAACGAATGAATCGATTTGGTAAAAAATAATCGATTCTTTCTTTAAAAATCGTGCGATGCTACCTTGTAGGTTGAAGGGACTACGTTGTGAATATCTTATATCGAGAATGAAGCGACGAAATATAACACTATTTTAATGTCCAAAGTTGAATGAATGCCACTCAACTACATAAATATAGCTACAATTCTTAAGTGGTTAACTTAAACACAGCGGGGAATTCCCGAACATGGAAGTATCATAGACATAAGTTTACTGGACAACCAGTGTTGCCAGGTTAGTAAATCCATTTTCTACTGTAAATCTAACAAACACAACGGGAATCCCCGAACATAGATCACATTCATATTACGTAACACAGACTAAAATCTACTCGACAGTCTATGTTGCCACATAAGTCAATCCATTTTCCACAACGGTGTCCTTAATTCACGTATTTTAAGTGTAGAAGTAGCCAGAAGCCAGGCCTAGGGGGCACCAAGGTGGCACACAACACGGACGCTAGAGCCGCCCCTGCTAATGTGGCAACACTGACTGTCGAGTTGATTTTAGTTTATGGTACGTAATACGTATGTGATCTATGATCAGGAATTCTCTGGTGTGTGTTTAGATATTTCTTAACGTTACCCTCATAAATTATTTTTTTAAAAGTAAAACAAGTTAACTGGAAGTTAAAAACAATGGAAAGGAAAACTGCCAAACTTGACCGCTAGTGGCGCTGATATTAATTTATTTATTCACAAACTTTATACTTATCCTAACAGTATTACACTAATGCGATAAGTATACTTACAATGATTTACATAAAATAATAATAAAAAAAGAAACAAAATAAAAACAATGTACCCAATTACAAAATACTACTCTGTCAAGAAAGTAGCAGGAAAAGATCAATAATACACAAACTGTTTGTTATTCATCCAAATTTATTTTATCACCTTCAAAATATGCTCCTTTAGAAACGATACACTTACGCCAACGAATAATCCAATCATCAAAACATTTTTTAAACGCTGTTTCCGGAATTGAGGTCAGTTCTCGCCGCGAATTCTCTTTTATGTCTTCTACCGATTGAAAACGGGTGCCACGAAGTGGTAATTTGAGTTTAGGAAAAAGAAAAAAGTCGGCTGGAGCCATATCTGGTGAATATGGTGGTTGCTCGATGGTATTTGTTGAGTGTTTGGTTAAAAATTCGTTCACAATGATGGCCTTGTGCGAAGGTGCATTATCAAGGTGCAAAATCCAAGAATTTTCTTTCCACAAATCTGGCCTTTTTCGTCGGATTTGCTCTCTTAAACGCCGCATAACACTCAAATAATATTCCTTATTTACCGTTTGACCTTCCGGCAAGAATTCCGAGTGCA
This sequence comes from Amyelois transitella, assembly GCF_032362555.1. NCBI lineage: Eukaryota > Metazoa > Arthropoda > Insecta > Lepidoptera > Pyralidae > Amyelois > Amyelois transitella. Next base: position 9,210,681 of record NC_083536.1, read on the forward strand.
CAACACCGCGATAGTCAAAGAAAACAGTCAACATGACTTTGACTTTTGAACGACTTTGGCGTGGTTTTTTCGGTTTCGGTTCAGTTGGAAGGCGCCACTCCGAAGCTTGTTGACTAGTTTGCATGTCAAACTCGTAAACCCACGTCTCGTCACCAGTAACAATGCGTTTCATGAATGTTGGGTCGGAATTGACTCGTTCTAGCATGTCCTCAGCGACTCTCATGCGATTGAGTTTTTGAAAAAAATTCAGGTCTTTTGGGACTAGCCGAGCGGCAACATGTTTCATACCCAAATTATTAGTTAAAATGGTACGGATCGACTCGTGAGATACAGAAAGTTCGGTGGCTATCTCTCTCAAAGTTGAATGAGGATTTTCAGTCACTATTTCCTTCACTTTTGCGATGTTAACTTCAGTTGCAGACGTTGATGGCCTACCAGAGCGGGGCAAATCTTCCATCACATCTCGACCGCTTTTGAACGCTTTGTACCACTCATAAGCACGAGTTTTTGATAAAGTCGATTCACCGTAAGCCTTCTGTAACATTTTCAGTGACTCCGAACACGATATTCTATTGGCAATGCAAAATTTAAGACAAACTCTTTGTTCGATGTTTTTATCCATTATGAAATTAGCAATACACACTAGATATGATATAACTAAAAATAGCACTGTATTTAATGTAAACAACAGATGCAACTCAAACTCCGCGCCAAAATGGAAAACAGTTGTGCCAATCTAACAACAACAAAAAAAAAACAAAAATTTGAATTTGGAACCATAAATAAATAATCCATTCCCGATACTTTTCTGACTGAATGTATAGGACCGAAATGTGATCTGATATGGAACAGCAAGCGGTAGGCAACTGAGTTCATTTACCCACAGCCCTCAGCACCATAACAAATCACACAGTGAGTTACTCTTGTGAATTTGCTTACAGAATACGAGAACAAATCTACCAATTCCGCCACCTCGTTCAATAACAATAACGTGCGAACAAACGGAGATTTTTGAACTAGGCTAGTACGCCCTCCCGGTACCTCAAATAAACGAGGCCTGCGTCTCCGCAGCACGTACTTATCAGGAACCGACAGGCTAATATTAGCCAGAATTTCTGAATTAACCGCTTTGCCCCTGATTAAACTAAACACAATTCGTGCTAATGCAAAATCTCTTCTTACCTCTAACTTATTGTATCCAACCATACCAAGTACAAATAGCGTGGGATACATGAGCGGGTAAAAGGGGTAAACACCATATAGATACCTTGTGAATTTATTTTGAATCCGTTCTAACATCGTGATGTACTTGTCTTCATGAGGAGCCTATATTACCGCATTATATTCTAAGTGGCTTCTAACCAAAGCGTCGTATAAAACTTTTAATGCTGTTATGTTCGTGAAAGTATTGGCCTGCCTAAGTATGAAGCCTAAATTCTTGAAAGCCATTTTACAGGCCCTAATTATGTGCTCTCGGAAATGCAATTGGTCGTTCATGAATAGTCCCAAGTGGCGTATTTCTTTTATACGTTTTATTAATGGCACGTCCCCCATTTTATATTGAAACCTAATAGGTTGGTGTGCCCGAGAATAGGTCATCACAACACATTTCGTCTCATTGAAAAATAGATTATTCACCCGACTCCACTCGATAACATTATTTATATCACTCTGCAACAATTGACAGTCATTAATATTTTTAATCGCGTAAATTAATTTTAAGTCATCTGCAAATAACAAGCAAGTTGCGTGATTGACAACTTTTGGCAGGTCATTGATCATCACTAGAAATTCGAGAGGACCCAAATTGCTGCCTTGACTCACCCCGGATCTAGTACAATATGGTTCCGATTGACATCCTGCATAGCTTACGAACTGTTGTCTATCGGTCATATAACTTGCGAAAAAGCGAAGAAGATGTGTAGTGAAGCCCATTTTAGATAAAAGTAAGACGGCAAATTGTATGCTAAGGTATTGATTAATAGAGTCAGGAATGAAACTGATGACAAAATATGGGATGCTCAAGCGGGATTTCGAAAGGGAATGGGATGTACTGATCACGTCTTTTCTTTGCGGTGCATAGCCGAAAAGTTTTTGGCCAAGAGTCAAAAAGTCTATTGCACATTCGTGGATTTGGAAAAGGCCTATGACAGAGTTGAGAGGAATGAATTGTGGTCAGCACTTTCTATGCATGGGGTGAGCAGTCTCTTGATACGAGCACTGAAATCCTTATATGAGGATTCGAGTGCTTGTGTCAGGATAAACGGAGCGCACACTGAGTGGTTTAAGATTGAGAAAGGCGTTAGGCAAGGATGTGTTGCGTCACCGTGGCTGTTCAACCTATTTATGGATAGTTGTTTGACAGATTTGAAAGAGTCTGAAAGTGGATTAAGGATGAATGAGTTACTCGTCAAATGTCTGCTCTATGCCGACGATCAGGTTATACTGGCGTCATCAGCGGAGGAGTTACAGGAGATGGTAAACTGTATGCATGAAGCTTTAAAAGAGAAAGGAATGAAAGTGAACGTAAGTAAAACTAAAACACTGGTTTTTGAAATGGAGAAAGAAATGACAGCATGTAATATTTTGATTGAAGGAGAAAAAGTTGAGCAAGTGAAAGAGTTTGTATATCTAGGATCAAAGTTTACATCAGATGGCAAGTGTGATAGTGATATTGAAAGGAGAGTGAACGCGGGGAACATGGTGAATGGAGCTTTGCATGCCTTTATGAGCAGTCAGAAACTATCCAAAAAGGCTCGACTGGCTGTGCACAGGGGCGTGTTGGTCCCGACATTAATGTATGGGAGTGAAAGTTGGATATGGCAAAAGAAGCACGAAAGCAGAATAAATACAGTGGAAATGAGAGCGTTAAGGAGTATGTTGGGTGTGAAATTGAGTGACCGGATAAGGAACAGCGTGATAAGGGAATGTTGTGATGTGAAGGAAGATGTAGTTACAGGAATAGAAAAGGGTATGTTGAGATGGTTCGGTCATGTGGAGAGGATGAATGAAAACAGGTTGACTAAGCAGATATACGTGGAGAGTGTGGAGGGAAAGGTCGGAGTGGGAAGACCTAGACGAACATATCTTGATCAAATTAAGGACGTCCTGGTAAAGGGTCAGGTCAAAAGTACCCGAAACCGCCGAGCTTGCATGAAGAGAGTTATGAATGTGGATGAAGCAAAGGAAGTATGCAGGGATCGTGGCAAGTGAAAAGAGGTAGTCTCTGCCTACCCCTTCGGGAAAGAGGCGTGATTTTATGTATGTATGTACTATTTTAGGGGATTCTGGATATGCACAAAGAGAATATATGATGACTCCAGAGGAGCATTATACTAAAATGCATGTGACAGCACGCAACACAGTTGAGCGAACTATTGGAGTGCTCAAAAATCGTTGGAGATGTTTGTTGGGACATAGAGTATTACATTTCCACCCTGATGTTGCAGCAAAAATCATTAATGCTTGCTGCGTGCTCCACAATATGTGTAACCGGGTTCATTTAATATTGGAACATGAGAACCCTGACAACATCAGCATACCGAGATTTGTTTTAGAACCTGCACAGCAAGATAGAGGTGGAGCTTCTATAGAGCTGCAAAGGCGTATAGAAGCTAGAGCAAATCTCGTGCGACAATAGGCTTGTGTCAACTAACAATAAAACCAAAGAATGAATGTTTCTAGCTGTAAATTGTAATATTTAAACAAGGAAAACTGTTAGTTTAATTATATGAAACCACTTCAAATATAATATTATTAAATGATTTAAAATAAGAGCACACTTATGCAGCCACACAGTATAGCGTTTATTTTTGAAGGGAAGAAAAGATACAAATGACATCGACACATAGTCACCATAATGGAAGGCGCCAAAATTTAAATATTCAACAGTCCTGCCAAATTTAAGCCTTCCACATGAGCAAAGAAATACAAATTACAAATCAAAAACTAAAGTTTACATTGAATCAACACCAATATCACTCAATTTTAACATTCCAAGTTTACATCTTAAATTTTGAAATTTTTCTTTAGTGAGAGCTTTAGTTAACAAATCAGCATACTGATTATTGCTAGGTACATAATGCAAATCAATAATATTTTCATTAAATTTATCCTTTATGAAATGATATTTTGTTTCTATGTGTTTACACCTTTTATGAAAATTTACATTTTTGATCACACTAATGGCACTTTGGTTATCTATATTAATACAAACTGATTGTTGATCATATTCACCAAGATCACACAGAAGCTGTTTGACCCACATTGCCTCTTTGGTGGCAGCACAGGCTGCCATGAACTCCGCCTCAGTTGTTGACAGTGCAACTGTATGCTGCCGCTGGCTGGACCATGTCACAGCGGCTCCATTTTTAATGAATACATATCCAGTGGTTGAACGTCTTGTTGTTAAGTCATTAGCATAATCAGCATCACTGTATGCAATCAATTTGGGAGATTCAGATGAACTATAGCATATGCCTAGGTCTCTACTGTTGCTAAGGTATTTAAAAATCTTCTTCACAGCCTTCCAATGGGCGTCAGTATAGCAATTAAAGAATCGACTTACCAGGCTAACAGCAAACATTATATCTGGTCTACATATTATAGCAGCATACATCAAGGATCCCACGGCCTCTCTGTATGGTGTATTCCTGTCTGGTTCCTGGTCGCTTTGCTCAAGCTTTGAGTGCGGGTCAACTGGAACACTGTTGGAGTTAGCATTTTCCATGTTAAATCTTTTAAGAAGTTGTGTAATATATTTTGTTTGATGTATAAACACAAAGTCCTTCGATCTTTCTATTTCCATACCAACAAAATTCTTTGGTTTACATACTTTCACATCAAAAATCATTTTTAGATCTTTTACAACAGCTTCAATAACATCTCCTGATTTTGAAAACAGGAGTCCGTCGTCAACATACATACAGAAATAGCATTTTTGACCTTTAATATTAGCTATATACACACATTGATCTGCTGAGCTGTTACTAAAACCAAATTTATTTAGCACTGAATTGAATTTCCTGTTCCAGCACCGTGGTGCCTGTTTAAGGCCATACAGGGATTTTACTAATCTGCACACCATATTAGGTGCACAACTTAGGCCTTCAGGGGGTTTCATATATAATTCTTCTTCTAGTTCCCCATATAGAAATGCTGTTTTTATGTCAAGTTGAAGCATTTCATAATTATTTTTATTGAGTCATACCTTACCGTTGGAGAGAATGTTTCCTTAATATCTTTACCTTTTACTTGAGCAAACCCTTTTGCACATAATCTGGATTTGAAGCGTGGACCCGTTGGCTCATTCTTTACTCTGAACACCCACTTGCAGCCGATGACTTTGGCGTGTGGTGGTTTGTTAACCAATGTCCATGTTCCATTCTTTTCATGTGCCTCTAGTTCTTCTTTTATAGACATTTTCCAGTTTTCAGCATCTGTGGAGTTAATTGCTTCTTCATAGGTAACAGGTATTTCATCTGGCAGTAGGTATTCATCACAGCAGAGGTATGTTATTTCAGTTGTTTTATCTTTATTTCTAGGTCTTAAACACGTTTTCTCCTTAGGAGTTTTATCAACAGTTGTTTTCTCAGGTAAGTAATCACTGTCAGAATCTGATTTACTTTTTACAGTGTTATATGAATTATCAGAATCACTATTTTCTTCAATACTGTCATTTAATTCATTCTCTTTCTCTTTTTCAGATAGTTCCAGTGCAGCATAATCTCTTTTCACCGAGGATTCAAGAAACACAGCATCACGACTTTTTACAATCTTTTTACAGTTTAAGTTTGTGAACCTATATCCCTTCGTGTTTTCACAATAACCTATAAAAATCATTTTCTGTGCTTTAGGGTCCCACTTTTTTCGTTTTTCTTTTGGTAAGTGGACCATGGCTTCACATCCAAACACTTTTAAATTAGACACATTTGGTTTCTGACCATTCCATACTTCCTCAGGTGTTCGGAAGGCTAATGACTTTATTGGAGAGCGATTTGACAGGTAAGCAGCTGTTTTTATGGCCTCAGCCCAATAGAGTTTAGGTAATTTGGCATTTAAAAGCATACACTTGGCTTTTTCTATTAATGTTCTGTTAAGCCTTTCCGCAGCACCATTCTGCTCAGGTGTGTATGGAGTCGTGGTTTGATGGATAATTCCATTTGCTTTCAAATAGTCAGAAAAAGGTTTGTTAACATATTCCAGCCCATTATCAGAACGCAGAACCTTAATCTTACATTCAGACTGTTTCTCAACTTCTAATTGGAATTCTATAAACTTTTCATACACTTCACTCTTACTATGCAGAGTATAAACAAAAACTTTCTTTGAGTGGTCATCCAGAAATGTTAAAAAATATTTAGCTCCACCTAGTGATGCAGTTTCCATCGGGCCACAGAGATCGGTGTGCACCAGTTCTAAATGTTGTGTAGAATGTGACACTTGACTTTTAAATGGTAGTCTTGACTGCTTACCTTCTTGGCAAGTAATGCATGTTAAATTACTGTTTTTGTTTGATAATTTAATTCCTTCAGTGCACTCAGTCATTTTCTTTAGGCTTTGGAAATTTAAGTGGGCCATTCTTTGATGCCATAAAAAGTTATCATCTTGTTTGACATCAGACATGCATGCATAACTTATTGTTATGTTAAGTCGGTACATGTTATTAATTTTTCTTGCTGTTGCTACAACATTGTTGTGTTTATTCATAATAATACATCCATCAGAATTAAAGCTTACTTTGCCACCATTTTCAGTAATCTGATATACAGAGATTAAGTTCACTGCCAATTCTGGTACATGCAGGACATTTTGAAACAGAATCCTATTAGACTGACCTTGACCATCTAAAGTTTCAATACTAATTTCACCAGTACTTTTCACAGCTAAAGTCTTGTTGTTAGCCACTTTTATGTTCTGAATTGATGGTGATTTAATATTTTTAAGTAAACGGTGATCTCCTGTCATGTGCATTGTAGCTCCGGAGTCTATATACCATGCAGAACTATCATTATCAGAAGCAGCGAGGAATGCAGCAGCATATGAACTACTTGAATTTGATGTATTCTTTGATTTCGGATTAGATTTGCATTGCGGACTCTTGTGTCCATATTTATTGCACTGATAGCATCTTGGACCTTTAGTAAACTTCTTTTTCACATTCTGGTAATTTTGAACATTATTCCTTGTGACAAAAGCAGAGTTATTGTTATCAGTTTTCACTTCTTGAAGTAACTTTGACTTAATGGAGTCTGCACTAATCTTCATTCCTGAGCTCTCAATAGCTAGAATCATCGGCTTATAAGTCTCTGGTAGACCGGAGAGCAGCAGTGTCCCAAGCCATTCATCATCTACCTTGAAGCCGATATTTCTTAATTTATGTGCCGTAGACATAATTTTGGTCACATACTCTTCTATATTATGGCTGCCTGAAAGTGTGGTGGTGCAGAGATCACGCAGCAGACCTACTCTGCGTGTAAGCCCCGAATCATCGAAAGCACGTGTCAGGTTATCCCATACTTCCTTTGCAGTTGTGGCTTCCTGGATATGCACATAATTTACTGGATCGACAAGTAAGATAATTTTCGTTTTCGCTTTTAAGTCTCTCTTTGGATCACCGCAGGTTGATTTCTCAACACAATCCCATAGTTCCTCATGTTGTAGGTACGTCTTTACTGCGAATTGCCATGTGGCATAATTGTCCCGACCAGTCAAATTCTCGATTAGTGCAAGCGGGCTATTTCCAGACATTTTATTTAAGAAAATAAAAACCGGCCACGTTTTCACTTTGTAGGTAGGTTAGGTTGGATTATTTTTACTGACACTACTTTTGCAACTTTGCACAATATTTTATTGTAAGGGCTTAACTGGGCTTATAACCTGTTAGTTTAATTATATGAAACCACTTAAAATATAATATTATTAAATGATTTAAAATAAGAGCACACTTATGCAGCCACACAGTATAGCGTTTATTTTTGAAGGGAAGAAAAGATACAAATGACATTGACACATAGTCACCATAATCTTGGGGAAGATCATTCCAAAGTTGAGCAAAACGTACACTTAAAGATTAGCCATAAGTTCGAGAGGAATAAGGAGGAATAAGTAATTTGTGATCATTATGAGACCGCAAACGACTATCCGTCTCACGGAACGAGAAATTTTCATGAAGATAGTGGGGGAAAGTAGGATTAAAAAGGACTTTAAGTCGACGTGCATTTTTTGTAACGTTAGTACCGATGTGAGGCCTGAGAGGCCGCGCATATTATATTGATTTTTTAAAGAAATGTATGAGTTAAATATTTGTCCTTGCATTATGATGAAAAATTAAGGGTTTAAAGAAAATACAAATAAAGAAAGATAATATTTTATTTATTATTGAAAGAAAAAACACCAAAATAGAACTTGGCATGAATTTTGGCAAAAAAATAGGTTGTTAGACATAAAAATTCATTAAACTAAAAATACTCCTATTAAAATAAATAAAAATACTATTTTTTACTAACGACTTATAAAACTCTAAGAAAAAAAATATTGTAGGAACATAAACCTTCTGAAAAAAAAACTGTCCACAGTCCAACTACACATTAATTTTAAGTCACAGTCACAGTCAGGGCACACTTGTATCGCGCACTGCAAACAAACGTGTTTTCTGCACGAATAGCAACCATATGTCGACTTTCTTTGGGGTTTAGGTTGGCATAACAGACAAGTCTTTCGTGTTTTGACTAATTACCAAAATTCGGTAAAAAATTGTCATAGGCCAGCGTCTTGAACGGCGGCTGCAAGTATACACAGAGCATTTCTTATCTATTTCATCTACAGCACTTTTTGTTAAATTACAAAATGTATTATTTCAGGTTTTCCTGAGTCGGTGTTTATCCCTTCATTATGATGCAATGATGCATTGATGAAGCTAAAATGACAGCTTTCCCTTTTTTGGATTAATTGTATTGACGTGAACCAAGTGTCACACATTATATTTTTTGTTACTGCCATGTAATGGTTTACTCAAACGGATTACCGCCTGCGTAGGAACTAAAAGCTTTCTTTCTTCATCAGTTAGTGTTTCTCCATATGAATTTTTCCCACAATACACATAACAATTATAGGAATAACCATTTTGCGCATCACACAAGCACATCAGTTTTAGTATGTATTATGCGGGGTTCTTTGCATGTATATAATCAAAAATGACTAGCAATCCCCCAAAAAAGATCTCTTTGAATTCTGTAAATCTGTCGCACAACTATTTCGTTTACTGCCGGAAGTCCCTGGTGTAGCCACAGTTCATAATATCAGTGAAAATAACAGTTAACTTTAACAAAAAATTAAACAAAAAACTTACGTAAGTACCGACGTGAGGCCTGAGAGGCCGCGTCGGAATTTCAAAGCCTAATAACTCACCAAATACGCGCGCGACGACAACCCTTCCTGTTTTGATGTCAACGTGGACACTGACCATGCAGCTACTTAAGAGCAGGGATCGGTGTTGTGCGGGGAAAGAGGTAAACTAGCAAGTTTAATACCTGCCGGGGCCTCTGAGACCGCACGTCGGTACTTAAAGGTTAAACAAGAGAGATAGTGTGTGAACATTACGTCTAAGGCGAATTGGGAGCCAATTTAATTGGCGACGAAACTCTGAAACATGATCGAACTTTCGAAGACCGAAAACAAAGCGAATGCCCTAGTTTTGTAAACGCTCTAACTTGTCAAGCAATTCCTCAGTAATGTTCAAACAAGTAACATCTGAATAATCTAGAATAGGAAAGAGAAGCGACTGGACAAGCACAGCTTTAGTGACGACGGGTAAAAATTTTTGCATTCGGCGAAGTGAATGTAACGACACATACATCTTACGGCTGATTTCTTTGATATAGGGAATCCACGAGAGGGTCTGGTCAATGATGATACCCAGATTAGTCACTTTGGGATTTAAAGGAATAATTTTGTTATTCAGAACCAAGCTAGGAACCATCACATTTTCCAATTTAGAAATATAATGCGGACTACCAATAACAATGGCCTGTGACTTGGCAGCATTTACTAAAAGACCAAAACGGCTTGACCAATCTGTAATTCTCTCCAAATCTGAATTAATGGTATTAAAAGCATCATTAATATCATCCAGACTAGCAGATGCATAGATCTGCAAGTCATCGGCATAAAGATGAAAATTAGAGGAAAGAGACGCAGTAATACCATCAACGAATATTTAGAACAGAACCGGAGAAAGAATGCCACCCTGCGGAACACCAGCTACTAGATCACACCAATCTGAGAAGCAATCATTCAATTTTACACGTTGTTTACGACCAGTAAGGTAAGATGAAAACCAACAGAGGGCATTTGAAGAAAAATTTAAAGTACGTAAAATTTCAACCAAAATATCGAAATCGACAGTATTAAAAGCACTTGTGAAATCAAGAAGAACAAGTACGGTAAGCTTTTTATTGTCAATAATAAGGGGCAATCAATTCCGCTATCGGTTTAATCATATCAAGGGATATAGCGTCATCACCTACTGCCCTTGATTTAATGGACTTAATTTTATTGCATCGTCAGTGGTAATCTCATTTATACAGAAATCGGGGAAATCACAAGAAGGTTGAACAGCCAGACTAGCAAGCGTTGCCTGTTTCGTTATTGACGAACAATTCTTAGAAGATGAACAAAAGTGCCTATTTAATTCATTTACGTCCATATCAAAACTCTCCTCAGGCCCTTGCTTACCAAAACCCAAACCCTTCAATAACTTCCACAATTTACCAGGGGGACAGTTTTCCACATTAGAATGAATGTATTTCCGCTTAGCATCCCTACATTTTTTATTGCAAACGTTACGAAGAAAAACATAAGCAGAATGGTTCTCAGCAGATGAGCACTGACGTAGTTTTAGTTTAGCTTTATCTCTTCTGGCCATGCACTTCCTAATTTCGGGTGTGAGCCAAGGAGCAGGGTTATTTTTAATGCGAACAGAATGAAAAGGAGCATGTTTATCGAAAAGTGATAATAAGATTTCGTTGAATTTAGAGACCTTTGAATCTACGTCTGGAGCCATTAAAACAGTGCTCCAGTCCGCATTATTAAACTCAGTTAAAAATAACTGTTCATTAATTGCCGTGAAATTACGACGGAATATAACTTTGTGTCTACACTTAGGAGAACGCAACTTAAAAGACGCATACAGAAGGTCATGAGCAGAGAAACACACTGCATTAAATTGGCCATGAGCTGACACAAGATCCGGGGAAGAAGTGATAATAAGATCAAGAAAAGATGGCGGACCATTATGTGGGAAATGTGTAGCGCTAAGAGGAAGGCAGTGCAAATTTAAAGAATGAAGAAGAGAAAGAAGAGATCTTGATCTTGAATCATTTTTAATGAGACAAGTATTAAAATCCCCCATTATAATAATGTGTTCAAAACGGCTACGATAATCCGACAAAAGAAGCTAAAAAGAGGAAAAGTTATTTATGTGAAGAGAAGGGCTATAATATGCACCAAGAAGAATTTTAGTATGAGAAAGAGAAATTTCTAGAAAAAGGTGTTCAGGATTTTCATATGCTGAAGGAGATTGAGATAAAATTTGACATGTTATATCACCTCGTAAATATACAGCGACTCCACCACATCTTACCATTTTAGAGACACCATTAGTGACGGTTTCGTAAATTCGATCATTTCTAAATAGTTTAAATCCCGGAAGGGGATACATAGTTGAAGGAAGAGAAGGTTTCAGAAAGCTTTCCGAAATAAGAACGGAAGAATTAGTAATGTTCAGGTACGCTTTGTGCATTTATGTGTACAACATTAAAGTTCTTGGAGAAAGAAGAAAAAGTAGCGTTCAAATTATCGCCTAAAGATGGCCCAAAATCGTCAGCACTGAGGAGACTGTCCGAGGAAGAGGAAAGAGAAAAATAATCATCTCCAGAACTGTTACCGAATACATCAGCCATAGAGTGTAACAATAAATAAATAAAATATCCTAAATAATAAAAATAGATTTAAGGTATATAAAACTAATTAAAATTCCTAAAATAAAACAATAGTACAATTATCTTGCCAGACATATTAATTTTGAACAATAAGAGTAAGCCTACCATATATGTGGGCTCTAAATGCTATTAAACAATTTATACAAGACACAATGACTTTAAAAAAAAAAGAATGACAGTTGTCAATGACATTGATTGTCATTGAAAGATCATGTCATAAACTGACAACTAAACAAAGCTACAAATTACCTACCCTAAAAATAAACAGAAACTTTTAAAACATAAAACAAGGTAGATATAAATTATTTGATAAAAAAAAAGGAAAAGCCATGGAAGTGCACGAAATCATCGGTCCAGCCCAGCGTTATTTTTTCGTTGATTTCGCTTGTGGCGCCATCTCTACGCCACTCGTCAACAACATCAAATCACACAACAACTGTCAATCATCTTGAAGAAATCGACGTGCTCAGCCAATAGCAGCGAAGAACCTAAATCGCGATTTCAGAGATTTCACGGATTGGAGCTATATATACAACCTCCGACACAACATCGTCGGAGCCGCGGTTCCCCAGGCATAACACCTAGCCTGGCGGAAGATCTTCCCTTTGATGGCGGTCGAGCCGAATCATCGCTCCCGCTACATTGGTGACCCCGACGTGATTGGAAGCAACCTTCTCCATCATCATTAACTCCAATCCTCAGCATCACTCCTCACTCTGCAAGCAGTCTCACAGCAAGCCAGCAACTGGGTATCGCAGCAGGTCCATCGCAGCCAATTCAACGAGCTTCCTGGTCCTGTCTCCACCCGCACTCACTCTCATCGACTTCAGCGACCGACGCATCTACCGCAGCCCACGCCTGGATCTTTTCGACGGCCGCTCTTCTCTCCAGCGTGGCAGCTCTGCACGACTTCTACCGGCGCCAACAAGTCGACTTCGCTCTCTACTGTCTCGACTCACCGCAGACTACGAGCAACGCAACGGCTCACTCCTGACTCACTAGGACTTCGAGCAACTTCCGACTCACTGGAAGACAACTGGCACTTGCAAGCTACTGAAGCACAGTTTGCACAGCAAGATCAAGACTTCAGACCTCCGGTCTTGGGGGGGAGTACTGTGGCGCCATCTCTACGCCACTCGTCAACAACATCAAATCACACAACAACTGTCAATCATCTTGAAGAAATCGACGTGCTCAGCCAATAGCAGCGAAGAACCTAAATCGCGATTTCAGAGATTTCACGGATTGGAGCTATATATACAACCTCCGACACAACATCGTCGGAGCCGCGGTTCCCCAGGCATAACACCTAGCCTGGCGGAAGATCTTCCCTTTGATGGCGGTCGAGCCGAATCATCGCTCCCGCTACACGCTTGTAAGCGAGCACTTATTAGGACGAGACTTATTATTTGGCGGTACGGCACTGGAAGAGGGTTGTGTGCTTTGAACTGGCTCATTACTGTTAGCCGCAGCAAGCTGATCAGTGATAGCATGCAGCTCCGCCATTGTAGTAATTTTCTTTCTTGCATTCTTAGTGGTCACAACAACAATCTTCCCGTCACTCGTCCAACAGCCATTCACGCCCAAAGCCTTGCGCGCCTCCACGAATACTGCATGTCGGGTTGCCGTGAGAAATTCAGAAACCGTCAAACTACTTCCCTTCAATAGTTTCTTCGCAGTCCAGATTGCCAGCCGAGTTGAAGAATTTGTACAGCGAATAAGAACTGGTCGAGGCTTACCAGTCTTGGGGATTTTGCCCATACGCCAACAAGCATCAATGGAATTGGGATTCACATCAACTTTTAACTTTTCACGACAAATCCTCCTGGAGGTCCGCACTAACATCTTCATTCTTGCTTTCTCCAAGACCATGCAATAACAAAATATTTGAACGTGATCGCATTTCAAAGCCATCAAGCACCGAAAGTATCAATTCTAACTGCTGGCTAAGTTTAGAAACGGCTTTCCATATGAGACTTTTAAAGGAGTGGTACTCACTAGATAGGACTGCATTGTGATCCTGGGAGCTCTGACTTCCAAGAGCCTCCTCAAATGAAGACATCTTAGATGCGAACATATTCTTCAGCTCGCTCATGTGCTTGCACAGAATGGAAAGAGTGTCCATGGTGGTGTAGAAAATTAGTGTCCAAGGTGAAAAGTGCTTTTGAAAATAGCCTGGCAAGTTAACTTTGTAAATATTTATTATTTTTACAAATTAAAATCAAATAAATATCCCCCTGGCCCCTCCACTGTGAACGCCAATCAGAAGGTATTACGTCACATGGTGGAATGCGCCATTGTTGTTGTTGACGCTTGGTTAACTTTTTGATACAACAGATCAAGTACCTAACTTTGTTTATTGTCTATTAATATAATTTTTCGATAAGTTGAGTGTTATTTCTGCCTACATCGAATAATATTAGTATAAACCTATGTACCTATTAGTATAGCCATGGAACCTGGATTTAGCAAAGCGAACTGGGCTGGGCCGATTTTTCGCGTCAAACACAGACTTTTGTTCATCGGAATTTCGTAATGTTAAATTTTCTATGTAAGTAAAAACCATACTAAAATACTGCTTATTATAATTTTCACTTATGTTTCACTTTAGCACGCAGTCAATTATTTTTGAAGAAATGTATACGAATTAATAGATTTTGAGGTTAGTATTATAATGTAAATATAGAGAGATGATAGAAAGACTTTGTCGTAGTGTTTCAAGGCCTATCGCAAGTTTGTGGAATAGTGTATTTTTAATTTTCTATTTCGAAAGTAAGAATTAGCAAAAAAATGATTCTTTGTACCCAGCATAACAAATAAAAAATATGAAGTAAATACCTAATAACAAATTATATTTCAGGTCTTCACGAGCTTCGTACTGTTATATTCATAATTAATATGCAGCGATTGATAGCATAAGCATTTTAAATTTATATAAAACTGTTTTTCAATAGCGTGACATGTCAGTCAGCCGCAAACCTCCCTTTAGATCGGTCCGTGTATTTTATAAATTTTCTTTTCTAGCAGTATATTTGTGTTTTTTTTAAAAGGACCCACGAAGCGCCATCCTTACGAATTTTGGTGTCAGAAGTGGGATGTGGACATGATCTTGGGAACCTTAAGTACTAAGATCATTTGGTGTTAAACCCGTCGTTAACGGACTTTCGCCTAACAACTCTTGTGCCTCCGTGAACTCTGTAATTGTGACAGTGTTAGTGGTCGACGATAAGATTTAGGCAACCGCCTAAACCCGCGCTGCTACGTTACGAGATCGACGATAAGTCTCAGCTGTTGAGCTCGAGCCCGCATCTCACAAGATCGACGGTAAGCCTCCGCTGTTGAGCGTGAGCCCGCATCCCAATAATATTACCCTGGTCGACTGTCAGCCTCCACTCTCGAGTGTGAGCCAGTACCGCTATTCCTACCCACCCACACATTCATTTTTGGACCTAAACATAACCTCAACGTAAACTATTTAAAAACAAAAATTATTCAATTTAGACCCTACGTAAAAAAACCTTTAAAAATTAATTTAAATATGAGTAACCAAAAAATAGAATACGTAGACACATTCAAATTACTTGGCATAATGATAGATACTCACCATAATTGGAAGGCCCATGTAGAGTTAGTTAAGTCAAGACTATCTAGCTTTACGTACGCTCTGTATGAGCTAGTCCAGAGCACCAGCACAGAGGCAGCGCTATCCGCATACTATGCATATGCCTACTCTCAACTCAAATATGGCATAATGCTCTGGGGTAACAGTGCGGATGTCGGAGATCTATTTATATTGCAAAAAAAATGTGTCTAAATAATAGCCCAAATAGATAACAGTAAATCATGTAAACCTTATTTTCAAAAATATAAATTGCTTACGTTGCCATCTCTATACATAGTATATGACATCTGCATGTTTACTCACCAAAACTTAGACTATTTTAAGAAAGTAAAAGACACACATAATATTAACACTAGACATAAAGGCAGACTTTATTTGCCTGCATCTAGAATAAAAGCGCTAAGTACAAGTCCACACCACATGGCAGTCAGAATATATAATAAATTACCAACATTCGTCAAAACCGAAAATAATTTAAAAAAGTTCTCAAACGCCTTAAAGTCCTTTCTTCTTTCAAAAAATTACTATTCTATTAAAGAATACTTTGACATGTAATGAAATTGAAATTATTGTTGATTATATTAGACATTTAATTTTAATGAATAATGGGAATTGTTAAATATATATATTTTATTTTTTTACTAGTAATAAATTCAATCTACACTGTTATTTAATGTATAAAGTTTTAAAATTAATAAATTAAATCAAAATTGTTTTATATAAGTAAAATAATTATCAGTCATTATTATTGTAATTGACTACATTTGCAATACTCACCGAGTTGCTATGATACGAGCAAAATTATACATACCACCTGTATTATATTTATGACTCATAGTTGGCAAATAAACGTTTGACTTTGACTTTGACCTGCTGACTCATTCATCATCAGCTCACCACGTTGGTTTCCCACGAGAAAACCAACTCACGGACAACGCAACGTGACTTCGTGGTATTCCGCAATACGACTCTGAGTCGCCGGACACCCGACGCTGCCGTTGACGTCATCATCGCGCAATACCCTGGGAAACAAGGGTTTTCTCCAAAATGTTCGTGATCTACTTTCTGTGAGTTATTTTCTATAATTAAAATAAAAAATAAAAAGTTTTAAGTGATTTCTAAAAAGTTTAAAAAAAAGTGTAAAGTGCAAGTGCAATTTTAAAATAACTTTTTATTCATATTTTACATTTATACAAGTTTACAAATTTTCATAATTTTTAAATTTTAAATCTTTATACATTTTGTGTGTATTTTTAATGATCTGTACTTAACCTTTTAATGTCGGATAGACGTAAAATAAAATCTGAGGAAGCTGAACTAACATCTGATAGCTCCTCATCTTCTGAAGAAAGTCCCGAAAAGCCCTTACCAAAACTCAAATTAAAGATGTCTGATAAAATTACACTATTCGTCCTAATTAAATTTATTAAACCTTATAATGGGGACCGCGAGTCATTGCCCGCGTTTTTAACTAATTGCGAAAACGCAATTTCTTTAGCAAGTACAGACCAACAAAAATTTATGGTTAAATATATTGTCTCACAACTCGAAGACAAGGCACAGCATGCTAGCATGTTGTTTGAAGAAATTTGAAAGCTGGGCTGAAATAAAACAATTTCTTAAAGATACTTTTGGGGAGAAAAAGCAGTCGACCCACTTATTAATTGACCTTCAAGGTTGTAAACAAATGCCTACCGAGGATGTGACGCAATATTCTCTACGTTTAGAAGCATGTCTTACGCGAATTCAATCAGAAATTTATTACAGCTGTGAAAATGAAAAAGAATTATTAGGCAGATTAGCTGCAATAGAAGATTTAGCTTTAAATACATTTTTATTAGGTATGAATTCAAATTTCTCACATACAGTGAATAAATACAATAAATATGCACTGTTTTTTATTTATTTATTTATTGTATTTAACAATAAATAAATAAATAAAAAACAGTGCGTGGTCGCAATCCAAAAAATCTGGCAGATGCCATAACTCATGCTATTGAAGAAGAAAAGCTCAATAAGGCCTCTAAGTTATCACAGCGCCCTTTAAAGCAATGCACTTTTTGCCATAAATCTGGTCACACGGCCAACGGCATTCTCTGCCAATCGAACCTTTGGATCAAACTGAGATGGACGTACGGGTGGTGCAATGAGTGTAAAAAAAAAATATATAATAATAATAAGAAAAATATGAATAATAGAATACCTTATACACTTACATATAATATAATTTACATACATAAGTTTGACGATAAATATATACAGTATATAAAATAAACATACATATAGTATACTACATAAGTTGGATGATTGTGTAGAGTTTAAAAAAAAAACTTCTGGTCAAAAAGATGTTTATGGACTTGCTCCCTGAATGCAAATCTGTTAGGCGCCTTCCGAATAGATTCAGGAAGGAAATTCCACAGTCGGATGGCTTGTACTTGGAATGAATTCGATATGAATCCAAGGCGGTGGGCAGGAGTGGCCAGAAGAAGGTTATCAGAAGAGCGAAGGGATCGAGCGTGGGTAACGCTTAAAAGTGGGAACTTCGATTTAAGATAATCTGGAGCGAAAGGGTTATTGAGAATAGTATACAGCATGGATAGGATTCTAGCTTTGCGACGAAAAGGAATAGGCAGCCAACCAAGCTGAGAACGAAAAGAGGAGACATGGTCATATTTTCGTAAATCAAATATGAAACGAATGCAATTATTGGCTAGTCTATCCAGCTTTAAGACAAGTGACTGATTCAAATCACAGTAACACACATCTGCATAGTCAATTAAAGGAAGGATAAGGGATTGACAGAGTAATTTTTTGGTGTTCTGAGGAAGGAAGTTTTTAAATCTGTAGAGAGAACGGAGTGTACCAGTTACTTTACGACTAACTTCGGTAACCTGATTTACCCAGCTGAGAGTGGAGTCGATATGCAGACCAAGATCTTTGACACTAGGGCAGTAAGGAATTATATTATTGCCAAATTTTATGGGAGGCACAGATTTAATATTTAATTTGCTAAGTTGCCCTGAACTTCCCACAATGATGGCCTGACACTTTTTCGGGTTCACAAAGACGCCCAACTCTCTTGACCACTCAGCAATGTGATACAGATCAGTTTTTAATAGGGATACAGCTGAGTCAACATCATTAGCATCGCAAGAATGGTATAGTTGAAGTGAGAAGTGGAAAGCCGAGTTGTAAGGGAGTCGATGAAAATAGAGAAGAGTAATGGAGACAGGATTCCGCCCTGAGGGACACCAGAAGACGGATCTCGCCACGAAGAAAGGGTCTGGTCGAGGCGGACAGCTTGTTGTCGACCGCGAAGATAAGATGACAGCCATTCTAGGACGGTCGTAGAGAGATTATAAAGTGACATACGGGCTAGCAGGACTTCATAGTCAACTGTGTTGAATGCGTTGGAGAAATCAATAAGGACAAGCACAGTTATCTTACTATGGTCCATACCAACTCTCATGTCTTCTGTAACCTTGAGCAAGGCAGTACTGGTGCTATGACCGAGGCGGAATCCCGACTGAAAATTACTAAGCAGGCTGTTAGACATGACGAGGGAACATAATTGGGATAAAGCAAGTGTTTCTAGAATTTTTGAAAAATAAGGCAATATATAAATGGGCCGAAGGTCACTTAAGGCGGTGGGATTGTCGATTTTTGGTAGGGTAACACAAAAGCTTTACGCCACATAGAAGGAAATGCTCCCGTACTCATTGAAAAATTTATTATGTTATATGGCATATAATTTATTACATGGCTAATAGCATCGTGACCAACAGCCTCAGATTTGATGGAAAGTAATGCTTTGTGCACATCGTCTAAAGATACCAAAGAGAAAGAGAAAGACTCGGAAAGAAGAAGTGGCATGGAAGTTATATTAAAAATGGTTTGTGTTCTAGTGGTGTCATCAAGGCAGGAGGCAGACGAAAAGTGAGAATTGATCTCATCAAAGAAGAACGGAAGGTTAATAGACTTGGATACACTTTTACCAAACCCAAGACTTTTGAGAAACTTCCAGGTGTCAGCCGCGGATAAGTTGGATATATGGTCATGAAATTAATGCCGTTTAGCTGATCTTACCATCTTGTTGCAACGATTTCTTGCCACTTTGTAGAGAGTCCAGTTTATCTCTGAGCGTTTGCGCTTAAACTTGCTGAATGCTTTATTGCGCTTTCTCATAGCCATTCGAACTCCCAAAGTAATCCATGGACATGGTGGTCTTTTAAGTTTAACTGTACGAAGTGGGACATGTCGATCAAAGAGTGATATGATGGTCTCGTTCAGAAGGCTTACCTTCTCATTAATGGAGTCGGCTGCAGCAATCATACTCCAGTCAGTGCCAGCGGTATCTATACAGAGGGCTTCCTCGTTAATTCTAGCATGGTTGCGCATCAACACAGCAGCAGGCTTGTGTTTCTTAGTGTGTATGTTGTAAGACGCATAGATTAGGTCATGTCGTGAGAACTCAGGAGCCGGATATTGACCGTGAAGAAGGACATCAGAGATCGAAGCTTCACGTTAAGGTCAAGTTAAGTGTCATCGGTATGTAGATTCTGATGCGTAGCGTTAAGATGGAGAACAGAGAGGTTAAACGAATTAAAGAGTTGAAGAAATTTAGAAGAGAGGGAGTCGTCTAGCATGTTATTATTGAAATCACCGAGCAATAAAAAATGAGAGTAAAAGGAAACAAAAGGCTCCAAGGCTGATTTGAAGCAAGAGTAGAGATCAACACGAGAAACATTGGGGGCAGAGTAAAAACACCAAGAAACAATTTTACCCGATTTACATCCACTTCTAAAAAGAGGTACGCCGGGGATGCAGAGTGCGATAAAGTGGATTTGCTCAGTAATTTATAAGGAAAATGGCTACGTAGGTATATGGCCACACCACCGCCTCGACCAATACCTCGATCATTCCTAATTAATATAAACCCTGGAACTGTAAAGAAGGAGGAGTTTAAACTAGATTTAAGCCAAGTTTCAGAAATAAGAATTGCGTCAAGGTGTTCTACGGACGCAAGATCCAGAAGACTTGAATAATGCGCTGGTACACTTTGTGCATTTCTATCTTCTTCTTAGTCGTGTCACTCTTGACAGAGTAGTCGTGGTCATCATGTAGTGTTGGAGGCGGGCGCCAATGTGCGCCTTACGATGTCACGCCATTTCTCCCTGATGGAAGTCATCCTGCTGCACTCGTTAAGTGAACCGCCAATGACAGACTTTATTTGGTCGGTCCATCGCATGGGTGACACTTTACCCTGGACAACAAGCCGTTCTATGGATCGGTTGCCTCTCCTTGTAACGTGTCCAAAGAATGACAAAATGCGAGATTGTACTAAGGGAAATAGTCGCTGCTTAATACCGAGCTCTTGGAGTATCGAGACGTTAGTGCGGAACTCTGTCCAAGACACACCAAGCATTCTCCTCCAGCACCACATCTCTAGGGCGTCTATCTTTTTTCTTTTCACTTCTCGCAATGTCCACGTTTCAGCAGCATACAAAAATATGGGGAAAATAAGCGTGCGCACCAGTCTGGTCTTTGTGGTCTTAGTGATGCTACGAGTCCTCCATACTTTTCTCATTCTGTCCATTGCCGATCTTGTGATTGCCATTCGTCGCTTTATCTCGTCGATACATCCACCGTTATTCGAAATCAGAGCGCCAAGGTAAGTGTACGATTGGACCACGTCACAGTTCGCGATTCTAGTTACTTCTGGCGAATTACTGTTAGCGCGATCCACAACCATCATCTTCGTCTTGCTGCGATTTATTTTCAGACCGAACTCGAGGCCAACACGTTCCATTTTCTGAAGTAGATCTTCCATGTGTTGGGTACTAGTTGCAAAGAGAGTGGTGTCATCAGCATAACGTAGATTGGCAATTTTGTATCCACCAATTTTCACACCGTCTGTCCAATCCTCTAGAGTGATGCGCATTATTAACTCAGTGTATACATTGAACAAGAGCGGTGATATTATGCATCCCTGGCGTACTCCGGTACTAGGGCGAAAGTTTCCTGACAAGACGTCTTCTGTGCGCACAGAGGCTGTTCCATCCTCGTATAGCCGTCTTAAAAGGTGGACTAGATGTAAAGGCGTGCCCATTTGCAATAGTGTGTCCCATAACACAGGCCATTTCACCGAGTCAAATGCTTTTGAGAAGTCCACAAAGCAAATATACACCGATTTGTTGAATTCTCGCGCTTTTTCGATGATCTGGCGAACAATCAAAATCTGTTCCCGAGTTAGATAGGTATGTTTTGAGACGCTCGTTAAGGATATGTAACAAAATTTTGCTGGCGTGTGGTATCAAAGCAATAAGGCGGTAGTTGTTACATTTCTTTGTGGAACCTTTCTTGTGTAAGGGGGTAAATATGGTGTGAGTCCATTCATCGGGCCAATTTCCCGTCCGCCATACTTCATTACAGATGGCGTGAAAAATTTCATCACCATACTCTCCTAGAGCTTTTATGGTTTCTATGGGAATGGCATCTCTTCCAGTGGCTTTCCCGTTTTTGAGATGTTTTATTGCAGCTCTAACCTCAGACAGGAGAATGTCCGGTTCCAGATCCTCAGTATTAGGGACAGTACTCGGGAAATCGCGGCAGTGCGGGTCCTGGAATAACGACTGACAGTAGCCTTTCCATGTTTCGGAGATTTCAACCAGTTCTGTTACCACACGATTATCGCTGTTTTCTATAGCCCAGGTTTTAGATGGTAAGGTTTTAGTGATAACCCGAATTTTGTGGTACATGTCTTTCGATTCGTGTCTTCCAGCATGAAACTCGATTTCGTGACAGATGGCATGACGGTAGTTGTTGTGGTCTCGTCTACATGCTGCTTGGACTTCAGCAGACAGTTTGTTAATAGTCCTCATGTCTGCTCCCTGAGCTTTCTTCCGACGTCTCTCTTCAACAAGAGCAAGAGTACCTTAGGTCATCCAGTGTTCCCGCTTGTGCGCCTTTGATTGCGTTTTAGACTCTGTTGCTGCCTGCTGGATAAGCTGTTTGGCCTTTTCCCACATGACGTTTGGGTTTGGCGTACCGCGTTTTGTTTCTAGCCATTCCGTCCACTTATTCTCGATGGTGAAAGTGAATTTCTCTATATCTGTGACTTCAATCCTTTTTTGTTTACAAGGAGTTCTGGCAGATTTGAGTTTTAATCGCATTTTCATCATCAAAAGTTCATGATCCGAGCCGCAGCAGGCACCGGGCATTGTGTGCGCATTGAGGATGGATGTACGCCAACGCGATTGGATAAGGATGTAGTCTATCTGATTGCGATGTCCAGTAGGCGATGTCCAAGTATACAATCTACGAGGATGGTGCTGGAATAGACTGTTGGCCACTACCAGGTTGTTTTCATCTGCGAACTGCATAAATCTCTCACCTCTCTCATTTCTCATACCAAGTCCAAAATTCCCTACTGAGTCACTGTGTTGTCGGGCGTTAGTACCAATTTTTGCATTAAAATCACCCAAAATAATAAGTAGCTCTCTGTTGGGTATTTTTTCAATGGTAATCTGCAACTGAGTATAGAACCTCTCAATATCTTGCTTTGTAGATCGGCTAGTAGGGGCATATATTTGCACGTTGTTCAAGTTGACAGGTAGAGCTTTGAGTTTCATAGAGACTATGCGATCGCTTACCGGTTCGTAACCAAGTACGCAATTATTTAGATGTTTTGGAATAAGCAAAGCAACTCCATTTTGGCTCTCACTTTCATTTCCAGAGCAGTAGACGGTGTGGGTACCAGTAACGAAGTGACCGTTGTTCTTCCAGTGAGTTTCGCTCAATCCGCAAATGCTCAAGCCACACCGGGTCACCTCTCGTCTCACAATGTCCAGTTTTCCTGGTTGTAGCAAGCCTCGAACGTTCCAGGTTCCTATCTTTTGGATTTTACGAAGCTTAACTGATGTTCCAGTAACAGATTTTCCATGAGAAGCCTGGTTTCCTACTTCTGCAAGGCCGGTAGTCCATTTCTCACCGCGCGCCCCGGACGCAGCACGGCGCCGGTTGCTAAGCGGGTTGCATGGCAAAAGCACCTCTTGTGTATTTACTTCCATGACAATTTTCTCGGGAAAATAGTTGCAGTGGTTTCCCCTTGCCTTCTGCACCAGTCTTTTGGGGTTATTTAATCCCGCAGGCTCCTGCAACCTTTTCCAACCATTGGTTGGGTGTGTGGTTATACCGCCACTGCTCGGTCGCCATTGCCTCGTCCGTTGTCTAGCAGGGAGCACCGCGGTCTTCCGAGAAAAACCGCCGCGGATGAAAAGTATTTTGTCCGCGCGAGCAGGTGAGGTTGACTGTTGGGGCCGGAAAGATGTTAATTCCGTTCTCCCCCTTACTCCCCGTGCATTTCTATGGCATACATTAAAATACTTTCTGACAGGTAACAAGTCATTACTTAAAAGAGTGTGAAGTCAACCAGTGTCGTGAAATGTGGAGTCATTATCACTACAAGCACTATGAAACGAATCATCCATAATAGTGTTATAATATTATAAATATGAATAAATAAATGCCGTGTGGTTCCCGGCACCATTACAAAAGAATAGGACCACTCCATCTCTTTCCCACGGATGTCGTAAGAGCCGACTAAGGGATAGACTTGGGATTCCTCTTTAATGTAAATCCCTGCCAATCTAAGGTCTGCCGCGCCGATGGATGCATGGCTAGGGGCGAGCCTAGTCTCGAGCGTGCCACTTCCGCCATGGGGTTGGGCGACCCCCAGGTAATGGCTAGCCTTACCCTGGCATGCGGGGCTCTGCTGGGGCGGACAAAATTTTTCCCTAGCGTCTCGTGGGAATCGCATTATGAACCTTAAAAAGCATATAAATGGCGGCGATGGTGACCGCACCCCATCACGTCTCGTTCCCGGCGGGAGCGGTATGCGGTCTGCTGAAAGCCGCTTTGCGACGATGAATGTAAGAGGAGGAATGAAGGATAAGATTGAGGAAGTATGCCAGATGATGGATGAAAGACGTTTGGATGTGTTGTGCGTGAATGAAACGAAGCGGAAAGGATGCGACGCGACGCAGCACGGCCCTTACACGGCGTATTGGTCTGGAATTTCCAGTACCAGCCGAGGCTGTCAAGGGGTCGGTCTAATTCTTTCTGCACGAATGGCTGAGTGCGTGAATGAGTATGAGTGTGTCAGCCCTCGTCTTCTATGGATTAGGCTGAAAGTTGGAATCACTCGGATCTTCGTTCTAGGTGTTTATGCACCTTGGGATGTGGGTTCGAGGGGTACAACATCAGCAAAAAGCGAAAACGAGGAGTTCTGGAATAGTGTAAGAGAAGTATTGAAAGTTACCAAGCCAAATGAGAAGATTATTATGTTAGGTGATTTTAATGGATGGGTGGGTGTAAAGCGTGATGGATATGAAAAGGTGCTTGGTGCGTTTGGTGACGAAAAGGTGAATGATAATGGAAGAAGTGTATTAGAAATTTGTCTAGAGTGGGATCTTTTTGTGTCGAACTCAATGTTTCAACATAAAGAGATCCACACCTACACAAGAGTGGAAGGTATTTTAAAAAGTATGATAGACTTTGTGATTGTAGATGAAAGATTGAAGAACAAAGTGCTGGATACCCGTGCATATCGCGGTGCTGGCATTGACTCGGACCATTTACTGGTGATATCCCGGATAAGGGGTATCTTCAATCGCTGGCGGCACAGGGAAGGGAGCAAACCAGCGCTTTGGAAAGAGTAAAAGTGGAAAATTTGCAAGATATGGATGTAGGTAAGAAGTATATTAATAGACTGAAGGATGAATTTGAAGATTTAGATGAAATGAGCGATATTGAAGATGGATGGAAGGAACTTAAAGAAAGAATTGTGAAAGTAGCTGTTGAAGTGTGTGGTGTAAGTAGAAGAAGGAAAGGAAAAAATCACAAAAATGCGTGGATGAGTAAAGATGTGCAAGAACTTGTGCGATTAAAGAAGAAAGCATGGCTGGATTTGTTAGCAGCAAAAGCTAACTTAAGAATGCAAGAGGTTATAGATGAAGATGTGAATGAAGCACGTAAGGAATATAAGAAAATGAAAGATTTGGTTAAGAAAGCTGTGATTAGAAAGAAAGAAGAGTATAAAGAGGATTTTGATAAAAGGCTATCAGAAGACTTTCAGTCAAATCTGAAAGTATTCTGGAAATCCGTAAGGTCAGCCCGAGGAAATACTATAACCAGAGAGCTGACTAGGATCAGATGCCAGGATGGTAGCGTTGTGAAAGGAGAAGAATGTGTACTAAAGATATGGAAGGACTATTTTGAAAGTTTATTTGAAAAAAAGGAAGGAAATAAGAAAGATTTCTGCTATAGCGAAGAAAAAGAGAATGAGATGGAAGGCGAAATTGAAATGTTCGAAATTGTGGAAGCACTTAAGAGTATGAAAGCGGGAAAGGCTGCTGGGTGTGATAGAGTGTCGGTCGAGATGCTTAAAGCAGGAAAAGGCGTAGTAGCTAGTCAGTTGTACTGCCTTTTCAATTTGTGTTGGAGAAGCGGCCGAGTACCAAAAGATTGGTGTAAGGCTGTTATCGTGCCACTTTACAAAGGAAAAGGGTCACAGCTGGACTGCAAAAATTATCGTGGTATAAGCCTGCTTAGCGTCGTCGGCAAATTGTATGCTAAGGTATTGATTAATAGAGTCAGGAATGAAACTGATGACAAAATATGGGATGCTCAAGCGGGATTTCGAAAGGGAATGGGATGTACTGATCAGGTCTTTTCCTTGCGGTGCATAGCCGAAAAGTTTTTGGCCAAGAGTCAAAAAGTCTATTGCACATTCGTAGATCTGGAAAAGGCCTATGACAGAGTTGAGAGGAATGAATTGTGGTCAGCACTTTCTATGCATGGGGTGAGCAGTCTCTTAATACGAGCACTGAAATCCTTATATGAGGATTCGAGTGCTTGTGTCAGGATAAACGGAGCGCACACTGAGTGGTTTAAGATTGAGAAAGGCGTTAGGCAAGGATGTGTTGCGTCACCGTGGCTGTTCAACCTATTTATGGATAGCTGTTTGACAGATTTGAAAGAGTCTAAAAGTGGATTAAGGATGAATGAGTTACTCGTCAAATGTCTGCTCTATGCCGACGATCAGGTTATACTGGCGTCATCAGCGGAGGAGTTACAGGAGATGGTAAACTGTATGCACGAAGCTTTAAAAGAGAAAGGAATGAAAGTGAACGTAAGTAAAACTAAAACACTGGTTTTTGAAATGGAGAAAGAAATGACAGCATGTAATATTTTGATTGGAGGAGAAAAAGTGGAGCAAGTGAAAGAGTTTGTATATCTAGGATCAAAGTTTACATCAGATGGCAAGTATGATAGTGATATTGAAAGGAGAGTGAACGCGGGGAACATGGTGAATGGAGCTTTGCATGCCTTTATGAGCAGTCAGAAACTATCCAAAAAGGCTCGACTGGCTGTGCACAGGGGCGTGTTGGTCCCGACATTAATGTATGGGAGTGAAAGTTGGGTATGGCAAAAGAAGCATGAAAGCAGAATAAATGCAGTGGAAATGAGAGCGTTAAGGAGTATGATGGGTGTGAAATTGAGTGACAGGATAAGGAACAGCGTAATAAGGGAATGTTGTGATGTGAAAGAAGATGTAGTTACAGGAATAGAAAAGGGTATGTTAAGATGGTTCGGTCATGTGGAGAGGATGAATGAAAGCAGGTTGACTAAGCAGATATACAAGGAGAGTGTGGAGGGAAAGGTCGGAGTGGGAAGACCTAGACGAACGTATCTTGATCAAATTAAGGACGTCCTGGTAAAGGGTCAGGTCAAAAGTACCCGAAACCGCCGAGCTTGTATGAAGAGAGTTATGAATGTGGACGAAGCGAAAGAAGTATGCAGAGATCGTGGCAAGTGGAAAGAGGTAGTCTCTGCCTACCCCTCCGGGAAAGAGGCGTGATTTTATGTATGTATGTATGTATGTATAATAAATAAAAGAAGTACTTATTTAAAACTAATTAAAAAAAAATAATCAAAATTATCAGCATTGGTCTGCCGCCGGCTTACACAAAAAAGTAAGTCACGTATATCAGTTTAAGAGTAAAACTAAAATGTCAATGTCATTCAAAATGACACTGACAGACCGTGACAATCAACAATAAGGACGAACTAGGTATCTGCGAACGACGAAGTTTCAATGTAAACAAACTAAACAAAACTCAATTAATTAACTACCTACAAGGAAAAATTTAATAATTTAAGTAATTTCCTACTTATTTTTGGTCGTCGCTCGTCTTGCTCGCCGCTGCCCGTCACCAGACCCATCTGCAACCTCGCACGTTTTAGAGGAATGTTGGCGATGTTGCGTTATAGCCACTCCAGTCCCAGCAGAAGAAGCAGCGGGTACAGTCTCCGCAAATGCTTTAACGGCATGATCCAGATCTTCCAGTGCGTTTATACTGATGGCCTTCGCCGAGGGTGGCTTAATGAAAATGGATCCATCATACGTCCAGCACTTGGTCATGCCAAATCGCTTTCGAGCCTCAGTGAAGAGGGCCTGCCTACGACGAGTGAGGAACTCTGAAACCACTATCGACGTACCTTTGAGGGTTGTCTATTTACGCCATACAGTGGTCTTTTTGGTGGGACAAACGAAACTCACTAGAATTGGCCTGGGACGGCTATTACTCTTTGATCCCAACCTATGGCACGCTTCAAACGAAGTAGAAGAGATCCCCTCCATACGAAACCTTCCCCCCAGGATCGTAGAGATTACTGCAGCAGCATCTTCATTTTCGCCATGATCAGCTTCCTTTATGTTTCCAAAAAGTAAACATTTTCTCCGGTGCCTCATCTCAATGTTGTCCACGGATCTGACTAACTCTTCAAGCTGTGGTTGGAGAAGCTGCATGATATCACGGACATCACTCTTAAACTTACTGTAGTCTTCCCAGAGCTTGTTGAGTGATGCTGGCTCCTTTGACATCTTCAGCTGGTTTTCAAAGTCAGTCATTCCCCGAAGTAAATAAGTCTGGAGAAATTTCTGGATCTGTTGCACGGCATCTATGGGGGTCATCTTGTGGGGTTTTCAAATGGAAGTGACAAAAGTAGTAGGCAGTGAGATTGTGTTGCTTTTATTATAAGCTAATTAGTGCATGTGGCTTTTTGCTCACATTACTCTTCAACGCAAAACTTCTCACACGCTATTAATATCGTATATTTTAATAATTCCAACGCACCACGCAACGCATCTCATTACTACATACTTAACTACCTACATTACGCTACACTTTCATTCGCTTAAAAACTCATAAACTCATATGGTTCCCTTATATATAAGAAGAGAGAAGATGTTTAAACAAAATTCGATTCATTCTAATCACAAAACATTAGTCGAATGCACTCACCTGACTCCATTTGGTTAATTAAAAACTCACTATTATTTGTAAAGGTAATATATTGTAAAATAAAACTAAAAACATTGAAATAAACATAAAATAAAACGTAAATTCTATCTTGTCTAACTTTTGTGTGGGTAATGTGAAAAAAAAACAATTGACTCTCATCTCTTAAAAATTAACTTTTTTTATAAGCTGCCAGTGCGCTAACAAAACAAACATTCCGGCGGCCAAGGACGACTTAAGTCCTTAAAATTTGTAAACAAAAGAAAATAAAAAATCTTACTTGAAATTAATAAAGAAAATATTAAACTATTGACTTTTAGGGCAAAGGGTATAATTTTAAGAGTGGTCTCGTGAAAATTATCTTTGTACTTTAATCACGATCACACACCGAACACACTTCCTAATTCCTAACTGATGATCGGTTGAAAGCACCGTGGTAAGTAACTTTCTGCGAGCCCGTGGTAAGATCACGGACCGACCATACTTCCTAATTCCTAACTGATGATTGGCTGGAAGAAACCGTGGTAAGTAAACTTCCTGCGAGCCCATGGTAAGATCACGCACCAAGCACACTTCCATTCCTTCATCTTATCATCCTGCATTTCCGCCGTCAGGCGGAAATGTGGGGTGCTGTTCAGGGCTTGTGGCCCTCTTCAGCGACTTTCTTCGCTGCCTGCAACGGCAGGCAGGTCGCGAGCGTGGCCGTGGCGGCCACTAATTTGGTCTTCCCGCGGGGTCAACAGGCGCTGCGGGTGCGGCGCCTGCAGTGGTGCTTGCTGTGATGACGGCTTCTCTGGGTGATGGCCAGTGTCTTCGGTCCGGCGGGCGAGCGTGCAGTGGCGCGATGCCCACGAGGTGCGGGTGCGCCGACCTGTCCGCCCTGCCGAACATGTCACTGGCCAGACGCGAGATGAATGCGTCCAGGCCCTCCCATTTAAGGTCCCGCTGGATCGTCGCGTTCCTCACGTACCGTGGGGCCCCGACGATGTCGCGGAGACTTTGGTTTTCTTGAGCGCGGAGGCGACGCCTGTAGGTCTCCGCGACATAGGCGTACCACGCCGGGGCTGCGTACGTGAGGCGGGATCTGATGTACGTTTTGTAGATCCCGAGCTTCGTCTTCAGCGGGAGGCTGGAGGAGAGCACTGGGCGGAGTCTTCCTTTGGCCGTCTTCACTGCTTGCACCACTGAGTCGACGTGGGTCTTCAGGCGAAGACCACGGTCGATCTTGACCCCGAGGTACGTGACGTATGGCTGCCACGCCACGTCCTTCCCGAAGAGCATCAGGGGCGGCGGTTGGGCGGCGTTCCCGGAGATCAGAGCCTGCGTTTTCGCCACGTTCACCGACAGTCTCCACTTGTGGAGCCAATCTGGCAGGGCGTCTAGCGCATTTTGGGCTTTCTTGGCGGCGTGCTTCGCGCTCATGGATACCGCGAAGTACGCCGCGTCGTCGGCGTAGAGGGCCAGCTTGGCTCCATCTGCGACCGGAATGTCGTCGGTGTACGCGGCGTAGCAGGCCGGGCTCAGGCAGCTGCCCTGTGGAACGCCAGCCCGGACGGGTTTCTCCGTTGAAAGGGCGTCTTCGACCGCCACCCTGATCTTCCGCTCGTTCAGGAAGGAGGCCACAATCCTGATCAGTCTTCTGGGCATGGGGCTCTTCGACAGTTTGTACAGCAATCCCTCGTGCCATACTCTGTCGAAGGCCTTCTCATTATCTAGGAGCACAACAGCCACGGTCTCCTTTCGGTTGGCAGCGACTGAGATCTCGCCGAGGAGTCTGGCGATCTGGAGCGTCGTGGAGTGTTCTGGCCGGAACCCGAACTGCTCGGCGCGCGGTGGAATGTGCGGCAGTATGAGGCCGAGCAGCAGTTTCTCAAACACCTTCGAGAGGGCGCTGAGGAGCGTGATGGGCCGGTAGCTCTCAGGCATGCGGAGGTCCTTCCCCGGCTTGGGCAAGAGGATCACCCTTCCGGTCTTCCAGATGTTCGGGTAGTGGCCCGAGCGCAGAATGCCGTTGAAGAGGCGCGTCACCGCCGTGATGAATCCCGGCGGTAGGTGGCGAAGCGCCTCGTTCGTGACGTTGTCTGCGCCCGGGGCTTT
This sequence comes from Amyelois transitella, assembly GCF_032362555.1. Lineage (NCBI taxonomy): Eukaryota > Metazoa > Arthropoda > Insecta > Lepidoptera > Pyralidae > Amyelois > Amyelois transitella. The sequence goes on from NC_083536.1 coordinate 9,241,763, forward strand.
CCTAGGCTTCAGCTTCAGGATGGTCCTCTTGACCTGGCCGGGAGTGAAGAACACCGCGTCTTCCTGCTCCGGCACTGGCTCCGCAAGGTACTCCCGAAGGTGCTCGATGACGCTGTCGTGGTGGGCCTGGTCCACGATCGGGTTCGGCGTGAATTGACGCTCCAGATGTTCGGCAAAGATCTCAGCCCTGTCTTCGGCCTTGAATCGTGGGAGGCCATCGGCTGCCAGCAGCGGCCGGACGGGTTGTGGCACGCCCGACAACTGCCGACAGAGGCGGTGAACGGAGGGGATATCACCGCCTACCGATATGAGGTTGTTCTCCCACGATCTGGCTGCGTGCTTCTCCAGTTTGTCCTTTACGGTCTCCACCAGCTTGTTCAGCTCGGCTTTTAGGGTTGGGCAGCGAGTGCTCATCCACAGCCTCCGCATTCTTCGCTTCCGCTCCAGCAGCGCGGTGATGTGCGCCGGGAGCGGCTCGGGTTTGGCGGTGGCCGGCACGGGGGTCCGTGCGGCGTCGAGTGCGTGCTGGATGCTGCGGGTGATGGCGCTCGCCGCAAGCTCGACTTCTTCGCTGGTGGAGACCCTCTTGAAGGCGACACTGGCCTTGTCGCCTTCGATTTCTTCTCCGTAGCGGTCCCAGTTGATTTTGGACGTTGTCCTCGGCAGCGAGACCCTCGCCGGAAGGTATTATACTGATACAAATATATTTTTATTATATTATTTATACAAATGATGTTTCCAAAATTCTTTTAAAAACTTTAAGCAAAGGTGTCCACAGTTTATAGTTCCATAAGATTGATATTGCAAATAATTATAATTTATAGTTAAAGGACTTAAATAATTTAGTAGTTCCAATGGTGGTTTTAAATCACCAAAACTATCAAAATATTCACAGTAATTAATATATTTAACGTAGGCTACCCAATGTGTTCCAGGATTGTCAGAACTATCTAAATTTAATATAGCACACTCAATTTTTTTTGGTTTCCGTAGAAGAGTATCTCTCATATACACTCCGCGAAAGTAAGGAATATCAATAGCATGTTCCATTATATCTAAATTGGTTAGCGCTTGTCTGGGTAGCCGCTTTTTCAGTTTTTTGAAGGACTTAGATAAAATCCTGCTCCCTTTTTATATGGTTTTATATACAAGGCCTTTCCTAAAGCAACAGATTCCATCATCTTGTTATGTCGTTTAGACTCTTTAAAGTTTTTCTGAGCTACTTTGTAATCATTAACAGCCTTTGCTATACCTGCCGCGCCACCAGCAAGTGAACCTAAAGCTTACAGACCGGCAAAGATGGGAATGAGCGGTAAAAAGCCTCCGCATTTAGGAATGGGTATACATCGTGGTAAACGTGTACGTGATCCGTTATTTTTAGAAAATAGTCTTTTTGCGGTTGCATATGCAAAGTTTATAGTTGAACGCTTGTCCTTTGATTTAATATTTTTAAGCTTAGATTGTATAATTTTCACTACTTTCATAAATGAACGAACTCCAGCGCCAGCTTTGAGTTTTGCTTTCATTGCATTTTTTACAATCCATGAAGCCAATGTTTCTCCTTTTCCAGCACTCTTCGATTTTATTCTTTTCTTAGCCATATTCAAAAGGTCCAAATCTGCTTTATGTCGAATGTTTAAATCCTTATTATTGTATGCAATATCGTGGTACATACAAGCTTCATCCAATTTATTTATACCTCGCTCACCTCTTAATAATCGTTTTTGAAGTTTAGTACCTGGTCCACAAAACTGATATCCAGGAATATGTAGTTCGAAAGGTAAATTATTGATGACGTTATTTAAAATACCTCTTCCCTTCTTCATAGATATTCTTAAAATGAAGATATTTATTATGACGCTCACTTTATATTACAATAGTAATGCATTCTTGTCCACCCAACTATTTTCTTTTTCACTTAAACCTAACCACTTTACATAAAGTTTATGACCTTTACGTTTAATAACTCTTTCAATAAGATAAAGTTCTGGAAATTTCGTTTTTTGTAATTCATATTCATAAAAAGCTCCCAAAATTTCCTGTTTATGTTTCTCTTCTAATAGGTATGTTGGTGGATTCGAATCATTTACCTTGACAATAACGAATATTTCTGTCGACCAGTTGGGAGTGTATCCTTTATAAAAATCACCTTTAAATTTACTTATCCGAACACTATCACCAACGTGGAACTTAGGCTTGCGATATAAAACTCGCTTTTGTGCACGCAATATGTTACATCTAACATGTATCTGGTTTACTTTATTTACGTCGACTGGTTTAAATTTAGTAGTACGGTGAGTAGTATTGTTATATTTTTCTACAACGGAATTTAAATTTGGTCCTAACCATTTATAACAACCATACAAACTAAACATTTTGTAAAGATTACATTTTATTGTACGAATAACTCTTTCCACAATAGAAGCTTTTTTTGGTGGAGTAGGTGGAATAATGATTAATGTCATATTTCTTACACAATTTATTAAAAGCATCATTATAAAATTCTTTGTCTAAATCAGTTTATAAATTTATAGGTTTTCGTTTTGAACGAGATAAAATTTCAAACATTGCTTTTGTCACACATTTTTTGTTTTTTGATTTTATAGGATATGTCCACACATATTTTGTAAAAGTATCTATTACAACTAAAACATATTTATATCCTTTGTTAAAATAAGAATATTTCTGAAAATCCATAAGATCAGCTTGCCATAAGTCGTCTATTCCTTTTATAATTGTAAATCGACGAGGAAAATTTCTTCTTGCTGCTTTATGAATTTCATCCACTATGTTTTTTTTGCTCATTGTGTTGGTTCAATTTAAGTTCAATCAAATTATCTATTTCTTGTTTTGTATAAAACGATTTTGACAAACGGTCTGATGTAGCTTTTTCCAATTTTTTTAAATATACTTGTATATTATCATTAACCACTCTTATTTCTTTTCTTAACTCTTGTAGTATATTATCGACGTATGCTTTGTTCACTGCTTCATCGGCTTCATTTGGAGATGAAAGACCTTTTAATTTAGATGTTTTCAAATCATAGTGTCCATTATCAGTTTTCACCAATGTATCGTTTAAAGTGTCGATAAATTCCAATAATCGCAAACGTTTATGGACGTGATGACCGAACTTATCTACAGTCATTGCTGTCTAGATGATTAGAGATCTCGAATTATACTGGTCATTTTCTGTGGCGATAGCTGTTTATTTATTTATTTATTTATTTATTTATGTACACAAAATTATATACAGGAGCATTTATTACAATAATTCTAGTACAAAGGTGCTACTTATTTCAAAAGAAATCTCTTCCAGTAGACCCATGAGAGGAAAGATGAATTTTAGAGCGGTATGGCGTGTGCATAAATAACGTTTAACATATTTAACTAAACATACATGCTAGTACTTACATAATTAAATAAATGACAGTAATAAACTACATAAACATACCAATATATATATAATATATATAAGTCTATTTGGAGAGATAATAGTCTTTAACTCGTCGTTTGAATGAGGAGAGAGTTTGGGAATCGCGAATATCATGCGGTAAGGAATTCCACAGTCGTACAGCATGAGCAGAGAAGGAAAAAGAGTAGAAGGAAGTTTTGTGGGTAGGAATAGTAAGAATGGTGCGCAAATGGGATCTGCAAGGAGAATTAGACGAATGACGGAAAGAGAAACGATCTTTAAGATAGAAAGGAAAGGCGGGATTAAATAAAATATTAAAAAGAAGACAGAGAATGCGAGTATTTCTACGAAAGCGAATGGGAAGCCATTTCAGCTTAGTACGGTAAATGGAAACATGATCGTATTTTCTTAAGCCAAAAATGAAACGGATACAGAGGTTTTGTAACCGTTCCAATTTATCCAGTTGCTCCTCTGTGGCATCAAGATAGCACGCATCAGCATAGTCCAGAATAGGAAGAATCAGACTCTGCATGAGAGAGACCCTTGTTTGAAAAGGTAGGAAATATAGAAGGCATCTTAGAGTATGAAAAGAGTAGTAGATCTTACGACTAACCTCCTTAATATGGGCCGACCAGTTAAGGTTTGAATCTATAGTAAGACCAAGGTTCCTTGCAGATTTGGTGAATTCAATTGGAGAACCATTATAGTACAGTATATCAATGTTGATTTGATTACACATATAATAACTACCAATTATCATAGCCTTAGATTTGACAGGATTAACCAAGAGACCATAACACTTCGCCCATTCAGAAACCCGATCAAGTTCCGCATTCATCTCCGCAATGGCTGTCAAGGAGTCTTTCTCTTTAAAATGACAATATATTTGTAAATCATCAGCGAAAAGATGATAATTGCATATCAGTAGTTTAGAGACTGATGTTATAAATACCGAAAATAGCAACGGCGAGAGTATACCGCCCTGAGGCACACCAGCACTAAGTTTACACCAATCAGAAACCGACTCACCAACACGGACAAGCTGTGATCCATCGCGAAGATATGAATCAAACCATGATAGGGAAGCTGTTTATGTTCTATATTTATAATTCCAGCTTCTCGTAATTCTTCTATGACTGCAATAATTTCATTATCTACACCACTATTGCCAGCCGCTCGTGATCCTAACAACAATTTTAATCGTTCTACCAGTTCGTTGGGATCATCCCAATAAACATAATCAGTATATTTTTTTACTTTTTTTAGAAGTGGAATACCTTTTCCTTGAGGGAGACTTGCTACACTTGAAGTCATATTTTTTGAGAATTTAAATAAAGGCTTAATGACATTAATGTATTTAAAACCTTTGTTACTGTTTATAGGTTTAGATGACTCATAATTACGTCGATGTGCATTAGTATCAATTAGTAACAATTTATAATTTTGCAAGTCCTTCTCTCTGACTTTTTCTAGATCAGGTTTCCTTTTAAATAGTAACTCTCGTAAACCATCTGTCTTCTTTAAAATTCGAGTTCCTATTTTCAGAATGTTATCATTATCGAAAACACGAATATTGCCAAGCATTAGTTTTCCCCGCTCATGTCTTACTCCAAAAGGTATAGCATCCATTACTTCTGATGATGTAGACCACGACAAAGTTTGACGATTATCTGGAGAAGACGCAATAGATTTGAACGAACCTTCACTGACATTATGATCTTCAGAAGGTGTGGAAATTAAAGTTTTGTTGTAATTATTAGGAAAGTCGCTTTCAGAAACAGTGTCATTCGATTCTTCATTGGATAAATAAGACGATGTACTTTCATTTTTACATTTTTTCCCAACAGAGGGAATGTAATTATTTTAATTCTCAACCCACTTTTCATTATTTTTATTGGCTATCAAATTAAGGGGATCAACAATAGGTTTGAAAATTGTCTCCAGTGCCACATTATTTACGTTTTTTGTATCGTTAATCATCCCCACTTTTCTTTTAACAGCTGCTGCTTCTTCTTCTTTGTCCTCGCCTCTTCCCGTTACGCGGGGTCGGCTTTCCTAATCTTAAGGCGCCATTTCTTCCGCTGATACGCGTCGTCAGTTGACAGGCCCAACTCTTTCATGTCTCTCTGGACATTTGACATCCAGGTTGTTAGGGGCCTGCCTTTCCCTCTCTTTAACGTAGCCATGGAAAGGCACTTCTTTACAGCGTGATCTTCGGGTCTACGCATTACATGTCCAAACCATCTTAGTCTGGATTCTTTGAGCTTCTCGGTTATGGGTGCCACCTTGAAACTGCCCCGTATATGTTCATTTCGGACTTTATCTTTGAGGGTAACTCCACCTGCCCAACGGAGCATACGCATTTCCGTCGTGTGTAGTTTATGCTCTTGCGTTTGCTTTGAGGCCCACGTTTCGCTGCCATAGAGTAGAACTGGTCTCACGGCGGTTTTATAGACTTTGCCTTTGGTTCTTACAGGCATTTTAGGATCACATAGGACTCCTGTCAGTTCTCGCCATTTACTCCACCCAGACGTCGTTCTATGGGTTATGTCAGCGGTGATCGTGCCGTCCTCGGCGATAACAGAACCTAGGTATTTGAACTTGTTTACTCTCGGTAGGATTTCTCCATCAAGCTTCAGCTCTGTGTGTGTCGTGCTAGATTTGTCAAGGCTAAAGTTGCACACCATATACTCTGTCTTAGTTCTACTAATACGTAGTCCACTGGACTCGAGGGCGCTCCTCCATTGCTCTAGGCTGTCCTGTACTTCTTGCTTGTTGTTCGATATTAATGCAACATCATCCGCATACAGGAGGTTCCATGGTACGGGCTTCTGAATTTTCTCCGTAAGGTAGTTCATCACGATGTTAAATAGTAATGGGCTTAGCGCGCTGCCTTGATGAACCCCCACTTTGATATCGAAGCTTTTTGATACACCTGCGGCACATCGGACACTCGTTTGCACGTTAACATACATATCTGATATGAGCTTTATGTACCGTTCTGGAATGTTCTGGGAGCGCAAGGCCTGCCAGATCAATGTTCTAGGTACACGATCGAAAGCCTTTTCAAGATCTATGAAAATCATCCATAGTGTTTGTTTGTTGTCACGAGATTTTTCCATTAACAGCCTTATCACGTGTATTGCGTCTGTGGTTCCCTTCCCAGCGGTGAAACCAAATTGGTTTTCTGATATGTGAGTTAGACTTTGAAGACGTTCGCCTAGAACTCGTTCCCAGATTTTCAGGGTATGAGATGTAAGTTTTATCCCTCGAAAGTTTCCACAATCTCGAACGTCACCTTTGTTTTTGTAGAACGGGACTATTATACTTTTTCTCCAGGCGTCTGGCATTTTCTCTTCAGCTAGGATCCTATTGAATAGCATTGCTAGCCAGCAGGCCCCATCAGCTCCGAGTAATTTCCATAGCTCAGCGGGTATGTTGTCCGGACCCGTTGCTTTGTGATTTTTCATTTTGCAGATTGCTTTACGGACTTCTTCGGGGGTAATTTCGCTAATTGGGCCTTCTGTTTTTAACAGATCCTCTTGTTGCTGTCTAGGGAATTCTTCATTTAGTAGTTTTTGGTAGTACTCATACCATCTATCACATATCTCGATATAGTTAGTTAGCAGGACGCCTTCACTGTTTTTGATGTACTTTGTAGTTTTGAAGTCTTTGCTGTCATTGTGTCTTCGCTTTGCTATTTTATATATGTCAAAGTCAGCCGATGATTCCAATCGCTGATGAAGCTCTGACTCGGCTTTCTCTCTCTCTACCGCTACCGTTTTTCTTGCGGCTTTTTTGGCCTGTATGTAGATTTCTCTATCCTCTTCAGAGCGAGTGTTTTGCCAGATTTTGAACAGCCTTTTCTTTTCAGCTACAGCTTTTAACAGCTGCTGCTGACTTAACTATTTGTTTTTTAAATGTTTTTTTCCATTTTACTGCTTGATATTGTGTTCAGTCGCAGATCACACTTTAAAGTGACCTTTCATTATCACTACATTGTATTAAGTATGTTAATATAGAACTATAAAAGTGTCAAATGCTGACCTATAACATCCTTTGTTTTTATCACAATCCTTATTAATAACAAGATAATTAAAAGGCTTTTTCCAAACTTTTGAACACATTTCACGAAATTGATTCCATGACATATCAGACCCAACATGCTCATCATAAACATGTTTCAAATTAATGTCATCTTGTTTAAATAATACAATCAAATTGGAATTGTCTCTCACTAGTTGTTTAGGTATTTTTGTATATGTTTGATTAATATAAAAACAATCAATTTTCTTATGTCGACCCATAGCAAAATAATCTCTAATGCTGTTCTGATTTTCGCAAGCTACATCATCAAATATTATAATTGAATCAGGTAGCGCTTCGTGAGGACTCAAAATTTCGCAAATGTGATTGTATTTATGAAAGGTTGTACCAGAAACCATGTTCATAACTTTCTCTAAAAATAAGTATTTTGCTTGATATAAAGATTTTGAATAAACATATAAGTTACAAAATCGCGGACCATCTGTATGTAACAATAAACTTATTACTAAGTTGTTTTTTCCACAATTTGATGGACCACAAACGATACAACGTATTGTGTTCGGCAGAAGGTTTCCGTGTCGTTTTGGTTCTTGTGATGAAGCAGGACAAATACAATCTAATTTTAGTGAGTCTTTTTGTTTCACAAATTCCATTTCAAATTATTAGCATGTGCTTAAACTCGTCTGCAGTACTCAACGAATTTGAGCGAAATGAATTTAGGTTTAACGAATAAACACGTTTTATAATTTAACATGTAAAATCTTGTTGGTAGAACAGGAATCAGGAAAGTACAACAAAATAATGTTTGATGGTTAGAATGAATCATGTGTAAAAAGTGTGTTCGGTGTGTGATCTTTCCACGAGCTAGCGGGTGATTCTTATCAATTTTATAATGGAGTCAGGTAAGTGCATTCGACTAATGTTTTGTGGTTAGAATGAATCGAATTTTGTTTATTGGGAATTCTGGGAAAAGTGTCCCAGAATTCCCAATAAACATCTACTTATATAATAATTTATTATCTTATATATTCACAATAGAATATATGTATATTACGCATAACAACTATTCGTTCAATTGTATTTTTCGAGATAATTTGATATTTTATATTACAAATTTGTGTCAAATTATTTATCGACATCGCCGCCATATTTATTTTCACCGATTTATTTTATAAATTTATTTTCTAGTTTCATTAAAGTAATTTTTTTACAAATTTTCAATTTAAAATGTCGAAACAAAAGTCTGAATGTGCATATTCTCCCGAAATTGTTCGATTAACAGCAAAAAAGGAACATCTTTTTGCTATTATTCAAGACGCATATTCACTTAGTAAAGATATTTCCGATGAAACAAACAAAGATCAGTTCTTGATAATGGTACAGTCGCTTGAAAAAACTAGGACTGATTTTATGGAAACGCTCGATGATATAGCCATAGCTCAAATCTTATTTGATCCAAAATCAAAACCGGATTACTCCAGTATGAAATCTTTTGACCAACTTTATTGTCATATTAAAGCTTGCGAAAATAAATACAACTGTAAGATTTCCAGGTGCGATCAAAAGTTTGAATTGTTTAATAAGAAATAACCCCTCGCTAAATTTGATATCATTTGATGGTACCCCCACAAAATGGTCACTCTTTTATGAAAACTTTTAGAGTTTAATCCCCGCTTGACGGATGCGGAGAAGGTTCAGTATCTGGTAGGTAAACTAACAGGTAAAGCTCTAACAGTATGTTCCGGTATACCTCCCACATCAGACAATTATTTGATTATGTGGAACGCGCTTTTGAAGAAATACCAAGATATCAGAGTCCAAGCGTCATTGTATATTGACCAAATGATTAATTTTAAGACTGGCCAATCGCTTGATACATTCTTGGAGCAATTTTGCTCGGCCGAATCTGCGTTATGCAGATTAAAAATCGATAACTTGTCCGATTACATTTTTACGCATATAGCACTCACTAAACTTAACAAAGAGACAGTAAGGTTATTTGAGCAAATGCATTCATGTGTTGAGATACCTACTTTTTCTCAAATAACGCAATTTGTCAATCATCAAAACAAGATACAAACGCTTCGTTCGTCTGTCTATACTATGAACAAAACGCTACCCTCGAACGCTAATAAAAATACTAACAAAAATAAACCAACGCATAATTATTTCGCTAACACCGATCAGATCAATACCAAAACAGACATACGTAATTCTAATTCTAAAAACTCACTATCTTACAATTGTTTGATATGCAATTCTCAACCTTCACACGCATTGTATAAGTGTCAATATTTCTTGAATCAGACTCAATCTTCCAGAAATAATTTAGTTACTAAGTACAATTTTTGTATTAATTGCCTCGGATTTCATAATATTGCAGTTTGACGTTCTCAACGTAACTGTAATATTTGTCAGCAAAGACATCATTCTTTGTTGCACATGCATGATACTCAAAGTGCTAACACGCCGTCTAGTCGCCAGGCGACCTCAGTGAGCTATCCGTCTCACTCGCACGCACCGTATTCAGCCCCTGTTGCCGATACGCTCACACAGTCGAATTCTATGCGGCAAGTACAAGCGGACTCGAATACGCGCGCAAATTTAAATAATGTTGCGGTGTCGGTTGTTACTTCGTCTCGTTGTAATGAGCTAGGTAATACCGTTGTTTTACCTACTGCTTCCGTTTATGTTTATAATAAGAATAAGCGACATAATTTACGTCTATTTTTAGATTGTGGATCTAGCCACTTCATCACAAAATCTTGCTGTGATCGATTAAATTTAAAAATTACTTCCGCTTCCTCCTCGATAAAAGGTATCGGTCAGACCGAAAGTGTATCATACGGAGTCACTACTCTGAACTTCCATTCCCGTTTCGATCCTATGTGTTCGTATGATATAGTTGCGCGTGTTATTGACTCGATCACCGACCACCTACCCAACTATGAGTTAGATATTTCTAAATTAACTCACCTTAGTGACTTACCAATGGCTGACTATAATTACCATATGCCCGGCGAGGTGGATTGTTTAATTGGTAACGAGCTCTTCCCGTTTCTGTTAGGAAGTGACAAAGTGACTTCACCGCACTCTTCCGTAGTTGCGTTACAAACTACTCTTGGATATGTAGCCATGGGTAAGACTGCTGTTACGCGCATCAAGCCCTGTCGCAATGCTAATAATAAAACTTTCTTTTGTTTTACTGAACAAACTTCAACGCTAGAATCAATTACTCAACGCTTTTGGGAACTCGACAATGTCCCTCATAAAATTCATATGAGCCCTGACGATCAGGCTTGTGAAGAAATCTTCAAGTCAACTTATTCTCGAGATAGTACCGGTAGTTTTAGTGTGCATCTCTCGTTTAAACATAATCCTTCAGAATTAGGAAATTCTCATTTTATCGCTAAACGCCGTTTATTGAATTTAGAGAAAAAACTTGATAGTAATCCTGATTAACGTACAAATTACAACGACACTTTGCAAAGTTATATTGATAAAGGTTACTTATCTAAGGTTGAAAATGCATCGTCGGATGACAGCTCTTATTATATTCCGCACAGAGCTGTTTATCGCCCCGACAAATTAACTTCGAAAACTCGTATCGTTATTGACGCCAGTAGTAAAACTACTAGTAGAAAGTCTCTTAATGACCTTCTTTATACAGGTCCGAATTAACAGACAAGTATATTTGACCTTTTATTAAATTTGCGCATGTTCTCTGTGGCCCTATCTGCGGACATTGAAAAGATGTATTTTCAATTGAAACTTACTCCCACTCATCACGCTTTCCAACGTATTTTATATCGATTCGATTCTAGATCTGATATCGATACGTTTGAGTTCAATCGTGTATCTTTCGGTATATCAAGTTCCCCTTACCTTGCCATGAGAGTCATTCGCCAGCTAGCTGCCGATAGCCGCGATCAATTTCCTCTCGCCGCCACAGAAGCTGAAACTCACATGTACATGGATGATTTCATCACATCTATGGATGGCGTAGACGTCGCTCTAAAAGCCAAGTCCGAGTTGATCCAAATGTTTGCCTCTAGTGGCTTTAATCTCACGAAGTGGATTTCTAATAGTCCCGACCTCATGGACAAGTCGTCCGCAATGCAAAGTGAAGACGTCATACAATTTGATACTATCGCTTCAACTCCGCATAAGATAGTAGGAATGCAGTGGTTACCTACTACTGATCATTTTCAATTCTTAACGAACGCTGATATGCAAGAGTGCACCAAGCGCTTCATTACCCGATTACTGCGCGCTTGTTCGACCCATTAGGACTAGGCCCGGTGGTCACATACATGAAACTGCTCGTTCAAGAATGCTGGATGGCTGGCCTTGATTGGGACGATCCAGTGCCTCCCGCGATCTTAAATAAATGGACACAATTTCATAATGAACTTGCTTATCTAGAACAAATAAAAATTCCGCGACATGTCGGATTACGTTCTCCGCATGTCATTCTTCTAGGTTTCGCAGACGCAAGTGAAAAGTGCTATGGCGCTAATGTGTACATTCGCGTTAGTCAAGACTCATACTCACCCGGCTCTGTCCACTTGCTCGCTTCTAAGTCTCGCGTAGCTTTGCTATCTAAAATGCCACTCGCACGACTAGAGCTGTGCGCCGCTCTTCTTCTCGCTAACCTTCTAGACGCCGTTAGACATACTCTTTCCCAGAGATGTCATATCAACGAAATATACTCGTTTTCAGATTCATCTGTGGCGCTTACGTGGATTCATTCTCCGCCGTACAAATTCCATACATTTGTGGCTAATAGAATTACTGAAATTAACTCAAAACTTCCCGCTAGACATTGGTTTCATGTGAAAGGCATTGAAAATCCCGCAGATATTATATCTCGCCCTGTAACGCCTAAAGCTCTAGTCAACAATCAATTTTGGTTTAATGGTCCCAATTGGCTAAGCCTTAGTTGTTCTGATTGGCCATTAAACCTTTTACGATTAGTCCTAATGGTTGTTTAGAAAATTTTGAGACAAAAACAATTAGTTTTGTCGTTCAAAGTCCTGAAGATATTCAGACTTCTCATCCAATTGAAATTATGGCTGAAAGAATTTCAAACTGGTCGAAATTATTACGCTCGGTTGTTTATATGTCACGTTTTATACAAAAATTAAAATCTCAACAACCTATTTCTGTACAAGATTTAGAATTTTCTAAATTTTATATAATCCGCTATGTTCAAAATAAGCATTTCTCTAAAGAAATTACCGCTTTACGAAATGGGAAATCATCTGATAGTTCTCTACTCAAGTTAAACCCTTTCATTGAAAAGGAAGGCCTTCTAAGAGTCGGTGGGAGATTATCAAACTCTGAACTCGATTTCGGTCAAAGGCATCCCATTTTATTACCTTCTAAATATTTAATAACTCAATTGATTATTGATTATTATCACGTTACTGACCTTCATACACGACCTTCACTATTACTCGCTCTTATAAGACAAAAGTTTTGGATACTATCCGCTAGAAACTTAATTCGTCAACGCGTACATAAATGCAATATTTGTTTTAAACTCAAACCGAAATTCACTTACCCTCGCATGGGAGATTTACCTACCTTTCGCATTACAAAAGTTAAGTGTTTCGTTAACACTGCTGTAGATTATTTAGGCCCCTTTTTTATTACACATATTCGACGCCGTGGAATCAAAAGCCACAAGGCATATGTTTGTCTATTTGTGTGCCTAGCCACCAAGGCGTTACATTTAGAATTAGTTTCTGATCTCAGTTCAGAATTGTTTGTCAACGCTTTCAAACGCTTTATAAGTAGAAGAGGTCCGGTTTCTATGATCTATAGCGATGGCGGAACCAACTTTATCGGCGCTAAACGAAAACTTAGTGAAATTTATGATTTATTACAGTCCATAGCTCACCAAAATTATATCAGTAATTATTTATTGACAAATAAAATTCAATTTAAACATAGCCCGCCGTGACGTCAAGGACGACTGAATTTGAAAAAGTGACAATAATAAAAGCGTCAAGAACAGAAAAGCAATAATAAGAACTGCCCAAACAAATGCAGAGATTTTAAACAAGAGGTAGTGCACGTGGCACCCGTGCAGTACAATCTGTAAGATGGATCCAACTCAACTGAACAAAGTGTACGAATTTAGCATATATTTTGCAAACGATAAATGGAAAAGGATGAATTGCAGATACGTACACGCAATAAAGGTTATTTTCGAAAGTATATGTTAATATCAGCGGAATCTTAACTCGACAGAAGGCAATGAAAAAGATAAAAAAAAAAAATTGCCACCCAGATCGTGAAAGCAACTGTATTTGCGCTCAAGGAGTCCAAAAGAGGAGGTCCAGCGCCTTTATATTGGGTCCTCAGGCGGTGAAGAGGGAGACAGGTAAGTCTTCAGAGGCACGACTTCCCAAGTTCAAAATAAAGCAATAGCTGCTCAAGTTCAGTATTAAACAATAACTACTCAGTTATTTTAAGTTACTAATAAGTTCAGTCCAAGAAGAAAAAACTATTTAAGTTTCCAACAAAGCAACAACCATTAAAGTTTAAAACGAAACTAGGTTTTTCAAAAACCAACAGCTCATATTACAAGGTAGTCCTAGCCAATCCTAAAATTAACGGAATATTGCGGTTCACTCACCGCTAATTTATGTTTTTTCATAATTTTATCCTTTTTTTATTTTAAAATGAAACATAATATTATTAATAATAAAGTGGCAACATCGTTAAGATCAACTTTGCTTAAGCTTTCGTCGGTTGCAGCTTCCTCTGGCTTTGTAGTTTTGATAAAATCAAAAGTTCCTTCCAATATTAGAAAATTCTCCGCAGCAAAGGCCCACTCATTATATTTTTCCCGTCCTTTTAGCTTGGGCACACTCACAATGTAATTCGTCGTCATATTTAACAGTTTTCACTATCACAGTTCACAGTTCTAAACAGCACAGCGTATTCTCAATCTGCGAGGACTAATCGAACTAATAAACGTTTTACTGGGCCATAACCTATAATGAAATCACCGGTTTGAGGTTGGACAGTAACTGAACTTTATTCAATATGTGACACTGACATGACACTAATTACATACAAGTACCATAGATGGCGCTACTAGTAACAACAGGAGATTTGTATATAAATTCAACAAAATTCCCTGATGGTTTTCCTGCTGTTTTTATGAAGGGTACAGTAAATTGCATATAGTCTGATAAGTAGTGTGGTTTTTTTGTGCAGTACCTGCTCCACTTTTTGGCGGTTTCAAGTGGCGAACTAAAACACTTCGTAGATTTTTCCACTTTTCTTTAGCTTCTGGTCCTGAAAATTAACCTTAATAATCATAATTTTTCAGATATTTGGGGTCAGGTTGTACGTTTGTAAGCCTAGGATTGTATTTTGCAAGAGGAGATAATACAATTTGTAAGGTCATAGCTGAAACTATAGTAATAATATGGGAGATATTAAATGGAGACTACATGCCATTACCAGATGTGCAACATTGGAAAGACATTACTGCTCGTTTTGATCGCCTCTGGAATTTACCCAACTGTTTAGGGGCATGTGATGGTAAACATATCAGAATAGAAAAATACCTAATTCGGGATCAAGTAATTTTAATTACAAATCCTACCATTCGATAGTATTAATGGCATGTTGTGATTCCGATAGACTATTTACTCTTATCGAGACTGGCTTTGCGGGTAGGAACAGCGACGGTGGAATTTTCAGTGCTTCCAGGATCAAACGTTGGATAGAACATGGACATAATATTCTTTACCTTCCAGACTTCCTAATGACCAATCTAACTATGAATTTCCATACTATTTTATTGGGGACGAGGCATTTCCCCTTCTATCTTACATGATGAGACCATATCCCCAAAGAACCTTGAATGACTTGAGAAGGGTATTTAACTACAGACTAAGCCGAGAGAGGAATACAATTGAATGTGCTTTTGGGATGATGGCAGAAAATTTTCAGGTATTAAGTAGGTACTGCTATAAGATGTCATACAATAGAAAAAGTAACAAATATAATAAAAGCAGTGTGTTTTTTACACAACTATGTTCGGATTCGCCAGTCGCTTCTTGTGATTAATACGCCGAGTACGAGCCGACACCAGCTTTCCGCACCGCTTGGGGGGAACACGTTGCCACGCCCTCCCCAACACCCAGCAAACAATTTTGCGCAGGAGGGGATAAACCTGTGCCAGGACTTCGGGACCGATTTTCTCGCATCCCCCCAGTAGCTGGCCTCGTTTGTCAACTTTGTGGATGTTGGGCACATACAGCCTGTGCAGGTGTTGATGACGAGAATGAAGAAGAAATCCACATCTGCACATTCTGTGAGATAAAATGAACATATACCCCGTACTGCCCCTACCCTGGGGCATGGTGGGGTTTTCACTAGGGTTTCGTAAAATTAAAATTAATAATACTGTTGATTGTTTTTATCACCAAATTCTATGCCAAATGATACTTTAATGTGTAACCAAAGGGTTGTGATTAATTTTATTTGATAAATATATTTGATTGTTTTTTTATTGTTTATTTCCCTTAACGCCCCCGTTATGCCCCCTTTCCCCTATTATGATTATATTTCTGTGATCTCAAAGTTTGTTAATACAAAAATAACTTTATATTTACTAAATAATAAAAACATGGATATTCTTTTAAATAAAGTTCATTTATTATTAAAAAAATTGACAAATACTTTGAATTTCCTCTGCTTAGGGGTAAGATGTTCCCCAGGATCATCTTGCCCATACCCTTATAATCATCTTGGACAACCGGTGTCCAAGATGATCCATTAGCAAGATTTTAGAAAAAAAAAATAATATTTGTAAAATCTAAAATTTAAAAAAAATGTATGAATACGTGTAGACCGATAAATATACTATTATTGTATGCTTCAAGATCTACGTCAAGTTAGATATTGTTAAAACTATGAGCATTCTCCCTTAAGGGGATCATCTTGGACACCTTTCCCCTACAATCTACAAGATGATCCAACTCAACTGAACAAAGTGTACGAATTTAGCACATATTTTACAAACGATAAATGGAAAAGGATGAATTGAAGATACGTACACGCATTCTTTCGAAATAAAGGTTATTTTCGAAAGTATATGTTAATATCAGCGGAATCTTAACTCTCAGAAGGCAATGAAAAAGATAAAAAAAAATATTTGCCGCCCAGATCGTGAAAGCAACTATATTTGCGCTCAAGGAGTCCAAAAGAGGAGGTCCAGCGCCTTTATATGGGGTCCTCAGGCGGTGAAGAGGGAGACAGGAAAGTCTTCAGAGGCACGACTTCCCAAGTTCAAAATAAAGCAATAGCTGCTCAAGTTCAGTATGAAACAATAACTATTCAGTTATTTTAAGTTACAAATAAGTTCAGTCCAAGAAGAAAAACTATTTTCCAAGAAGAAAAAACTAGTTTCCAACAAAGCAACAACTATCAAAGTTTAAAACAAAACTAGGTTTTTCAAAAACCAACAGCTTATAGGGTAAAAATCTAGTCATTTGGACAAAACACAATGAAACTTGATTATTTAGGCTGCTCGAAAAACAAGAGCACAGCAATTGATATACTTCTAAACTCTGCTTTATGCTTACACTTAATTGTTCAAAATATTTGCAATAGATGGCAGCATTAGTTTGAAAATATTTACTTTTCTCGGCGTCGGTCAACAGTCAACAGTCTTTCTAAAGAAAAATAAAGAAATCGGTAAGTTTATCAACACAGTTTATTACAATCGTTTTTCTTTTTGTTAATCCTAATATGTGCTTAGTCATTTACACAGTAGATTATTATCGTATTTCGTATAGAATTTGATGAGAATTGGTTGCCTAAAATATAATTTTAGGTTATATTGTGCTGTCCAATAACTAATATTTTTTTTGTTTGAAATATAATTAATGGACAGGTGTCCAATAATTGTGTTTTTTTTATATTTAAATAAATTGACCTATTTTATACTTCCTTGCCTTTAGTTTAAAGGTTAATGTATCTCCATTTTTTACTCTTGTTTATAAGCACCTTTGTACTAGTCTTTGGACAGAGTGTCCAATGACTAATATAAATGTGTCCAATAAGTAATATTAATGTGTTCAATCACTTGTTAGCTACAGGTACTGTTTGACAGCAGTTTTTTGAAGGGAAACAAAGATGCCTAAGGGGAAAAAGAAAGACTATGATCCGAATACTTTAAATTCAGCACTAAAAGAAATAAGAGAAACTGGTAAAATTCGAGAAATAGCGAGAAAATACTGTATTCCTAAGTCAACCTTGCATTTCAAACTTAAAAACCCAAGCCATAAAACAACGTTTGGACCACCACCTGTTCTGAGCGAAGAAGAGGAGCGTACTTTATAGGTTTGGATAAAAGACGAAGACGAGAAGTACCAGTGAAGGTGTAACGCAATCTAGTGCGTGTGTAACGGAATCAGACATAAGAAAGTTGTACAAAATGTGTGCGAACCTTTTTCATTAAATATACAGGCCACTAAGAACTTCAAATTAAAAAAAAAGAGACAGTGCGTAATTCGATTGTCATTGTCATATTTTGGCGTTTTTTGTTCTGTTGTTGGAGGTTACTAATAATTTTCATGTTCTTTGAGATTTCATAATATAAGTTTACTTTATTTTAACCAACGCAGTGTTTAATTTCATCCCGGCAATAATCTTTATTTAAACATTTGGTTATTACGAGCCGGATTTTGGTAACCAGCAGTAGGCACCGAGTGCCTTCATATTCTTTAATTGTTGTGGAAGTTCCGGAGTAAAGCATCAGTAGTTCGACGTTAGTGATACCAAGCTTTGCAATAGCTTTGGAGGTTTATGTAGAAACATCATTCAACGAAGACTACTCCCGCAGTTTGCGGCGGAAGAAGAAATAATACGTGCGTTGGTAAACCGGACAATATCGTTAGTTACATTTTCAAACATTTTTACTAATAAGTTGTTTTTAACAAAAGCTAGTGTTCTTATCTAACTACAATGGAGCTCTTAAGCGTGCAAAATAATATAATGGAACAAATAAAAAAGTCGAAAGTTAATTTTAAGAAGAGTCCGAAGGATAGGTTGTCAAAAACAAATGTTGAAACCAGGTTACAAACTATTGACGGCAAATGGTCAGAATTCACAGCAAACCATTATAAATTATTACAAATTAAGGAATTATCCGACTGCAGTTATTTTAGAGATTCACTTTATGACGACATGGAGGAGTTTTACATAGAATTTAAATCAGAACTGAGAGATCTCATTGAAATCAGTTAAAACCGGCTATTCAAGACTTTAATCCATCCGAATTATCATCTTTCAATACAGCGTGCAGTAACAGAGGTAACGTGAAGCTGCCGAAAATATCCATACCAGTTTTCTCAGGAAGATATACAGAGTGGATGACATTTCGGGATCTCTTTATTTCATTAGTTCATAACAATAGTGCCATTGACGACGTACAGAAACTACATTATTTAAAGGGAAGTATCACTGGGGAGGCCGAGCAACTGCTACGTCATATTCCAATTACTAATGAAAATTACTCGCAATGTTGGTCGATGTTAGAGAACCGGTATGACAATAAACAATATTTGGTGAACTGCATATTAAATGGATTTTTTTAGTCAAAAGAAGATACTGACGGAATCTGCCTCTGCAATAAAGGATTTATTAGACAGTACATTGGACATGCTAAATGGAATGAAGAGCTTGGGTGTTGATACGGATTCTTGGGATATTTTAATAATATATATAATATATATTGTTAGCTTAAAGTCAGATCACGAGTCCCGCAAACAATGGGAATCCTTAGTTAGTGAATTATCAGCTCAATCTAACAAATTGCCAAATTTAAAATTGTTTAAAGAGTTCCTAGAAAAAAGATTTCATTCCTTAGAATTTTTAGATCCCAAAATTACGGACTTCAATAAAAATAAAGAATTATATAGAAATCAGACTATTCCAGGTCCCTCAAAAATTGTAACAATGTTTGGGAAGGAGATAGTATGTATATTTTGTAAGGGTGACCATAAACTAAGTAGTTGTAAAGATTTTTCCTCTTTAGAATATAATGCCAATCTAAGGTCTGCCGCGCCGATGGATGCATGGCTAGGGGCGAGCCTAGTCTCGAGCGTGCCACTTCCGCCATGGGGTTGGGCGACCCCCAGGTAATGGCTAGCCTTACCCTGGCATGCGGGGCTCTGCTGGGGCGGACAAAATTGTTCCCTTGCGTCTCGTGGGAATCGCATGGATGCAAATTTTTTGAAAGAGCACCTAAATGGCGGCGATGGTGTCCGCACCCCATCACGTCTCGTTCCCGGCGGGAGCGGTATGCGGTCTGCTGAAAGCCGCTTTGCGACGATGAATGTAAGACGAGGAATGAAGGATAAAATTGAGGAAGTATGTCAGATGATGGGTGAAAGACGGTTGGATGTGTTGTGCGTGAATGAAACGAAGCGGAAAGGATGCGACGCGACGCAGCACGGCCCTTACACGGCGTATTGGTCTGGAATTTCCAGTACCAGCCGAGGCTGTCAAGGGGTCGGTCTAATCCTTTCTGCACGAATGGCTGAGTGTGTGAATGAGTATGAGTGTGTCAGCCCTCGTCTTCTATGGATTAGGCTGAAAGTTGGAATCACTCGGATCTTCGTTTTAGGTGTTTATGCACCGTGGGATGTGGGTTCGAGGGGTACAACATCAGCAAAAAGCGAAAACGAGGAGTTCTGGAATAGTGTAAGAGAAGTATTGAAAGTTACCAAGCCAAATGAGAAGATTATTATGTTAGGTGATTTTAATGGATGGGTGGGTGTAAAGCGTGATGGATATGAAAAGGTGCTTGGTGCGTTTGGTGACGAAAAGGTGAATGATAATGGAAGAAGTGTATTAGAAATTTGTCTAGAGTGGGATCTTTTTGTGTCGAACTCAATGTTTCAACATAAAGAGATCCACACCTATACAAGAGTGGAAGGTATTTTAAAAAGTATGATAGACTTTGTGATTGTAGATGAAAGATTGAAGAACAAAGTGCTGGATACCCGTGCATATCGCGGTGCTGGCATTGACTCGGACCATTTACTGGTGATATCCCGGATAAGGGGTATCTTCAATCGCTGGCGGCACAGGGTAAGGGAGCAAACCAGCGCTTTGGAAAGAGTGAAAGTAGAAAATTTGCAAGATATGGATGTAGGTAAGAAGTATATTAATAGACTGAAGGATGAAATTGAAGATTTAGATGAGAGGAGCAATATTGAAGATGGATGGAAGGAATTTAAAGAAAGAATTGTGAAAGTAGCTGTTGAAGTGTGTGGTGTAAGTAGAAGAAGGAAAGGGAAAAATCACAAAAATGCGTGGATGAGTAAAGATGTGCAAGAACTTGTGCGATTAAAGAAGAAAGCATGGCTGGATTTGTTAGCAGCAAAAGCTAACTTAAGAATGCAAGAGGTTATAGATGAGGATGTGAATGAAGCACGTAAGGAATATAAAAAAATGAAAGATTTGGTTAAGAAACTGTGATTAGAAAGAAAGAAGAGTATAAAGAGGATTTTGATAAAAGGCTATCAGAAGACTTTCAGTCAAATCTGAAAGTATTCTGGAAATCCGTAAGGTCAGCCCGAGGAAATACTATAACCAGAGAGCTGACTAGGATCAGATGCCAGGATGGTAGCGTTGTGAAAGGAGAAGAATGTGTGCTAAAGATAAGGAAGGACTATTTTGAGAGTTTATTTGAAAAAAAAGGAAGAAAATAAGAAAGAGTTCTGCTATAGCGAAGAAAAAGAGAATGAGATGGAAGGCGAAATTGAAATGTTTGAAATTGTGGAAGCACTTAAGAGTATGAAAGCGGGTAAGGCTGCCGGGTATGATAGAGTGTCGGTCGAGATGCTTAAAGCAGGAAAAGGCGTCGTAGCTAGACAGTTGTACTGCCTTTTCAATTTGTGTTGGAGAAGCGGCCGATTACCAAAAGATTGGTGTAAGGCTGTTATTGTGCCACTTTACAAAGGAAAAGGGTCACAACTGGACTGCAAAAATTATCGTGGTATAAGCCTGCTTAGCGTCGTCGGCAAATTGTATGCTAAGGTATTGATTAATAGAGTCAGGAATGAAACTGATGACAAAATATGGGATGCTCAAGCGGGATTTCGAAAGGGAATGGGATGTACTGATCAGGTCTTTTCTTTGCGGTGCATAGCCGAAAAGTTTTTGGCCAAGAGTCAAAAAGTCTATTGCACATTCGTGGATTTGGAAAAGGCCTATGACAGAGTTGAGAGGAATGAATTGTGGTCAGCACTTTCTATGCATGGGGTGAGCAGTCTCTTGATACGAGCACTGAAATCCTTATATGAGGATTCGAGTGCTTGTGTCAGGATAAACGGAGCGCACACTGAGTGGTTTAAGATTGAGAAAGGTGTTAGGCAGGGATGTGTTGCGTCACCGTGGCTGTTCAACCTATTTATGGATAGTTGTTTGACAGATTTGAAAGAGTCTGAAAGTGGATTAAGGATGAATGAATTACTCGTCAAATGTCTGCTCTATGCCGACGATCAGGTTATACTGGCGTCATCAGCGGAGGAGTTACAGGAGATGGTAAACTGTATGCATGAAGCTTTAAAAGAGAAAGGAATGAAAGTGAACGTAAGTAAAACTAAAACACTGGTTTTTGAAATGGAGAAAGAAATGACAGCATGTAATATTTTGATTGGAGGAGAAAAAGTTGAGCAAGTGAAAGAGTTTGTATATCTAGGATCAAAGTTTACATCAGATGGCAAGTGTGATAGTGATATTGAAAGGAGAGTGAACGCGGGGAACATGGTGAATGGAGCTTTGCATGCCTTTATGAGCAGTCAGAAACTATCCAAAAAGGCTCGACTGGCTGTGCACAGGGGCGTGTTGGTCCCGACATTAATGTATGGGAGTGAAAGTTGGGTATGGCAAAAGAAGCACGAAAGCAGAATAAATGCAGTGGAAATGAGAGCGTTAAGGAGTATGTTGGGTGTGAAATTGAGTGACCGGATAAGGAACAGCGTGATAAGGGAATGTTGTGATGTGAAAGAAGATGTAGTTACAGGAATAGAAAAGGGTATGTTGAGATGGTTCGGTCATGTGGAGAGGATGAATGAAAACAGGTTGACTAAGCAGATATACGTGGAGAGTGTGGAGGGAAAGGTCGGGGTGGGAAGACCTAGACGAACATATCTTGATCAAATTAAGGACGTCCTGGTGAAGGGTCAGGTCAAAAGTGCCCGAAACCGCCGAGCTTGCATGAAGAGAGTTATGAATGTGGATGAAGCAAAGGAAGTATGCAGGGATCGTGGCAAGTGGAAAGAGGTAGTCTCTGCCTACCCCTCCGGGAAAGAGGCGTGAGTTTATGTATGTATGTAGAATATAATGATAAACGCAAATTTGTCCAAGGTAATAA
This sequence comes from Amyelois transitella, assembly GCF_032362555.1. NCBI lineage: Eukaryota > Metazoa > Arthropoda > Insecta > Lepidoptera > Pyralidae > Amyelois > Amyelois transitella. The sequence goes on from NC_083536.1 coordinate 9,264,643, forward strand.
TGTATGTTTTAATTGTTTGACACTAAGACATTCAGCTAAATATTGTCGTAGTACTATATGTTGTAAAATTTGTAGTAGGCGGCATCATTCTCTTTTACATCCAAAAATTTCGGCTACTATGGTAGCGCAAGAAGCAAATATTACAGTTCGGGAGCCATGTGAAGTAGCAAATTCTCCAAGTAACGTATCGTTGCCACATTCATCAGATGAAGGTGAGTTGCACATAAATAGTCATTTTTCAAAAGGAACTTTACCACATGTTTTGTTGGCTACGGCTTTAGTAGACACATTTTCAAATAAGCATCAAGTGCAAACGCTTCGCGCCCTAATTGACCAAGGGTCGCAAGCGTCTTTTGTAACTGAAGCGGTAGTGCAATTACTGGGTTTGAAAAAGACATCAATTTCAGGTACAATAACTGGATTAGGTAATGGAAGGTGCATTAAATCACGAGCTATGGTTTCTTTAATGATACGTTCGCGAATTGATCCTGAGTGTAACATCGAAATTAAAGCTTATGTACTGAGCAAGATTACGTCACTTCTTCCATCTAATCATGTCGAATTGATGTCATGGCCCGATTTAAAGGTATTAGAGTTAGCCGATCCAGAATATTATATACCTAACAGAATTGATATTCTTTTGGGTGCTGATGTCTATGGAAACATTATTTTGGAGGGACTTAAAAAATCGCCATCAGGCTCTACAGTTGCTCAAAATACTGAGTTGGGTTGGATAATCAGCGGAATAGTACAATCAAAGGTATCGTTGTCTTGTGAAGTTACAAGTATGCATGCTCAACTAGATAATATGTTGAAGTCTTTTTGGGAGTTAGAGTCAGAACCCGTAAACTTTAAGAAAATAATGACAGAAGAGGAAAATAAATGCGAGGAAATTTTTGAAGCAACCACAAAAAGGGATGAGACAGGTCGATTTATCGTGAAACTTCCATTTCGTAACACCGATCCATCCTGTCAGTATGGAGACTCCAGATCAATAGCATTAAAAAGATTTTTGGTTTTGGAAAAGAAGTTACAACATTACCCGTACTTAAAAGAAGAATATGAAAAAAATTTTAAAGAATATTTGGCATTAGATCATATGCGATTAGTTTCAGAAAATGATATTGAGCGCAAGGTTTATTTGCCACACCACGCAGTAGTGAGAGAAGATAAAGATACCACCAAAGTAAGAATTGTTTTCGATGCATCTTGTAAAGACTCAAAGGGCAGATCTTTGAATAATGATTTAATGGTAGGTCCAACTTTACAACTGGAGTTACGACACCTTCTAATGAGATGGCGAAGACATCCTATATGCCTTTGCGCAGGTATAGTTAAAATGTATCGACAAATAAAGATCGCTCCAGAGGATACTAGATATCAGTGTATTTTTTGGCGAGATGATGCTAATGAAAATATAAAAGAATATAAACTTCAACGTCTGACTTTCGGGACATCTTCAGCACCATACATAGCTGTAAAAACCTTAATGCAATTGGCTCAAGATGATGGTAAAGCATTTCCACATGCTGCTGAAAGATTAAAAACTGATTACTATATGGATGATCTTTTGACTGGATGTCAAAGCGAAAATCAAGCGTTAAAAATATATCATGAAATGAATGAATTACTACAGATGGGTGGCTTTGAACTGCAAAAATGGAACAGTAACAATGAATTCATGTTAAACATCATAAAGGAAGGGAATGGTGATTCTGAAAAAGAAAGGGCACTAGATTTCAAGCAGAATTCCGTATCTAAAATGCTTGGACTTACCTGGGATCGGTGATGAATTTTTGTATGCTGTTAAGCTTCCATCAATTTCTACTCCTATAACTAAAAGAAAGGTTGTTTCGGATATAGCTAAATTATATGATCCGCTAGGATGGATTGCTCCAAGTTTAATTACTGCTAAAGTTTTTATTCAGAAATTATGGCTCTCGGGATTAGGATGGGATGAACAATTTAATGAAGAATTGTTACAAGAATGTATTATTATAATTATACCATTCTCAATAATCAGCTTGCCCCAGACTATCTTAAAAAAGACTTCCAACTATTAAGTTCTACTCACGAAAAAATCCTTCGTTCTTCAAATAAGTTAACTCTTGCTATCCCTTTTCACCGTACAGGTATTGCCTCCAATTCTTTCGCCGTTATGGCTGTTAGGCTGTTAGGCTCTGGAATTCACTTCCCGAGTCCATCAGGACATCCCCATGTCGTTCTAGTTTCAAATCGCGGGTAAACGGGTTTTTCCTGAGTCGCGAGGGTATTTAATATCGCCTTTTCACTCATTTCGGTAATCGCTGCACCTATTTATTTATGTATATTGTTTATCTATTGTAGTTTTTATGTATGTATATTGTTTATCTATTGTATTTTTTATGTATGTATATTATAATTATTTTATTTTATATTTTGTGTAGGTATAAATATATTATTTCGTTTAACCCCACATGAAGTTCTCTGTAAGACCCAATGGTTGACTGGTAGATAATGCTTCTAGCATTAAGTCCGCCAATTGTGCTATACATTTGTATCTTGTGCAATGAAGTTTAAATAAATAAATAAATAAATAAGAATGGCTTGTTTACCGGGAAAATTTGAACAAACTTACCTCGTTCCGTTTACCACGGTGGCTTAAACAAACTGAAAGTGACCGTATAACCGAACTCCATGGTTTTAGCGATGCTTCGAACATAGCCTATGCTGCAGTAGCATATTTGCGCGTTGTCGATTCGGAGAATCGAGTACATGTAAGTTTAATAGCAGCTAAAACAAAGGTGGCTCCGGTGAAACAGATTTCTATACCCCGGCTAGAGCTATGTGGAGCGGTGTTGCTAGCGAAGCTCTTGAGTGAAATTTTGAGTGTTTTGAATGTTCCTAAACACAATGTTCATGCTTGGACTGACTCTCAGGTAGTATTGGCTTGGCTAAGCCATCACCCAAGCAAATGGAAGACTTATATAGGAAACAGAGTATCAGAAATAATTTCGTTACTAGATCGTAACCAGTGGTCGTATGTACAATCGCAAGACAATCCGGCAGATTGTGCTTCACGAGGAGTAAGTCCATGCAAGATAGCCCATAATCAATTGTGGTTCAATGGTCCCGAATGGTTACAAAAAGAAGAAATTCACTACAGTAATCCTAAAATATTAAATACAAATTTAGAAGAAAAAACCATACAGGTACACACTGGTTGCTTAGAAGAAAAGGAAGATGAAATATGGGCAAAATTTTCGTCACTCAACAAATTACTACGCGTTATTGCCTATTGCAGACGTTTTAAGAAAAGAATAAACAATAGACATGGGTATTTGAGTACAGAGGAACTTAAGGAGGCATTGGAAATTGTGATTAATAGAGTACAAGGTCAAGGTTTTGAAACAGAAATAAAAAGTATTCAAATGGGAAAAGAGTTAAACACAAAAAGTAAACTGGCGTCTTTAAGTCCATTTATTGATGAAAATGGAATACTACGTGTTGGAGGGCGCTTGGAACGAGCCAATATTCATCCAGAACAGAAACATCCAATCTTAATTCCTAAGATATCATTCCTTACCGAACTTCTTATTGCCGATGCGCATACTAGAACTTTACATGGAGGTCCACAAGTAATGTTAACTTATTTAAAATCAAAATATTTTATCATTGGTATTAAAACAAAAACAAAATATTATGTAAGAAAGTGTGTTACTTGTACCAGATACTCAGCTACCAGTCATAATCCTCTAATGGGTCAGCTTCCATCTTCTAGAGTAACAGTAAGTAAACCGTTTAGCTGTAGCGGTGTTGATTATGCTGGACCAATCAATTTAAGAGTGTCAAAGGGTAGAGGACATCGATCTTACAAGGGGTACATTTGCCTATTCGTTTGTATGTCTACTCGCGCTGTCCACATAGAAGCAGTTACTGACTTAACAGCGCAAGGTTTTCTAGCAGCTTTTAAACGTTTCACAGCTCGGAGAGGGCACTGTAGTAATATTTACAGTGATAATGGCACCAATTTTGTAGGATCAGCGCGAGAATTAAATAAACTTTTCAACCAAGAAAGATCTACAATTTTACCAGAAATTAACAACATATTAGCCAACAATGGTACCCAATGGCATTTTATTCCCCCTCGTGCACCAAACTTTGGTGGTTTGTGGGAGGCAGCTGTAAAATCTACAAAATTTCACATGAAGAGAGTCATAGAATCAACTTTAACTTATGAAGAAATAAGGTCTTAGTGTAATCTCAAACCTTAGTGGTTTCGCTATACTAAGTTAATACTTACTCAATGTTTTGTAAGATCTTTCATACAATAATAAAAAATAAAAAAAAAAATAAAAAAAAAAGTACATTACTGGCGCAGATAGAAGCGTGTCTCAATTCGCGGCCTATAGCGTATACTGAGACCGAGGATGATTTTATGCCATTAACACCAGGAATTTTCTTCTAGGCGAGCCATTACTAGTGGCACCCGATCGTAACTATGAACAATCAACTGTGAGCACATTACGAAGGTGGCAATATTGCCAGCGTATGTTACAGGATTTCTGGCGGAAATGGTCCAATGATTATTTAACTCGGTTTTTACATCGTTATAAATGGTCGCGTCAGGTACCTGAGCCCCGTATAGGAGATGTGGTATTAGTAAAAGAGGACGATCTGCCACCTGCTAGATGGATGTTAGGGCGAATTGTTGAGAAACATCCTGGTATGGACAATATTACCCGCGTCGTAACCTTACGTTGTAAAAACTCCTTACTAAAACGTCCTGTATCAAAGTTATGTATACTACCTGTAAATAATTAAATATATACATAAGAGTATAAAGATAAATAGAGCTTAGAAATTAGCTTTCAGTACATTAAATGACATTAGTTTTAAGGTTCAATTAATTATATTGTAATTAATCGAATTTACTTCAACTTATATTTACTATACAATATACAGTCCATTTGTGTTATTGTTTAAAATTAAGATCTGTCAATACCGTGTAATAAATTTAAAGATTTTATCCAGTCTCTATTTTTGTATAGAGTATTAATGATAAGTATAAATGGTCAGTGTATTTAAAAGACAGTCGTCTTTGGCCGGCGGCATGTACAAAATGTGTACGAACCTTTTTCATTAAATATACAGGCCACTAAGAACTTCAAATTAAAAAAAAAAAGAGACAGTGCGTAATTCGATTGTCATTGTCATATTTTGGCGTTTTTTGTTCTGTTGTTGGAGGTTATTAATAATTTTCATGTTCTTTGAGATTTCATAATATAAGTTTACTTTATTTTAACCAACGCAGTGTTTAATTTCATCCCGGCAATAATCTTTATTTAAACAAAAGTGGTTCTCTGAAATTCAAGACTACTTATCGCAGAACAACCTGCTGCATATATTTAATGAGCCATCTGTAATCTATAATGGTGACGAAAGTGGCTTTCAATTATGTCCAAAAACGGGTAAGGTGCTAGCTGAAAAAGGAACCAAAAATGTTTATCAAATTGATCAAGGTAATAGCAAGGAGTCAGTAAAAGTTATGTTCACTTTTTCCGCTGATGGTAATGCGTGTTCCACCTATGGTAGTCTACAACTACCAGAGAATACCACAAAAAATTGCAGACGGAGTTCCCAAAGATTGGGGAATTGGTAGAAATGAAAATGGATGGAAGACTTCAGAACTATTCTTCGAATACATAGCAAACATATTTCATCCTCATTTGATTGCCAAAGGCGTACAATTTCCTGTCATATATTCTTTAGATGGACACAAAACCCATCTCACTTATGGTGTAAGTAAGCTTTGTAAAGAGTTAGGCATTGAAGTAATAGCATTGTATCCTAACGTAGAATTCTCCAACCGGCCGACGTAGCTGTTTTCAGGCCAGTAAAGGCCGCTTGGAAAGACGCTGTAAAGTTGTGGTATCTACAAAACAACGGAGAACCAATAACAAAAGTGAATTTTGCATGCGTTCTGGAAATTGCACTACAAAAGTCTATAAAACCAGATACTTTAATTAATGGGTTCCGGTGTTGTGGATTAGTACCACTAGACCCTAACGCAATTGATTACAGTAAGTGCCTTGGTAAGACAAATGATAATTCAAATACAGCTCTGCCTAATCAAAAACAAAACGAAAAAAGTTCTTCGAATGTAATTACTTTGACAGAGTTAAAAAAAAATATTGGTCCATTAACTTTGGCGAAACTTGATAATCCGGATCATGATTATAATGATGAAAATTTGAGAATTTTGTATCGCCTTTACTCAGTTTTTGATGTAAACAATGGAAAAGAAATTGATCACACAGAGTATATAGAGCCACCGCTGACTGTTCCGTCTAATGAAGAAAAAAATGTTAATAACGGTAATAACAGTAATTGTGATGAACACGGGGCCGGCCCATCCATATAGGCAAACTAGGCAACTGCCTAGGGCGCTCGTATTTGGGGGGCGGCATGGCAAGGCGAGCGACACCACCACTGAGCACGCAGATCGATCGAAAATGGTTCAATAAATCGTACGTACGCGCGACAGACCTGCGGCGCGGGCGGGGGGTCGCCTCGCATCGCAACTTCCATAGCGCGCCGCCGTCCCGTCCCCCGCCGCCCCCCACGCATGCCTTCACCGCCAGTCGCCGCCCGCGCACTATAACTACTTCATGTGTTGTCCGTCATCTCCCATTGTGCGCTAAGTGCATTCCTCAAACTCTATCATTGTGAATAATAATAATTGCAATTAACTACCTAAAAGTAAGTAATTCGTGAAGGTATTATTTTATTTAGCACTAGCTATAATACCCGGCTTCGCCCGGGAGTTGATATAAGATTACACGGTAGGTGAAATAAAAAAATAAACTTTGACGCGATAGTTAAAAAAAAATATTGAAAACATTCGCTCATTGTGTACACTATTTGCTTATAAACAACATTTTTCATTTTATTGTCTGGAGTATATATATATATATAGATTTTTCGGATTTCCTACCCTTGAGCAAGCTACATATAGCTGACCGTGAGAGAAGCAGGGTTCTTTGAGGTTAATGCCACAATATTTTAAAGTTTGTCCTTGCGCTTTGTTAATTGTAAAACTAAAAGCTAAATTCAGAAGAGATCAGTGGTATTCTAGGTATAAATACTGTTTGTTCTTTCCAGAACTAAGTTCAGCTTCAATAATATTATTCGATAGCTGTTTTACGATCATTCTCGTTCCATTACATAGTTTTGGAGACCTGAGATTTCTAAGTAGTATGATTAGAGATCCAATTTTGAGACGAAGGCAGTGTAATGGCATTCCTGGTACTTGTAAAGAGTTCAGAAATTCTGTAGGGAAGTTGACACTTTCCTCACTGGATACCATTGTGTCCATCGATTTATATATTCTCTCTTCACCAGGTCTTTTCTTTAGAATATTGAAATTGATATCGTCAACAACATTATTTTTAGTGGCCAAAATTGCTCTTTGAAATAACCACTCTACGTTGGTATAGTTTTGAACAATATTTGGATAAATTTTGTCGATTAGATCGTTTTCAGTAGTGGCTATGTTACAGAAATCACTATTGAGTTCAATGAGGCCGGTCGTTTGGTTAGTAGGATATGTTTCTTTACCTATTTGTAAAAGTATTTTAGCAAAATGTGCTGTTGTTTCATCTTTTGATAATTCAACTCTCATGTTTTTTGTTAATTGCAGTATTTGTACATGTGACCAGAGATGTGACTTTTTTAAGCATGCATTGATTTGGTCTGCTGGTGTTGACTTGGGAATAACTGGAAGTGTTTGTCGAAAATCTCCCGACAGTATGAGTAGAGCTCCTCCCATTATTCCAGAGTTTTTTCGCAATTCTTGCAATGTTCTGTCCATTGCTTCAAGTGATTTTCTATGGGCCATGGTGCATTCATCCCATAAGATAACTTTAGCTTGTTTTAGACATTGACCCCGTCCAGATTTTCCTGAGATTTTACATACCGGGAATTGTTGTTCTGCTATATTCAACGGTAGTTGTAAAGCAGAATGGGCAGTTCGTCCTCCTTCCATAAGTGTGGCTGCAATGCCGGATGATGCTAGTGCCAGTGCGATGTGTTTTTTAACACGTATTTCTGCCAGTATTAGATTTAGTAGAAACGTTTAACCGGTGCCTCCTGGTGCGTCCAAATAAATAATTCCACCAGTGTTGTTAATTATCCGGTCCATTATAACGTTGTAAACTTTTTTTTGATTGTCATTGAGGAGTGGTTTGTTGTGAGCAATGTATTCAAGCAGTTCATTGATGTTGTAGCTTTTTTCCTTTGTAATTTCGTAGTTTAACACACTGAAAGCATTTCTTTGTGGTGCTGGCATTCCAAGTTCTACTAAAGCCTGGTTATTTATTGCTAAACATTTATCTTCTAAGCGAATGAGTGTTTCATTGAAGATGTCATCATTGAATTCTATAGTCAGTTCTGGATTAGTTTGTCGGATTTGGTACAATATATCATCACTCATACTCCTCTTGAAACCGTCCCATAGTCGTTTTGGGTTTGATGGGTTAATTGTTGTTAGAATTATGGCGAATAATTTATAGTCTTCGTTAGGCATTGGCAGTAACGATCCTATTTTGTGATAAATTTGCCCCTGAATTACAAATAGGGTTTACATATTCAAAACAACATTAGACACCATAAAGACTAAAAGATTTGATTTAATTGAAATGTAATATAATGTATTTTAACGCATGGAACTCTTTCCCTGTTTGTTTTTTGCATAAGCACATCCTGTGGAATACGACCCAGATCTGTTTCTATTATTTCTTTTTTATCTTATTATATGTACTTAGTTGTATTCTGTTATGTGTATAATAAATAAAATATAAATATATAAATAGACCACCTGGAGAGCACGAACGTAGATTTGATGCACCTCAGATAGATGAAGTTGCCATCGTAATTGTAGACAATGAAAATACAAGCCGTGACATAATTGTACAACGAAGAGGAAAAGGACTAAAACGCATTGCAGAGACACACCGTTCCTATGATGCTCTTCAATATCCATTAATATTTCTGCACGGAGAGGGCGGATACCATTTCAATATAAAACAAGTGCATCCTGAAACAGGCATAGAAACAAACAAAAAAGTCACTTCCAAGGAGTTCTATGCTTACCGCTTAATGATCAGAGACAATGAAATATACAATCACATACTCAACACTCGCCGTTTATTTCAACAATTTCTGGTAGATATGTACACAAAAATAGAAGCAGAACGGATGCTTTACATAAGACTAAATCAGAAGAAACTACGCACAGAAGAATACATCCATCTTCGAGACGCAATCATGAATGACGGCAATATTGATGATATTGGAACAATGGTAATATTACCTTCATCATACACAGGAAGTCCAAGACATAGGCAGGAATATACTCAAGATGCCATGACTTACGTAAGAAAATATGGACGACCTGATCTCTTCATAACATTTACATGCAACTCATCATGGCCAGACATCAAAGAACAACTAAAATACGGACAAACCTCCATGGATCGACACGACATAATAGCCCGAGTTTTTCGACAAAAACAAAAAAGATTTATTGAAGTCATCACAAAATACCACATCTTTGGAACCGTTCGATGCTGGATGTATACAATTGAGTGGCAAAAACGAGGATTACTTCACTCACACAATCTCATATGGCTACACGATAAAATTTATTTATCCCACGGATATTGACAAAATCATCCAAGCAGAATTTCCCAATCCACAAAAAGATCCGGAACTGTACAACATAGTAGTGAAAAACATGATTCACGGACCATGTGGATCATTAAACTTCAATGCACCATGCATGAGTGATGGAAAATGTATAAAAAAATATCCAAAACCATATTTGGATGATACAAAAACTGAAGAAGACGGCTATCCCAAATATAGAAGACGATCACCGAAAAACGGTGGCTTCACAGCAAAAATACGAATACAAGGCAAAGACGAACTGGAAATAGATAATCAATGGGTAGTACCATATAACCCACTACTTTCGAAAATGTTCCAAGCTCACATAAACGTTGAATACTGCAATTCAGTAAAATCTATTAAATACATATGTAAGTACGTAAACAAAGGTAGTGATATGGCAGTATTTCAAATAGTCCAAAATAGCGAACAAAATAACAGAAATGATGAGATTCTCATGTACCAAATGGGAAGATACATCAACAGTAACGAAGCAGCATGGAGGATTTTAAGTTTTCCCATACATGAACGCGAACCAGCTGTGCAGCATCTAGCAGTACATTTGGAGAATGGACAAAGAGTTTACTTCACAAGAGAGTCGGCTAGAAAAATTGCAAGCGAACCACCTGAGAACACAACATTAACAGCTTTTTTCCAACTGTGCCAAACGGATTCATTTGCAAAGACATTACTGTATGTTGATGTCCCTATTTATTATACGTGGGACAAAACAAGGAAAATTTTTCAACGACGAAAACAAGGAATACCAGAGGAGGGTCATTCAGAAATCATGAAAGCTGACACAATAGGTCGAGTATACACTGTACATCCAAACATGCCGAATGTTTCTATCTCCGGATGTTGTTACACGAAATACGGGGACCAACAAGTTTCACAGATCTAAAGACTATTAACGGCTACCTATGCCAGACGTACAGAGAAGCATGTCAACTGAATTTTCAACTACTAATCTTGGTTTAGTTGGGACTTCCAAACCTGTGTACATCTCTGAGTACCTCTCACCAAAGATAAAATGGTTTTACAACCTTGCAAGGGCCTTTGCCGCCTCTAATTAGTTTGCCTTTTGCTGGACCAGCTACGGCATGGTATACATGCGCCAAAGGGAAAGGGGTCATTGTCCACAGATATATTTACCAGAGATAATAAGTATTACTACACATTTTTACTTAAGACCATTTTCTTGTGGGGTAAATAAACGATTTTTTTTTTATGATAGAATTGAGATTTAAATAGTCACAGCCCATCGCCTAAAAAAGAACCTCAAGTTTCAATCCATGGGAAGGAGATGGAGTGGTGCTATTCTTTTTTGTATTGAAAAAGAATATTATATATATATATATATATATGTATATGTATATATATATATATATATATATATATATAGCGTAAAGTACCCAATGTCCGACAGACCACCAATGATCGACACATAAAAAGTTAAATAAAAAAAGGATATACTAATGTTGTGTATTTGAACGTAAACGACGCATAGGTTATACACAAGGTTCATCCAGCTCTCATTGCAAGTGTCACTTTCTACATTCGGTTATTTTCATAAAAAATGGTGGAGCTTTAAATATCGACCGGCAGAAGTTTTTAACGGAAAGCCAGTTTTATTAGTGAAATCACTAAGGAGGTGATAAGGTTTATTGCTCATAACTTTTTTCGGTTTAAAGCTACCATTTGAAAATTTTAGGCTGGGTGCACGATTAATGGACCGTTAAATATTGGGTGTCCATAAATAGAACATGTCAATTACTAGATCTCGATTATTGGAACATGTCGAAAACCGGTTGTCGGTAAATGGATTTCTGCAGTCGAATATTAGGCCAAAACTACCATAAATCTATATTGGTATATCTTGTAAATTTTTATATCACATTCATTTCTACTTAAATATATCATGCAAAATACCCTTAAATTTTACTCAAAGCTTCAAAATATTTATTTATTTAAACTTTATTGCACAAAAAACAAAAAAATGTACAAAAGGCGGACTTAATGCCGTTTGGCATTCTCTACCAGTCAACCAGCTGACCAAACAGAAAAAAACTTTTGGTTGGTGGTGCGATAAAGTGCACATGCATACTGACAAAATACATACATTACAAAAAAAAAAGCGTAAATACATACAAGATATACATACATAATATACACTATAAATACATATACATACATAAAATATATAATTAGGATATATAATTAGGATGACCCATCATTAAATGCCGAAGAAAGAACCCCTTCACAGCATGTTTGAACGCAGAGCGACTAGGAGCTCTCCTAATCATTTCAGGAAGAGCATTCCAGAGCCTTATAGCCTGAACCTGGAAAGATTTCTCCAAAAAAGTAGACCGGAATAGAGGAGTACGCAGAGTCAGGTTGTCTGAAGAGCGAAGAGAACGGGAATGGGTGGAACTCAGAAGCGGGAATTTAGATTTTAAGTAAAGAGGAGAGTGAGTTCTGGCTTTACGACGTTCAGGGATAGGAAGCCATGATAACTGCGAACGAAAAGAATAAATATGATCGTATTTACGGATATTAAAAATAAAGCGAATACAGTTGTTGGCTAATCTGTCGAGTTTAATGAGAAGGACTTGAGTAAGATCGCAGTAACACACGTCGGCATAATCAATAGTAGGAATGACTAAGGATTGGACGAGGGAGATTTTGGTTCTCAGAGGAAGGAAGTTCTTTAGTCTATAAAGAGAACGAAGCATACCAGTTACTTTACGGCAGACCTCAGTGACGTGAGGAACCCAGCTAAAAGTTGAATCGATCTGCAGTCCAAGGTCTTTTACGCTGGGGCAGTAAGGGATCTTAGCATCATTAAATTTAACGGGATTGATAGCCTCGAAATTAATATTACAAATTTGCCGGGAGCTTCCTATAAATTATAGCCTGGCATTTACCCGGGTTTACAACTACTCCGTACTTAGTCGACCAGTCTGCAATAATGCTAAGATCCCTGTTAATGAGCGCAACCGAGGAGTCAATACCTTCACAATCGCATGAGTGGTAGCGTTGCATGTCGTCTGCATATAGATGAAAAGAGGAAGAAAGGAGTAAAGTAAGAGAGTTGATGAAGATGGAGAACAGGAGAGGGGACAATATGCCACCTTGGGGAACGCCAGAAACAAGGTCACGCCAACTTGAGATATTTTGCTCAACACGGACTGCTTGCTGTCGGCCACGAAGATAAGAGGCGAACCAATCGAGGACCACTGGAGAGAGATTAAGGCGAGCAAGTAAAGCAAGGAGAACATCGTAATCTACCGTATTAAAAGCATTGGAGAAATCAATAAGTACAAGGATGGTCACCTTGCCGTGCTCCATGCCATTTCTGATGTCCTCAGTCACCTTCAACAACGCAGTACCCGTGCTGTGTCCCGGGCGGAATCCCGATTGAAATTCACTGAGCAGTCCATTAGAAAGAACAAGAGAGGATAGTTGAGAATACACTGCTGCTTCAAGAATTTTAGAGAAAAATGGAAGAATAGATATAGGACGATAATGATTTAAGCTGCCAGGATTATTAGTTTTAGGTAGAGGAATCACAAATGCCTTCCGCCATAAGGAAGGGAATACACCTGAACTAAGGGAATAGTTAATGATGTGAGTGAGAGCCGGAAGAATGAAATCCAAAAGAAGAAGAATCATGCGGAGATTAATTCCATCGATCCCCATGGCTTTTGTTTTTATGGAAAGGACAATTTTTTTTACGTCTTCAATGGTCACTGTAGAAAAGAAAAACGTGTCAGGTAGCAAACAAGGTAAGGAGTTTAAATAGGAAATAGTTTGCAACCTAGATGAAGGATCCAGAGAAGTAGTGGAAGTAAAATGATCATTTATCTCATCTATAGAAAAGGAGGAATTGAATACCTTGGAATTACCCTTACCTACACCTTGGCTTTTGAGGAACTTCCACACATCAGCAGGAGAAGAGTTCGATATGCTTTCATGGAAATATCGACGTTTCGCGGACCTCACCATACGATTACAAAGATTTCGTGCCCTCTTAAATATATCCCAATTGTCATCAGAACGATCACGTTTAAATTTTAAGAACGCTCGATTACGTTTTGCCATGGCCATGCGCACTCCCCTGGTCATCCACGGACAAGGAGGTCGTTTAATTTTTACACGACGGAATGGAGCATGACGATCAAAAAGAGAAACAATTGAGCTATTAAGAAGGCCAACCTTGGATTCCACGGTATCAGCAGCTAATATGGCATCCCAGTCAGTGCCGGCAGCATCAGTATGCAGCGCTTCAATATCCAGCCCAGCAAAGTTGCGCATTAAAACTGACTTTGCCTTAGTCTTAGTGGTGTGAATCCTGTAAGAAGCGTAGATAAGGTCATGTCGAGAAAATGCTGGAGCAGGATGCTGACCATGAAGCATGATATTATCGAGTGATGAGGTAAATATGTGGTCAAGCCAGGTGTCAGGGGAGTCCTTATTGACGTGAGTGGCATTAAAAGGAAGAACCGAAAGATTGAAGGAGTCAACAATATCACGAAGTTTACAAGAAGAAGAGGTGTCGAGTAAGAGGTTAGTATTGATATCACCGAATACAAGGGAATGAGAGTATACAGAAGCAACAGGATCAAGTACTGTCTCAAGAGAAGAAAAAAAGTTTATTCCTGGTGGACAATACATAACCCCCAATACAATTTTCTGGTGGCTCACTTCAACTTCTATAAAGATGTATTCGGCTGATGCCGAGTAAGAAGAGGGAGATTGGAACAAAATTTTATACGAAAGATTGCTGCGTAAATATATGGCTACACCTCCACCAACTTTATCAGTGCGGTCATTTCTTATCAGTATATAGCCAGGTATGTATGCAACCAAAAATGAATCAAGGCAATATGATAAAATAATAAAAATAAAACAAATATTATAAAAATACTAGAGTTCGTGCGTACATAATAATTCCTTAGCATTTTGCTTTGGTATTTTTTTTTTGTATATTCACATCTGGAAGTTCACATATATTTTTACACAATGGACGCACAACTCTCAAGTAATTTGGAAGACCTTGAGAAATTCTTCACTTCCCGCATGGCAGAGTATGACAGGAAGTTAGAAGGGATGAAAACTGGACCTGCTGCCAATCCTGATATTGCCACATTATCCCGTGAGTACGCTGAATTTAAGTCTGTCATCTGGGGTGCCATTACAAGAATAAAAACTCAGTTGGAACTGTTGACACTGGCACAGGACAGGCATGAGATGGTAATGCGTAAAAAAGTGCTTCTATTTCATGCGCTTCCTGAGGAGAAGAATGAGAATCTTAATGAATCTGTTCTTCGAGTCATCTCCGTTAAACTGAAGTTACCAGACTTCCCACGGGACAAGCTGCAAGCCTACCACCGTCTTGGCTCCTCTGGTTCTAAACCCCGCCCTGTGCTCGTTAGATTTGCTGCTATGGAGCACCGTCACCATGTTTGGGATAACAAAACAGGTCTTAAAGGTTCTGGTATTACTATGTCAGAATTCCTGACTAGGCCAAGGCATCTGGCCTTCACCACCGCTCGTAAGCATTTTAGAATCAAAAGCTGCTGGTCTGTGGAGGGAAGAATTGTTGTCCTGCTCCCCGATAAGACAAGACGCAAAGTGGATACATTGGCGGAGGTTAAGAAACTGATTGAAGATTATTCATCGGCCACAGGAATGACTGGCACCGGCGGTACCGAGAGTTCACAGCAGGTCTATAGGAAAACCCGGCGCCATAAGTGATTTACTTCGCCTGTGCATCAGTTTTCTTTTACTGGACCTTATTGGCAACTATTGCTTTGGGTATCTTTATTTACTTGTTGCATTTTTTTTAAATTTCATTTTGTCTTGTTTCTTTTTCTCCATGTGGGTGGTTCTTGAATATCTTTGTGAATTTTCAATTTACGTCATAGTAGGTAATTTTAACTTTTATTGCTACAGGCACGGTACCTTTAAATATTTTTATTTTGTAATTTATTTTACTTAAACCGTTTCACTAATGAAAGTATTGTATCTACTTTGTTTATAATCCGTGACGTTTAGTTGACAGTGGCATGCTTTTTCACCGACATGTCATTTTTATTTTTTTCTTCCTTGGCTTTTTTTTTTCAACTGTAGCAATGAATGTGTTTTTTATTATATTTTGTTAAGTCTCTTTCAACATGCCCGTGAGCATTTGGTGAGTTTGGCAGCCCGCAATGTCTCAGGATTTTTATTATTTTATTTTTGCTTTCGGTATTTTTGTTTTATATTTTATTTTTATATATTTTTGTTTATTTTCTATATATTTTATCTAGCATGGCAGATGATATCCTCATTGACTTTGATGACAGCTATTTCAGTTGCTCCTCATCTGATAGTGATAGTTTTGTCAGCGCGGGTGGTAACGAGTCCTTCACGCGTGCATCTGACAGTCACAGTCTACATGACCAACTCTCCTCCCTTTTTTCCATTTACCCTCGTAATCTCAATCTCGCACATATCAACGCCCAAAGTGTTCCTGGACATTATTCTGATCTCATCGCCTCTATTGATTGTGCTCATCTTGATGCCTTGTTGATTTCCGAATCCTTTCTTAAGCCTTCTCTCCCTTCTTCTCACTTCGTCATACCAGGTTTTATTCTGTTGCGCAATGATAGAGTGGGTAAGCAATGTGGCGGTGTTGCGATCTATCTACGTGATAATATTCCTTATCAACTGCTTAGCGCCTCTCCTGCTCACTCTGAATCTGCTGAACACCTTTTTATTGAAATAAATCTTCATCATACAAAAATACTTATAGCAGTTTACTACAGTCCAAGCCTTCGCACTGATTATTTTGATTCCCTTGACAATCTCCTCAATGAATTTTGCCCTAATTATAAGCATGTAATTCTGAAGGGTGACCTTAATACATGCCTCGTCAAAAATGACTAACGGACTCACCGACTTCAAGACCTTTTAACATCCTATAATCTTCACATTTTACCTCTTTCGACTACCCACCACGTGCCTAACCGTAAACCCTCTCTCCTTGACCTTATAATTGTATCTTCCTGCGATTTGGTGGCGTGTCATGGTCAACTTACTGCCCCTTTTTCTTATCACGACCTTCTATATTTATCCTATTGTATTTCTCCCCCTAAGAGGGTTCCTCATCATATTTTCCGTCGTAATTTTAAGGGTATAAACTTGGAGAAATTTCATCAAGAGGCTATGAATATTGACTGGTCTCCTATTTATAACAGTGATAATGTTGATGCTGTTAGAAATAGTGCAATGTAATTTCACCTTTATCTTCTTTACCGACTGCTCCTGTAAGACCTGATATTGCAACACTTACTGTCATGTTTTGTCTATGGTAATTTTTGTCTTTGAACTGTTGTTGAAAACTAAGTTTAAAATAAAAACCACATTTCGTTAAAAACACTGCGTTGTTTATTTTATCAGAATAGGTTACGGTCCCAGACACATAACTCGAAAAATAAGAAAAACAGGAAGTTATTGTTCGAAGAAAAATACTTACTCGCAATCCGTTTGCGGCTTGATCAAGAGAGGTTATAGTTTGCGGCGTGGCAACGTGGGCAAGGAGAAAGAAAACTTGTTTGAGTGCATAACAAGGAAGGTCAGCGAAATGGAAGTTCATCTAAGTAATAACAGCTTGATGAAGCTGGAAGGCACTAACAACTGGAATATCTGGAAGTTCCAAACTACAGTTTTACTACGAGGTCAGGGTTGGTTAGATGTTGTCGAAGGACGAGCTTTGAAACCCGAAGATCCCACTGAACGAGTTGCTTGGGAGAATAAAGACGCGAAGGCACAAACACTATTAGTTACAAGAATGACTGAAAACGTTATGTTACACGTTATATCGTGTTCTACCTCAGCTGAAATGTGGAGAACGCTGCAGAGCGTTTATGAGCAGAAAACTGAAACCAACATCCATATGATTCAGCAGCGCTTCTTTCAATATAAATTTGAAACAGGCACTGAGATGTCAACATTCTTGTCTAAGATCCAAGAACTACAAAATCAACTCAAACAGTTGGGAGAAAAAGTGTCAGACAAATTTGTAATAACAAAGATATTAATGTCATTACCTGAAGAGTATAAACATTTTGTATCAGCTTGGGAGTCAGCTCCCGACGATAGACAAACGATGGATAATTTGGTTGCAAGATTGCTCGTAGAAGAAGAACGGGTGAAAGAAAAGAATGGACAATCATCATCTTCAGGCTCATCAGCTTTCTTTGTTAAGGATAAAAAGAATATAAAGTGTTATAAATGTAACAAAATGGGACACTTTCTTAGTGAGTGTAAAAGTAATAAAAATAACAATAACTTTAAAAGTGAAGGACAGAATAACATGTGTTTTTATTGTGGAAAGACTGGACATAACAAATCTCAGTGCTGGTTTAAGAAGAATAAAGTGCAAAAGAAAAGTAATGCGTTTGTAGTGTCAAACTCATTAAAAGGACATTGTCAATCTCAGTGGTTAGTAGACACTGGGGCCAGTGAACACATGTGCCGAGACCGTGAACTGTTTACATCATTTAACAGCACTGAACAAGACTCTGTTATTGTTGGTAATGGTGCTGCGATTAGAGTTCTAGGTTATGGACAGATAGTGGTAGAGGTATATGACGGGTGTGAGTGGATTCATACAACTAGTGTTATTCGTTCCAGAATTAAAAACAAATCTATTCTCTGTTAACTGTGCATCGGACAAAGGTTATATCATGTTAACAGATGAACACTCATGTAAATTCTATAAAAACAATAAAATTTGTGCGGTTGCTAATAGAGTTGGAAACTCATACTACTTGGAGTTACGCTATAAAAGTAAAGTGGCTAATGTGGCTAAGAAATTTAAAAATACACTGCAAGAGTGGCATGAAAGATTAGCACACCAAAATTATGAATATGTAAGGAAAATACTGTTGAAAAATAACATTGATGTAAAACAAACTCCAGTTACAAAATGTGAGAGTTGTTTAGAAGGAAAAATACATAGATTGCCATTTGGAAATAGTGAAACTCTTACTAAGAAAACAGGTGAATTAATCCATGCTGATACCTGTGGTCCTATGGAGGTTACATCAATTGGTGGATCAAAATACTATGTAATCTTTAAAGACGACTTTTCAAACTATAGGTCGGTCTATTTTGTAAAGAATAAGTTCGAGATAAAGAAGTGTATCGAAGATTTTGTTAACAAGGCAGAGAATGTGACTGGAAATAAAATAAAGATGTTCAGAACTGACAATGGTCTTGAGTTTATCAACAGGGAGGTTAAGGAAATATGTTCCAAACGTGGCATACTACATCAAACAATTGTACCGTACACCCCTGAACAAAACGGAAAAGCTGAACGAGAGAACCGGACATTAGTTGAAGCTGCTCGAACAATGCTGAATGCATGCAAGGATTTGCCAAAATCATTATGGGGTGAGGCTATAAACACAGCTGCATTTATTTTGAATAGAACGGGAAGAAGTAAAGACAGTGAAAAATCGCCCTATGAAGTGTGGTTTGGAAAAGACTTTGACATTCATCAATTACAGCCATTTGGGACCCCTGTGTACGCCCATATTCCGAAAGAAAAAAGAAAGAAATGGGATAGCAAAGGTGAAAAAGGGTATATGGTTGGTTATGGAGAAACTGTTAAAGGATTTAGAATATACTTCCCACATAAGAATGATGTAGAAATAAAGCGAGATATAGTTCTCTTAAAAAATGAACAAAATTATAGTGAAGTTGAAATAAAATTGAATTCCACAGAAGAAAATGATACTAGGGCTAATGAGTTGAATGATAAACTGGAAACTACATCAGCTGCTCTCAATGAAACTGTGAAAACAGTAAGTATGCAAGAAGAGTCTGGATCGGAATATTCTCTAAGTGAAGCCAGTGACAGCTCAATAGAGTCGATAATTCAGCAAAGAGAACCCAGCAAGCGGGTAAAGAAACCACCTGTTTACTATCAATGTCAAAATGTTCATACTGAACAGGGTGAACCTGTTACTTATGCAGAGGCCATGCTGAGAAGTGACAGCGGAAAATGGAAGGAGGCAATTGATAGAGAAATGCAAACACTTGAAGAAAATAATACTTGGGAAATATGCAAAGTACCAGAAAATCAAAAAGTTGTAAGTAGCAAATGGGTATTTAAAATTAAACGGAGTGACCAAGATTTTCCTCAGTATAAAGCAAGGTTGGTGGCGAGAGGTTTCGAACAAGATGATATTTTAGATTTAAATGAATGTTACGCTCCTGTTGCAAAATTGTCAACAGTTAGGCTCTTTGTAATAATTGCAACTAAATTAAATTTGCCAATAATTCAAATGGATGTGACTGGAGCCTTCCTGTATGGCAATATTAATGAGAATGTTTATGTTAGCTTGCCAGAAGGAGCATACTCGGGTAGCAATAGAATTGTAAAATTGAATAAATCACTCTATGGTCTCAAAAATTCTCCAAAATGTTGGAATACTAAAGGAGATGGCCCAATTAAAGTATGGACGACTGCCCTGGAATGTATACACAAAACTACTATTGTTATATAATCTTGAATCACTGTATATTCATATTTTGTGTGAAAAAAGTTTCAGGAACTTGTCAAATGTCTACAATCTTGAAAAATAAATTCCTCATCTACTGGCTCAATAAATCAGCAAACTTCTTATAAAATGCTTTTGCTATAAGTTTTTATTCAGGAGTTTTTACTGTCGCATACACATCACTTAACAAGTATGGTGCGAACATGAATCAACGTACAGTCACCTGCAAAAGTGCATACATACCTAAAATCCTTGTTATCTTGACTTGAAGTTCATATTCGTTTGCCAATTATGTATGCACTTTTACAGGTCTGTACATTGCAGTTTGTATTGATTTGTGGTATATAAGTGGTACTAGTTGTTGCCCCGCGGCTTCGCCCGCGTGGTTATTCTTTATATTAAAGAAATATATTTTTATTTGTGATGTATGTGAGAATTCTATCAACACAAAGAACAACCAGCATGTATTCAAATACACTCTGAACTGACCATATAGCAGATTATTTTTCTTAATATTTATGCAAAACTAAATGTATAACTAGTTGCAACAGACATGATTCAGAAAAAGGAAACAAAAAAATAATGATTTCTTAATATTTTCAGGAGAAAAATGTACTTAAATAAAAAAACATAGTTTTAAAGTGCGATTCATTTATTTGGACTGCAATAAACACATTAAACAATATTTTTCTAATTAAAAAATATAGAATGTGCCAGCTGCAGATCGTAAAAGCTGGTCCAGAGAATAAGTTAACGTATCGTTTATTATGATACACCCATTTGATTTAGGTTCCCCTAACAGAATGACAAATACATACACATTATGTGTATTTATCAATCTGTCAATCTTACAAGAATATCATCTAAAAATGAGGCCGGAGCAGACAGATTTTCTTGATGTCTACCCCATGCCAAATACCAAATTACTGTCATTACATGACAGCAGCAACCAACCGTCCTATTGCCTACTATACAGCTGCAGTAATATGACAATATCTCTTCTACAGGATTACCTGTTCTTTCAGATTCATATAAAATGTACACATAATATATTTTTGAGCTAACATGCCTTGATTTTATTCGACCTCTTAGGAGTCTAGGTCTTGTTCCACCTAAATGATCGATCCCCTCAAGTTCAGGACATACTTCGATTTCATAGGTACCATTTCTCCTTGTGTGCTCCCCATAGTAGGACCGTGCCTGTTTCACTTGGTATGGTCCTAATGAAATTAATAATAATTCATTATACTCCATGACAGGGAAGTTTTGCAACTGAGGAAGATTACCGTCAACTCTAATAAAAATGCGAGTTTGTCTATTTAAATTATTCTCTATAACAAAAGCTCCTAGAAGATTAGGCTGGTCCATGAATCGTTCCACCCTTTCAATTATCTCATTTGCATTGGGGCCATCTTCTATAAGGACATGGTATTTATTAATCATTGCAGCGGCTATTTTAAAGTCTTCTATCAGGTGGCCTGACGCTAGGTTAAAAAATCGTTGTCGAAATAATTTGAAGTCGCGCTTGAAACGCCCGTTTACCACTTCTACAGGCCACCTGCACAATGTTACTTTTCTACTTTTATTTGCCTGCAGCGTTGATAATTGTCTTTGACCATGTCCTAGTGATTCAGGTTTTACAATATTATAACCTAAACTTTCTAGGAGTGATATGGAGTCCCTGAACCCTCTATCCAAGATAAAAACATCACCTGCATGAAAAAGTTGACGATATGGACTATCTTCCTCTTCAAATAAATGTTTCATAATCTCTGCATCAGTTTGAGTGGCAGCAAATGGTCCAAGAACATCAATAATATGCCCATCACATGAGACAATCATAAAAGGTTTAACTAAATTGTCATATTTATGCAAACTATATGTCTTTTTTTGGTAAAGATAATTCGAGCTTTTCTGCACATAAATGTACGTACCATCAAATATGGCTATCGCGGGCCTATTTTCATTTCCAAACAGAGCATTGGGTATTCTTAAATTCCTATCCACAATTTCAGAATGTGTCAAGTGATTTGTGCCAATATGATTTGGAACAAAATGTGTAGTTAAAGACTGTCTTACTTTTTTTAATATTGCAATCAATGTAGAGCGTGACACTCCAAAAAAAGAAGAAAGCCTTCTGTCAGTCTCACCCGTTCTTAATTTTGCTAAATAAATAGCCAGAGCATGTTTGGGTCTTCTTAAACTTAATGGAGGCAAAGAATTAAAAAGATCCAAAAAATTGGCAACAGTTAAACCTGTCCAATAATGACAAATGACATTTTCCATATGCATAACATTTTCAAAATTAAATGTGGGGTTTGCAGACTTTGTGATAGTTAACATATCTTCGATTTGACTTGCAGTGAAATAAGAATAAATATTAGGATTATCCATCAAAATGTTCCATGAATCTAATAATAAATGAGTTTCACAAACTCTAGTACTGCGAGGAATATATAACTTACATTTATCAATTAGTAACTTCTTAATAAATAATGGAATCACATGTAACCGCTGCGGAAAAGTACAGCCTCCAAAAACACAGTGTGATGAAGTGTTGGCAACCCGTTTATAATTTGGCAGATTTATTTCTGGTTCAGATGCAAATTCAGGTGCTGGTTCAGGTGCTGGTTCAGGTGCTGGTTCAGGTGCTGGTTCAGGTGCTGGCTCCGATCTTGATTGTGGTGGTGCTGGCATAAGACTTGCTTCATTCACAACACGGTTGGAATCTTGAAGTGATAGCCTTTCATGTCTCACCCAACAACTATGACATGCATAGTTTGTAATCTAAAAACAAAAACATCACTTAAAAGAAACAAATAATAATTATTGTGGGTACTTAGAAACTTATTTGTTGGTGCTTAGTTGGGACAGAAAATAGCATAAATCTTTTTAATACAAGGATAATTTGGGAAAATGATACAAGCCCATAAGTTATGAACTGTCATATTAAAACTTACCCGATGTAAAGCTGGATGTGACTGCGGTAAATTCTGCAACATTGAATGGTTCCTTTCCAATGTATGTTGCTGTCGTGCTTTTCTAAGAGAATGGCCACAAGCAACACATAACATTGTGAATCCGAACAAACGCCCATCTGCAGCTATATTCGAATTCAGCAGTTCGAAACACACATGGCATATATTGCTCTCCATTGGTATCTAAAAGTAGAACATATGACATCCAGCATCAATAATATGTATAAATGAATTCGCGATAATTCGGTACAAAGTGAATTAGCCGAACTTAAACAGCCGGCATTTTGCGGTTGTTTATTTTGTCACATAACCTCGGCAAAACAACAAGGTTCTTGCAGTTTGGCATAAGCCTTTAAAATGTGCAATCATTTCTTACCTCAACAGATAGCCATCCTGTTAGGATAGCACGTAGATCATTAGGCAATGAAGCGGTGGTATGCCTCCGTAGCCTCCGTATATCAACATCACAATTGATACACCTCATATCGATAGGAAGATAAGTCCGAGTCCGTATAGAATAGCTTAAGGTCAGTAGGTAGGCGATCAATTACAGTCCAGTAAACAAGCAAGGGTCAATCAATTATAAATATCAGATAAAAAGCTCAACGAAACAACGAACGGAAGAACGAACGAGTGACGTCTGAGCGATGTTCAATTCAAACGTAACTTCTCGTCGGTCTGACCAGTGTTGCCAGATCATAAAATCGATTTTTCATAAATATATATTTTTATCGATTTAAGTAACACAATCAATTCCAAATGTACAGCAAACTAATTATTTTTTAAGTAAAATATATAGATTGTTATTAAATATACCTTAACATATTGAAGCGGTCCCAAAATAACGCTTCTTACTAAGCGTATATACTGTACATGTTGATAAATATCGATTAAATCGAAATCAGTAATCGTACAGGAAGTTAATAAAAACTTTTAAATGGCAACACTTAACGCGTTGTTGTAAAGGAAGCCATAAAAGGAAGTGAAATAAGATTAAGAATCTTTTATTATAGAAAATAATTTTGACAAGTTCTAGGAAAAATAGTAATACGTGATAATTAATTAATTAATATTTCAGTATTAAAGGAGAATAACATATAAGTATACATTCCTAGGGCAGTTTTGGGCCATCTCCTTTAATGCTGTTATGCTTAAAGAAGGTTTTGTAAGATCAAATTGTGACTCTTGTCTCTACACAAAGTGTGCTGATAGTTATCAAATTTACTTACTATTGTATGTCGATGATGTTCTGATATTCGGATCAAATAATGATTTAGTAAAGCAGGTAAAAATTGTATTAAGCAAAGAATTCAAAATGAAAGATTAAGGATTTGTAACTGATTACTTAGGCATAGCTATAAAACAAAATTTACATACAGGAGTAACTGAACTGAGCCAAAGAAAATATTTAGAGAATGTATTAAAAAGATTTGGAATGTATGATTGCAAGCCCATGTCTACACCAATAGATCAGAATATAAATCCAAAACTTTTTCAAAATAATAGTACAGTAGATAAAAACATTGAAAAGTTATGTAGACAAATGATAGGATCTCTAATGTATGCTGTATCAGGCACTAGACCTGATTTATGTTTTACTGTGTCTTTATTAAGTAGATATCAAAAATGTGCCAATGATATGTTGTTGAGTGCTCTGAAGAGAGTGTTACGTTATATTAAACATACTCTAGATTATAAGTTAGTTTATAAATGTACTGATAATGTTTTAGAGGGGTACTGTGATGCAGACTGGGGAGGCGATCTTAGTGACAGAAGATCAACTACAGGCTACCTGTTTAAATTTTCTGATTGTTTAATCTCGTGGAGTTCAAAGAAACAGGCGTCTGTAAGTTTATCCTCTACAGAATCAGAATATGTTGCTATTAGTATGGCGGCTAGCGAAGCTTGCTGGCTGGTTAATTTGTTAAATGATTTTAAAATAACTAATGTATATCCAGTACCTATTTATTGTGATAATCAGTCGGCTATATCTGTTGCCTGCACAGACACTGTCAAACGTTTGAAACATATTGATATTCGTTATCACTTTATAAAGGAATTAGTTAAGAATAATAAGTTGTGTTTAAAATATGTTAAAACGAGTGATCAACCTGCAGATATGCTTACAAAATCTTTAAGTAAAGAATTGATAACTCGTTTCTTAGGAAAATGTAGTGTAGGTAATTCTAAACAGATGTAATATGTACTTATGTTATTTACTACGATCTTGAGGTGCAATTACATTGAGCGGGGGTGCTAGAAATAGTGCAATGTAATTTCACCTTTATCTTCTTTACCGACTGCTCCTGTAAGACCTGATATTGCAACACTTACTGTCATGTTTTGTCTATGGTAATTTTTGTCTTTGAACTGTTTTTGAAAACTAAGTTTAAAATACAAACCACATTTCGTTAAAAACACTGCGTTGTTTATTTTATCAGAATAGATGCGAAGGTGGAATGCTTTAACAATGCTGTAATCAACATTTACAATATACATGCTCCCCTCAGACGTATTAAGGCGAAACGAAACCCTACACCGTGGCTTTCTAGCGAAATTAAAGAAACTATGGTACGAAGAGATAAAGCCAAGCGCAGGTATAAGCGACATCCGACTGAACACAATCTCTCTCTTTTCAAGGTTCTTCGCAATCGCTGCAGTCGTATGTGTAGAGATGCTAAAAGAAGGTATTTTCATGATTCTCTCGTTGATCGTAGCCCTGCTGATGTCTGGAGGTTTCTTAGATCTGTGGGTATTGGTAAATCTTCGGTTCTTGATCACAGTAACTTAGACCCAAACGACATTAACAGACATTTTTCTCTTCCGCCTGTTACTCTGTCTTCCGCTTCTAAATCTGACACATTGAATTAACTATCCAAACTTCCTGTTCCGCCTTACCCTGCCTTTGAGTTTTCATGTATTACTGAGGATGAAGTTGAAAGATTTATTTTTCATGTCACTTCTAACGCGGCTGGGGATGATCAGATCTCTGCAAAAATGATAACGCTCCTTCTCCCTGCTATTCTTTCTGTTGTTACTCATATAATTAATTTCTCCCTAACTTCCGGATATTTCCCTGCGTCTTGGAAACTAGCTCATGTCATTCCCTTACCTAAAGTCTCTAATCCTTCATCACTTTCACAGCTTAAACCTATATCTATCTTACCCTTTTTATCTAAAGTTTCTGAGCTGATTGTTCAAAGGCAGTTATCTTATTTTTTTAATCATAACAACATAATTAGTCCTTATCAGTCAGGTTTCCGTGCGGGGCATAGTACTGTGACGGCTTTGCTTAATGTTACCGATGACATCCGCTGGGCTATGGAAAACAAATCCCTAACTTTGATTGTACTTCTCGATTTCAGCAGTGCCTTCAACTCTGTTGATTTTGATGTCCTTCTCGGAATTCTCCGGTCTATTAACGTGTCACCTGTTGCTCTTGCCTGGTTTTCTTCCTACCTTTGGGGTCGCTCGCAGTGTGTTCGCCTCGGAGAAATCTCCTCTGACTGGCGTGAGCTCAGTGCTGGTGTGGGGTGGTGTTCTTTCTCCTTTGCTTTTCTCTGTGTTTATTAATACTGTTTCTAATATTCTTTCTTCTAGTATACATCTCTATGCAGACGATTTGCAGCTTTATCGGCATTGCTTGGCTGATGAGGTTGAGACAACTGTGGCTTCCATGAACGATGACTTATACAAGCTGAGTCGCTGGGCTAGCTCTTTTGGATCATTAATAAATCCATCGAAATCTCAGGCAATGCTCATTGGTGGTAAGCATTTGCGCAGTCGTATTGACCTGTGTGACTTACCCCCATTACTTCTAGATGGTTCGGTTATATCTTTTGCGGAAACTGCGAAGAACCTCGGTGTTATTTTTGATTCTACACTTAGCTTCAAAATAAAAAAGTTCCTGGTCTATTTAAACTTGAAATGCGGACTAAAGTTATAACCGAATTTGTTGGACTTCGATCGAAGTTATATTGTATTAAAACCACCAATAGCAAAATAAAAAAAGCAAAAGGAATTAAGAGAAACATTGTGCGTGATTTTAATGTATCGGATTATGAAAAATCTTTGCATGAAGGTAACGTAATTACATACATACATAAAATCACGCCTCTTTCCCGGAGGGGTAGGCAGAGACTACCTCTTTCCACTTGCCACGATCTCTGCATACTTCTTTCGCTTCGTCCACATTCATAACTCTCTTCATACAAGCTCGGCGGTTTCGGGTACTTTGGACCTGACCCTTTACCAGGACGTCCTTAATTTGATCAAGATACGTTCGTCTAGGTCTTCCCACTCCGACCTTTCCCTCCACACTCTCCTTGTATATCTGCTTAGTCAACCTGCTTTCATTCATCCTCTCCACATGACCGAACCATCTTAACATACCCTTTTCTATTCCTGTAACTACATCTTCTTTCACATCACAACATTCCCTTATCACGCTGTTCCTTATCCTGTCACTCAATTTCACACCCATCATACTCCTTAACGCTCTCATTTCCACTGCATTTATTCTGCTTTCATGCTTCTTTTGCCATACCCAACTTTCACTCCCATACATTAATGTCGGGACCAACACGCCCCTGTGCACAGCCAGTCGAGCCTTTTTGGATAGTTTCTGACTGCTCATAAAGGCATGCAAAGCTCCATTCACCATGTTCCCCGCGTTCACTCTCCTTTCAATATCACTATCATACTTGCCATCTGATGTAAACTTTGATCCTAGATATACAAACTCTTTCACTTGCTCCACTTTTTCTCCTCCAATCAAAATATTACATGCTGTCATTTCTTTCTCCATTTCAAAAACCAGTGTTTTAGTTTTACTTACGTTCACTTTCATTCCTTTCTCTTTTAAAGCTTC
The DNA here is from genome assembly GCF_032362555.1 of Amyelois transitella. Classification (NCBI taxonomy): domain Eukaryota; kingdom Metazoa; phylum Arthropoda; class Insecta; order Lepidoptera; family Pyralidae; genus Amyelois; species Amyelois transitella. Next base: position 9,292,755 of record NC_083536.1, read on the forward strand.
ATGCATACAGTTTACCATCTCCTGTAACTCCTCCGCTGATGACGCCAGTATAACCTGATCGTCGGCATAGAGCAGACATTTGACGAGTAACTCATTCATCCTTAATCCACTTTTAGACTCTTTCAAATCTGTCAAACAGCTATCCATAAATAGGTTGAACAGCCACGGTGTCGCAACACATCCTTGCCTAACGCCTTTCTCAATCTTAAACCACTCAGTGTGCGCTCCGTTTATCCTGACACAAGCACTCGAATCCTCATATAAGGATTTCAGTGCTCGTATTAAGAGACTGCTCACCCCATGCATAGAAAGTGCTGACCACAATTCATTCCTCTCAACTCTGTCATAGGCCTTTTCCAGATCTACGAATGTGCAATAGACTTTTTGACTCTTGGCCAAAAACTTTTCGGCTATGCACCGCAAGGAAAAGACCTGATCAGTACATCCCATTCCCTTTCGAAATCCCGCTTGAGCATCCCATATTTTGTCATCAGTTTCATTCCTGACTCTATTAATCAATACCTTAGCATACAATTTGCCGACGACGCTAAGCAGGCTTATACCACGATAATTTTTGCAGTCCAGCTGTGACCCTTTTCCTTTGTAAAGTGGCACGATAACAGCCTTACACCAATCTTTTGGTACTCGGCCGCTTCTCCAACACAAATTGAAAAGGCAGTACAACTGACTAGCTACTACGCCTTTTCCTGCTTTAAGCATCTCGACCGACACTCTATCACACCCAGCAGCCTTTCCCGCTTTCATACTCTTAAGTGCTTCCACAATTTCGAACATTTCAATTTCGCCTTCCATCTCATTCTCCTTTTCTTCGCTATAGCAGAAATCTTTCTTATTTCCTTCCTTTTTTTCAAATAAACTTTCAAAATAGTCCTTCCATATCTTTAGTACACATTCTTCTCCTTTCACAACGCTACCATCCTGGCATCTGATCCTAGTCAGCTCTCTGGTTATAGTATTTCCTCGGGCTGACCTTACGGATTTCCAGAATACTTTCAGATTTGACTGAAAGTCTTCTGATAGCCTTTTATCAAAATCCTCTTTATACTCTTCTTTCTTTCTAATCACAGCTTTCTTAACCAAATCTTTCATTTTCTTATATTCCTTACGTGCTTCATTCACATCTTCATCTATAACCTCTTGCATTCTTAAGTTAGCTTTTGCTGCTAACAAATCCAGCCATGCTTTCTTCTTTAATCGCACAAGTTCTTGCACATCTTTACTCATCCACGCATTTTTGTGATTTTTTCCTTTCCTTCTTCTACTTACACCACACACTTCAACAGCTACTTTCACAATTCTTTCTTTAAGTTCCTTCCATCCATCTTCAATATCGCTCATTTCATCTAAATCTTCAAATTCATCCTTCAGTCTATTAATATACTTCTTACCTACATCCATATCTTGCAAATTTTCCACTTTTACTCTTTCCAAAGCGCTGGTTTGCTCCCTTACCCTGTGCCGCCAGCGATTGAAGATACCCCTTATCCGGGATATCACCAGTAAATGGTCCGAGTCAATGCCAGCACCGCGATATGCACGGGTATCCAGCACTTTGTTCTTCAATCTTTCATCTACAATCACAAAGTCTATCATACTTTTTAAAATACCTTCCACTCTTGTGTAGGTGTGGATCTCTTTATGTTGAAACATTGAGTTCGACACAAAAAGATCCCACTCTAGACAAATTTCTAATACACTTCTTCCATTATCATTCACCTTTTCGTCACCAAACGCACCAAGCACCTTTTCATATCCATCACGCTTTACACCCACCCATCCATTAAAATCACCTAACATAATAATCTTCTCATTTGGCTTGGTAACTTTCAATACTTCTCTTACACTATTCCAGAACTCCTCGTTTTCGCTTTTTGCTGATGTTGTACCCCTCGAACCCACATCCCAAGGTGCATAAACACCTAGAACGAAGATCCGAGTGATTCCAACTTTCAGCCTAATCCATAGAAGACGAGGACTGACACACTCATACTCATTCACGCACTCAGCCATTCGTGCAGAAAGAATTAGACCGACCCCTTGACAGCCTCGGCTGGTACTGGAAATTCCAGACCAATACGCCGTGTAAGGGCCGTGCTGCGTCGCGTCGCATCCTTTCCGCTTCGTTTCATTCACGCACAACACATCCAAACGTCTTTCATCCATCATCTGGCATACTTCCTCAATCTTATCCTTCATTCCTCCTCTTACATTCATCGTCGCAAAGCGGCTTTCAGCAGACCGCATACCGCTCCCGCCGGGAACGAGACGTGATGGGGTGCGGACACCATCGCCGCCATTTATATGCTTTTTAAGGTTCATAATGCGATTCCCACGAGACGCTAGGGAAAAATTTTGTCCGCCCCAGCAGAGCCCCGCATGCCAGGGTAAGGCTAGCCATTACCTGGGGGTCGCCCAACCCCATGGCGGAAGTGGCACGCTGGAGACTAGGCCCGCCCCTAGCCATGCATCCATCGGCGCGGCAGACCTTAGATTGGCAGGGATTTACATTAAAGAGGAATCCCAAGTCTATCCCTTAGTCGGCTCTTACGACATCCGTGGGAAAGAGATGGAGTGGTCCTATTCTTTTGTAATGGTGCCGGGAACCACACGGCACGGCAAACGTAATTCGTAAAACAAATATTTTATTTAAATCAATTAAACATGAATTATTTACATGTGCCGCAAATAAAATTGCTTTATCAGCTGATGATGATAAGAGAGCCATATCAAAGAATAAGATTTCGACTAAAGCATGGGGGCACACAAGTATATTTAATTGTTAACAGGTTTTGAAAATGGATACTTATTTGTTAAATTTAAATGTTTTAAAAAAACATACATATTTGTAACATATTTCATATTTTGTTTATATTCTAAGTCAGAAAGTGTCTGTATTGTTTGTAAATATATAGGAAAAAGAATAAAATGGGTATAATAAAATAATAAATTGTTTTATTAATTCATATTTTTAAAATAAAAAGTTTTATAAAGAAAGTAATGACGAAAGAATACTATGAACATGCTCACAAGGTATAAATTACATAAATTAAGCCCTACAGTAAGTTGTAAACTTGAGTCGCAAAATACTAACTCAACAATACTATATTTTGTTAATTCATGTATGGAAAACCATACTCGGGACAAACTGAAAAAACAGATCGTTTACATCTTGACCCGGTCGGGGATCGAACCCAAGGTCTCCGTGTCTCAGTTCAGCATGATAACCGCTGAGCCACGGAGCTCGTCAAACCGCTGTGTGGACGAAGCGTTCTCTGCATGTATTTTTTGTTCATTGTAATAAATTTTATTGATATACCTTGGTATCTAATTACAATATGAATGAACGTGTTCTAACGTGAAAAGTAATTTGAACGACTATGACGCAAAACATTTTAGCAAGGACAAAATCGCGCCGCGCATGCATTTTTATTTGAGTGCAGTGCGCAAACTGTATGTGACATGTATCACTTTTGTACGATCAAGCGTATAGTCCACACCACAGGACGTTGCTTCCAATAAATTTAAGTATTTAAAAACTAAAACAAAGGTAAGTTGCTTTATATATTTAATTGTTTCTTATAGATATAAGATTGATTTAATGTTATTCTAAATTTATGTTTTTTTACAGACGCCGCAATACGTAGATGATGTGACTGCGAATTCAGATAATGAAACATTTATTCCCGATTCTTTTGAACATGCTCAACGTCTATCAGATGGATTGACTGAGGAATTAATTAAAATACAAGCTTTCGAAAAAACCAAAAGTAAAGGCGCGTGAACAGAAGGTACGAAAAAATTTATTTCTTTATTATTAATTTAAATAAGATGGTATAAACCACACAGATTGAGCTAGCCCCATAGTAAGTGGTAAACTTGTGTCGCAGGATAAGTACCAACGATACTATAATTTTTAATAAATCCCACCCAGGTCAATCTAATAAACACTATTTTTCCATGTTAGCCTGGTCGGGGATCAAACCCGTTTTATTAGAATAATTGTTATGTGTATTTTTATTTTTTGCTACAGACAACAGGACGCGATATCGCTATCTTTCCAGATAGTGAAACATTAATACCAGAGTCATTTCAATGTCCTCGAGATTCGTTTGGATTCTCCGAAGAACTTTTCAAGATACAGAGTCGTCCCACCGAACAATCAAAATTAAGTACTCATAAACGGAAAATGAAGTTAAAGGGGGGTCGCAATAAGGTAGATTTTTCCAAAAAGATTGTCAAATCACATGTTCCCCATCAATCGTTTGTGATAAAAAGTGCTCCCCACAAAGGTCTTAGACTGATCAAGATTCAAGTGCTTGACTTAGAGTGTAATCAATTAATAAGTGACTGTCTTCAGGACGATAGGATCTTATTGAGCTCTCAATATGTGGTAAAAGATGTTGTTGATGAAATTATGACCCAGACTGAAAAAATTATTAGTAATATTTCAAAAAAAATTTGTAACTATAGTTATACCAATTGGTTTTAAAATTATATATAAATGTATGTCAATTAATGTAATTTCCTTTATCAGTTTTCATGTCATTGTGTTATTTTTTACAGATTTGTGTTATTTGCCTAGTATCAATAAACGTAAAATTTAAAAGATATGTGCCTTTATTTTATAGTTTAATTAGGAACCATAACCTAAATAAATAAAAAAAAGACAGTATATTTTATTCAGTAAAATATTTTTATTATTCGAAAAATCTTATTATAATTTAAATAAAGAATTAAACACAAAATTGTCTTGACACCACTTTTTTAAACTGAGTGCATTTTTCAAAGCACACCTTTTTTTATGATGAACACAATTTAACACCTGATTATTCTCCTCACAATAATCCTCATATAATTTAAGTAATTTAGGACAACCCTTTTCACCCAGTTCTAAAATTTCACAATCGTTGCATAACTCTTGAATCCATACAATCTTCTCATTTCCTTTAACTAAGACATTTTTACTTTTTAAATATGGAATTATAACTCGCCGGAATTCTCGATAATCGATAAACCCTTCATACCAATGTAGTGCCAGATTATTTTCTAACCATCGAACTCGCTTTTTTTCTTCATCAGAAAGAGTTTGTGTGTATTCCTTAGTTGCAATCGAAAATTCATACATACATACATACATATGATCACGTCTATATCCCTTGCGGGGTAGACAGAGCCAACAGTCTTGAAAAGACTGAATGGCCACGTTCAGCTATTTGGCTTAATGATAGAACCGAGATTCAAATAGTGGTGGCCGTGTGGTTCCCGGCACCATTACAAAAGAATAGGACCACTCCATCTCTTTCCCACGGATGTCGTAAGAGCCGACTAAGGGATAGACTTGGGATTCCTCTTTAATGTAAATCCCTGCCAATCTAAGGTCTGCCGCGCCGATGGATGCATGGCTAGGGGCGGGCCTAGTCTCCAGCGTGCCACTTCCGCCATGGGGTTGGGCGACCCCCAGGTAATGGCTAGCCTTACCCTGGCATGCGGGGCTCTGCTGGGGCGGACAAAATTTTTCCCTAGCGTCTCGTGGGAATCGCATTATGAACCTTAAAAAGCATATAAATGGCGGCGATGGTGTCCGCACCCCATCACGTCTCGTTCCCGGCGGGAGCGGTATGCGGTCTGCTGAAAGCCGCTTTGCGACGATGAATGTAAGAGGAGGAATGAAGGATAAGATTGAGGAAGTATGCCAGATGATGGATGAAAGACGTTTGGATGTGTTGTGCGTGAATGAAACGAAGCGGAAAGGATGCGACGCGACGCAGCACGGCCCTTACACGGCGTATTGGTCTGGAATGTCCAGTACCAGCCGAGGCTGTCAAGGGGTCGGTCTAATTCTTTCTGCACGAATGGCTGAGTGCGTGAATGAGTATGAGTGTGTCAGCCCTCGTCTTCTATGGATTAGGCTGAAAGTTGGAATCACTCGGATCTTCGTTCTAGGTGTTTATGCACCTTGGGATGTGGGTTCGAGGGGTACAACATCAGCAAAAAGCGAAAACGAGGAGTTCTGGAATAGTGTAAGAGAAGTATTGAAAGTTACCAAGCCAAATGAGAAGATTATTATGTTAGGTGATTTTAATGGATGGGTGGGTGTAAAGCGTGATGGATATGAAAAGGTGCTTGGTGCGTTTGGTGACGAAAAGGTGAATGATAATGGAAGAAGTGTATTAGAAATTTGTCTAGAGTGGGATCTTTTTGTGTCGAACTCAATGTTTCAACATAAAGAGATCCACACCTACACAAGAGTGGAAGGTATTTTAAAAAGTATGATAGACTTTGTGATTGTAGATGAAAGATTGAAGAACAAAGTGCTGGATACCCGTGCATATCGCGGTGCTGGCATTGACTCGGACCATTTACTGGTGATATCCCGGATAAGGGGTATCTTCAATCGCTGGCGGCACAGGGTAAGGGAGCAAACCAGCGCTTTGGAAAGAGTATAAGTAGAAAATTTGCAAGATATGGATGTAGGTAAGAAGTATATTAATAGACTGAAGGATGAATTTGAAGATTTAGAGGAAATGAGCGATATTGAAGATGGATGGAAGGAATTTAAAGAAAGAATTGTGAAAGTAGCTGTTGAAGTGTGTGGTGTAAGTAGAAGAAGGAAAGGAAAAAATCACAAAAATGCGTGGATAAGTAAAGATGTGCAAGAACTTGTGCGATTAAAGAAGAAAGCATGGCTGGATTTGTTAGCAGCAAAAGCTAACTTAAGAATGCAAGAGGTTATAGATGAAGATGTGAATGAAGCACGTAAGGAATATAAGAAAATGAAAGATTTGGTTAAGAAAGCTGTGATTAGAAAGAAAGAAGAGTATAAAGAGGATTTTGATAAAAGGCTATCAGAAGACTTTCAGTCAAATCTGAAAGTATTCTGGAAATCCGTAAGGTCAGCCCGAGGAAATACTATAACCAGAGAGCTGACTAGGATCAGATGCCAGGATGGTAGCGTTGTGAAAGGAGAAGAATGTGTACTAAAGATATGGAAGGACTATTTTGAAAGTTTATTTGAAAAAAAGGAAGGAAATAAGAAAGATTTCTGCTATAGCGAAGAAAAAGAGAATGAGATGGAAGGCGAAATTGAAATGTTCGAAATTGTGGAAGCACTTAAGAGTATGAAAGCGGGAAAGGCTGCTGGGTGTGATAGAGTGTCGGTCGAGATGCCTAAAGCAGGAAAAGGCGTAGTAGCTAGTCAGTTGTACTGCCTTTTCAATTTGTGTTGGAGAAGCGGCCGAGTACCAAAAGATTGGTGTAAGGCTGTTATCGTGCCACTTTACAAAGGAAAAGGGTCACAGCTGGACTGCAAAAATTATCGTGGTATAAGCCTGCTTAACGTCGTCGGCAAATTGTATGCTAAGGTATTGATTAATAGAGTCAGGAATGAAACTGATGACAAAATATGGGATGCTCAAGCGGGATTTCGAAAGGGAATGGGATGTACTGATCAGGTCTTTTCCTTGCGGTGCATAGCCGAAAAGTTTTTGGCCAAGAGTCAAAAAGTCTATTGCACATTCGTAGATCTGGAAAAGGCCTATGACAGAGTTGAGAGGAATGAATTGTGGTCAGCACTTTCTATGCATGGGGTGAGCAGTCTCTTAATACGAGCACTGAAATCCTTACATGAGGATTCGAGTGCTTGTGTCAGGATAAACGGAGCGCACACTGAGTGGTTTAAGATTGAGAAAGGCGTTAGGCAAGGATGTGTTGCGTCACCGTGGCTGTTCAACCTATTTATGGATAGCTGTTTGACAGATTTGAAAGAGTCTAAAAGTGGATTAAGGATGAATGAGTTACTCGTCAAATGTCTGCTCTATGCCGACGATCAGGTTATACTGGCGTCATCAGCGGAGGAGTTACAGGAGATGGTAAACTGTATGCATGAAGCTTTAAAAGAGAAAGGAATGAAAGTGAACGTAAGTAAAACTAAAACACTGGTTTTTGAAATGGAGAAAGAAATGACAGCATGTAATATTTTGATTGGAGGAGAAAAAGTGGAGCAAGTGAAAGAGTTTGTATATCTAGGATCAAAGTTTACATCAGATGGCAAGTATGATAGTGATATTGAAAGGAGAGTGAACGCGGGGAACATGGTGAATGGAGCTTTGCATGCCTTTATGAGCAGTCAGAAACTATCCAAAAAGGCTCGACTGGCTGTGCACAGGGGCGTGTTGGTCCCGACATTAATGTATGGGAGTGAAAGTTGGGTATGGCAAAAGAAGCATGAAAGCAGAATAAATGCAGTGGAAATGAGAGCGTTAAGGAGTATGATGGGTGTGAAATTGAGTGACAGGATAAGGAACAGCGTGATAAGGGAATGTTGTGATGTGAAAGAAGATGTAGTTACAGGAATAGAAAAGGGTATGTTAAGATGGTTCGGTCATGTGGAGAGGATGAATGAAAGCAGGTTGACTAAGCAGATATACAAGGAGAGTGTGGAGGGAAAGGTCGGAGTGGGAAGACCTAGACGAACGTATCTTGATCAAATTAAGGACGTCCTGGTAAAGGGTCAGGTCAAAAGTACCCGAAACCGCCGAGCTTGTATGAAGAGAGTTATGAATGTGGACGAAGCGAAAGAAGTATGCAGAGATCGTGGCAAGTGGAAAGAGGTAGTCTCTGCCTACCCCTCCGGGAAAGAGGCGTGATTTTGTGTGTGTGTGTGTGTGTGCTAGCCCATCGCCTAAAAGAGGAATCCTAAGTTTATAAGCCTATCCCTTAGTCGCCTTTTACGACATCCATGGGAAAGAGATGGAGTGGTCCTATTCTTTTTTGTAATAGTGCCGGGAACCACACGGCAATCGAAAATTCCTTAACAATAAAATTATTTTTCAAATCCTTAAACCCTTGTAAATCTATGATTATTGTATTATCATTCATGATAACTTCTTAACAATGTTGCTCAATGGCTTGTATTCAAATATGCAATCGTTTAGTATCAGACAATATGCAGCCGTTTGATCGGGTATGTCTTGGTCACATTCGAATTCAACTCTCACATCAATTGATCCCTTTAACATTTCATGCTGTCGTGAACAGTCTGTAACAAATAACGGAGCTATGTCTCTAAATTCTTTTAATCCCATCAACGGCTCCGCTCGGCGACTATGATAAGACTGATGAAATCTTGCGTATTGTTCATATATTAATGAATATCTGTTGTCTGAGAAACTAATATTTAAACCTTCCTACGGATAATATGAAGAATTTAGAAATACTCTTACGTCTCGAATATGACAATGGTCGAACTCTGCCATCGACATTGTTGCATTACTTTTACGGTTTGTTTGTAAAGCAATAATAACAAATCTTGGTTTCTCCAACTGTGATGAAGTTTTAATGGACCAAGTATGTTTCCTGGTTTTGGGTAACAATGGGTACTCATACAAATCCCAGTTACGAAACGCTAAGGTTATCGCTCGATCTTTTTCTAAATGTTTAAGTAAATTGATTCTTTCACGGTCCGACACTCGAACATGAGGAACTCGCCAAACTATTTTATTTATAATTATATCTTCGACAATTTCTCCAGAACTCAGTAATAAGGAATTGAGATTTGTATTACTTCTCAATAGTACTAATTCATGTTTACAGTTCATTATGATTTTTTCATAATCTTCTGCAAAACCTAATATTTTATTTAACGGTATATACACAGAAAATCCTCCATCAGAGGTAATGCCTGAAGGAGACCAACCCCAAACTTTTGCGCTTTTGGATTCATTTTCGTTCAATGATAGATAAGATTTAATTGTTGTGGTAATACCTGCATTTTTAATCTTATCTATTTCTATCCCATTTAGTTCATATCTTATATCTTGAAATAGAAATAGTACAGGGTTGTTTACGAAATGCACACTCGGCACTTTTTCTTTGCCAGCGTTATTTTGTTTATACACATCGACTCTGCCCTCAATATACAAACAGCTGAGTGCAGGCAACACATACAAGTCTTGTTGATTAATCGGTATCCGTATTTCATCATTTTTGTTAAAACTTGATACATAAGGCTTATACGAATGCTTATATTGTCGTAAGACGCGGGTTGGCATATATTTAAAATGTTCATATTGATAAACCTAGTAGCCTTAAAAAGTCTTTATTTTTTTTTTGTTAGTTTTTTTTTAATCGCAGCGATATTTCTTTGTGAGGTGATCCTTTAGGACTGAGTCTTTTAATAGGAGTGAAGGTGTTTTTATGAAAATTTAACATTTTGGTTTAAAGTGCAAATACAACTGTACTTCTTCACCGCGTAAGTTAATTTGCTTGTTTTATGCGTCTAACAACCTTATATTGAGTGAATTTATTGAGCTCTGATTGACAGGAAAGTAAATTAAATTCTTAGGTATTTCAATAATTCTGTAACCAGGGGATACGTTAGGCACAAATTCATAAATAATATGGCTTGCTTTTCCGTTTACAAATGATCCGCTGATAACATCACATTCGATGCGTACGATAGTTGTTGCTAAAATGCTGACAGGATGCTGAGATTCAGTACTTATATTAGCTTTGATTGATTCTCTATTAAATCCTAATATTTTTCCGATTGAATTATTTTTATTAAAGTGTACATCTTTGGAACAAAAAATTCTTGTTTTTAACGTATTATTATTACAACCCACTTTCAACGCTGCATTCTTTATGTTACTTTTCAGATAATCACAAATATCTTGAAACTCGTATGATCCTTCAGGAATTTCAATAACTTCATCTTTTCCATATGTTAGGTAACCGACTAAAATCCTTTTCCTTACCTACAACGCCATCTAGTATCTTCCTGTGACATCTACACGTCAAGATTGCAACCCCCTCCCGGGCGGTCGCGCCAACAAGTAGTCGAAAAAAGATCGAAGTCACGCAAGCTCGCGCGCATAACAAAATTAAAAATACTCAAATATACCCAAAAGTGATTACTGCTGTGTGATAATTATTCAATTCGTTCACCTCTAAGACAAGGAACAGTGCCCCGGGGACAGAAGATTAACAGCAAGCCAAATTCACAAAAAATTACCTGTAAGTACCTACCCCTTCCTTTTAGTCGGCATTGTTTCTATTTTGGGTGTTAATTTATATCAACAAGCATTAGTTTACGCAACATAATTTGGTTCTTCGAACCGGATATGTAATTGGCGTTTCAACAGGGTATCAAAATAGATAAATACACATTATTTCACTTGTTAGCCTACGCCTTGTAGGTACCTACTTACGTTTAATTCAACTCATATTTTGCACAAATATTCATTCAATAGTTCTATTTGTTGCAATATTATAGTTATATACGTAGTAATACATCTATACTTATCTATTTCTATCATATTTAATATCTTTACGACTCAATTTAGTGTATTTTTGTGTTGCGGCACGCGTTATACCTACCTACCATTTTCGTTCGTAATTCAAAATGGCTCCGTTGTCGGAACTTGAAATAAAAATTAATACACTTATTAGTCGAAAAGAACGATATTTTAGGCGTGTTCAACAATATTATGATGTAGCTAAAAGTGTAGAGAACAATAGTTTCGAACTTAGCAAATTGTCCGTGCGGGTCCCTGACCTCGAGTCCACGCGTGGGATATTTGAAAAAATTGTCGATGAAATTACCGCGTTGCAATTGAAACGTGACCCGAATTATATTATTTCTGATCAGGAAGTACATGCTTTCGATGATCTTTATTTCGAGATAAAACGAATACTTCAAAAGTTTGATGAATCGTGCTCAAAATCGTCGAAACATAGTGAAATAAAAAACGGATCGGAACGCGGCGCCCAGCCTCGTTTACCTAAAATCGAGTTAGTACATTTTGATGGAAAATTAGAGAATTGGGTTACATTTCGTGATACATTTTCGAGTTTGATCCATACAAATACTGCGATAGGCGATATCGAAAAATTCTATTATCTATTGTCAGTAGTCAGCGGACCTGCGCTTCAAATCGTTAAAAGTTTGCCTGTATCGAATGATAATTATACCATCGTGTGGACAAGTCTATGTGACAGGTACGAAAACAAACGTGCTATAGCCACGCGTTATTTGGATAAGTTGTTTGCGTTTAAGCCGTTGCCTAATGAGTCTGTAAACGGATTAAATTCATTTTTAGAAACATTTCAGGAGTGTGTTCAGGCCCTTGAATTGTTGAAAATAAATGATTTAGCGGGATTTATTCTATGTTATATCGGACTTCGTAATTTAGACCCGGTTTCTAGACGTGAATTCGAACAAAAAATTGATTCTAAGGAAATACCTATTATTAGAACATTAATCGATTTTGTCAACAATCAAACCCGTATGTTAGAAATGTCAACAAGTACAAGTACCTTTAAGCCCGGTGTTAGTAAGTTGTCTATGTCTTCGTTTTCAAATAAATCTAGTGGTAAACCTAACACGAAAAATATCAATACAAAAACGTGTTTGGCTAGTAATGCGGCCACTGTTAAGGCTGAGCCTACAAACAAAGGCTGTTTGTATTGCAATAAACCTTTTCATTCAATTTATAAATGTTACGAATACATTGCGTTGACACCGGTGCAACGAGTAAACAAAATAAAGAAACTCCGCTTGTGCGAGAACTGTCTCCGTCAAGGTCACGCGCTTAGCGAGTGTCCGTCAAAGATAACGTGTACGGTATGCAAAAGTAAACATCATCACACGTTACATGTTGATTCTAAAATGAATTTAGTGAGTTCGGATAGTGATCGTTCTTGTTATGATAATGTTAACAATAATCATGGGACTCAAGTTTCATTGACGTGTTCTACTGGGTCCACAGTAATTTTAGGTACTGCGGTTGTTCATGTATCTGATGTTTTAGGCAAATATCAGCCCGTACGTGTAGTGATCGACAGTGGTTCTCAAACCAGTTTTATGACAAATTATTGTGCACAACGTTTAGGACTTTCGCGTCAAAAGTGCAACACTCAGTTGTTGGGTTTAGGAGGAACAGCTGTTCGTGATCAAGGTGTGGTTTTATGTCAAATCAAACCAACCATATCCAACAACCCCTTTTTCAATATTAAAACGGTAGTAATTCCAAGAATTTCTGGTGATATGCCATCGGTCGATTTGTCGGAAGAATTAAAATTCGAATATAAACATTTGGTGTTAGCTGACCCTACCTTTTATTACCCGAGCCGCATCGATATGCTGCTCGGCAGTGACGTGTTTCCATTAATTTATGACGGTGGTAAATATCATCCGTCACGACAGGGATTACCTTTGGCGTTAAGTAGTGTGTTTGGTTACGTGATTACCGGTCAGATGACATTAAATAATAATACTCAAAATGTGTCGACTTGCATGTTTACTAGTTCAGCAGAGGTTCATAACTTAATTCAATCTTTTTGGGAGACTGAAACTTTAGCTTGTGACTTACCTAAAAACCCGGAAGACGTCATATCCGAACATATGTTTGTTAAGGAACATAAACGGGATAGTACCGGTCGATACGTGGTGAGTTACCCGTTTAAACCAAACGCTGATTTAGGTGATTCGAAACAAATTGCATTGAAAAGATATCAAAATTTAGAACGAAAATTATCGCGTTTACCTCTTTTGCGAGGAGAGTATAAAAAGTTCATGGATGAGTACGTTTCACTCGGTCACATGGTTTGTGTCGGTGACGTCTCACAAGTGGAGTCAGGGTACGTAATCCCTCACCACTGTGTTCACAAGCCTGACAGTAGTAGTACAAAACTTCGTGTAGTTTTTGACGCCTCCTGTCCAACTACAAACGATAAATCTTTAAATTCTGTTTTATACACAGGTCCAAAACTGCAAGCTGACCTTGTGGAATTATTAATTCGTTTTCGATTACGTGAAATTTCATTGTGCGGTGACATTTCAAAGATGTACCGTTGTATATTAATTGATACATCTCAACGTAAATTTCAGCATATACTGTGGCGTGATTCGCCCAGCGAACCTATAAAGGTGTACGAACTGTGCACAGTGACGTACGGGGTAGTGAGTAGCCCGTTTTTGGCGATCCGTACGTTGCAACAGTTAGCTGCGGACGAAGGCAGTCGCTTTCCCGACGCTGCCCGCGCTCTGCGCGAGGGGTTTTATGTCGACGATTTCCTTTGGTCAGTAGATAATGTAGAAGAAGCATTGAAACTTCAGCAAGAGCTTGTTGAATTACTCAAATTGGGCGGATTTGAATTGCGTAAATGGTCGAGTAATAGCGTTCAGGTACTCAATAAACTGCGTAACGATCAACTCGAGCCCCCGGTTCAATTTGATGATGGTAAAACCTTGTCGATTAAAATCCTTGGTTTACATTGGTTACCGGAAGAAGACGCATTTTCTTTCCGTACTACACAGATGACAACGAATGTCACGAAACGTTCGGTGCTTTCTGAAATAGCTAAGCTATTTGATCCCTTGGGATTCGCTGCGCCATGCACATTCCTTGCTAAGCATTTTATGCAAAAACTATGGTGCGCGCAACTAGGATGGGATGATTCTCTCCCTAAGACTTTACTTGATGAATGGTTAACCTTTTCATCTCAAATACCGTTGTTATCGAAATTGAGACATAATCGGCATACATACATACATACATATGATCACGTCTATATCCCTTGCGGGGTAGACAGAGCCAACAGTCTTGAAAAGACTGAATGGCCACGTTCAGCTATTTGGCTTAATGATAGAACCGAGATTCAAATAGTGACAGGTTGCTAGCCCATCGCCTAAAAGAGGAATCCTAAGTTTATAAGCCTATCCCTTAGTCGCCTTTTACGACATCCATGGGAAAGAGATGGAGTGGTCCTATTCTTTTTTGTAATAGTGGAACGGGAACCACACGAGTTTAATAAATTATTAATAATAAAGTATTGTTATTGCACCTATACAAGTGAAAATTAACACTGAAAGCGTTAAAACAACATGTTTGGTATATATCATTCACAACCATAAAATTACAATATTTGATGATATCAAAATATATTATGGAGTCTGAAACTATTCATCGACAGTCATTTGGCGTTCAAGTGGTTTGACAATATACATTTATTTTATCCTCACGAGTTTGACAGTATGGTTTCTGTCGCCGAATTGCTCAAATATGAAATTCCTCTCTCCTTCATTCCCGAGGACAAAAATTTTGTCGTCAGAATATGCTTCAAACAACCCTCAGAAAACTGTTTCAGACTCGAGGATATGAATAGGTACTTAATACATTGCATTTGCATAATAAAAATAGTGATGTCTTAATAATTCGTCCTTCTAATTTGTAATTTTGATCTTAACTGTTTAGGGGTGTTGATTAGGTTCTAGAACAGAGTAGAACTAGAAAATAAGTATATAAACACCAATGCACTTCTTTAATGTAGAGAGTTTTCTTCACATGTTCTTGATTTGAATGGTAAAATAAGACTCATTAGTTAGGATGATGACTGGGAAACCATAACTTTTTTGTTTATAAATTATTATACATCAATAATATCCTTCTGTGTTAGTATTTATTCCTATGCTCAACGCTGCTGTATAACCAATTTAAACAAAGTTCCGTACAGTTATTTGATGAAGCAATATATTTTACATTTCTTATATATATGTTGCACTACACTACACATCGCGTCATATACTTTATAAAAAAAACTAATAAAACTAAAATAATCGGCATCTTTTTATCAAACACCATACGGTAGCTCAAGTAGTAGGTTTTTGTGATGCTTCAGTGGCTGGATTCGCAGCCACCGTGTATATTCGCAGTCAGGATGCACATGGGAATGTGAACGTGAGTTTACTGTTATCTAAATCTAAGGTCTCGCCCTTAAAAACAGTATCAATCCCTCGTCTTGAATTGATAGCTGCTCATTTATTGTCAAAGGTTCTATGCTATGTGGTGGCTATGTTGTCTAAAGACGTGCAGATCGATGAGGTGTTAGCGTTCACCGACAGTTCGGTGGCACTGACGTGGATAAATACGCCTGCATTCAAGTTAAAAACCTTTATTGCTAACAGGGTTACTAAAATTAATGAAAATCCATATGAGCTGCAGTGGTATCACGTCAATGGTACTGATAATCCCGCCGATGTGTGCTCACGCGGTGCCACCCCGGCGCAATTACTTGAGATCGCGGATCAGTGGCTCCGTGGCCCACACTGGTTGTATGAACCACGACAAACATGGCCGGTGCGGACAATTGATGAGTTTAGAGGTGAACCATTAGAACTCAAACCTGTCAAACATAATTATACATTGCTGAGTGAAGGTTCCAACGTAAAAACGGATTTTTACTCAATAATTCTTAAATTTTCAAATTTTAATCGATTATTGCGTGTATTTGCTTGGTGTCTGAGATTCATAAATAATTCTAGAGTTTCTTCCCTTAATAGAACAAAAGGTGCCTTGCTTACCGCTGAATTAAATCAATCTCATGATAAAGTTATTCAAATAGTTCAACTTAATCATTTTCAACATGACATTGAATCTTTAAAGAAAGGCAATCAATGCTCTCAAAGTCTACGTAAACTCGACCCGTTCATAGATAGCCGTGGTCTCCTCATGGTGGGGGGTAGACTTTCACAAGCAGACTTGCCATTTACTCAACGTCACCCATTGATTTTGCCTAAAAATTCGCACTTTACTAATATTTTGATAGACTATTATCACACTGTCTATTTACATACTGGGCCTAGGTCACTTCAAAATATACTAGCTCAAAGATATTGGATTGTAGCTGCCAGGTGTATAATACGGTCTCGTCTGTCAAGATGTATTAGATGCTCTAAAAATAGGCCCTCTATTAATCAACCTAAGATGGGTTCTTTACCTAAATGCCGTTTACAAGATGTATACCCATTTCACACAGTCGGTGTCGATATGGGAGGTCCATTTTACATTAAAGAGTCAACTCGACGTAACGCAAAAATATCAAAGGCGTATTTATGTCTTTTTGTTTGTTACTCAACGCGTGCAGTACATCTCGAAGTAGTCTCTGCGTTAACTACTGAATGCTTCTTGGCTGCATTCGACCGATTTACGGCTCGACGTGGCCTTCCGCATACGGTCTATTCCGATAACGGTAAAAATTTTGTGGCTGCCGGCAAGCATTTCAATGAATTATTTGACTTCTACAATAAAAATCAACATCAACTAACTGATAAGTTTACAGTCAGGAAGGTAACGTGGAAATATAATCCTCCGGCAGGAAGTCATTTTGGCGGAATGTTTGAAGCCGGAATTAAATCGGCTAAATATCATTTAAAACGCGTACTTGGTACACGTGCTTTGTCGTTCGAAGAACTGTGCACTTTATTTTCTAATATAGAAGCGATTTTAAACTCGCGGCCTCTGTGCAGTTTGTCAAACGATCCCAACGAATTCGACGTCTTGACCCCAGGACATTTTTTAGTTGGTCGTCAATTAGTGTCGACTCCTACTTACGACTCCTCGAATACGTCTCTTAATCGCTTAACGCGATGGCAATGTATTCAGCAGGCCACGCTGCATTTTTGGCATCGGTGGAAAGGTGAATACCTACATACGATCGCGTTCATATCTGCAGTCATAGTTTTAAAATTCTTACGGGTTAAAATAGCGTGCACTGTGGTTCCACTAGATACACACACACATGCATCTTTAAAAAGAATAAATATTCCATCAAATGAATACGGTCTTTAATACCAATGATTACTAAGTAAAACAGTTTATTATTCTATGACATATAACATAACAAAACAGAAAGAGACGGTAATCAACTATGGCCGAACTGGGCCCGATAATTGTCGATCGAGATATAGTCGTCTCTTATTATTTGCATAAGATTTGCCTATAGAGGGAAGTCTGCGACTGCCAGACTTATGTCATTTCAATAAGGTTGAAAGTTTGTCTGCACACGACCCTAACATAGGTAGTGGTTCCTTTGAAAGTTATTGGGTAGCAATTTTATTAATTCGTGTGAGCAAGTGAGATCTAAGATATATTAGATAATCTCGCTTGCTCACACTCGCTTGTTCTAGTTACTAGCGTTACTTGGATTCCGAAGTTATTCAAGTATTTTTTGTCGATTTACAAAAAAAATAGTGTTACTGACAATTTTTAATGTTTCAAGGTGCCATTTGAACTAAGTAACTGACTGACTAACTAACTAACTGATATCTAAGAATTACAATACCCGTGTCTTCAAACACGGAAATCAGCAAGAAATATTAAACAAGAGGGAGCAAAATAAAACATTCAATAATTAAAATTAGTAAATTTTATTGAAACAGTTTACCTATACTTTTGTTTACATATTGATGATTATATAAAGCTATACATATAGCATATTATACTAATTGTATCATCTACTTATCTCCTGTTATTAAGGTTACAGCTTAATTATTCGTTTTCATAAAGAAAAGATATTGAAGCTGTCCTTAAAATACTATCTAAGTAATAAGTAGTTTTAATATAAACTGGCAGAACCTTTCACGCACTATATGGACTCGATGCACAGGGTAGTTAGTTGTCTTGCACAATTTATATTGTTGGCATATCATCAATCGGATAAATACACCGCACAATTGGTAACATGGTTTCTTTCAGCACTTGCACATAATGAGCAGCTGTAGCGCGTCCTGCTATCCACACCTGTTCCCCAGGTCCAGCAGCACTCATCCAACCCCACATATTTACAGATATGCGTCCAGACTCCATATTTGGCACAATATTTTTTTCTTCATACCGATTTGCACTTCTACGCCATAAATGAAGCCTACAATGTTGCGATGACGTAAACGAACTTTTTTCCAGTCAAAATCCAAATACTGCCAAGCAAATTCTAAATGTTTTTGCTTATTTATTTCGGATAAATACGGCTTTCTTGCTGGGTGTCTGTGGTGTAGTCCCTCACGGTGCAAACTCGACGAACAGTAACCACTGATGTGTCGAACTGTTCCGCAAATGTTCTGGTCGCTATGAAGCCATTATTTTCGTACTGTTCCACCATGGATCTCCGCTGTGTGGCGTGTCGCTGTGTTGATAAGCGGACGACGGCCGCTGCGCGGCGACTTTTTACACTACCCTCTTTTTGATGGCGCGTTACCCAAGCTTCACCGCTTGTTGTTTATTGTGTTATTTGTGTGAATGTGTGAGTGACAGCGGTGACTGCAAGCTATAAAGTTTTGCGAACTATGACTGCAATTATGAACGCGACCGTACATTGCAGCAAAGACAAAAATGGCTAGTTGACACACCTAACTTATCCGTAGATGACTTAGTTTTGATCCATAACGACAACATTCCATGCCAACAATGGAGCCTAGGACGTGTCGAAAAAATTCATCCCGGACTTGATGGAAGGGTTCGCGTTGTTACCGTTCGAACGCAAAATTCGCGACTGCAGCGCCCTGTCACTAAATTGAGTCCTCTCCCAAAAGAGCAGGATGAATAGATACATTATCATTTTCAAATTCATTCAATATAACATACATATATATATAGTTAAGTAATAAAGTTAAATAATATTTATAGTTATATATAGTATATTTATATCCACATTTATACAGTCCACTTAAAATATTCTATATCTAGATAATACCTATTTTATCTCGAACAGGTACACTGATCTCGTAAGTTCTCGTATTGTACTCAAAACATTATTTATTCTGTGTTTATCCATTTTGAAATCAATGTTGATTTCGGTGGGGGGAAATGTTAGGTAACCGACTAAAATCCTTTTCCTTACCTACAACGCCATCTAGTATCTTCCTGTGACATCTACACGTCAAGATTGCAACCCCCTCCCGGGCGGTCGCGCCAACAAGTAGTCGAAAAAAGATCGAAGTCACGCAAGCTCGCGCGCATAACAAAATTAAAAATACTCAAATATACCCAAAAGTGATTACTGCTGTGTGATAATTATTCAATTCGTTCACCTCTAAGACAAGGAACAGTGCCCCGGGGACAGAAGATTAACAGCAAGCCAAATTCACAAAAAATTACCTGTAAGTACCTACCCCTTCCTTTTAGTCGGCATTGTTTCTATTTTGGGTGTTAATTTATATCAACATGTAGGGAACCTATTTCTATTTATCATTATTTATATAATAATTACCTATATATTAATATAATTTATAGTATTTAATAATATTTTCTAATTACATATTATTTACAACTTATATATTAATTTATATTTACACATTTACAAAATATAATCGACACGCAAAGCCGGGCGGCAAACTAATGCAAGGATAACGCATCATAGCTGTATAGCTACGAGTACCTATGATGCGCCGGACACGGCCGGCCGGCCGATACCTTACTAGTTATGATTCACCTATGCACCGCAGACCTCACGTCGCTTGCCATTGTATCGCGTCTTACGTGAATCGCTAATTTGCTAGTTTTGTGTTTAAGAACTTTCTATCCCTGCTTCTTGTGTTTCGCTTGGACTATCTTTCTTTTCTCTGTGCTCCTTCTTTATTTCTATAAACTGTACGTGTGTCCATTAAAGTGTATTTGCGTGGATATAGACGTTTTTATTCCGGCATACCCACAGACAGCTACAAACAAGCATTAGTTTACGCAACACCATAGAAAAATTTGTTATTTTTTGCGTCTATGTTAGGTATAGAATTAAATGTAGAAAAATACAAAAGCCCACATTCGTACTGTTACGGGGTCCGAAAAATGTCTCTTTTTAAAAAAAGAAATTTATAATTAAACTGTTTATTTTGAGAACAAAATACAAAGAATAGAAATTAAATTATGAAATTGTATATGGAAAGAATGTCGAGAACGGACTGACTCAATCAAATCATGCTAAAACAAATGTGTAGTAATAACTAGGTCGCTGATGCAGTGAATATGCGTCAGCGATATTATTTTATAACATTTAGGGGTAAATGCTATCGTAACACCCCCCCCGTTAAGATCGAACATCACCTGAAGGGATGAGAGATTACAATTAGAGGCTCATGACATTCTTTCAAAATACAGACTTAAGTCTACTTAAGTATATTTATTCTAAGTATTTAATATTACATTACAATTAATTTAATAATAAGGTTTATAACTTTATATAAGCTTTTTTTATATATATATATATAGGATAAAGTATAGGATGAGTTTTAATACACTCTTAATGAAGTCTAAGATTAGAATTTGCATAAGAAATTCGATAAAAGTTATTAAGTAAGTAATATAATAAATCAGTAGTAACTATAATTGAAGTGTTATCAGTAAGTATTTTTTTTTATTTACTTAATCTAAGATATTCCTTTTTGTAGGTATTGGTAAAGATCTCACAGATTCTTTATCTGATGAGTCTGAGGTATACTCAGGTCTAGGTGAAATATCTTTTATTGACTTAACACTTCTCTTGGTTTTCTTATTATGACATTGGTTATAAATATTAATGCAACAACCCGAGCTTTGAGAACATATGTATTTTCTACTTTTATATAATAGGTATAACAATATTATAGTTGTAATTACATAAATCAGTGAGATATAATGAGTGCTATACTTTTCTAAATGAGTGGGTTGTTGGACTTTATTCAGTTCTTTCTCAAATTCATTTAGATGTAAACTAGCTTGTAGCAGAGAATCAAGGTTATTTACTTCATTAAGTTTTACAAACGGTAGCTTAGAAATAGAAGTGTTTATCTTATTAGAGACGCAACAGTCGTCATTGACAATATTATAACTAGATATAGAAATAGATATGTTAGAGGTTAATGTATCAGTAGCACTAAAAGATAAAGTTTTATAAAAAGCTTGACATGTTTTGGGTAGATGTAAAATACCAGTTCCGAACAAGATTTCGTCTACGTTAGAATAAGGCTTTTCACACGTTATATGTCCTTTACCCGGTTCTGATTGCACGAAGATCCACCTGTCGTTAGTTATCTTCTGGAAGAAGTCTATAGAGCCGTGTAAGAGTTTTGTTTGGCACGATTTGGGTAACTTTTGAACTACGTCGGTTAACAGTACTGTCTCACACACTGGGTTGGCTATAGACGAGTAAACGTTTTTTAACGCACATACGTAACACTGGTTTTGTATCACTTTACACTCTTTAACATCATCAAATTGTGAGTAAAATAATCTATCTACAGTTATTGCCAAATATGGTTTATTAGGTGCAATTAGAACATAAGTATCAGGAGTCTGGCTGTTATAGGGGGTAGGTAAAGGGATAGAATGAAATAAATTATATGTTTGAGGCAAAACGAGAGGAACTTTTACTACAATAATTAACTTATTATCATGGAGATAACATATGATATCAGATACATTAATTAGCTCATGAACGTTTTGCAGAGTCAAAGATACTGGCAACTCGGAATGTTTAGGTATATTGTTTTTATATAGCTCAAGTTCTTCATAAAGTCGCTGTGGACTGAGTACAGTCGGGTGCAAAATATTCATTTTACTAAATAATATTGCGTTATTCAGGTCATCGATATCGAAAGATAGAGACATTATTATACCTTCTAGCGAATGAAGTAGCAGAGATAATTGAGACTTCATTTCTAATTTATCGTTTGAATTTGTGAGAGTTTCAAAGGCTTTTTCTATGATGTTTAAGTTATGGTTTAGTCGACTCTCGTTTTCTTTTATTTTTGACATTGTACTATTGAATGTAGATACTGTTGATTTTATGACGTGGATATTATCTTGCATAAGATGTGCTAACTGTTTTTCGCTCGACTGTACTTGATTTATTGCGTCGGTGTATATAATTGCGTCACTAGCATCTAATGTTCCGAAGAAAGTTTTTAATATCGAGCCTCCTAAATCAACTAATCCGCGTTTAGAACGTTTTGTTTGTTGCACTTGTACTAAATAAGATATTGAAGAAAACTTTTTTACGTTGTTAGCATGTTGGGACTCTAGAGAATTAAGAGAGTTAGTACAGTCTGATTGGATTTTCGATGATGACTGAGAAGAGACACAATATTTAGAAATTCTTTCAAATAGGTATTCCACGTTATCTAAATGAGGTTGAATATGAGACAAGTCGATGTACGTTACAACATTCCAACTATCGTGGATAAACTTAACATCTAGAGATTGATCGAAATAAATTCCTGGACTGCTGGTTATCTGCGTTATATACGTGCTCCCGTTCACTGTCGCGGCAAATCTGTGGACAATGAGACATACACTAGGAGGCGGGTTTTATTTCATCATAATGATAACGAACGTGTCTTCTATTTATAACTACAGTGACGGTGTGATTACCGTTTATTTTTATTATTTTATAAGGGCCTTTCCACACGGGTGAGAGAGCTTTATTTTGTTTATGGTGACATCTTATGTAAACCATATCACCCGCACTATATGTTATTGGTTTAGAGTGGGAATCGTAATATCGTTTCGACCTTTCTTTTGAATTTTGAATATTTGTTATAGCCTTTTGACGGCTGTAATAGAGCCTGTGGTTTAATGCTCGAATATAGTCAGTGTATGTACTGTTTTCGAGCCGATCTATGGATTGAGGTATATACGGTTTAAAACCCAATAAGAGTTCAAGTGGAGGGTAGCCCGTTGTGGAATGGACATTCGAGTTATAAGCTAACATTGCAGTATTTAAGTATAAGTCCCAGGTATGGGAATTTTCTTCAATATACGATCTAAGGTATTCTTTTAAGGTCGAATGGCTTCGTTCAAGTGCCCCGCAAGTTTGGGGATGGTGTGCGGCTGCGAATATATGTTTTATGCCAAAAAGACGTTCTAATTGTTTTAGTACATCGGAACAGAAATTTGTTCCTTGGTCAGTGACAATAATTCTAGGAATGCCAAGGTGAGAAATAAAATGAACTAACCGTTGAGCGGTTTCTTGGGCAGAGCAAGTCAACATGGGATAAGCCTGGGAATATTTGGTTAAGTCATCTTGGAATGTTAAGATAAATTTGTATTTGTCGAAAGTAGTTTCAGGTAGTGGTCCTACTACGTCAAGAAATATTTTTTCTAAAGGTTTATTAGCGGTAGAGGTAATAATCATAGGGGCTTTGTTAGTTTGTCGCAATGGTTTGTTTATTTGACATGACTTGCAGGCTTTCACATAGTTTTCTATGTCTTGGCGCATGTTTTTCCACCAGTATATTGTTTTAAGTTGGTCATACATACGTGTTATGCCGGGGTGTCCGGCGGAGGGAGAATCATGATGGTCCTTGAGTATTTTTGGTACTTCGACAGGTGTGGGAAAAGATATGTTATTGTGATATACGTGTATTTTGACACCTGTGTTATGGAATAGGAAAGATAGCATATTATAAATTTTAAGAAAGGAAATTTTATGAAATGGGTCATTAAAATCTGAGATTGCAAATTCTTTTTCTTCAGAGTACCAGGTGGTTATCATATCTCTGTAGTCTCTGAGCATATTAAATATGTTTTTATATGATATTTCATCATAATGATGTACTCGTAAAAATAAATGGGTATACACATGTTTGTCGTTTTTGGTACTGTAAAAAGTGTATAATTCGCGTTCTACGTCGCGTATGTCGGTTACATCATCATTTTTAGATAGTTCTATGATTTCAGAGCAGTATGGAATGGAATCGTCTAAATCAATGGCAGAGGGGTAAGTTATCATTTTACATTTGGTTTTGAGTAAGGATTCGTTATGTTCTTCTATTATTGTATCGTAAATAGTGTTGGATTGTTGACTAATTTGTAAGTATTTTTCATAAGTTTCAGATGATACGGAGGGAATTTCGGGATCAACAGCAAGGACAGGGTTGCGGGAAAGAGAGTCGGCGTTACAGTTCATCTTGCCTTTTTTGTATATGATTTCGTAATCATATTCCTCTAGTTTAAGGCGCCAACGGACAAGCTTAGAACTTGGATCTTTGCAATTAAACAGCCACTGCAAGGGTCTGTGGTCTGTTACTATTTGGAATTTGTGACCGTAGAGGTATGGGCGGAAGACTTTAGTACCAAACAATATGGCAAGGCATTCTTTTTCAGTTGTCGAATAATTTCCTTCAGCTTTATTAAGAGTTCGGGAAGCAAAAGCGATAGGGAGATCTTTATTAATTTCTCCTTGCGATAAGATGGCTGAAACAGCGTAATTAGAGGCATCAGTGGTAAGTATGAAGGGCTTAGTAAAGTCTGGATATTGAAGAATCGGTGCAGTAGTTATTTTGTTTTTAAGAATATCGAATGCATTTTGTTGTTTGGATAGCCAGATGAACTTAACATCCTTTTTTAGAAGGTTTGTTAAGGGCTTAGTGATATGTGAGAAATTTTCGATGAATCTACGATAATAACCGACTAGGCCTAGGAAAGACTTAATATCACGGGGACTTTTGGGAATTGGAAATTTTTGAACGCATTCAACTTTCTTGGGATCGGGTTTCACTCCTTTATCAGAAATGATATGGCCTAGGTATTGAACTTCTTTTCTGAGAAATTCACTCTTATCGGGTTGAAGTTTTAAGTTGTGTTCTCGTAATTTAGAGAAAACGAGCTTTAATTTTTGGATGTGAGATTCAAGGTCATGGCTAAAAATTACAATATCATCCATATAAGTGAAACAGTGAATTCCTTGTAATCCTGAAAGTATGACGTTCATTAACCTCTGAAAGGTAGAAGGGGCGTTACGAAGCCCAAAGGGCATTCTGTTAAATTGGTAATGTCCTGGTTGACCGGAAACGCCCGGAACACTAAAAGCAGTTTTCTCAGCATCAGATTTATGCATCCTGACCTGATGAAAGGAAGAAGCTAAGTCGAGGGTTGTGAAGTATTTACTATGACCCAACTGGTCTAGGATGTCGGTTATATTTGGAATGGGGTAAGCATCTCCTATAGTAATTTCATTGAGTTTACGGTAATCAATAACAATGCGCCACTTCGGTTTTCCTGAGGCGTCTTGTTTTTTTGGTACTACCCAAATAGGGGCAGACCACGGGGAAACAGAGGGTGAGATTATATCCTGATCTAACATGTTCTTAATCTGACGGCTTACTTCCTCTTTATGGCATTCAGGGAAACGGTAACTTTTTACATGGATGGGACTTTCGGTGGTGGTACGGATTTCGTGTTGAATTGTTTTTGCAAAAGACAAACGATCTCCTTCGAGATAAAAAATATCATGGAATTCGGAACAAAGATTACGTAAAGATTTTTCTTCCTCTTCGTTCATGTGTTCGCAACGAAGCGCGGACTGAACTAATTTTTCTCGTTCTAAACCAGAAAGAATTTCAGTTGTGTGGTTTACGAACTCTATATCTTTTGCAACTCCTTGTTTAGGACACTCTAATATATAAGAAACGGGTTCTAAGGTAAATTTAACGGGTCTAAGTATTACTTTATTTTCTGATGTATTTAGAACGGATAGTGTGACTTTACCATTTGGTTTTACCTTAGTAAGACATTTAGAGAAATATAAATTAGGATATTCTTTAATTAATGAAGTAAGGATTAAACCTTGTTCTAACTCAGGGTTAGTGACAAAACATTCGACCAGCATTTCGGTTCGTGGAGGAATAACGTAAATAGGTTCAGTGGTCTTGAGTTTAAAATACAATTCGGGTTCGGAGGAGAAATATAATTTAGATTCCTTATATGATATGGTTGCTCCGTTAGATGACAAGAAGTTTGAGCCGATTATGCCATCATAAGTGAGATTTACATTGTTAACTACATGGAAATAAAATGGGAAAGATACATTAGCATTTAATTTCAGAGATAACATAATTTTTCCTTTCGTCTCGGAATGAGAACTTATATCATTGATGCCTTTAAACTTAACTACACTAGGTTCGATGTTAGAAAGGTTGGATAAACTAGTTTCTTTAACCATGCATATTGAACTACCTGAGTCTACGAGAAGATTAAGAGGTTTATCGGAATGAGACGTATAGACTTCTATATAAGGGAGAAATGTTTTGTTGATCTGGGATATATCGTAGACCATTGGGCAGTCTTCTGGGATATTTAAAAATTCGTCAAATAAATTTTCAGGGGTCGTAGAGAGAGGGTTAGTATTAAGATCATTTTGTTTGGAAATAGGAAAGCTTGTAATAGGTTTAGAAATATAATTTATATTAGATTTAGTAGATACAGGGGACTTAGACATATAATTAATGTTAGATTCAGTGGATACAGAGGATTTGGACATAGAATTAGATACAGTGGGCTTAGAGATGGAATTAGTATTAGATTCAGAGGATTTCGAAGAGTTATTGTCACTGCCAATGGCACATCTGTGTGAAATAGAAAACAGCGACGACCTTTTATGATGATCGTTACCAATGGGCTTAATTGCCGAAGTAGAAGATAACGATAGATTAGATACAGCGGATTTTGAGTTTGAAGTAGTATTTAATTTTGTATGATACATGCCTACTTTTTCCGATTTACGCCGGCATGAATACGCAAACCGAGGATTTAGTTTAAATTATCGTTATTTTCAACTTCTTCATGGCACTGTGGCTCCGATATTTCTACTCGGTTATCAATGAAATTTTGCTGATATGTAGTATTTGGACGAAAATTATTTTGTCTAGAGTTATTATACTGTCTTTTACGACATTGAGAAATATCGTGGCCAAAGTGTTTACAATATCTACACACAATAGGTGTGGAATTAAATTTCGATGTAGACGGAAAGTTATTATTTGTAGCGTGTGCCGGAATTTGAGAAACTTGAGCGCGAGGCGCATCACGTTTCGCTTTGGTATAACATTCCGATTCCGAGTGACCTGATTTGTTGCAATATCTACATGTTTTATTACGGATATTACTATGACTGGAAAATGATTTATTTAAGTTCAAAATTTTTTCCTCTTCAATAGCTAGGTTAATTGCTAAATTTAGATTTTTAGGATTACGACACCTGACAATGTTACTAAGGGCAGGTTGAAGCCCTAAAGTGAAAGTGTACATAGCAAGGTCTTCGGTCATAGCAATGCGACCAGCTATCTCTTTTTTCAAACTTTCAGAGTTGTGTATCTCTGACTGCAAGCTCGTGAGGCAACTTTCGATACGCAACGCATATTGGGCAACAGTCTCATTAGGTTGTTGTTTACAAGACTGTAGCTCTAAGAGTAAATGATTGTAATGTTTACGTTCGCCAAAATTTTGTCTTAGAAAGCCTTTTAATTCATCAAAATTTTCAAATATTTTGTTAGAGCAAGCGATCTGAGCTTTGCCTTCTAACTTAGAAATTATATATTTTAAAAGCAAATCCTTCTGAGGGTTACTGGCTAACTGTAACGCATTTTGACAGTTAGTCAGAAAGGCAGTGAGTGTTTCACGTTCGCCTTTATAAGAATTAATAAAGTTACATAATACTTGGATTGGGAATTCGGAAATGCAGCCAGAGTTTCCTTCAGACTTAGTAGACATTGTTAAATAAAAAGGAAAACAAAAACACAGGAAAAAAAAAGAAAAAAAAAAATATTATTGGCAATAACAAAAAAAAAAAAAAATAATTTTACTCACAATGCCGCTATCAGGACACACGATTTCATCAGGAACTTGTTGAGGTCACGACGATGAGGATCACGTATCACCACTCTTCGGGAACGCGCTGAAGGTAGCTCGCTTGACGAATAGTGTGTCTATTGGCAGGCTCACTTAGTTAAGTAAGGCTTACTGTCGCAACAGGATACAGGACTGTCCAAACTGGAGACGATAAGACCGTGTAGTCTTCGTTCTTCAGTATTTTAATTACGCCACGCCAATTATGCCACGGAGTCCGAAAGATGCGTAGCAAATATTTTGGAACACCCGCGATGGATTGCTAGCGGAGCATATATCGATAGAGCCGAAAGAGTCGATAGAGACAAGATTATAACCTTTGAACAGGATTTCCCGGGAGCTCCACGCTAGCAATCCCACTTCTGACACCACTGTTACGGGGTCCGAAAAATGTCTCTTTTTAAAAAAAGAAATTTATAATTAAACTGTTTATTTTGAGAACAAAATACAAAGAATAGAAATTAAATTATGAAATTGTATATGGAAAGAATGTCGAGAACGGACTGACTCAATCAAATCATGCTAAAACAAATGTGTAGTAATAACTAGGTCGCTGATGCAGTGAATATGCGTCAGCGATATTATTTTATAACATTTAGGGGTAAATGCTATCGTAACAGTACTCTCCATTCAGTTGTAATGTAGGGGAATAGTTAGTTGTTAAAAATTCTCCTCTGCCTGTTATTGACACAGTGAAAGACATTATTATACTGATACAAATATATTTTTATTATATTATTTATACAAATGATGTTTCCAAAATTCTTTTAAAAACTTTAAGCAAAGGTGTCCACAGTTTATAGTTCCATAAGATTGATATTGCAAATAATTATAATTTATAGTTAAAGGACTTAAATAATTTAGTAGTTCCAATGGTGGTTTTAAATCACCAAAACTATCAAAATATTCACAGTAATTAATATATTTAACGTAGGCTACCCAATGTGTTCCAGGATTGTCAGAACTATCTAAATTTAATATAGCACACTCAATTTTTTTTGGTTTCCGTAGAAGAGTATCTCTCATATACACTCCGCGAAAGTAAGGAATATCAATAGCATGTTCCATTATATCTAAATTGGTTAGCGCTTGTCTGGGTAGCCGCTTTTTCAGTTTTTTGAAGGACTTAGATAAAATCCTGCTCCCTTTTTATATGGTTTTATATACAAGGCCTTTCCTAAAGCAACAGATTCCATCATCTTGTTATGTCGTTTAGACTCTTCAAAGTTTTTCTGAGCTACTTTGTAATCATTAACAGCCTTTGCTATACCTGCCGCGCCACCAGCAAGTGAACCTAAAGCTTACAGACCAGCAAAGATGGGAATGAGCGGTAAAAAGCCTCCGCATTTAGGAATGGGTATACATCGTGGTAAACGTGTACGTGATCCGTTATTTTTAGAAAATAGTCTTTTTGCGGTTGCATATGCAAAGTTTATAGTTGAACGCTTGTCCTTTGATTTAATATTTTTAAGCTTAGATTGTATAATTTTCACTACTTTCATAAATGAACGAACTCCAGCGCCAGCTTTGAGTTTTGCTTTCATTGCATTTTTTACAATCCATGAAGCCAATGTTTCTCCTTTTCCAGCACTCTTCGATTTTATTCTTTTCTTAGCCATATTCAAAAGGTCCAAATCTGCTTTATGTCGAATGTTTAAATCCTTATTATTGTATGCAATATCGTGGTACATACAAGCTTCATCCAATTTATTTATACCTCGCTCACCTCTTAATAATCGTTTTTGAAGTTTAGTACCTGGTCCACAAAACTGATATCCAGGAATATGTAGTTCGAAAGGTAAATTATTGATGACGTTATTTAAAATACCTCTTCCCTTCTTCATAGATATTCTTAAAATGAAGATATTTATTATGACGCTCACTTTATATTACAATAGTAATGCATTCTTGTCCACCCAACTATTTTCTTTTTCACTTAAACCTAACCACTTTACATAAAGTTTATGACCTTTACGTTTAATAACTCTTTCAATAAGATAAAGTTCTGGAAATTTCGTTTTTTGTAATTCATATTCATAAAAAGCTCCCAAAATTTCCTGTTTATGTTTCTCTTCTAATAGGTATGTTGGTGGATTCGAATCATTTACCTTGACAATAACGAATATTTCTGTCGACCAGTTGGGAGTGTATCCTTTATAAAAATCACCTTTAAATTTACTTATCCGAACACTATCACCAACGTGGAACTTAGGCTTGCGATATAAAACTCGCTTTTGTGCACGCAATATGTTACATCTAACATGTATCTGGTTTACTTTATTTACGTCGACTGGTTTAAATTTAGTAGTACGGTGAGTAGTATTGTTATATTTTTCTACAACGGAATTTAAATTTGGTCCTAACCATTTATAACAACCATACAAACTAAACATTTTGTAAAGATTACATTTTATTGTACGAATAACTCTTTCCACAATAGAAGCTTTTTTTGGTGGAGTAGGTGGAATAATGATTAATGTCATATTTCTTACACAATTTATTAAAAGCATCATTATAAAATTCTTTGTCTAAATCAGTTTATAAATTTATAGGTTTTCGTTTTGAACGAGATAAAATTTCAAACATTGCTTTTGTCACACATTTTTTGTTTTTTGATTTTATAGGATATGTCCACACATATTTTGTAAAAGTATCTATTACAACTAAAACATATTTATATCCTTTGTTAAAATAAGAATATTTCTGAAAATCCATAAGATCAGCTTGCCATAAGTCGTCTATTCCTTTTATAATTGTAAATCGACGAGGAAAATTTCTTCTTGCTGCTTTATGAATTTCATCCACTATGTTTTTTTTGCTCATTGTGTTGGTTCAATTTAAGTTCAATCAAATTATCTATTTCTTGTTTTGTATAAAACGATTTTGACAAACGGTCTGATGTAGCTTTTTCCAATTTTTTTAAATATACTTGTATATTATCATTAACCACTCTTATTTCTTTTCTTAACTCTTGTAGTATATTATCGACGTATGCTTTGTTCACTGCTTCATCGGCTTCATTTGGAGATGAAAGAGATGGAGTAATAAATGAAATGCAAGCTTATTGTAGGTAACAGTTTATATTTAAGTTAATGAGCACTAGATCAGTCAACACACACTATCCGCCATGACACACTAGGTGAGAGCGAGACAGCTACATACTAAACAAAAGAGATACAAAAACAAACCTTATTACATTGTATAACAACACCCCCTGTCAATGTAATAAGTGATACATGCTAAATATACAATATAATGTATCTTTATAATATCTTTATCTTGCATATTCATATATTAAATAGATACCTACTCAATATAACTACTATAATAATTAACATAAATCTAATTTTAAGTAACAAAAGTAATATAATTATTTATTAAGCCCTCCTTATCTTCACCCCATTAATAAATTTTAGCAACAGATCATTTTTTAATGGTTTTGTAAGCATATCGGCTATTTGATCACTGGAATTTACATGTTTTATTTGCACTTTACCTTTTTCAATTTGTTCTCTAATAAAGTGGTATTTAATATCTATATGCTTTAATCTCTTGACAGTATTAGTGTTAGCTATCATTATAGCCGACTGATTGTCGCAATACAATGTTATTGGGCAAACATTAGTTATATTGAAATCACACAATAAATTATTCAGCCAACTTGCTTCAGTCGCTGCCACAGTAAGTGCAACATATTCTGCCTCGGTTGATGAGATACTGACTGTGGTTTGTTTTTTAGAACTCCATGATACAAGGCAGTTAGAGTAGATGAAACAATACCCACTAGTAGATTTACGATCCTTTACATCACCACCCCAGTCAGAATCACAAAAACCAGTTAAAGTGTTATCTTTACAATTATATACCAATTTGTAATCCAAAGTATGCTTAACATAACGCAGAACTCGTTTTAGAGCTGTCAATAACATATTACTAGCCCTATCTTGATATCTACTCAAAATTGATATTGCAACACAGATGTCGGGTCTGGTACCCAAAGCAGCATACATCAGACATCCAATAATCTGTCTGCATAAGTTTTGTACATTGACATTACATTTACTATTTGCCAGTTCCTGAGTATTAAAATTCTGATCCATTGGTGTACCAACAGGCTTACAATTGTACATGTTAAATCTTTTTAACATATTCTCTAAGTAAATCTTTTGAGTAATTTCTGTTACATTTTTAATTAAATCTTGTTTGACATTTAGTCCAAGAAAATCAGAAATTAAGCCTAAATCCTTCATTTTGAACTCATTGTTTAAAGTAATTTTAAAATTGTTTAATTGTGTTTCATCAGAGCTAAATATCAACAAATCGTCAACATATATAAGTACATACATTTGGTAATTTGTGTTACATTTAGAGTATAAACACGAGTCACATTTAGACCTACTGAAACCCTCCCTTAACATAACAGAGTTAAATTTATCGTTCCAGTACTTCGGTGATGTTTTAAGTCCATACAGAGCTTTATTTAGTTTTACAATATTCTGGTTATTTGAATAAGCCCCATCCGGTAAGCTTATATACACATTTTCTCTTATCTCCCCATACAAGAATGCTCCTGTCACATCCATCTGATACACTGGTAAATTAAGCTTGGTAGCTATGGCTAAGAACAATCTGAAGGTTACTAGTTTAGCCACAGGGGCATAAATTTCATTAAAACTTAAATTATCATTTTGTTCAAAGCCTCTAGCAACCAACCTTGCTTTGTATTGGATAACACCATTTGTTTGTTTAATTTTATACACCCATTTACTACTAATTACCTTCTCATTAACTGGTGGGTCACAGACACTCCATGTGTTATTGTCCTTTAAAGTCTTCAATTCATTTTCCATGGCCTCTTTCCATTTAGAAGCATTTTGACTTCTGATAGCTTCATCATATGTTTTTGGCTCATCGTCTGTTGTCAAAGCGGCATTACAATTAAAAAACACTGTTTGTTTTCTTACACGTCTTGTCTCAGGTCTATTTATATTTTCTGTTACACATTCTTCGTAGTCTTCATCTTCACTTGGTACATAGAGACTCCCCTCCTCCTCGCTTTGCACAGTGCTACTCGAGTTATGTTCATAACTGATCTGCCCAATCTGATCTTGAGAAGTGGAACTCAAGTCTGCCTGTTTATTTTCCTCTTCTTCAATTATGATTGGAGCCTCAAAACAATCTTTGTTTTCATTCTGTATTTCATGGCTTTTCATGCCCGCAATGTCCTTCACAAAAACAATATCTCTTTTCGTCTCAACTTTATTTCTTTCTGGAAAATACACTCTGTATCCTTTCGTTGTTTCACCATAACCTACCATAATACCCTTTTCTCCTTTGGCATCCCATTTGCGACGTTTTTCTTTAGGTATGTGAACATATACCGCGGTGCCAAATATCTTCAGGTTCTTTATGTCGTAAGCACTCTTATTCGTCCAAAGTTCATATGGCGTCTTTCCATTCACAGAGCTCTTTCCTGTTCGGTTCAATACGAAAGTGGCAGTATTGACTGCTTCTGCCCACAGAATTGTAGGTAAATCTCTTGCATACAGCATGGTTCGAGCGGCTTCCACTATGGTTCTGATGTCCCTCTCAGCGCGCCCGTTTTGTTCAGGTGTGAAGCTTACAGATGTCTGATGTTGTATACCTTTTGACTCGAACAGTTCTCTTATTTCTTGGTTTATAAATTCAGTACCATTATCGCTCCGAAATACCTTTATTTTCATCCCAGTTTCGTTTTCTGCCAACATAATGAAGTTCTTGACACATTTCTTAATTTCATCTTTCGTTTTCACAAAATATACTTTCCGATATTTAGAGTAATCATCTTTAAGCACAACAAAATACTTAGATCCTCCTACTGAATCAACTTGCATTGGACCACATGTATCAGCGTGTATAATATCGCATACATTTGAGCAAACATTGTCACTTACATTGTAAGGCAATCGATGAATTTTGCCTTTTAAACAGCTTTCGCACGTTGGTGCTGATAATCTAGTTTTATTTAATTCGATGCCATTTTTCTTTAACACGCCTTCTACATGTACCATGTTTTGATGTATTAACTTTTCATGCCATTCATGCCAGTCTGATTGATTCGTTTCCGCAAAATTCGCTTCCGTTTTGAAATATCGAAACTCTAAATAATACATGCTCCTATAACGCTCAGCTATTGCCATCACTTTATTATTTTTGTAAAATTTACATGTATTGTCGTCTGTCACAATAACATAACCTCTATTCGTGGCGCAGTTCATAGAGAACAAGTTTGTTTTTAAATCAGGGACATGTAGTACGTTCTCTATGGTCGTCACGATCCATTCACTCCCGTTCCAAGCTTCAAGCGCCATCTGACCGCAACCTTTGACACTAATTTGCGTTCCGTTTCCCACTATGACCGATTTATTTTGAACTTCGGTGTATGATGTAAATAGTTCGGAATCACAGCACATGTGCTCACTAGCACCAGAGTCCACCAGCCATTTTGTTTTATGAAAATGTTCTCCCGACACACTGTTTACCACGAATGCATTGTTTTCTTTAATTTCTTTACTCTTCTTAAAACGGCACTGACTTTTAAAATGTCCCGGTTTATTGCAATAAAAACACTTTAAATCTGGGCGATTTTCCTTGTAGTTACTAAACGCCGCGCTGTTGTTATTAAAGTTATTATACCTGCACTCACTTTTATAATGCCCCAGTTTATTGCACTTAAAACATTTTACAGTTTTCTTATCCACCCTTTTTGCTATAAAAGCCGCCGACGAGGAATGCGAACTCGAACCCTTTTCTTTAATTCTTTCTTCTTCCATCAACAATCTTGCCACGAGATTTTCATAGGTCTGTTTTTCATCAGGGGCAGATTCCCATGCAGATATAAAATGTTTATATTTTTCTGGCAACGACATAAGAATTTTGGTTATTACAAATTTATCTGATATTTTTTCTCCAAGCTGTTTCAAATGATTCTGCATTTCTTGAATTTTAGAGATAAATACAGACATGTCGGAACCTTCTTCGAATTTAAATTGGAAGAAGCGTTGCTGCACAATGTGGATGCTGGTTTCCGACTTTTGTTCATAAACACTCTGTAATTTTGCCCACATTTCCGCCGACGTTTCACATGTAATAATATGAAGCATTACTTCTTCCGTCATTCTAGTCACTAAAAGTGTCTGCGCTTTCGCATCTTGCGATTCCCAACGAGACCTTTGTGTATCATCTTCCGGCTTCACTGTACTTCCATCTACAATTTTGTAAAGACCTTGACCTCGTAACAATACGCAAGTTTGGAACTTCCATACGTTCCAGTTACGGAGGCCCTCCAACTTCATTACTGCCTGTCCATTATGTGTCGACTCCATTATTTCCACCTTCCTGTAGGCTGTTCCTGCCTTGCACTATTTATGTACAAGTAATTGTCTTCCCGACGCAACTTAACCTCAAAGTTACACGCGCGCGGTATTTTCTTCTCACGCACTACAGTATATATTTTAACTTGAATCACGCTTGCATTTATCACTCTGGTCCGTTAGCGGCCTGGGCCAATAACCAGATGGAGTAATAAATGAAATGCAAGCTTATTGTAGGTAACAGTTTATATTTAAGTTAATGAGCACTAGATCAGTCAACACACACTATCCGCCATGACACACTAGGTGAGAGCGAGACAGCTACATACTAAACAAAGAGATACAAAAACAAACCTTATTACATTGTATAACAACAGAAAGACCTTTTAATTTAGATGTTTTCAAATCATAGTGTCCATTATCAGTTTTCACCAATGTATCGTTTAAAGTGTCGATAAATTCCAATAATCGCAAACGTTTATGGACGTGATGACCGAACTTATCTACAGTCATTGCTGTCTAGATGATTAGAGATCTCGAATTATACTGGTCATTTTCTGTGGCGATAGCTGTTTATTTATTTATTTATTTATTTATTTATGTACACAAAATTATATACAGGAGCATTTATTACAATAATTCTAGTACAAAGGTGCTACTTATTTCAAAAGAAATCTCTTCCAGTAGACCCATGAGAGGAAAGATGAATTTTAGAGCGGTATGGCGTGTGCATAAATAACGTTTAACATATTTAACTAAACATACATGCTAGTACTTACATAATTAAATAAATGACAGTAATAAACTACATAAACATACCAATATATATATAATATATATAAGTCTATTTGGAGAGATAATAGTCTTTAACTCGTCGTTTGAATGAGGAGAGAGTTTGGGAATCGCGAATATCATGCGGTAAGGAATTCCACAGTCGTACAGCATGAGCAGAGAAGGAAAAAGAGTAGAAGGAAGTCTTGTGGGTAGGAATAGTAAGAATGGTGCGCAAATGGGATCTGCAAGGAGAATTAGACGAATGACGGAAAGAGAAACGATCTTTAAGATAGAAAGGAAAGGCGGGATTAAATAAAATATTAAAAAGAAGACAGAGAATGCGAGTATTTCTACGAAAGCGAATGGGAAGCCATTTCAGCTTAGTACGGTAAATGGAAACATGATCGTATTTTCTTAAGCCAAAAATGAAACGGATACAGAGGTTTTGTAACCGTTCCAATTTATCCAGTTGCTCCTCTGTGCTCCTATTCCAATAATCGCAAACGTTTATGGACGTGATGACCGAACTTATCTACATTCATTGCTGTCTAGATGATTAGAGATCTCGAATAATACTGCTCATTTTCTGTGGCGATAGCTGTTTATGTTCTATATTTATAATTCCAGCTTCTCGTAATTCTGCTATGACTGCAATAATTTCATTATCTACACCACTATTGCCAGCCGCTCGTGATCCTAACAACAATATTAATCGTTCTACCAGTTCGTTGGGATCATCCCAATAAACATAATCAGTATATTTTTTTACTTTTTTCAGAAGTGGAATACCTTTTCCTTGAGAGAGACTTGCTACACTTGAAGTCATAATTTTTGAGAATTTAAATAAAGGCTTAATGACATTAATGTATTTAAAACCTTTGTTACTGTTTATAGGTTTAGATGACTCATAATTACGTCGATGTGCATTAGTATCAATTAGTAACAATTTATAATTTTGCAAGTCCTCCTCTCTGACTTTTTCTAGATCAGGTTTCCTTTTAAATAGTAACTCTCGTAAACCATCTGTCTTCTTTAAAATTCGAGTTCCTATTTTCAGAATGTTATCATTATCGAAAACACGAATATTGCCAAGCATTAGTTTTCCCCGCTCACGTCTTACTCCAAAAGGTATAGCATCAATTACTTCTGATGATGTAGACCACGACAAAGTTTGACGATTATCTGGAGAAGACGCAATAGATTTGAACGAACCTTCACTGACATTATGATCTTCAGAAGGTGTGGAAATTAAAGTTTTGTTGTTATTAGGAAAGTCGCTTTCAGAAACAGTGTCATTCGATTCTTCATTGGATAAATAAGACGATGTACTTTCATTTTTACATTTTTTCCCAACAGAGGGAATGTAATTATTTTAATTCTCAACCCACTTTTCATTATTTTTATTGGCTATCAAATTAAGGGGATCAACAATAGGTTTGAAAATTTTCTCCAGTGCCATATTATTTACGTTTTTTGTATCGTTAATCATCCCCACTTTTCTTTTAACAGCTGCTGCTGACTTAACTATTTGTTTTTTAAATGTTTTTTCCATTTTACTGCTTGATATTGTGTTCAGTCGCAGATCACACTTTAAAGTGACCTTTCATTATCACTACATTGTATTAAGTATGTTAATATAGAACTATAAAAGTGTCAAATGCTGACCTATAACATCCTTTGTTTTTATCACAATCCTTATTAATAACAAGATAATTAAAAGGCTTTTTCCAAACTTTTGAACACATTTCACGAAATTGATTCCATGACATATCAGACCCAACATGCTCATCATAAACATGTTTCAAATTAATGTCATCTTGTTTAAATAATACAATCAAATTGGAATTGTCTCTCACTAGTTGTTTAGGTATTTTTGTATATGTTTGATTAATATAAAAACAATCAATTTTCTTATGTCGACCCATAGCAAAATAATCTCTAATGCTGTTCTGATTTTCGCAAGCTACATCATCAAATATTATAATTGAATCAGGTAGCGCTTCGTGCGGACTCAAAATTTCACAATTGTGATTGTATTTATGAAAGGTTGTACCAGAAACCATGTTCATAACTTTCTCTAAAAATAAGTATTTTGCTTGATATAAAGATTTTGAATAAACATATAAGTTACAAAATCGTGGACCATCTGTATGTAACAATAAACTTATTACTAAGTTGGTTTTTCCACAATTTGATGGACCACAAACGATACAACGTATTGTGTTCGGCAGAAGGTTTCCGTGTCGTTTTGGTTCTTGTGATGAAGCAGGACAAATACAATCTAATTTTAGTGAGTCTTTTTGTTTCACAAATTTCATTTCAAATTATTAGCATGTGCTTAAACTCGTCTGCAGTACTCAACGAATTTGAGCGAAATGAATTTAGGTTTAACGAATAAACACGTTTTATAATTTAACATGTAAAATCTTGTTGGTAGAACAGGAATCAGGAAAGTACAACAAAATAATATTTGATGGTTAGAATGAATCATGTGTAAAAAGTGTGTTCGGTGTGTGATCTTTCCACGAGCTCGCGGGTGATTCTTATCAATTTTATAATGGAGTCAGGTAAGTGCATTCGACTAATGTTTTGTGTTTAGAATGAATCGAATTTTGTTTATTGGGAATTCTGGGACACAAAAGTGTCCCAGAATTCCCAATAAACATCTACTAGTAATAAAAGATTTAAACATTCGACATAAAGCATATTTAGACCTTTTGAATATGGCTAAGAAAAGAATAAAATCGAAGAATGCTGGAAAGGAGAAAAAATGGCTTCATGGATTGTAAAAAATGCAATGAAAGCAAAACTCAAAGCTTGCGCTGGAGTTCGTTCATTTATGAAAGTAGTGAAAAATATACAATCTAAGCTTAAAAATATTAAATCAAAGGACAAGCGTTCAACTATAAACTTTGCATATGCAACCGCAAAAAGACTATTTTCTAAAAATAACGGATCACGTACACGTTTACCACGATGTATACCCATTCCTAAATGCGGAGGCGTTTTACCGCTCATTCCCATCTTTGCCGGTCTGTCAGCTTTAGGTTCACTTGCTGGTGGCGCAACAGGTATAGCAAGGCTGTTAATGATTACAAAGTAGCTCAGAAAAACTTTGAAGTGTCTAAACGACATAACAAGATGACGGAATCTGTTGCTTTAGGAAAGGCCTTGTGTATAAAACCATATAAAAAGGGAGCAGGATTATATCTAAGTCCTTCAAAAAACTGAAAAAGCGGCTACCCAGACGAGCACTAACCAATTTAGATATAATGGAACATACTATTGATATTCCTTACTTTCGCGGAGTGTATATGAGAGATACTCTTCCTCGGAAACCAAAAAAAATTGAGTGTGCTATATAAAATTTAGATAATTCTGACAATCCTGGAACACATTGGGTAGCCTACGTTAAATATATTAATTACTGTGAATATTTTGATAGTTTTGGTGATTTAAAACCACTATTGGAACTAGTAAATTATTTAAGTCTTTTAAATAATTTTGGAAACATTACATATAAATAATATAATAAAAAAGGGGAAGCTAGGGTATGGTCTTGGTGGGAATTGCTGTTTGTGAGGACAGTGTAACCTACAAAATGCCAAGAAACCTTCTGCTGTGTTAAGTGGCGAAACACCTTTTTATAAAGCCTGGCCAGTCCGAGTCATCCACGTCCACGCCGTCCCTCCTGGGAACTGCTGCAACCGCACCGCCGTGCGGCCGCCACCCTGAGGTGCAGCTGAGCTGAGGATGCAGGGCGAAAGGCGAATCTTCTGCGCCTTAAAACAGAATTTACTCACTAGGGAGGAAACCCGAAACAAAACCGAGCACGCTCGCATGCTCTAAGGTGGCAGCCCCACCAGCGGGCTAGGATATAGTGGGCTAATCACTCGCTTACCCGAATACAAATTGATTATAGAAACAGAAATAGTGCAAAACCGGACCGATCATAATACGACGACCTTTGGCATGAAAAAACGGACACGAATTGCTTGCTGGAATGTGCGAACACTGAGCGAGGATAGCCGACTAGCCCAAGCAGAAACAGAAATGCTGCGATACAAACTGCAAATACTCGGTCTCAGTGAAGTGCGCAGAAACGGATTCGGGGAACTGAGAACGTCCAGAGGACTCACATTCCTTTACTCCGGAAAGGAAAATGAAGAAGACATAACGTGAAAACGGTGTAGGATTCCTCCTTTCTGATGCTGCGAAGAAAAGCCTTCTGGACTGGAAGCCGATCTCAGAACGAATCATCACAGCCCGGTTCAACAGCAAAGCCCGCAAGATAACCGTCGTACAGTGCTACGCACCCACTAGCATCAGAGGAAGACAAAGACGATTTTTATAGTGCACTGAACCTGACTTTGAAGAACATCCGTAAACAGGACATAATTATCGTCATGGGAGACCTGAATGCCAAGGTCGGTGTAGAAAACGACGGTGTTCAGAGACACATGGGCAGACACGGGCTGGGAGTCCGGAACGAGAATGGGGAGAGATTATTGAAGAGAAGAGAGAAGAGTTCTGCCAAGACAATGACCTCACCATCGGAGGCAAATTATTCATCCACAGAGACTACCACAAATACACCTGGAACTCACCCGATGGAGTTACCAAGAACCAAATCGACCACCTTGCCATTAGCTCTAAATGACGCTCATCACTGCTCGATGTTCGCAACCGTCGTGGCGCGGATATCGACAGCGACCACCACCTTGTTGTAGCTGAGGTGCGGCTAAAAGTAGCTGTAGCCCGATCTGCAGGCGTGGTTACTAAGACTGGCAAACGATTTGAGGTCAACAAGTTGCGAGACCCAGACACACAGGACGCCTTTAGGCTAGAGCTGCGCAATCGCTTCTCCGCTCTCGAGATGGACTCTTCTTCTGTCAACGCGGAGTGGAACCACATTAAAATGGCCTACGAAGAGACCAGCTCCGTCGTTCTAGGACACAAAACACACACACGGGAAGATTGGATGTCGCAGCAAACCTGGAATCTAGTGGAAGAAAGGCGTAAACTCCACGTGAAAATTCTGAATACCCACGATTAGGCAGCAAGTGAAGATCTGAGGCAGCAATACAGACAGGTACGCAGGAACATTTACCGCAGTACCCGCCACGACCGGCGAGTATGGGCGGATAGTGTTGCGGATTGCGCCCAACGAGCTGCTGATTCCGTTAATCTGAGGGAGATGTACAAGGCGACAAAGGCCTTGGCCGGGAACAGGAGTCAGAGATGGAAAAAGAAGATTGAAAGACAAAGAGGGCCGGTTTGTTGTGACATCGGAGGCACAGCTTCAGCGCTGGAGAGAGCACTTCGAGGAGATCTTCCAAGTACCGAACGACCCTGTCGCCACCATCATACCTGCCGTCAGCTTGCCCGCACAAAGCCTAGACATTGATGTATCCCCACCTACTGGAGAGGAAGTAATCGATGCCATCCGGTCACTAAAGAATGGTAAAGCCCCAGGAGTCGACTGATCACAGCGGAAATGCTTAAAGCCGACGTTCCAACCGCTGCAAACGCGCTGACACCCCTATTGCGGAATATCTGGTCAGCCGAAGAGTTACCCGATGACTTGAATAAAGGCCTACTGATCACCGTGCCCAAGAATGGAGACCTCAGTGAATGTGGCAATTGGAGAGGTATAACTTTGCTCTCGATCCCATCTAAGGTGCTTTGCAAAATCATCCTGGATAGACCGTCGAGGGCCATAGAACCTCTCCTTCGCAAAGAGCAGGCTGGTTTCCGGCCCAATCGATCGTGTACGGACCAGATCAACACCTTGCGCATTATCCTCGAACAGGCATCAGAATGGCAGAGGGAAATTTATTTGACCTTCGTGGATTTCGAAAAAGCCTTTGACACGCTGAGATGGAGTTGTATCTGGAACAGGTTACGTAAAATTGGAGTCCCCGAGAAAATCACGAACTTGATAAGGGTCCTCTACGGAAATTATTCTTGTAGAGTGACCCACAACGGCCTCGTCTCGGAGGACATACCGGTTCATGCTGGTGTGCGGCAGGGATGTCTTCTTTCGCCTCTCCTCTTCCTTGTCGTTCTCGATGGCATTATGCATGACACGACCAACAACAAGCGCCGCGGCATAGAGTGGGGCCTCTCCAATGTCTTAGAAGACTTGGACTATGCCGATGATCTATGCCTGTTGAGTCACACACGCGCCGACATGCAGGCAGGCCAAGCTGGACGACCTACGACGAGAGGCTTTGAAGGTTGGACTAAAAGTGAATATCAGGAAGACCCAGGAAATGAGGTGCGGGGCAACTGGCTATCGGCTACCATTGCTTATTGGCACAGAGGTTGTGGAAAGAGTCCACAAGTTCACCTACCTCGGTAGCGTAGTGTCGGAAACTGGAGGGACCGAAGAGGACATCACTTCGAGAATCGCCAAGGCAAGAGCAACCTTCGCACAGCTCCGTCCTGTATGGCAATCACGGAAACTGACTAAGAGAGTTAAGCTCAAAATATTCCGGTCCAATGTGAAAACCGTTTTGCTGTATGGGTGTGAGACGTGGAAGGTCACTAAAGACATCTCGCACCGTCTCCAAGTCGTCATTAACCGCTATCTTCGCCGTATTCTCGGTGTTTACTGGCCTGAGAAAATCTCCAACGTAGACCTGTGGGAACGCTCCGGTGAGACTCCGATCGACCAGCAGATCAAACGCCGCAAATGGAACTGGATCGGCCATATGCTCCGAAGGGAACCCGAACACATACCGAGGCAAGCCCTAGACTGGAATCCCCAAGGAAAGCGTAAACGTGGCCGCCCTAAACAGACCTGGTGGCGGACAATCATCGCAGAGGTGAAGAATCTAGGGACTTGGAGCGAAATAAAACGCGAAGCTCAAGACCGAGCGGGATGGCGACGCACTGTGGATGCTCTCTGCCCCAGCTAGGGGACATAGGACCTTAAGTCAAGTAAGTCAAGTATCATTGAACGAAAATGAATCCAAAAGCGCAAAAGTTTGGGGTTGTTCTCCTTCGGGCATTACCTCCGATGGAGGATTTTCTGTGTATATACCATTAAATAAAATATTAGGTTTTGCAGAAGATTATGAAAAAATCATAATGAACTGTAAACATGAATTAGTACTATTAAGAAGTAATACAAATCTCAATTCCTTATTACTAAGTTCTGGAGAAATTGTCGAAGATATAAATATAAATAAAATAGTTTGGCGAGTTCCTCATGTTCGAGTGTCGGACCGTG
This sequence comes from Amyelois transitella, assembly GCF_032362555.1. Taxonomy (NCBI): domain Eukaryota; kingdom Metazoa; phylum Arthropoda; class Insecta; order Lepidoptera; family Pyralidae; genus Amyelois; species Amyelois transitella. The sequence goes on from NC_083536.1 coordinate 9,336,569, forward strand.
AAAGAATCAATTTACTTAAACATTTAGAAAAAGATCGAGCGATAACCTTAGCGTTTCGTAACTGGGATTTGTATGAGTACCTACCCATTGTTACCCAAAACCAGGAAACATACTTGGTCCATTAAAACTTCATCACAGTTAGAGAAACCAAGATTTGTTATTATTGCTTTACAAACAAACCGTAAAAGTAATGCAACAATGTCGATGGCAGAGTTCGACCATTGTCATATTCGAGACATAAGAGTATTTCTAAATTCTTCATATTATCCGTATGAAGGTTTAAATATTAGTTTCTCAGACAACAGATATTCATTAATATATGAACAATACGCAAGATTTCATCAGTCTTATCATAGTCGCCGAGCGGAGCCGTTGATGGGATTAAAAGAATTTAGAGACATAGCTCCGTTATTTGTTATAGACTGTTCACGACAGCATGAAATGTTAAAGGGATCAATTGATGTGAGAGTTGAATTCGAATCTGACCAAGACATACCCGATCAAACGGCTGCATATTGTCTGATACTAAACGATTGCATATTTGAATACAAGCCATTGAGCAATATTGTTAAGAAGTTATCATAAATGTAATACAATAATCATAGATTTACAAGGGTTTAAGGATTTGAAAAATAATTTTATTGTTAAGGAATTTTCGATTGCAACTAAGGAATACACACAAACTTTCTTGGTTAAAGCACCTTATTCTTTTAAAACTCTTTCTGATGAAGAAAAAAAGCGAGTTCGATGGTTAGAAAATAATCTGGGACTACATTGGTATGAAGGGTTTATCGATTATCGAGAATTCCGGCGAGTTATAATTCCATTTTAAAAAGTAAAAATGTCTTAATTAAAGGAAATAAGTAGATTGTATGGATTTGAAGCAATGTGGGCAAAGCTTACTTTTAAGAAGGTGCACAGACAGAGAAATAGCGAAAGATGAACTGAAGGTGGTTGCGAAATAAAAATAAGCGCGTTATTGTGCTAAGTGTTCGAGGAACAAGCAAGCATGCGTCTCGCGTCAAGTTGATATTCAGACTGGCCGCCGCGCCGGCCGGCCAGAGACGGTTGAGGGGAATGCGTGTGCGCGGGAGCGGGGTGCTCGCCGCGCGACTGCCTACCGGTCAAACCGGTTAGCGGTTACGCAATCACGTCTCATGTCACAGCTAAACAGAAAATTTCTTATGCTACGGTACAACGTGGTCTGTTTGTTTTTCGGTCTGCTTGTTTCTCGATGACACATTTATTAACTTTACCAATATGACAACTATATTGCACACTTTATATATTGCATCTTGTATATAATTTATTAGGCTACTTAAATTAATGTTACATGTAAATATGTAGATAATAAATGTAAGGGTAAATTCATTATAGCACATAAGTAAGTTATATAATGCAATGTATTTATTGACTAGATATTATCAGTCTTAAAATAATAAGTTAGTAGTTGTATATAAAATAATCAAGTTTGTAAATAAAAGTGAAAACAATATTGTAAACAAAAATAAGACAAGTGTAAACATAAATTTAAACAATTGATGTATCTAAAAGTCTATGTAAATATTTATTTTGTAAATGAAAGTTTTGTATAATAAATGTAAAACTTTTGTAAATAATAAAACCAAACAGATAAAATTAAATCGATAAAGTGATTAAAGTTACTACAGATTTAAGAGTTATGCAACGATTGTGAAATTATAGAACTGGGTGAAAAGGGTTGTCCTAAATTACTTAAATTATATGAGGATTATTGTGGGGAGAATAATCAGGTGTTAAATTGTGTTCATCATAAAAAAGGTGTGCTTTGAAAAATGCACTCTGTTTAAAAAAGTGGTGTCAAGACAATTTTGTGTTTAATTCTTTATTTAAATTATAATAAGATTTTTCAAATAATAAAAAATATTTTACATACATACATACATAAAATCACGCCTCTTTCCCGGAGGAGTAGGCAGAGACTACCTCTTTCCACTTGCCACGATCCCTGCATACTTCCTTTGCTTCATCCACATTCATAACTCTCTTCATGCAAGCTCGGCGGTTTCGGGTACTTTTGACCTGACCCTTCACCAGGACGTCCTTAATTTGATCAAGATATGTTCGTCTAGGTCTTCCCACCCCGACCTTTCCCTCCACACTCTCCATGTATATCTGCTTAGTCAACCTGTTTTCATTCATCCTCTCCACGTGACCGAACCATCTCAACATACCCTTTTCTATTCCTGTAACTACATCTTCTTTCACATCATAACATTCCCTTATCACGCTGTTCCTTATCCGGTCACTCAATTTCACACCCAACATACTCCTTAACGCTTTCATTTCCACTGCATTTATTCTGCTTTCGTGCTTCTTTTGCCATACCCAACTTTCACTCCCATACATTAATGTCGGGACCAACACGCCCCTGTGCACAGCCAGTCGAGCCTTTTTGGATAGTTTCTGACTGCTCATAAAGGCATGCAAAGCTCCATTCACCATGTTCCCCGCGTTCACTCTCCTTTCAATATCACTATCACACTTGCCATCTGATGTAAACTTTGATCCTAGATATACAAACTCTTTCACTTGCTCAACTTTTTCTCCTCCAATCAAAATATTACATGCTATCATTTCTTTCCCCATTTCAAAAACCAGTGTTTTAGTTTTACTTACGTTCACTTTCATTCCTTTCTCTTTTTTAAAAAACTAAAGCTTCATGCATACAGTTTACCATCTCCTGTAACTCCTCCACTGATGACGCCAGTATAAAATATTTTACTGAATAAAATATACTGTCTTTTTTTTTATTTATTTAGGTTATGGTTCCTAATGAAACTATAAAATAAAGGCACATATCTTTTAAATTTTACGTTTATTGATACTAGGCAAATAACACAAATCTGTAAAAAATAACACAATGACATGAAAACTGATAAAGGAAATTACATTAATTGACATACATTTATATATATATATAATTTTAAAACCAATTGGTATAACTATAGTTACAAATTTTTTTTGAAATATTACTAATATTTTTTTCAGTCTGGTCCATAATTTCATCACCAACATCTTTTACCACATATTGAGAGCTCAATAAGACCCTATCGTCCTGAAGACAGTCACTTATTACTTGATTACACTCTAAGTCAAGCACTTGAATCTTGATCAGTCTAAGACCTTTGTGGGGAGCACTTTTTATCACAAACGATTGATGGGGAACATGTGATTTGACAATCTTTTTGGAAAAATCTACCTTATTGCGACCCCCCTTTAACTTCATTTTCCGTTGATGAGTACTTAATTTTGATTGTTCGGTGGGACGACTCTGTATCTTGAAAAGTTCTTCGGAGAATCCAAACGAATCTCGAGGACATTGAAATGACTCTGGTATTAATGTTTCACTATCTGGAAAGATAGCGATATCGCGTCCTGTTGTCTGTAACAAAAAATAAAAATACACATAACAATAATTCTAATAAAACGGGTTTGAGCCCCGACCAGGCTAACATGGAAAAATAGTGTTTATTAGATTGACCTGGGTGGAATTTATTAAAAATTATAGTATCGTTGATACTTATCCTGCGACACAAGTTTACCACTTACTATGGGGCTAGCTCAATCTGTGTGGTTTATCCCATCTTATTGAAATTAATAATGAAGAAAGAAATTGTTTGGTACTGATAGACGTTGAGCATGTTCAAAAGAATCGGGAATAAATGTTTCATTATCTGAATTCACAGTCACATCATCTACGTATTGCGGCGTCTGTAAAAAAAACATAAATCCATACATATAATAAAACTGTAACTGAAATTTGTCTGTACATTGAAGATATTTAAGAAAAAAAAATATAAGGGGTCTTTCTAGGGTCAATAGAAGTCAAAACAATTTTTTTTAGAATTTTTGTCTGTCTGTCTGTCTGTCTGTCTGTCCGTCTGTCTGTCTGTATGTTTGTACGCGCATCACGCAAAATCTACCGAACGGATTTGAACGAAATTCGGCACAGATATAGCTATTAACCTGGATAAGAATATAGGCTACTTTTTATCCTGAAATTCTATCCCAAGGGGATGAATTAGGGGGTGCAAGTTTGTATGGAACATCGTCATTTTTGATTTTTGAATCGATATAAAAAGCTATAAATAATTAATTATCATATTTATAATGATGATGATGATTAAAAAAATAGCATTTTATTGATTTAATTCATTATGCTTTGTTTTTTGATTAATTTCCCGTGGTTTAGACATTTATTTTTTTCCCCACCCGATACGAGATGGCGCCTCATGAGAATTTAAGAAATAACACGATTGTAGCCGTTGGCAAAATTTTCAATTTATTAGAAATTCTTTTTTTCATTGATTTAGTTTCGCCAGTACTTACCGTTTCACCACATCTTTGAGAAGATTTTTTTTATGTAGGTAGTTTGACGCGCCCCGCATCGGCGACAATGCATCGCTCAAGATTAATAACACACAATGTAGTAACGCCAATACTTACCGTTTCACCATTGATTTAGTTCCCGTGGTTTAGATATTTATTTTTTGACTACCCGATACGAGATGGCGCCACATGAGAATTAAAAGTATTATTATAGTTTACAAAAAAAAGGGCAATTCGAGCTATCTACGGCTTAAAACAAATAGATTCACTTAGAGATTTTTTCAAAATCCTTAATATTTTAACATTGCCCTCACAATACATTTTCGCTTCATAACAATATTATAGAAGCTAAAATTCTTACTGGTTGTGCAGCTGGTGAAATTGTTTTTATACCACGCATTCCCCTCATTCCCAACAACTTTCCATTTCAATTTAAGCGTGTTCAGCTTACAGTGGCTATATGTTTCGCGATGACAATTAACAAATTGCAAGGTCAAACGCTTGGAGCAGCCGGAGTCGACCTCAGGACGAATTGCTTCTCACACGGACAGCTCTACGTCGCTTTCCGCGGGTCACCAGCTGTGACAGGGCAAATAGCAAATGGGCAAGATAGCAAATGTTGTATACAAAGAGATACTTTAACTTTCCATTATTATAATTTCCTTTTTTTGTCTTTAGAATTTATTTGTTTTTTAACAGCTGCGCCCCCGGCAAAGTCCCGGGGACTTTTGTAAGAAAAATAAACTATGTTCTATTCCAGGCATTATTCTTCCCGTGTACGTAAGTTTCATCAAAATCCATCCAGTAGAATTTTCGTGATTGAATAGCATCCTCAAACACGCACTCACGTAGGTACATCAATTTTTTTGCATAATCTATACTAATAATATAAAGCTGAAGAATTTGTTTGTTTGTTTGAACGCGCTAATCTCAGGAATTACTGGTTCGAATTAAAAAATTCTTTTTGTGTCTAATAGAGCATTTATCGAGGAAGACTTTAGGCTATATATTATCACGCTGCAACTATTAGGAGCGAAGAAATAATGAAAAATGTGAAAAAAACGGGAAAAATTATTCATCCTTCAGGGCTTCAATGATGCACAAAATAACTATTTCACGCGGACGAAGTCGCGGGCACAGCTAGTTTAGAATAACATTAAATCAATCTTATATCTATAAGAAACAATTAAATATATAAAGCAACTTACCATTGTTTTAGTTTTTAAGTACTTAAATTTATTGGAAGCAACGTCCTGTGGTGTGGACTATGCGCTTGATCGTACAAAAGTGATACATGTCACATACAGTTTGCGCACTGCACTCAAACAAACATGCATGCGCAGCGCGATTTTGTCCTTCCCAAAATGTTTTGTGTCATAGTCGTTCAAATTACTGTTCACGTTAGAACACGTTCATTCATATTGTAATTAGATACCAAGGTATATCAATAAAATTTATTACAATGAACAAAAAATACATGCACAGAACGCTTCGTCCACACAGCGGTTTGTAGAGCTCCGTGGCTCAGCGGTTATCAAGCTGAACTGAGACACAGAGACCTCGGGTTCGATCCCCGACCGGGTCAAGATGTAAAATGATCTTTTTTTTCAGTTTGTCCCGAGTATGGTTCTATACGTGAATCAACAAAATATAGTATTGTTGAGTTAGTATTTTGCGACTCAAGTTTACAACTTACTGTAGGGCTCAATTTATGTAATTTATCCCTTGTGAGCATGTTCATAGTATTCTTTCGTCATTAGTTTCTTTATAAAACTTTTTATTTTAAAAATATGAATTAATAAAACAATTTATTATTTTATTATACCCATTTTATTATTTTTCCTACATATTTACAAACAATACAGACATTTTCTGACTTAGAATATAAACAAAATATGAAATATGGGGCATTTCACGTGAAGCGGACAGGCAAAATAGGGTGAGGTTCTGGATTTTGTTTATATTCTGGTTAGTTATACTCCTAGTAGATATGGAAGTGCACACAAAATATTTTTTTCGTCCGAAGCTTTTTTGCCGAATTATGAGCTTTTGAAAAAATACGTTTTAAGAATTCCGTGATTTTTGGATGCCCATTACTTTATATAAATCAATTTGTTAAAAATCAAAATTAAATGGTTTCTTATAGTTAAAAGAGTGGGAATTTAGATTTTTTTATGGAATTCTAAATTTGATTTTTTTTTTCGTATAGTAAATTAAATGAAGATTTCAAATAGATTTTCAAGCAACTTCGACATAATTTTATTTTATTTTTTTAGCATTAAATTTAAGCCTTATGTATGCTAATTACACACAAAAAAAATCGGTGTATATCCAGAAAAATTAAAAATTACTATTATTAAGCCACTACATAAAAAAGATAGCAAACAAAATATGGCTAATTTCAGACCTGTAGCAATGGGTTCAGTTTTTACAAAAATTATGAAGAAATATATTTACGAATCTATATATAATTATTTAATAAAATTTAATATATTATGTGACGAACAGAAGGGATTCCGAAAAAACATGACTATAGATATGGCTATTTATGACCTACTTAAAATTGTAATGGAAAATGTAGACAAAAAAAAACCCATTTGTGCACTGTTTACAGATATGACGCAGGCATTTGATTTTGTAAATCACAAAAGATTATTAAATAAATTATATGCGTACGGAATAAGAGGTAATGTTCTAAATCTAATAGCTTCATATTTAGACAATCGGACACAGTTTGTGGAAATATCCGATTTATGCACTAAGACTAAGTACGAAACGAAATCTTTATCTGACCCTAAAATAAATAAATTTGGAGTGCCTCAAGGCAGCGTTCTGGGACCACTACTATTTATTATTTATATAAATGATTTACCAAAATCTGTGCATCAACGTATGGTCTTATTTGCGGATGATAGTGCTGCAGTAATAAAATATAATAATGAAAATAATTATGAAATTGACCGTGCCGTGTGGTTCCCGGCAGTGCCGTGTGGTTCCCGGCAGTGCCGTGTGGTTCCCGGCACCAATACAAAAAAGAATAGGACTACTCCATCTCTTTCCCATGGATGTCGTAAAAGGCGACTAAGGGATAGGCTTACAAACTTGGGATTCTTTTCTAGGCGACAGGCTAGCAACCTGTCACTATTTGAATCTCAATTCTATCATTAAGCCAAATAGCTGAACGTGGCCTTTCAGTCTTTTCAAGACTGTTGGCTCTGTCTACCCCGTAAGGGATATAGACGTGATGATATGTATGTATGTATGAAATTGACATTAATAATACTTTGAATGATATAATAAAATGGCTTGAATTAAATAATCTAAAAATAAATCTTAATAAAACTAAAATTATAAGATACCGCATGTATTTGTGATTTGGGATTGCTTTTTATTTTTGGTTGAAGCATGTTTTTTTGTTTCTTTGTTGCCAGCAAACGCTACTAACTCGAGGTGGTAGAATATTAGCTCTTGTGCCTGCTGAAAATGCACCCTCTGACGATAGCGAGCGCTCAGATGTCGAAGAGGAATTTCGTGTACGCACCCCGCTTTCTTCATTTTCTTCTCCAGCACCTTCTATTCATTCTTCCTTAGAAAGACTAAACATTCTAGATGATGACGAACATTACAACAGCGACAATGTTCCACTTACGCCCATTTTTCAAACAGTATATTCAAGTCCGTCTTTAGAACCAAATTGCAATAAAGTACCGGTGCTGAGTGATATTCCGTCACTCCCAACAACTCCTCTTACTCCAGTAAATCCACCAAATTCAAAAACCAGATCCCGACGTCGTCAGCCCACCGTTCCTGTCCGGAAAAGACCGAGACTAATGAAAAAATTTACTTTGAACTATCAGTGGAAAAAAGCCGTTTTTCGACACAGAGCTATTATAGAAGAAGACTCCAATTATACAGATGTTCCGGATATATCAGCGTTGGATTATTTTTATAAATTTTTTTCGCCAGACATTCTAACAGATATCGTAGAGCAAACAAATTCTTACTCAATAGGAAACACTGGACGTTCACTTGGTTTGACGGAAGATGAGCTTCGCGATTTTCTAGCCATAATTACATATTAATATTATAATGGGGGTCGTGAATATGCCAGCATATACGGACTTTTGGAGTTTACAATACAGGTATAACTTAGTAGCAGATTTGATGACACTAAAACGATATCAACAAATACGTCGCAATTTGCACTTCATTGACAATAATATACAGGATTCCGACCGATATTACAAAGTGAGGCCATTTGTGCAGAAAGTAAGACAAAATTGTCTAGCACAGGAAAATGAACGGAAGTTTAGTATAGACGAGATGATGATTCCGTATAAAGGAACCAAAGCTGGAAGACGCCGTCAATATATGAAGGACAAACCCAACAAGTGGGGTTTCAAAAATTATGTCCGCGCCGGAGTCTCAGGCATGGTATATGATTTTCTTCTTTATGGTGGCGAAGATACATTCAGATTTTACACGTTTTCAGATAAGGAAGCTTCTATAGGTTTCGGAGGACGAATTGTAATCGCTTTATGTCAAAGCATAAAATTCAAACCGGCTTTTGTTTTCTGTGACAATTTTTTTTCCTGCCCTGAGCTGTTTTACATTCTACGCGAAGAATACGGTATACTACTCTGTCAAGAAAGTAGCAGGAAAAGATCAATAATACACAAACTGTTTGTTATTCATCCAAATTTATTTTATCACCTTCAAAATATGCTCCTTTAGAAACGATACACTTACGCCAACGAATAATCCAATCATCAAAACATTTTTTAAACGCTGTTTCCGGAATTGAGGTCAGTTCTCGCCGCGAATTCTCTTTTATGTCTTCTACCGATTGAAAACGGGTGCCACGAAGTGGTAATTTGAGTTTAGGAAAAAGAAAAAAGTCGGCTGGAGCCATATCTGGTGAATATGGTGGTTGCTCGATGGTATTTGTTGAGTGTTTGGTTAAAAATTCGTTCACAATGATGGCCTTGTGCGAAGGTGCATTATCATGGTGCAAAATCCAAGAATTTTCTTTCCACAAATCTGGCCTTTTTCGTCGGATTTGCTCTCTTAAACGCCGCATAACACTCAAATAATATTCCTTATTTACCGTTTGACCTTCCGGCAAGAATTCCGAGTGCACAACACCGCGATAGTCAAAGAAAACAGTCAACATGACTTTGACTTTTGAACGACTTTGGCGTGGTTTTTTCGGTTTCGGTTCAGTTGGAAGGCGCCACTCCGAAGCTTGTTGACTAGTTTGCATGTCAAACTCGTAAACCCACGTCTCGTCACCAGTAACAATGCGTTTCATGAATGTTGGGTCGGAATTGACTCGTTCTAGCATGTCCTCAGCGACTCTCATGCGATTGAGTTTTTGAAAAAAATTCAGGTCTTTTGGGACTAGCCGAGCGGCAACATGTTTCATACCCAAATTATTAGTTAAAATGGTACGGATCGACTCGTGAGATACAGAAAGTTCGGTGGCTATCTCCCTCAAAGTTGAATGAGGATTTTCAGTCACTATTTCCTTCACTTTTGCGATGTTAACTTCAGTTGCAGACGTTGATGGCCTACCAGAGCGAGACAACTCTTCCATCACATCTCGACCGCTTTTGAACGCTTTGTACCACTCATAAGCACGAGTTTTTGATAAAGTCGATTCACCGTAAGCCTTCTGTAACATTTTCAGTGACTCCGAACACGATATTCCATTGGCAATGCAAAATTTAAGACAAACTCTTTGTTCGATGTTTTTATCCATTATGAAATTAGCAATACACACTAGATATGATATAACTAAAAATAGCACTGTATTTAATGTAAACAACAGATGCAACTCAAACTCCGCGCCAAAATGGAAAACAGTTGTGCCAATCTAACAACAACAAAAAAAACAAAAATTTGAATTTGGAACCATAAATAAATAATCCATTCCCGATACTTTTCTGACTGAATGTATTTGGTTTGGGGACTATAAGAAACAATAGACTTAGAGGAGCAGAAAAAGTGTTGCCTTCAGAGAAAGAGATGAAAAAGAAGCCTAGAGGAAGTTATTCACAAGTAGTGTGCAACAAAAATAGATTATCGGTAGTGAGATGGAACGATAACAAACCTGTTACCCTAATTAGTTCATATGTAGGCGTAGAACCTGTCGAAAAAATGAAAAGATACTGTAAGGAGACAAAAAGCAAAATCGATGTCGACTGTCCCCAAATAGTCAAGGAGTATAATAAACATATGGGGGGAGTCGACTTAGCCGACATGCTTATATCTCTCTATAAAACACCATTTAAAAGTAGGCGTTGGTACATAGGTATTTTTGTTCAAATACTTGACATATGCATAAATAATGCCTGGCTTTTATATAGGCGGGATCAAGCTCAATCAAGCAAGCAATATATACCTCTAAAAGATTTTAGGTACGAAATATACGAAGGCCTGAAAAAATTTGGTCGTGCTGATAAAAATGACAAAGCCAGAAAAGGTGTGCCATCAGCTAACCCAGTGGTCATTTTATGATAATGACCACTCAAGGCAGGTGCAAGCTATGTCAGAAGCTTACCACTGTATTGTGCATGAAATGCAAAGTGCGGCTATGTTTCCTAACAGGGAAGAATCCCAGAAACTGTCAATTAGATTACCATGTAAAGGCGTAATTTAGTCATTTCAGTTCAATAAACGTTTATACTATTATTATCTTTTGTATTTTTTTTGCTATTCCTGCTCCTGGATAAACTCCCGTCGAAATTTCATAAGTTTTAGGACTCACTTCCGTCGGTATTTCATTAGTCACTGCACTTGGCAATGTATATCCCAGCATACACGACTTTGATCCCTTGGTTTTCTATTCACTTGGCAATGTATGCTGTGTCATACATGAGTTTTCAGGAAAACTGAAACGTAAAGATATTTTTTCGTATTTTTTTGTAATGCCTTAAAACGTCTTAAACCCGATTTCAATAAAAAAAAATCGGTTTATGTAAAAAAAAAAATTCTGCCAAATTAAGGGTTAAGAAGCACAAACTATTAACCTTGCCATGCATCTACATTTTTGAAATTTGCATTTTTGTGAAAACAAACCCTCATTTGTTTTTGAAATTGTGTGACACGAGAAAGAGAGTAGACAAAATAAGACCTCAATATCAACATAAGCTTGTAGTCGGTGGCTTCAAGACAGCGCTGTTGACCAAAAGTGTTATGGGCATGGCACCGATTATTTTTAATAAATTACCTGACAATCTTAAACAATTAAATCTACTGACATTTAAAAAAGAACTTAAATTATTATTGGCAAATGAATGTTATTATGGTATTGATAATTATTTAAATGACACCAAATTATTTTGACTACTTTTGACCTAAATACTGTTATTATTATTATTTTTTGATTTTTGTTTCTTTTTATTTTTGCAAGTGCTTATTTTGATTTGTATTAGTAATTAATTGATCTTTAATCATATTATAAAGGAAATATTGTACGTCCATATGGGCAGGACACAGTGATACCTATAATTTTATTGTGTGTTTTACAATAAAGATGTTTGATTTGATTTGATTTGATTTGAAAAAAAAAATATAACGTGATCTCCAATAGTTTAGAACCTAGAGCATATTGAGTACATGCACATCGTATCGCTCGCCATATCCAGTACTTTATTAGTTCAGACGGTCTATTTAAATTTCGAACTTTAAGTACATCGAGTAGGTAAAGTATACCTATATGGATTTAAATACTGTTATAAGACTATAAAGAATTATAATATTTAGTAAATACATTGGACAGGTTCTGTTTTATTAATGAATAATCTATTCATCATTAGATATTTAAGGAAAGATTTATTTTGTAATTCTTACATTTTTACTATTTTCACTACTACTAGTTTTTTTAACACATAAGCCTTCATCGGTTGGAAGAAACGCATGAAATTTTTTAGTTCCTGGAATTGTGATTGCAGAAGCAAAACGGGTTCGTAGAAAATCTCGCTCTTGTTGAATACTTTCCTTCGAGCAGTAGTATATTGTCGTTGTAGTCAACGATGATTTTGCCCATTCATACAATCTCAATGGTGTATTGATAGCGTTATTTCTAAATTGTAAGCTGGCCCGGGATGCCAATCGTTTAAGGTTTCCTCCAAGACCATCGCATGGACCTTTACCAAGAGCAGTGGCATGAAAATGTAACTGACAATCTATGGAAGTCTTGTTTATAATAGAATAAATTAACAAAGTTGAATCTGTTCTTAAAATGTTGAGGAGCTCCATCAGTAATATATTTTATGGTAGAAACTTCAATTCTGTGATCAGTAAGGTGATGGTGTAGTTTTTTTTGGAAAGAAATGTTTACAGTTTTAAATAACTCTTTTGTGTGAATTTGTTATTATAATTAAAATACTTAATATAAAATATATTTTCATTCTTATATTTTAATAAAATCAATTTTCGCATTTTAAAATTAACGAATAAAATGTTAATAACGAAGTATATTCAAATGTTAGCCCATAATCACGAATGTTAAGAAAATTGTTATAGCGACGTGCATGTACTCAGTATGCTCTAGGTTCTAAACTATTGGAGATCACGTTATATTTTTTTTTGTGTGTAATTAGCATACATAAGGCTTAAATTTAATGCTAAAGAAATAAAATAAAATTATGTCAAAGTTGCTTGAAAATCTATTTGAAATCTTCATTTCCGGTTTACTATACAAAAAAAGAACCAAATTTAGAATTCCATAAAAAAATCTAAATTTCCACTCTTTTAACTATAAGAAACCATTTAATTTTGATTTTTAACAAATTGATTTATATAAAGTAATGGGCATCCGAAAATCACGGAATTCTTAAAACGTATTTTTTCAAAAGCTCATAATTCGGCAAAAAAGCTTCGGACGAAAAAAAATATTTTGTGTGCACTTCCATATCTGCTAGGAGTATAACTAACCAGAATATAAACAAAATCCAGAACCTCACCCTATTTTGCCTGTCCGCTTCACGTGAAATGCCCCATATGTAACAAATATGTATGTTTTTTTAAAACATTTAAATTTAACAAATAAGTATCCATTTTCAAAACCTGTTAAAAATTAAATATACTTGTGTGCCCCCATGCTTTAGAGGAAATCTTATTCTTTGATATGGCTCTTTTATCATCATCAGCTGATAAAGCAATTTTATTTACGGCACATGTAAATAATTCATGTTTAATTGATTTAAATAAAATATTTATTTACGAATTACGTTACCTTTATGCAGAGATTTTTCATAATCCGATACATTAAAATCACGCACAATGTTTCTCTTGATTTCTTTTGTTTTTTTTTTGTGCTATTGGTGGTTTTAATACAATATAACTTCGATCGAAGTCCAACAAATTCGGTTATAACTTTAGTCCCCATTTCAAGTTTAAATAGACCAGGAACTTTTTTACTTTGAATTGGTAAACTATATTCATTACTTTCACAATTACTAGTATCAAAATAATGTAAAAAGTATTTTTTTAAATCATAATAAAAGTTATTTGTTTGTATATCATATATAAAACTAATAAAACTATCTGTATCAGTGTAACACATCTTAACATGACTTTTGTAATGGGGTTGTATAACTGAGTAATGAAAATCAAACATATGACTTTTAGAAAGTTCTAAAACAGTAAAACAAATGTAAATGGGTTTGTTCAAAATAATTTTTTCAGGATTTAATTGAACATCTACTAAATTATCAGAAAAAACTGTTGCACTGTGGAAATTTGGACGTGCGATAAGTTTTTGAGCACAATTTCTTTTTTTAGTAAGATTTTCATTATCATCCCACTGATTAACCAGGTGCACATTAACTCGCTTCTCATTGTTTTCTAAAGTTTTTCCAAAAACGCTATTGTTCAACAGTTTAAAAAAATCTTGTTCAAAAGCGGATGAACTTTTTTGTCTTAAAGTAGTATTCAAATCAATATATTGTTTTAAATACGGTCTTTGTCTAAATGTTATTACCCTATGTATTTTTTTCAAAATCAGTCCAAGCTTTAAACAAGTTTTTAAATGAATGTAATGAAATGAATGAAATACATAATAAAATTTATCATATAAATTCGGAATGAGTTTGTGATTTTTACCACCAGGTGGAATGCATTTTTCTGGACAAAATGGTAAATCATTATGTAAATTATGCAAGTGCTTAGGATAAACTAGGTCTACCTCTAGTATAAACCCATAGTCAGCATCATTTTCTACTTGAATTATATCCAATGTATTGATTTCATTTTGATTAAGAAACCTAAAATTGGATAATGGTAAAAATTGACACATACTGAACCCATATAAATTGTTGCAGTCGATATAAGTAATATACGATGTAGGCTCTAAGGGTTTGTAATCAGGTAAGAAAGAATTGTTTGCTTTAGCATGTCTATGGGAACATAGGCACACACCGCCGCGAATGCCCTGTTGTAACATTCGAATCATAGATAAATCATTGATAAGCTCTAACTGAACGCCTGTTTTAAGCAACATTGCATCAAAAGATAGACTAGGTGCGGTCAAATAAAATGCTGGATCCAACTGATAATGCTGTTTGCAAGTCCGACGAAAATTTTCAAATATATCTGATAGTAATAGCACATCAGTTTTCAAATAGAGATCCGTATATGAACCTAGGTCAGAAATTTTAAAGGTTGACCAAATTAAATTCGCATGCCTGTAATCCTCATCGGAGATATGTTCGTCATTCAGCGAACTGTAAAATAATTCTTTTGGTGGAAGTTGACTTTCTTGATAACGTTCCCATGAGCTCATGTACTCGTACGGATATACACCTTTACGAGTAAGTAACTGAAATTTCTCATCACAGGGGTAAAAATTTTTAAGGTATTTAAAGTCATCTGGTTTCAATGTGTCTGATAATTTACTTAAACTTGTAGCTAGAAATTTAAATGAATCAACAAAACGAAGCTGATAAAACTGATCATTTGAAACCGGTACAAATTTGGTGAATGAAACATAGTTTTCTTTAGTTTTGGGTATAATTTTTATGTCACCAGGAACTTCAGCCAAAGCTTTAATGAATAAGTGACAGTCATAACCGGCTAGGTTGTGGAAAAAGATGGGTACAAACGAGGGACGTTTAAATTGCAAATTGCATTGTGGGTGGGCAGGTCCTCTGTAGCGACCGGTAACATGACAATGGTCGCGTACCCGGTCCGAAAATACAAAGTTGTTACAAATATGGCAAGTTGCTTTGATAAACTCCGTTTCATCATCATCAGTAAATATCATTGGGGCTGGTTCGTTAACTATATCATATATTTTCTTTACGTCTTTGATAATAGACTCTACAAACCTTCTAGCACAATCTAGGCCTCGGTATGATACGTATAGGGAGACTGGGGATACTTGATCCCCAGGGAGACTTGATCCCTTGTCAATAAATCGATAAGCACACGGTATTTTTATTTTAAAGACTGGCAATACTGTTACTTTCACTCATTGTCTATGGCTGAACGTAAATTTGACGGTTCACAATTGATAATCATTTTTGCTCACCTCCCATAAATCTCACACCTAATATTAAGCAGGCAACTCTTACTCAACTTGCTGCAAGACCTACTTCTGACTGCCCTTTTTTTGACCTTGACCCTATTACTGCCGATGAGGTGATCAAATTTGTTGGCAAACTTAGGTCCAACGCGATGGGTTATGACGGAATAACTTTAAACATGGTCAAGCCAATTGTATCGATAATCGCACCCCATCTTGCTTCAATTATAAATTTTTCTTTGAGTTCTCGAGTATATCCGTCTGCATGGAAATTAGCACACATTATTCCTCTTCCCAAAATATCTAACCCAACCTTACTGTCCCATTTCCGTCCTATCTCTATCCTACCACCGTTATCTAAAATCCTAGAACACCATGTTCAGCGGCAATTCTCTAGTCACTTGATAAGGCATAGATTGCTGAGTCCTTTTCAATCGGGTTTTAGAGCAGGCCATAGTACAACCACAGCTCTCCTAAAAATTACAGAGGACTTGCGTTTAAACATTGATAATAAGAGCCTCACAGCCCTAGTTCTCCTAGACTTTTCTAATGCTTTCAACTCAGTCGATTTTGATATCATGCTGGCTGTTCTGGGTTCTTTAAAAGTTTCTTCATCTTGTCTTCTGTGGTTTCGCTCCTATCTTCAGGGTCGCCATCAGAAAGTTTACGCCAACCAGATTAGTTCTGACTGGTGTGGGCTCGCTGCTGGTGTTCCACAAGGAGGAGTTCTTTCTCCCATACTTTTTTCTATTTTTATAGATGGAATAACGGCCCTATTATCCTCCTCTTTTCATCTTTACGCTGATGATCTCCAAATTTATGCAGCTGCCCCACTTGATGAATGCCACAATGCTGTCGGCGTTATCAACGCAGATCTTATTTCAATAGGGGATATTCATGTTTTTTTTTTTTTTTCATAAATCAATATTTTACTTCATTGTAATGTAGAAAAAAATATAATTAAGCTTCAAAAAAGTCTAGATATTTTTCAAAATGAAATTTAAAACTTTGAATTTATTTGAGCAGTTCAAACGCCGTCATTTTGCGCGCGCTTTGCGTGACGTCAAGCGGCACTCTCAGTGTTTATTTAATGTGAACTTTTCATTTACTTCGTACTTTTTTACAGTATTGATAACTTTAAAATCATGGAAGAAGTCAAAAAAGCATCTTATAAGTACTGTATAGTACCAAAGTGCACAAATACTACTCGAAAAACACCAGACAAATTGTTTTTTCGTATTCCAGACGATGCGAATATACGAAAACTGTGGTGTAAGGTGATGAGAAGGGATAATGTATCTCCTAAATCAGGATATCAATTTATAGAATAAATCATTAATATATATATCTCAGATACACACAAAGTCAAAGTTATTATACTTGAGTGAACTTCAATAATATAACATGTACTGTACTTATATTATTATCTTGTAGACGTAAAAATATAAGTTTCAGAGCAATGACAACTGGATATGTATAGGTTATGTTTTGGTGTATTATAAGTGAACTGCTGTATGCATTTATTAATAAAAATCCATGTTATGGGCTAAAATATTTTATGTAACATAATAATTACCTTGCAGCTTTCACTCCTCTGATCTCTGCGCTCGTAAAATCGGGATTTGATGCAAAATATGATGTCATCATAAATGCATCTATTTTCTGTAGATTGTCCGATTGTGCTTTGACAAAACCAGCTTCAGTCATCGTTCTACATTTACTACTAATCTAAATTAAACTCCACTACAATCAGCACAAGAAAACAGCTTTAAATATTTATTTTTCTCACTACACAATAGGAGCTTCGATACCGATAAATTCAATGTTGTGCCGCATGACGTCACATTTTGTTCGACCAATGGTGGCGCGTTTTGCTATCTTGAATTTCGCGCCGTTATTTTGCACTTTTTGGATAATAATTTAGGGGTTTAAATAATAAGTAAATGAAAAAAAACCTTTCGATTATAATATGACGGTAATAAGCATTCGAGAAAAAAATACTTTAGGCCATTTAAAATTTTATGCATATCCCCTATTGCGAATTGGGCTCGGAATTTTGGACTTACGATAAACGCGAACAAATCTCAGGCAATTATTATCGGTAGCCCTCATTTTATTAGTAGATTAAATTTATCCTTGGTACCCAACATTTCACTCAATGGTGAAATTATCCCTTTTACTAATAAAGTTAAAAATTTGGGTATCATATTTGATCAGACTTTATCGTGGGCCCCTCAAATCAATGACGTAAGTCGAAAGATTTTCTACTCACTACACGTCAACGACTTCAAAACTTCTTGCCTCTTAAAACTAAAATTATGTTGGCTAGCTCACTCTTGCTACCTCATCTTGATTACGCTGATATAGTCTATTTGGATCCGTCTGAAGAACTTCTCAATAAACTCGACCGTTTACAAAATGTTTGTATACGATATATTTTCGGTCTCCGGAAATACGATCATATTTCGAAATTTCGTGATCAACTTAACTGGTTGCCTATCGGAGCTCACCGAAATCTCCATATTCTTTCTCTGCTCTTTAATGTTCTTTTCAATCGATCTTTCCCCTCGTATCTTCACGAAAAATTCTCTTTTCGCGAACCGGACAATCGTCTAAGATCCTACAATAAACTTCTTCTATGTGTTCCTTTACACTCTTCCCATTCCTACTCTAAATCGTTCTCCGTAAAGGCTGCAAAGCTTTGGAATTCTCTCCCCTTAGACACTAAAAAAGCACAGACCCTCAACATATTTAAAAATAATGTATTTAAGTTCCTGTCCAGTTGAGCACCTAGATCGAATGTCAAGCAATTTATCTTAGTTTATGTATGTTTATTTATTATAAGTTTATACATATATATTTAGTGGATAGGTATATGTCTATATATGTATTTCTGTTAGTATATTATTATATTGTTGCTAAAAACACAGTGACTTGCCGCTTTTTACTGAATTATTTAGTTCTTTTATTGTTTTGCCGGTTGACTGGAAGAGATCCCTATATGGGATAAGTCCGCCATTGCTAGTGATTTGTTTATTTTATAACTTTGTACTATTTTCTTGTTACTGTGTAAATTTCTATGCAATAAAGATATTACAAACAAACAAACAAAGACAACTTCAGAGCAGTGGTGCCATTTTGTTTTCACCAGGTGAAAATATTTTTCTGTGAGTATTTGAATCCTTTCCTGTGGGTAGTTGCAGGCAAAACATTAAAAAACAGCTGATCCTATATTTTAATTATTTAATATTTTATTTTTCATACTTTTAATTAGTATTATACAACAACGAATACTACAAATCATTAAGTTAATGATATAATAAAAGGAATACCTGCACCTGCCTGCCTTGTGGATAAATTTCTTTTATTACACAAACAAAATGGACACACAGCGAAATTTGCAACTGGAGCAAGTCCAACAGACGCAGAGGCAACTGGAATCTTCACTAGCTTGTCGCATGGCAGAGTTTGAGAAGAGGCTTACTGCAGCACCATCAGCAGATATAGGTCAGTTGCAACGGGAGTTCCGGGACTTCAAGGAGTGTGTTTATTCCATCTTCCAAAATTTGCAACAGCAAATAAAGTATTTAGGCTGCAGAGTGGACTCCTTGGAGATGAGAGGCCGACGGAAAGTGCTGGTGCTGAATGGTGTCACTGAGGTTCCCAATGAAAATATCGGGGTAATAGTGAGTGATCTTCTTGCTGATAAATTTAAGTTAACAGATTCAAGCGCACAAATAAAGATCTGTCACCGTATTGGAACTAGAAGGCCAGACCGAGCTCGTCCAGTATTAGTGAGTCTCTGCTCTCAGAAGATCAAATCTGATATATGGAGCCAGAAAACAGCACTAAAGGGTACCAAAATTAGTATTGCCGAATTTCTCACACACACAAGGCAAAGCGTGTTCTTAGCAGCTCGACGACATTTCGGTATGAAGCACTGTTGGACTCTCGATGGAGTTATCAATATTAAGATCCCAACTGGTGAGCGTGTTAAGATCACAACCGAAGGTGAGCTAAATGCTTTAATCAAGCGATTTTCAGGAGAGGAGATATGCAGTGATCAGGGCTCATCGACGGCAGTAGACAAACGTCCACCCCCAAAAAGAACGACCACGGCTGTAGTTGATAAAAGGAATATGACCCGACGGCAGACACAGGCGGTTAAGTCTAAGTTGCCACCACCTGCGCATACAAATTGAGTCTGTTGGCCTCTTTCACTTTCATCTCCCTGTGTATGCTTTCACGCGGTGCTTAGTGGTTGTGTTTCGGTGATGGTTGGTCCACTATATTTTATTAAATGCGAGTGGGTAAATTCCTAGTTTTCTCTTAGTTAGGTACTGATGACTGATGTAGGTAGTTTTGTTTGTTTTTCTTTTTTATCTGACAGCCGTCGTTTTCCTGTCTTAATGACAGGCGTCAGTCATCAAATGTCAATTTTCTTTTTAAAGTAACCGTCATATACTTTGGAATGAATCCAATCGCTATAAAGCCCGCCATACACTCGAGACTTGTCTTTTGGTGTGTACATAATGTTTTTTTTGTTTCATGTCTTTATTTTTCTTTGTCTGCTTGTGTCATAGACCTTATAATAAAATTTGTATATGTATCAGTTATCAGATCCGGCCGGCAGGTTGTGCAGGAACAGACTTAAAACTACACCCTACATACATAATATATTAATATTTATATTTTTATACTTTGATTATTTATTATATTTAAATTAACCCATTTATCTATATACAATGCAGCAATGTGAAAATATTTTTTTATCCGAAACCTTCTGCTCTGCTGAGGGATCAGGTGACTCAAGTTTTGTTTCCTGTGATTCTACAATTACCTTGGGGGCTTTTGTTGATAATACATTCCACAATTTTCCATACAATTTTAATGTGTGTCATATCAATGCACAAAGCATAGCTGCGCATTACACAGACTTCATTGAAACGTTTTCTTCCGTGCACTTTGGCGCAATTCTTGTATCCGAAACCTGGTTGAAACTAAATTTACCTTCGACTAGCTATTCGCTACCTGGCTTTATCTTAATACGAAACGATCGTGTCGGATCCCGGGGAGGCGGCGTTGCCATTTATTTAAGAAGTGATATACATTACCGTGTGCTCGCTATGTCACCTTCTGAATACACCGCCAGCAGCGAATATATATTTCTTGAGGTCTCGTTTAAGGGAGTCGGAGCCGCTTTGGGAGTATTTTATTGCCCCTCTTCAAATATTTATTATTTCAGTGCTTTTGAATCTCTCCTTGAGTCGGTTTCTTCAGATTACACACACCATCTGATCCTAGGAGATTTCAATACGTGTCTAATGAAGGATGACTCCAGGGCCAAAAAGCTGCGGGGTATTGTCAAGTCGGTCAATTTCTCAATCTTACCATCCGGTTCAACACACTTCACAGAACATGGTCCCTCTTTGCTTGACTTGATCATTATCTCTTCAGCTGGTCTTGTTGCCAATCATGGTCAAGCGCCCGCTTCTGAATTCTCTCATCACGATCTTATTTACGTTTCCTATAAAATTAAAGTTCCAAGACCAAAACCAACCATAATGAAACTCCGTTGCCTTTCCAAAATAAATAATGATGCTCTTCATCTGATGCAGCTAGGATAGATTGGTCTCCGGTTTTGTCGGCTAATACAGTGGATGAAAAAATTGCTAGTTTTAATAATGAAGTGTTAACACTGTACAATAAACATGCACCCGTACGTGCCATCAAAATAAAGCGCCCTCCTGCACCATGGATCACGGAGGCGGTACGTATCGCCATGAGAAAACGAAATCGTGTTTTTAGAAAGTTTAAGCGGGATCGTACTAACGAAAATTGGTGCTTATATAAGGCTGCAAGGAATCGCTGCAATAGATTTTGTAGAAATGCAAAACGCCAATATTTCTCCGACAACATAGAAAATGTTTCTCCAGCTAATATATGGAAATTTCTTAATTCTCAGGGTATAGGTAAAGTACAGAAATCATGTTCAAAATTCCCTTTCACTTTGAATGAGCTTAAAAATCATTTTTCCTCAGTTCCTCTTTTAGATAAAAATATGAAATTAGTTTCGATCTCTTCCATTCTTGCTTTGCCTTCTCCCGACGGTAGGCCATTTGAATTCTCAGCTGTCACTGAAGACGACGTATACAAAATCATTCATTCCATCTCCTCTAATGCCGTTGGTCCAGATCAAATAAGTCGTGTGATGTTAATTCCAATCCTCTTTTATATCCTCCCTATCATTACCCATATTATTAATTACAGTTTCTCAGAAAATCGCTTTCCTCTATCATGGCTTATGGCCTATGTACGTCCTCTCCCAAAAACCCCAGATCCTACTCATCTGAATGACGTACGTCCTATCTCCATACTTTCATTCTTATCGAAGGTCCTAGAAGCATCTGCCTTCAACCAGTTATCAAAACATCTACTTGATAACCACTTTTTAAACAAATATCAATCTGGTTTTAGGCAGGCGCATAGTACCACCACTGCACTTCTTCGAGTTACAGAAGACATTAGAACGGGCATGGAACATAAACAAGTCACAATTTTAGTATTAATAGACTTTAGTAACGCATTTAAAACTGTTGACATTGATATCCTCTTAGCCACCCTTTCCCGTTGCAACGTCTCTTCTTCAGTGATTTCTTGGTTCTCCAGTTATCTTCATGGACGCCGGCAACAGGTTCGTAACGGTACGGATGAATCCGATTGGTGCGAATTGAAAGCTGGCGTTCCACAAGGCGGTATTTTGTCTCCTATTTTGTTCTCAGTTTTCATAAACATGCTTTCATTATATATTAACTGTTTCTATCACTTCTATGCTGACGACTTGCAGCTTTATGTACAGACGAATATTGATAACATGGAACAGGCCATTGATTTGCTGAATCATAACTTAAATGGAGTTCTAGACTGGTCTAACCAATTTGGCATTTCTGTTAATATTAAAAAAGTGTCAGGCTATAGTAGTTGGCAGTTTCTATCAGATTAATAATATTGACATTAACACCTTGCCACCGCTGATCTTTGACGGAACTATAATTGAATTTAGTACGACGGTTGAAAACCTTGGCCTACATATTGATACCAACTTACATTGGGATTCACACGTTGTTGCAACCAGTCGGAAAGTTTACAGTGTTCTGCATTATCTGCAACGCTTAAAACATTCATTCTCATTAACAAAGACGAAGATTATGCTTGCCCAAGCACTTCTTCTGCCTATAATTGATTATGCTGATGTGTGTTATCTGGATTTAACTGAAGAGCATCTCAACAAATTAGAACGTCTTCTAAACAATTGTATCAGGTTTGTATTCTGCCTTCGGAAGTACGATCATATTTCTGAATACCGTTCTCAGCTAAAATGGCTCCCCATCCGTAACCGTAGAAATCTTCACATCTTATGTCAGCTCTATACCATTCTCAATTATCAGCTTGCCCCAGACTATCTTAAAAAAGACTTCCAACTATTAACTCCTACTCACGAAAAAATCCTACGTTCTTCAAATAAGTTAACTCTTGCTATCCCTTTTCACCGTACAGGTATTGCCTCCAATTCTTTCGCCGTTATGGCTGTTAGGCTCTGGAATTCACTTCCCGGGTCCATCAGGACATCCCCAAGTCGTTCTAGTTTCAAATCGCGGGTATACGGGTTTTTCTTAAGTCGCGAGGGTATTTAATATCGCCTTTTCACTCATTTCGGTAATCGCTGCACCTATTTATTTATGTATATTGTTTATCTATTGTAGTTTTTATGAATGTATATTATAATTATTTTATTTTATATTTTGTGTAGGTATAAATATATTTATTTAGTTTAACCCCACATGAAGTTCTCTGTAAGACCCAATGGTTGACTGGTAGATAATGCTTCTAGCATTAAGTCCGCCAATTGTGCTATACATTTGTATCTTGTGCAATGAAGTTTAAATAAATAAAAAATAAATAAATAAATCATTATCTATAGTTATTATTAATTATAAATTAGTAACCAGATTCTAAAGACTAGAAAAGTTGTTAATTGAAGTTTGTATTGATGGGTTTTTCATCTAATTACCGCTATATGTCTTTAACAAAAATTTGGTTTTTGAAAAAAAATCAGTTCCGGGTACACTTGATCCCTGCGAGCGCGGGGAGCGCGATGTTCGAATTCCTCAATACTTTTTTTAAATTTTAAAACTGTCTCTAAATACAATTTGTTGAAATCATAATCAAAATATAATATTTTGTTTTTCATAAGAGAGCATAGTCAGACAACCCGTCTCCGAGTTGTTTTTGATGCAAGTCTCAAAACAAGTTTAAATTTAAGTCTTAATGATGTTCTTTATAATGGGCCCACAGTGCAAAGGAAGTTGTTCGAAATATTAGTATTGTTTCGCTCATATGAATTTGTAGCCTTGTGTGATATCCGTCAAATGTATAGGCAAATAAGAATTGATCCTTCACAAAATCATTTACAAAATATCCTTTGGACAAGTAATGTTAATGATCCATTATTGTGCTTGCAGCTTCAAACTGTAACATATGGTGTCAGGAGTTCCAGTTTTCTCGCCACGCGATGTCTGGTTGAGCTAGCAATAAGGTATGGAGACAAATATCCATTAGCAGCCAGCGTGTTGTTGAATAATATAGTATATATATAGTTTTACAGTATTGAGCAAAGTAAAAAGCAGGTATGTAATGAATTAATTACTTTATTAAGGCTTGGAAGCTTTGAGCTACATAAATGGAGCTCAAGCAGCAATAGGGTATTATCTGATATTCCAAAGGACAAGCAAGTATTTTCTGAACATCATCAATTTGATAACAGTGAAGCTGTGTTAAAGGCTTTAGGATTATTTTTAGATATGAAAAATGATCAATTTAGAATATGCAAGCCAGAAGGCAAACTCCCTAAAGAGTGGACGAAACGAATTGTCTTAAGTTGTATTGCGACATTTTTTGACCCTTTAGGCCTTGCTGGCCCTATTGTTACAAAGGCAAAGGAATTTATATAAAGGCTATGGATTGAAAAACTATCTTGGGATGATCCACTACCTGATAAATTGTTATTATCTTGGAATAATTTTTTTTGTGATTTAATGAATATGGATCCCCTTATAATAGACCGAAATCTTAAAATATGTAATGCTGATCATGTAGATCTAATTGGCTATTGTGACGCATCAAATATTGCATTTGGCAGTTCTGTTTATATAAGAGCTATACATGGAAAAATGGTGCATGTATCATTAGTTTGTAGTAAATCAAGAATTGCCCCTGGTAATACAAAAATAACCATACCGAAACTAGAGTTAAATGGTGCAGTATTGCTGGCCAAATTGTTAAAGAAAATATTATCATTATTTCATAATGTTAATTTTAGATATAAGTATTTGTTTACTGATTCTCAGATAGTACTTTGGTGGTTGAAATCGGATAATAAGCCACAATATATTCAAAATAGGGTACGTACTATCAATGAATTAACGAAAGAATGTAATTGGTTTCATGTTAATGGGTCAAACAATCCGGTCGATTGCTTGTCTAGGGGTTTAAATCCCACTCAATTGGCTTCTTGCCAAACTTGGTGGCAAGGGCCACAAGAACTTTATGATGTAAACTAGCTGTGCCCGCGACTTCGTCCGCGTGGAATAGTTATTTTGGGCATCATATTTATTTTTACAAACATCCTCCTCGGCTTTATCAATTAGGTATAGCTGCTAATTGTTATGCGACTTGGCGACGACTTGGGCCACATCATTACCCGTGACGGAACGGAGACCGTATAGTGAGATGAGAGGCCTTTGCCCTGTAGTGGGATCTTACAGGCTGATACTTTACTTTACTTTAAAATAGTAATATCTTCTAAGATGTTCATTGAAATTAAGTGATATCAAAGACAGTTGTGTTTACAATGAAATACTCATAATCAACAACAATCTTAAAAGATAGACATAATCAGTTTAAAAGTAGGTAAGAGGTAAAAACAGTACCTATCTATAGGTATGTAGGAAGTAGGATAGAGCAGGGCGTCAGGCGGTCACGCGTATTAGAAAGAACGCTGGTTCGCCGTATTAAATGTTTCGCTGCAAATTGCTTATAACGACTATATCTCAAAACCTATTCGTCTGATTTATATACTGTAAATGGCAATTTTAATCTACATGAAAAACCGAAAATAATAAACATATTTATTTGGATAAGGATTAATACTGAATTAAAGAAAATTGGTTTCAAAATAACTTATGTTTATAATGAAAAAATAATCTTAAAAAATGAACATAAAAGTGGTTATTGTAAGTAAACCTTAAGAGATAGATATATGCTCTCGCGGACTTTTTTGTGGCAAAAAATGAGTACTTCACATCTTTAGTACATTGTTTTACTATATCTTTGTTGGTTTGCGCAGCGTTCGCGTGGAAAGCTCGCAAATGGCCGACTCGTTCAACTTACACCTGCATTGTTGACGTTTCCCGTAGGAAATCCGGGATAAAATGTAGCCTATAGCCTTCCTCGATAAATAGACTATCTAACAGTGAAAGAATTATTCAAATCGGATCAGTAGTTTCTGAGATTAGCGCGTTTAAACAAACAAACAAACAAACAAACAAAACAAACTCTTCAGCTTTATAATATTAGTATAGATTTCATTCCCAAAGAAATAAGTTTAAATAAGGTTATATCAGACGATATTAACGATCTCAATGTTGTTAATTGTAGCATACAACAAGAAATGTTTCCTATTTCAAATGTATCAACGTTAACTAGGTTGCAACGTATATATGCATATGTTCTTAGATTTATAAATAACTGTAAACTTGCCAAAGATGATAGGAATTTAAAAAATCTCACTGCCTCTGAAATTAGATACTCAATGTCACGCTTGATTGTGTATATTCAATCTTTACACTTTAATCAAGAACTTAAATGTATGGCAAAAACATACCTATAAAAACAAATGTTAAATCTCTTAATCTTTTTTTAGACAAATTAAGAATAATGCGCGTTGCGGGAAGGTTGGAAAATGCCAATGTGCCTTATGTATGTATAAAGATATAAATATCGTACATGAACTATGAACAATTGTGACGTAAAGTATTAAGTTAAATAATTGTGAAATACAAATATTATAATTATATGACAAAATCCGTTATCGACCAACCGTGCGGTATACCAGCCTTTTGCTTGGACAATAATGTGTCTTTCAGATGTTTTTTGAAAGAGTATTTGGAACGCAAATTTCTTATAGGTGGAGGGATATTGTTCCAGCACTTGGTTGCTAGATAACGGAAGCTGCCTGCAAATGCTGCTGTTCTATGGTAAAAGCCTGCTAATATTCCACGTGTCCTTCTAGTTCCATACCTTTCATGGAAAGCGGATATCCTTAACTTTGAAAATAGATAGGCGGGTTTTTTAAAATTTATCACGTCGAACAGGAGAGACGCCAAATGCAAGTCAAGGCTGCATTCAAATATGGTGAGATATTGCTTCTAGGCGGAATCTTATAACAGAAGCGGCAGCATGCATTCTGCACTCTCTGTACTAGGCGACGCGATTTAGCCAACATTCTAGGTCCGTAAATCAGGTCACCGTAATTTAAACACGAAAGGATCAATGACTCACAAAGTGTAATTTTAATGGTTGTGCTCAAAAGATGTCTAATACGATAAAGCATTTTAAGTCTGTAAAAACAAGTCTTAACCAAGCTAGCAACATGTTTTTCGAAACGAAGTTGGCTATCGAAGAGTACTCCCAAGTTTTTTGCTTCCTCGACTCGTGTAATATCTTTGTTACAGACTTTGACGGACACATGGGTAGCAAGAATATTAGAAATTTGACATTTTGTCCCAAGAATAACAAATTTAGACTTATCGGGATTTAAAACTAGACCGTTTTTATCTGCCCAGAGAGCCACGTTTTCCAAATCTTCATTAATATTAGATACAGCCTTGTCAAAATTTTCCGGTTTGTCAGATATGTATAGTTGAACATCATCTGCATATAAATGATATTTGCAATGTTTTATATTACTTACAAGATCTGCGCCATAAATTATAAAAAGAAGAGGGCCGAGTATTGATCCACCACCACGTTTTATAGGTTTCGAGTCAGAGAAAATATATTTTCCATCTTCTTTACGAATTTTTACACGTTGAGATCGACCTTGAAGATAGCTACAAAACCAAGCAAGAGAACTCTGCACAATGCCATAATAAGATAATTTAAAGAGTAAAAGAGGGATCAAAATACAATCAAAAGCACGTGAGAAGTCGAGCAGTGCGAGACAAGTACCCCTACCGGCATCCTGTTCGGATAATACATTGTCGACAACATCCAAAAGAGCAGTTACAGTACCCATTCCCTTTCTAAAGCCTGATTGAAAAATGGGTAAGTTCGAAATAATTGGAAAGTTGTAAATATACTACCCTTTCAAGCAACTTTGAAAGATAGGGAAGGATGCTTATCGGTCTTAGGTCCTTCGCCTCCACGGGACTGTCCACCTTCGGTAATGGTGTAACGATAGCGGATTTCCAGATACTCGGCACCACTCCAGAAGTTAATGATTTATGTATTAATAATGTGGGTTAAAATATTTAATGTACGTGGGAGCGTTAAGAATATCATGTCCCTACCGATACCATCGTCCCCCACAGCATTGGTATCAATAGTCAAAATCAGCTTACCAATATCTTCTTCACTGGCGGGAGTCAATGAGAAGGAAGAGTGACCGTACTTATTAGAGTTAAAGAAATGCATTTCTGACTGTGGCGTTACATTACTACCGGGAACGTCAAGAAAGAAGTTGTAAATTGCATTAGCGTCACGAAGGGCATCAGGAAAGCAGTCATAATTATTTGAACTTTTATCTGATAAAGTCTTTTTAATATTTTGCCATAATAGTTTTAAATTTTTTGATTTAGAATTTACATGATGATTATAGTAAGCCCGCTGTTCACTCAAAATACTCTTTTTGACTAAATTTTTTAGTTCAATATAATATTTTTTTGAACTGTCAGAACCTAACCTTCGATACCTGTCATGAGCCTCATTACGCTTAGCCATCATTAATTTAATGTTTCCAGTTATCCAAGGATAAGAGGTGTTATATTTTAGCTTTAAGGTTTTAAAAGGTGCATGTTTGTCAAAAAGAAGTAAAACATTTTGGTTAAAAACATATACAATTTCATCCACTGTATATAAACTTTTAATTGAGTCCCAATCAATGGAGTCTAAATCTTTGTTAAATAAATCCATATTAATATTTTTTATTGGTCGGAAGGTAATAGTTCTCGGAGGATTTTTTTCTCTTCCATACATATAATAAAACTGTAACTGAAATTTGTCTGTACATTGAAGATATTTAAGAAAAAAAAATATAAGGGGTCTTTCTAGGGTCAATAGAAGTCAAAACAATTTTTTTTAGAATTTTTGTCTGTCTGTCTGTCTGTCTGTCTGTCCGTCTGTCTGTCTGTATGTTTGTACGCGCATCACGCAAAATCTACCGAACGGATTTGAACGAAATTCGGCACAGATATAGCTATTAACCTGGATTAGAATATAGGCTACTTTTTATCCTGAAATTCTATCCCAAGGGGATGAATTAGGGGGTGCAAGTTTGTATGGAACATCGTCATTTTTGAATCGATATAAAAAGCTATAAATAATTAATTATCATATTTATAATGATGATTAAAAAAATAGCATTTTATTGATTTAATTCATTATGCTTTGTTTTTTGATTAAGTTCCCGTGGTTTAGACATTTATTTTTTTCCCCACCCGATACGAGATGGCGCCTCATGAGAATTTAAGAAATAACACGATTGTAGCCGTTGGCAAAATTTTCAATTTATTAGAAATTCTTTTTTTCATTGATTTAGTTTCGCCAGTACTTACCGTTTCACCACATCTTTGAGAAGATTTTTTTTATGTAGGTAGTTTGACGCGCCCCGCATCGGCGACAATGCATCGCTCAAGATTAATAACACACAATGTAGTAACGCCAATACTTACCGTTTCACCATTGATTTAGTTCCCGTGGTTTAGATATTTATTTTTTGACTACCCGATACGAGATGGCGCCACATGAGAATTAAAAGTATTATTATAGTTTACAAAAAAAAGGGCAATTCGAGCTATCTACGGCTTAAAACAAATAGATTCACTTAGAGATTTTTTCAAAACCCTTAATATTTTAACATTGCCCTCACAATACATTTTCGCTTCATAACAATATTATAGAAGCTAAAATTCTTACTGGTTGTGCAGCTGGTGAAATTGTTTTTATACCACGCATTCCCCTCATTCCCAACAACTTTCCATTTCAATTTAAGCGTGTTCAGCTTACAGTGGCTATATGTTTCGCGATGACAATTAACAAATTGCAAGGTCAAACGCTTGGAGCAGCCGGAGTCGACCTCAGGACGAATTGCTTCTCACACGGACAGCTCTACGTCGCTTTCCGCGGGTCACCAGCTGTGACAGGGCAAATAGCAAATGGGCAAGATAGCAAATGTTGTATACAAAGAGATACTTTAACTTTCCATTATTATAATTTCCTTTTTTTGTCTTTAGAATTTATTTGTTTTTTAACAGCTGCGCCCCCGGCAAAGTCCCGGGGACTTTTGTAAGAAAAATAAACTATGTTCTATTCCAGGCATTATTCTTCCCGTGTACGTAAGTTTCATCAAAATCCATCCAGTAGAATTTTCGTGATTGAATAGCATCCTCAAACACGCACTCACGTAGGTACATCAATTTTTTTGCATAATCTATACTAATATTATAAAGCTGAAGAATTTGTTTGTTTGTTTGAACGCGCTAATCTCAGGAATTACTGGTTCGAATTAAAAAATTCTTTTTGTGTCTAATAGAGCATTTATCGAGGAAGACTTTAGGCTATATATTATCACGCTGCAACTATTAGGAGCGAAGAAATAATGAAAAATGTGAAAAAAACGGGAAAAATTATTCCTCCTTCAGGGCTTCAATGATGCACAAAATAACTATTTCACGCGGACGAAGTCGCGGGCACAGCTAGTATTTTAATAAATGTTTCAAGAAAAAGGTTTATAACGTTACACAAGCAATGCCGGGGCATGTGTTGAATTTTCAAATATTTTGGGATACTCTTTTGGTTATTAAGCCGCGACATTTATCACACTTATACAAATGAAACTTTTAAGTCACGATCACGACACGAGTCTTTGTTTATTTTTTATTACGTACGCAGATTGACCTGCACTAGCACCTAGGTCATAACTGAAAATCAGCGTATTGCTCTGTAGCAATAAATTCGTTGAGTTGTGACCTTTTTGTATTGCTGCAACTCACACCCTAATTAATTTGTATATCATATGAAATTGTAAACTGTGTGTAGCAAATCAAATAAATGAATTATCTATCTATCTATATACTTATCAATTGAATTTATTAAATTTGATAATTTTTGGTTTTATTTCCTTTGGAAAAATAGATATTTGAAATAATTCACACGGTACTAAATAGTATAAAAATAAAAGTAAAAAAAATATGTCTTCATTACAAATTCAGTTTACGTTTCGCAAAGTCCGGCAATTTTTGTATTATAAAATGTCTACTTTTAAATGTTCTACACGAAAGCTAGTTATATCTTACATAGAAGGCGGAAAAACAATTGCGGCACTATCAACATATTTAAAAGAAAAACAAGTTTCTGAAGACAACATATGCTTTATTATTGGAGACTAGCTGTGCCCGCGACTTCGTCCGCGTGAAATAGTTATTTTGTGCATCATTGAAGCCCTGAAGGAGGAATAATTTTTCCCGTTTTTTTCACATTTTTCATTATTTCTTCGCTCCTAATAGTTGCAGCGTGATAATATATAGCCTAAAGTCTTCCTCGATAAATGCTCTATTAGACACAAAAAGAATTTTTTAATTCGAACCAGTAATTCCTGAGATTAGCGCGTTCAAACAAACAAACAAATTCTTCAGCTTTATAATATTAGTATAGATTATGCAAAAAAATTGATGTACCTACGTGAGTGCGTGTTTGAGGATGCTATTCAATCACGAAAATTCTACTGGATGGATTTTGATGAAACTTACGTACACGGGAAGAATAATGCCTGGAATAGAACATAGTTTATTTTTCTTACAAAAGTCCCCGGGACTTTGCCGGGGGCGCAGCTGTTAAAAAACAAATAAATTCTAAAGACAAAAAAAGGAAATTATAATAATGGAAAGTTAAAGTATCTCTTTGTATACAACATTTGCTATCTTGCCCATTTGCTATTTGCCCTGTCACAGCTGGTGACCCGCGGAAAGCGACGTAGAGCTGTCCGTGTGAGAAGCAATTCGTCCTGAGGTCGACTCCGGCTGCTCCAAGCGTTTGACCTTGCAATTTGTTAATTGTCATCGCGAAACATATAGCCACTGTAAGCTGAACACGCTTAAATTGAAATGGAAAGTTGTTGGGAATGAGGGGAATGCGTGGTATAAAAACAATTTCACCAGCTGCACAACCAGTAAGAATTTTAGCTTCTATAATATTGTTATGAAGCGAAAATGTATTGTGAGGGCAATGTTAAAATATTAAGGGTTTTGAAAAAATCTCTAAGTGAATCTATTTGTTTTAAGCCGTAGATAGCTCGAATTGCCCTTTTTTTTGTAAACTATAATAATACTTTTAATTCTCATGTGGCGCCATCTCGTATCGGGTAGTCAAAAAATAAATATCTAAACCACGGGAACTAAATCAATGGTGAAACGGTAAGTATTGGCGTTACTACATTGTGTGTTATTAATCTTGAGCGATGCATTGTCGCCGATGCGGGGCGCGTCAAACTACCTACATAAAAAAAAATCTTCTCAAAGATGTGGTGAAACGGTAAGTACTGGCGAAACTAAATCAATGAAAAAAAGAATTTCTAATAAATTGAAAATTTTGCCAACGGCTACAATCGTGTTATTTCTTAAATTCTCATGAGGCGCCATCTCGTATCGGGTGGGGAAAAAAATAAATGTCTAAACCACGGGAACTTAATCAAAAAACAAAGCATAATGAATTAAATCAATAAAATGCTATTTTTTTAATCATCATTATAAATATGATAATTAATTATTTATAGCTTTTTATATCGATTCAAAAATGACGATGTTCCATACAAACTTGCACCCCCTAATTCATCCCCTTGGGATAGAATTTCAGGATAAAAAGTAGCCTATATTCTAATCCAGGTTAATAGCTATATCTGTGCCGAATTTCGTTCAAATCCGTTCGGTAGATTTTGCGTGATGCGCGTACAAACATACAGACAGACAGACGGACAGACAGACAGACAGACAGACAGACAAAAATTCTAAAAAAAATTGTTTTGACTTCTATTGACCCTAGAAAGACCCCTTATATTTTTTTTTCTTAAATATCTTCAATGTACAGACAAATTTCAGTTACAGTTTTATTATATGTATGGATATAATGGGAATGGAATAAAAGAGTACATGAGAAGCAGAAACCGCCATCAGTTCCGAATATGCAAGTTCTGCAGATCCAAAAGATGCCTGCGTAATTTAATTTTGAACAAAGTGATAGATGCTTGAAGCCTAATGGGGGGAGGTATATTATTCCAACATTTAGTGGCCTGGTAGCGGAAGCTGCCCCTGAATGCAGCCGTTTTGTGTCGATAAGATAGTAATGGGGGCCGACATGATCTCGCGTTATGCTGGGTGTTGAATTTTATTTTAGAGTGGAGATACTCAGGGATCCCGTGTCTTATAACTCCGAATAATAAACTAGCAAGATGTAGTTGCCTGCGCGAGTCCATATTTAACATGGAGGCCTTGTTAAGGTATGGCGTAATGCGACTTCGAGGTGGAATATCAAAACAAAATCGGCAGCATGCATTTTGGACACGTTGAATTAATCGCCGAGTTCTCTCCAATAAGCGAGGCCCATAGACAACATCCCCGTAATTGAGCCGCGATAAAACCAGAGCCTCACACAACCTAATACGTACATTCTCTGACAAAAAATTTCTAACCCTGTATAAAACCTTCAAACGAAAGAAGCAGTTTCTGACGACCTCCAACACGTGTTTCTCGAAACGAAGCTCACCATCCATAACTATGCCCAGGTTTTTCGCCTCATCGACTCTTTCCACAGCTGAACCTAGCAATGTTATTTTAGGATTACTGCTTATAGTCTTCTGAATTTGGACTCTAGTACCAAGGATTAGCGTTTTAGTCTTCGAAGGGTTAAGTACTAACGAGTTTTTAGCTGACCAATCGGCGATAAGTTCCAGGTCCTCATTCATTTTAACCACTGCAGATGATACTTTTCTGGCTTATGTGAAATGTATAGCTGTACGTCATCCGCGTAACAGTGATATCTGCAATGCCTAATGACGTTAGTTAGATCGGCACTATAGATTATGAAGAGGAGGGGCCCGAGTATAGATCCTTGAGGGATCCTACGGTTCACTGGTTTGGGAGTAGACATGAGGTATGAACCATCCTCTTTTGACAGTTTAACTCGCTGCGATCTGCCCAAAAGGAAGCTATGAAACCATCTGACGCAATGATGATCTAGGCCGTAATACGCTAACTTTGAAAGAAGCAGAGAGATGTCAAGGCTATCAAAAGCACGCGAATAATCCAGTAAAGTGAGCAAAGTACCACGACCCTCATCCTGCTCAGCCAATATATTATCAGTGACGTCAATCAAAGTAGTGAGGGTGCCACGGCTCCTGCGAAAACCAGACTGTAACGTAGGCAATATTTTATTTGCTTCGATGTATTTCGAAAGTTGTAACTGTGCTGCTTTTTCAAGAACCTTCGAAAGATAAGATAGCAGGCTTATTGGTCTAAGGTCAGATAAGCTACTGGGATTGTTAGTCTTAGGGATCGGAGTAACCACAGCCTCCCTCCATTGAGGAGGAAACTCGCCTGAAAGAAGAGACAAATTAATGATCCTGGTAATAATGCTTAAAGTAGAAGGAAGAGTAAGGATGATCATATCTCGACTGATCCCATCATATCCAACGGCATTTGACTTAATTGCAAGAATAATTTTGCCAACGTCATTCTCAGATATAGGTTTAAATTGGAAAAAAATTGAATCATTAAATCGATTAAATTCATAAAATGTTAGATTAGATAAATTAGCTACATTACTGACAGGAATATTGAGAAAATGATTATATTTATTACGTGGGGATTGTCAAAACTACTAGGTAAGCTGTCATTTCTGCTGGCATCTACAAGAATTTTTTCCTTCAAATTGCTCCAAAAGGTTTTGCTGTTACTTATCTGTGAGTTAATGTAGTGATTGAAATAAGCAGTCTTTTCATTGGCAATACTAGTCTTAACCAGTGTTTTAAATCCAATATAATGTTTTCTATCAGCGTCAGATTTTGATTTCCTAAATTTTTTGAGGGCCTCATCACGTAGATCTATCATAAGCCTACAGGTATCCGTTACCCAAGGGAGAGAGTGCCCATGAACAATTTTTGTTTTCTTTACTGGAGCATGTTTATCAAAGATCTCAAGCACAGTTCTACTGAATTTGTCGACCAAAGCCCCGATATCAGCTATATCAGAAAGAGATGTCCAATCTATGAAAGCCAAGTCACCATTAAATTAATTCATATCGATTTTTTTCAAGGGCCGATAATAAATATATTTTGAGGGTACTTTAGCCTCTTTCAAAAGCACCTCGACGTTGATCATCGCGTGACCATCCACACAACCAGTTATATTAGTAACTGTAACTTTACGAGTAGGGGCATTTGTGCAGACCACATCAATAAGTTTCGCAGAGTGCGAAGTGAAGTGAGTAGGTTCATTGACTACTTGGTTAAGGTCCATACAATCCAGATAATTTAGGAATTTCAATGTGTTATCCTCTGCCGGATTTAACATGTCAATGTTAACGTCACCAAGGAATACAACAAGATCGTGATCAGAGAAAAATACAGTCGACTCAGTCAGAGCATCAATAAACATGTCGACCTTCACCCGCTGAGATCTATTATGCAGTGCCGACTGCGATTGAATACCCATTTACTCGCGTGGACAACCACATCTGTTCTATGTCTGCCTCAGGATGCTTGACGACGCGGACACGCAGTCCACGCTTCACGTAGAAACCAACCCCACCACCACGACCGCCACACAAGTGATTAGGACGCGGAGAGGTGAGAAACTGGTAACCAGGTGGAGCAGGCGCCCGCTCCTCATGTCCCGAAGGCAACCAAGTTACATGAATTGCAACTATTTCAGCCTGATAACGGGCCATAGTCATTAGGAAGTCATCTTGTTTAGTGTTCAAAGAACCAGCATTAAAAAGTCCAAGACCAAAATATCTAGTCTTGTGTGTCATTACTGTGACGACATATAAGATGAAAGGTGCAAAGGAGGACAGTAGTGAAGCAGGGAATTACATTTGACTTCCAATAGTAGAAATTTAATATGTATATGATAAGACAATTGTTGTATTAAAATAAACATGCGAATGTGTGAAATTACAATTGTATAATGTAAAGAAAAAGAGTGGATAATAGTAAGTTGTCCTGTCGTGTAAGTTATTCCACATTTTTGTATTACTGCAAAACACAGAGTGACTATCCAGAAAAACAACAAGATGAAGACAAGTAGTTGAAGGATGACACTATCATTCTGGACGAAGCACTGACAAAATCGTGAAGAAATTGATATAAAATGGCAGCAGCAATTAAATGTTAATAACAAGACAAATTCAAAGAAAAAATCCTCACTAAAAGCAGTGATTGTTAACATGGAAAACAATTTCTTTTTAGTACATAAAGATGGATGAGTGAACGAGAACGCCATACTCCGGTAAGTGTTAAGCACAACTAAACCAGCGACCGGAAGTATGTCAAAAACAGTATAAATAAAATACAACACAAACATCCAACGATAATGGGGGAAGGTAAACGAACAAGACAGATTAAATGAGGCAAGGAAGTAGTCGAAGCCCCATTTATGTGCTTTCAGAAGCGCGAATTGTTTCCAGCCCAAAAACCCGCATGATATCCTGTTCATTGCGCAGACGATGCCGCGGCACATCCGGTGATTGATACTGCTGTACGGTAGATTCGCCCATCTCGAGTCCAGACGTTACGCCATTTATGCAAAGTCGCCAACTCACACGCTCGTCGAAATAATTGCCTGTTTAATTTAGTCAGGCGCTCATTTACATAAAATCTGCGCGGGGGGGAAGGAAGGCCCGTCCCTTCGGTAGTGGCGCCACGGCGAACACGTGCTGCCTTCAACAACTGATCTCGGAGTGCTCGACGTGCTAGCCGTACGACAATCGGTCTGGGGCGCGGCGGCGAAGTTGTCGCAGCGACGTCCAGAGTCACTGCGGGAGAACCCACACGTGACACGTCGACGAGGTCCTCGCAAACGAGTTTGACTCCTAACTTTTCAGCGAGTGTGATAGCGATATGAGGCAGGCTCTCTCCAGGATGCTCCGTCACACAGGTGATTTCAACGTCATTGAGCAAGTGGTCCTGATTACGATCATTAATTTCGGACTTTAAATCTGCTATAGAATTTAGCAAGGATTTCTCAACCTCATCAGTCACAGTCTCGCGTTCCATAGTTTGCCTTCCTACCAGATTCTCAAGGCTCTCAACACGCACTTGTAGTTGTTCAACTTTCTTATCATTCTCATCAAGTCTCATCGTAATCCTGTCCAGAGACTCCGCTAGCATCCTCATATGCGCCCTATCAATACTCCTATCCTCCCTGTACTCCTCCCGAAATTGACGAAGCTCGAGGAACAACATCTGGGTATCTGCGATGTCCAGTGTATCATTAAGAGCTGTGTTGTTGAGGTCAGATGATATAGGCAGCATCGCCGGCTGATCCCGAGGACTGTCTACCGCTGCCCCGCGACGCTACGTCACACCATTTTCCGAACCTCGAACGGGTGTATTGGTGTTATCCGACCTGGGCAGCTTGCATATGCACAATGGACATTTCCAGGATGCTCTGTGCTCGTGTGTCAGAGTATTATAGAAACGCTGCTCCGATACATTTGCACAAATAAGATCGTATTTCTTCTTACAAGAACAGCATATTAAGAATTGGCCCTTTTCAATCGGTTTTAGGCAGCCGGCACAATTATTATTGATCTCCATTTTGACTAACAAAACTTGAAAACGAACAGGGTAAGTCGTGAATGAGATAAAAATAAAATTAGAAAGGAAAAAATAAAAAATAAAAGGATTTGAACCGGTGATCAATAACGCACATCTCAGCCGTGCACTTTTCCGCACAGCCAACTGCGGTTAATTACAAGTGACGAAAGTTTCAATGTAATACTAAACGTTCACTGCAAGTTTATGCGTCACTTGATGATTTCAGCGATGATTTATCTTTCATCTACCTCACCGTCACTGCATATATACTTTGTTCATTGATTTTGTATTAAATGTTTTCCACTTTACACAGCCAGTTTCATCCAATCATTTACGAAATAAACACGAAACACACAATCATAAAGTTAGAATACCTATAACTATAAC